>NW_020954577.1:8335895-8470584 GCF_900497805.2 Vombatus ursinus | reverse complement strand
GGGGCGGCGCGTGAGCGAGCGAGCGAGCGCGCGAGGACAGGAGGGAGGGAGGGAGGGCCGGCGGGCGCCGCGCGGGGACACGCGAGCCGAGCCGAGCCGAGCCGAGCTGGGCAGCGCAGCCGCGGCGCCTCCGCCCGCCTCCAGACCGGCGCCGGACTTGGTCCATGGGGGGCTTCGGCCGCGGCGGCGGCAGCGGCAGCAGCTGAGGGGGCACCGGCGGCGGCCAGGGGCGCGGGGGCTGGAGCGGCGGCGGCCAGGGGCGCGGGGCGCGAGCCGGTGAGTGGTGCGTGTGCGCGCGTGGCCGTGGGGCTGCCCGCCCCCTCCGCGGGTAACGGTCTCGGCCGGCGGGCGGGCGGGCGGGCGCCCCCTCCCCCGGGCCGGGGCGGAGCGGATCGGCCCCCTCCCCCTCCCCCGCCCCCAGCCCGGGGCCGAGCTGCGCCCCAGGGGGAGGGGGGGGTCGTCCCGCCCCGCGAGCAGAGCAGGGGCCCCCGAGGGGGCGGCGGGGGGAGGGGTCCCTTCCGCCCTGCCCAGCGCGGGGGCGCCCCCTCCCCTTCCCCCGCCCCCCCCACTCCTGACGTCCCGCTCTGAGTCCCGGCCGGGGAGGACGCCCGGGGGCGCCCGCGGCGGGTCCCCGGCTCCGGGGAGTGGGGGGCGCCCGGCAGGAGTTAGCGGGGGGCCCGGCCGCGGGCGGGCGGGCGTGCGTGCGCCTTTTCCCGGGGGAGCTCCGGTGCCCGGCTGACTGCGCCCACACTGCTGCAGTGAGGGCACGCGGGCGGGCATGCGGGCACCCCGGCCCCCCAGCGCCCGGCCGGGACCTCGCGCCTGTGCCCCGCACCCGCGCGCCCGCCCGGCCTCCCCAGGCTCCCGCGAGGATTCCCGGAGGGAGGCCCCACTTTTTCTGCCCCATGGAGGGGGGCAACCCCTCATCCCAAATTAGCCGAGAACTTTGGGGGGTTGTGATGGTTTTGAGGTCATCTCTTACATAACCCGCAGCGCTCCCCGATCCCTGGGGTTCCTCCTCATCTAGCCCATGGCTGCCTTAATGTCCGTATTAGTGACAACTGGCCTTCGCTAGAGGCTGAGCGTATGCAGCAATCGGTGCCTGGGACAAACTATGCCTGTGCCTTAGATGCCTTCTCTGGTGGACTCTAATCAATTCCGTTTGTCCCCTGGGGTGGCAGGATTTCTAGATGAATTTATTTTATAGAGTTAATTATTACTGGAAAAATCCAGATATTTAAACCTGAACTCAACAAAACTGCAGGATTTATCCTCCCCCCCCCCCACCCCATTGCATTGTGTGTTGGTGGGCTTCATTTACAGAATTAAAAATTTCAAAGATTTACCGAGTCTTCATTCCAGGCTAAATGCTGACCCGGAGGGCTGTCCAGCAACCTTTCCTGACTTCTGATTCGGATTCCTTGTGATATCCCCAAAGAATCAGAATCGTGGACTTCAATGTGTGATGACTTTGGGAAAAAAAAGTGTTTTTTAAAATGCAGTTATGGGTCTGATGTTTCACGTCCTTTCGGTGCTGCGTACCAAGGAACAGTTCCTTTCTTTAGATCTTTGGTTTCAGAAAGCTGGGCTCTGCTAGCTTCTGGGACTCATTTCTGCAACAATAGTAAATATTCTGGGATTTAAGAGTCAAAAGCTATCTAATAAGTAACTAAGAGAATTTATGTCGGAAAATAGAAAACCCATCTGTTCCCTCTGCCTTGCTAAGGAGTGCAGAGGATGAATTTCTAGGTAATTCTGAAACTTGCTATTTTGTAATACAAACATGAGGAAGCCAGGCGTACTGTTGTCAGCGATTTTCCTCTGGCAGGTGAGTCTCTCAAATAACTGTAACTTTGTATCTGATCTTTGTGGGTTTCCAGCGATAGAGAATTAGTGCCGGAAGGGTCCCTGAGAGCTCGCTGTGCGTTGAGGACTGGGGATAATGTTTAGACTGCCAAGCATAGATGAGAAGCTTTTCAGTTGCATTGGAAAAATAATTGCAATTTGCTTGAATTGTAGATATCTTCCCTCCTTCCCCAGGCATTTTCCCCCTTTGAGTATCCCTTAGCTAGGGAAGAAACCTCAGGCATATGATGTTAGTTTTGAATTCAGTCTTCTTGTTCTTTTTGTATGGTCCTCCCCCAGTCCACCCTTAGTCTATGATTTGGGGCAGCCTGACCTCCCTAGAGTTGAACATGAACTGGGAGCATTCTAGTGTCCCTGCTAAATATCTGTAACCACTGGGGGGAGATAGTACAGTTTAGATTAACCATAACCCCTTGTTCACATAGACTAGCTGTTAAGCTTGCCTGGGCAGTTTGCCAAATTGCTAGCAATACGTTGGTTGAGGAAGTAGACAGCAGCACATTTTGATCAAGGTGTCTGCTGATTTTTTTCCCCCTTTCTTTAAAACACACAAATATACTGGCACTTTCAAAAGGTCTCTTTAGAGAAATGGCCTCTTTTCTTCCAGGTTTGCTGTAAATGGTTTAACCATAGAGACTAGCCATTGGAACTTCATTGGTCTCAACTGTGACCCCTTCTGAGCTTTCTCCCAAAGCATGACTGTGTTGACTTAGGAATCAGGTGGGAAACTACCTGGTAAAAGCCATGCAGAGAGAAGGGGTTTGGAAGGATCTTGGGAGACCATCCCTCTTTCCAGAGAAGCTGTCTCTAAACTCTCCCAAGCAGATGGGGAGCCTATTTTTAAAGGATTCTAGAGAAGGAGATTTCGAAGCATCTCTTATAATTCATGCCAATTTTTCAACGCCCACAGTATGAGGAAGTTCTTCCCTTATCATAATAGAGACAAGATTGGAACCCAAGTCAAGTACTTTGAACAGCAAGCTGTCAGTTATGCCCACCATGAAGACTAAAAGAATTTTTCGTCAGTTGGGAGAGCGTTTCATGTTTCTGTTAAGTACATTGGCTTTAATGTCTCTCTTCCTAATTATGCTGTAGGAAAAGCCCAGTAAGCGAAATATATTGTCTATAGAATGTTTACAGGGAATAAAAATACATCTAGAATCTGCAAGAATCATGAAAGAATTATTTGATTGAATTTTTGGTGATCAAGATATTATCTCTTGCTAGTGGGAGAGCATTTTCTTGGCCAATGTAAAACCTGTTCTGCCTCGCACACTTAACAAGCCTGAGAAATGGGCCAGATCTTGTGGTTTGTGGAATGTCTGCAGTCCAGGCTTGCCGGTCTGCCCTCCTGTGACATTCGTTACCTTTCCTGCTTTGGTTTCTTCTAGAAGGATTTCTTGACCAGTTTCTATGATCTCTTCTGCCTAGCAGAGTCCTCCTACCACCTAGGGGATTTCAGTCGCCAGCAATCTTTTATTTAGTGCTCGCTATGTGCCAGGCACTGTGCCAAGCCCCGGGGATACAAAGAAAACAGTCCCTACCCTTGAGGAGCTTATATTCCAACAGGAAGACAGCATGTACAAGCTGTTTGAGGGGGGAGGGCACTGGGAGGGCCAGGGGAGACCGTGAAAGGTCACAAACAGAAGATGAGATTTGAGCCGAGTCCTGAAGCAGAGCATTCCAGGCATAGGGCACAGCCCCTGCAAAAGCCCAGAGATGGGAGCTGTGACTCCCTCCCCCCACCCCATCTCCTTGTGTCTGAGGACCTGCCAAGTAGGAAGGCCAGCAAGCCACGTGGCCAGAAGACAGGGGAAGTAGGAAGGAGATGGTCTGGGATGCCACGATGCCTTAAAGGCTGGGTGGGGCTTTGATCTTTGGACGGGCATTTTGTTCAATAGCTGCTGGAGGCAAAGCCCTTTCAGAAGGTGTGCCCAGACCCCCGGAAGTCTGGTTGTTTGGGGCTGTTCTTGCTGTCTTCTGCCTCCCCCAGCCCGGCCCTGCCGTCCATCCATCTTTGCCCCGGGTCCGTAACAGTCAGACCAGAACGGTTCACAGCTCACTAGCATTGGCTGTCTGAGCCAGACCCCCAGGGGAGTCACCCCCCCTCATTTCAGGACCAGATTTCTTAGAGACATTTCAGACTTAGGATGTCTAGCTGAACCTGCAAAGCTTCCCCTTTTCCAAATTGAAGGGGCTGCCATCCTTTCGGTGTCCCAGGCTCTTAACCTTAGCCTTACTCTGGACTCCTCACTCCATGATGTCCAGGTAGAGGCCGTGAGGTGGTGCCATGGATACAGCAGGGGACCTGGTGTGGAAGACCTGAATTCAAATTCCGCCTTAGCAGGTGGCCCTGGAGAGGCCGCTTTACCTCTGCCTCAGTTTTCTCATCTCTCCAGTGGGGATAATAGCGCCTCCTTCTCAGGGTGTTTGAGAAGATTAAATGAGATCATATTTGTAAAGTGCTTTGCAAACCTTAAAGCACTTCGTCAGTGCTACTGTTACTGTTATCAATTGCTGGATGGTGCCGTTCTACCTTGACAGCATCTATGTAGTGCTCCCCCTTATCTCTGCTCTCATAGCTGCCACCCATCTATATCATTACAGCAGCCTCCTAATTGCTCTTCCCAATCCAAGTCTTTGCCCGTCTCGGCTCATCCCATATTCTGGTGCCAAAGGGATTTTCATTAAGGGTGGATTTGACCTCGTCAGCTTTGCCTTGGTCAACTCCAGTGTCATCTCTGTTTAGCTGCCAAAGCCCTTCCCCACCTGGCCTCCACCTACCTTTCCAGCCTCGTTGGGAGCCCCTCAGCCGGCTTCTGTCCAAGCTGTGCCCGTGCTTGGACGGCACTCCCTCAAAGCCTTCCTTTGAGACTCAGCTCCAGCTTGTCTCCGAGGCCTTTCCTCCTGCCAGGCCATTTGTATTTAATTACTTCCTATTTTTTCTTTTTTAATGCTCCCGTTAGAATAGAAACTCCTTGTGAGTAGGGATAGAGTCATTCTTTCTTACTTCTACCCTCAATTTTCTAGCACGTCATAACCCTTAGTAAATGCCTCCCTGTGTTGACTCACCCAGGCACCGCCCTAGCTGAGGCCCTCAGCCTCTCACCTGGCTCCCAAGTGATCTAGAGAGATGATTCCCCCTGGCCCAGCATGGCCTAATTGGCCCATTTCTTTATCCCTGCAGCCTAGCATCCTCCTGCTGATAATGCAGGCTCATTTCAGAAATGTGTTCATCACTTCCCTGGCATTTTGGTTGGCTCAAGCTTGGTGCCGTAGCTTTACTTTTAGAAGTGGAATTGATTTGCTGGTTTTAGTTTCTGTGAATTCGATTTGAGTATGTTGAGATATTGAAATTAAAATGAATAACTCATCGAGGTAATAAGATGCTTTTATTCATCTAGCATTATGGCAGGTAGAGCTTGTTAGGAAATGGAGGAGGCCGCAGAGCAGTGGAGAAGCTGCTTCCTAATAAGTGCCCTCTCTTTCCTTACCTTGAAGCAGCTTGATTGCATTAAAGGTGTAGTTACAGTGAATTCTCTGAAGTCAACATTGTAGTTGCTAAACATGGGCCCGTTTGATGCATTCTTTCTAGGTGTCCTGGCATAATGCCAGCCCAGCTGTGACTTCACAAAGGGAACAGCTGCCCCTGAGGGTGGGGTCACCGAAGCCCAGCTCCCCACTGAAGTGAGTAGGGTTCTGAGGCCTTCCAAAGGGAGATTGTTCTTCTGTGCTCACACTTGCTGGGTAAGGTGCTTGGCCTTTACCAAACATCTGGCTTCCTGCACATCATGGTGTCATAGCACTAGCCCTCCATGTTCACTAATTTAAAGAAGGCGTTTATCATGACTTGGCATTCTTTTCAATTTCATAAGGAAAAAAGTAAGCAACAGTGTTTGATTTAACTCCCTTATGACTAGAAATATTTTCAAAGAAGGCCTAGCACTTATAACTACAACCATACTGTTTTTGGAAATTAATCATGATTTTTTCAGTTAAACTCCTATCTCCAATAATATTCTATGTCTAAAGGAATATTTCTATGGCAATTTTAGATATATTTTAATATGTGTTGGGGCTGGACGAAAACGAAAGAAGGCCTAGCATGGTGTGAATCACAAATACTAGGTACAGGGGTGGGGAACCTTCAGCCTCAAGGTCACATGTGGCCTTCTAGGTTCTCTGGTGCGGCATTTTGACTGAGTCCAAGTTTTACAGAGCAAATCTTTTTATTAAGGGGATTTGTTCTGTAAAACTTGAACTCAGTCAAAGGGCCGAGGGCCACATCTGGCCTTAAGGCTGCAGGTTCCCCACCCCTGTGGAGGAGATAGTGACTGCTAAAGTTTAGTTGAAGTAAATTATAGAATCACAAAACAATTAGAGAGTCCAATTTGATTCTTGCCTGGGGTTTCAGGGGGCTAGTTTATATGTCCTTTTAAGAACTCACAACTTAGCTGATATTTAGAGCAGTCGCTATACTCCACGTCCTTCCTGCTACAGTTTAGGCCAATTTACAGTTCTTGTCTTGAAGAATAGTTCTGCTATTGTATCAGCATAATCAGTGGGGTCTATGATTTGGCTCGTGCCCCAGTCTCAATGACTTGATCTGAATTTTAGTGTATTCCAATAGGTCCCCATTGCCTTGCATATAGTAGGTGCTTATTAATAAATAGCTATGAAATGAATGTTTGAACTGGGGCTCAAGCAGCTGATTTCATTTGTGTAATTAGCCTTTTCTCTTTTCCTAAATTTTCTTTTTTAAAGAGTTTTGTTTCTACAGATAGCAGAACTAAAACATGCTCTTGATTGGGAAACTCAGCTGAGTCTTGGAACATTCCTCATCCAGTTTTTTGTTGGGCTTTCAAAACCTCTTGGACTTTTTACAGAGAATGGGTAAATGACCAGATAGTTATAGCAAGTTCTCCTTTTTTGCTGAGAATGGCGGCTCTTGCTCAGGAAACAACCCAGCAAGCAATTTTGTTTGAACTCTAAATAGCGGTGTGGTGATGCTAGAGCTGTATGTATGGGCAGGACCTTTGTCCTTACCCTGTTTTTAGTTGTAAATCCTGGCCCATGATTCCCTTGGTGTAGGGAGCCTCTCACCACCAATTTAAGTCGGCAGCAAAATCTAAGCATCACCTGGGGCCCTGAAGGCCAGGGTCACATGACCAGGATGTATGAGAGGCAGGGCTTGAACCGAACCCAGGGCTAGAGCAGTGCTTGAAGGCCTGAGGGGTGGGTCAGAGGCAGCACTTGTACCTGAGCCACCTCACAGTGTACTCCCCACCCAGAGCTGCCCTTGCCTCCTGTGATTGATTGCCTGGTGACATTGGAATGGGATACTGGCCTTTCAGAGGTAAATGACTCAGCCTCAGCTCATTCTTTCTTCTTCCCGGCACCACCGTCCTTGTGGGTAGGCAGCCTCAGCGGCGCCCCCACATCTCTTCAGGCAGAACCTGGCTTTTCTCCCTTCCTGGCCCTTTTCTGTCAGGCCGCCTTCTGGTACAGGCCCTCCTCCCCCTCACCTGCACTATTCCAACAGCTTTTTTGCTGGTGTCCCTGTCTGAAGTCCTCCCACTCCAATTCATTTTCCCCACAGCTACCAAAGTGTAAGACTGCCCACATCACCCCTTCACTCCATTCAGTGGACTCCAATGGCTCCTCTCACCTACAGAATGGCCTTTCTTTGGCCTGGTCACTTCAGCCTTTCTGGGAGGTCCAACGCTCCCCGTCTCCCTGGTGCCCTTCCAATGGCCCTCTCATTCTTCAGTCCTGTCTCTCCTCGCCCCTAAGCTCCACCTTTTAGCATCCCTGCCTTCCTGTGGGCCTTCTGCCAGGAGGCTGTTAGTGGACCTTGGTCACTTCGACAATTCCCTTCCATCCACTCTGTCTCTCACATGTACCTGGTTCTCTGGTGCCTCACCAGTCAGTCCCTAGTTCTAAGCCTTGTGCTTGGCAAGTAGTGATGGATTCGTTGTGAATGCTTGTTGATTGACTAAATGTAGTAGCCCAGGGAATGGAAGCACCTGGAGGTTAGTCTTGTGCCCCCTGTCCTCCTGCATCCTCTTCTCCTCCCTTCAATTCTCCCAGCCTCCTCTTTGCTCCTTCCATCATTTGAGGCCTGGAATTGAACTCATTTGGTGGGTATTTAAGAGTCTTTGACTGCACCTGTAATGAGCATGGCATTTTTTGTGAATAAGTATGTAGTCACATGTGTAATGTTAATTAGGAAATAAAATAAAGGAATTTTATTTTGGTGACATTTTCCATGTCTTCCAATCATTGGTGGAGGCACCTTGGTATAGCATCCCTTATTTTTTTTTTCCTTAATGCAATCTTTTTTTTTTTTTTTTTTTTTTAAGCAATGGGGTTAAGTGACTTGCCCAGGGTCTCACAGCTAGGCTAGTAAGTGTTATGTGTCTGAGGCTGGATTTGAACTCAGGTCCTGAATCCAGGGCTGGTGCTCTATCCACTGTGCCACCTAGCTGCCCCCCTTAATGCAATCTTGAATAATTTAATTTCAGTTATGCATTGTTTATCAGGCCAAAAAAAGGGGGTTTTCAGCTGCAGTTAAGAGTGCAGTCTGCTCAGCATCCAAGGAGTTTTATTTGGAATGTGGGATGGTGGGGGTGAGGAAGGAGATGCTGGACAGGGGTGATGGAGAGGCAGCCCCTGCTATGTCCTGGTTCTTTAGGGGGACTGAGGAGGGTGGAGAGGACTCTCAGTCCCTCTGTTCCTGCGCTAGGGAAGAAGCCATCCTTAGTGCCCTGGGGTCAGGGGAATCCCTGCTGCCATCGAAGAGTTGGAGTGAACCTGGCTGAGAAGCGTTTCCAGTGGCCCTTGCTGGAATGCTCACTTAGAAACATTTGTGAGGATAGTAATGAGATTCTTGAGTACCGATTGTACAGTAATATACTGCAAGGACTGGACAAAACCAGTGTTTGTTACCATGTTACAGCCGGTAAGTGGAGGCCCGTCTGTGAGCTGGGGCCAAGGATGTTCCCTGGATTGAAGAGGTTTTCAGTGGAAGAGAAAATGTTTGCTTGAGTATCGCCTTTGCACGGGGGGTATGTGCACCTGTCACCATCCTGAGAATCAGTGGCTTCCCCTCAGATTATAGCCTTGCTGGTCAAGATGGATCGAACCTGTGGGAATTCTGGCATTTTTGTGTGTACTTGATTTCCTCGTTAATATTATTGAAACTTCCAGGAGGCCCCAGCACCAATTGCCATGTGGTTGGGTGAAGGGATAACCTAGGGATGGCTGTCCCGTAGTGCTTGGCATACCCTTGCTAATACCTTACCCCACAGTCAGTACTGAATTAATAAGTGTTAGGTTTTTACCATTATCATTATACAGATAGAGACTGGGAAAAATGGCCGATGCAGATTGGCAGTAGGTGAAGATTTCCTTAGAAGAAGCTATGGAACGCCTGGGGCCCTTCTCCTGACTTGTAGGCATATTTTCTTCCTAGAATTTTTTGTCATTTATTGTAACCGAATTTTATCTCTGGCCTTAATTGAAAGGTCTTCTCTCTATTTTAGGATGGAAGAGATATTTGTGATAGTAGATGACACTGTTAAAGTTTTGCCTTTGATTTTGTGAGCTTAAGGTAAATAAGTAAGAATTCTTGCCAAATGAGCTAATGATGAAAGAAACATTGGGGATTTATATTCATATTTTAAATGTTATTAGTGATTCTATTACTGAATGTTAATTACGAACGTTAGAGCTGGCAGGGGACTTTGGGAGGTAATGTAGTCATCCCTTCTCATTTTGTACATGAAGAGAAGAGACGGCGAAAGGTTAAGTGACTTGGTAGGCCCTCAAGAGTTGTCCCATTGATTTGCCAAAGATCACAAAAGTGGGTAGTGACAAAGCCAGGACTGGAGCCGGTTCCCAGGCCAATGTTTCTTCTACTCTGCTGTCACGTCTCTCATCCTGGGGGCTAAATATCCTTTGGGCGACAGATATCTTTGTGTACTTCTGTAGGCTTTTCCCTCAATTTTAAGACTACTGTAAAAATGCTTTGTGGCATTATTTCCCCTGGCTTCCCTGATCTCAGAATAGGAACTGATTAAATAAAAAATATGTTGGTTTAGAAAAAAAATCCTCCTAAGGAAAATGTTGGTTGTGAGGACCTATGACCTACCAATAAATAATTTGTTTGAAAACGTTACAAAATTAGTGCCTTTTCCTGCCTACCACTGATTACAAGTTTTGTGATGGAGAACAAGAAACCTGACTGCCCACCGTGCACGCCGGGTTTGAGGAGAGCTGATGCTAAGGCTTCTGGGAAACCTAAAGCCGGTGCAGGAGGGACAAGCAACTCGACTCTTCTGAATTCTGAAGACTGGAAATGAAACAACCAGATGAGGGCGCCAGAAGGGGGGCTGTCAGAAGAAGGCCTTACGGAGCCATGGGCCGTTCATCAGCAAGAGGCAAGCAGAAGCTAGGAGGTTAGGTAATGGGAAGGAGACCCAAACGCGCATGATTCCAGAACTTCTTAACCTGGAGGCCGGGAACTCGTGTTTAAATTAGCACCACAGTTAATAGAGTCTGAGGCCTTGGTGTCAGGAAGCTTTGAGTTCAAATCTCACCGGAGTCACCTGGGCAAGTGACTTAACCTCTGTTAGCCTCAGTTTCCACAGCTGTAAAGAGGGGATGATAACCACTCATTTCACTGCCGCACCGGGGTTGTTGTGAGGATCAGATGAGATGAGATTTGTGAAGTGTCTTGGTAGATTCTTGTCCACATAAAATGCTTTGTAGACCTTCAAGTGCTATGTGAATGCACTATTATTTAAAACATTTTGACAACAGTATTTCATTATAATTTCGATATGATTTCCTTTGTAATCCTCTATTGTATTTTTTGCATTTAATGACATGATTCTGAGAAGAGGACTTCTAGGCAGGCTTCCTCAGCCTTCCTGCCCAAGGGGCCCAGAGCCCCATGTGGCCCTGTGGGAATGATATCAGGACTTCTAAAGCTCAGAATGAATGGAGGCTGCTGAGAAGAGCTCAGGAAGTCAGGGACACTTTGGCTGTCTTGGGCAAAAGGAGCAGGACGGTATGGCAGATAACGGAGAGGAGCACTCACCTGTCCTTCCTTGGGAGTTCAGAAGCCTGAAACAATCAGATAACTGGGACTGCTCAACCCTGGGCAGTGTCTTTGAAAGGCTGATGAGAGGCCTAAGAGAGGGCAGAGATCCCAGCTTCCTTTTTTGTTGTGAACTTCATTATCAAGAACCAAAGATGCCGGTGCTTGGGGAGGAGTAAGAAAGAGGTTTGGATAAGAAATGGAATTCCTTTTACATAGAATGTAAGCGTGAATGTGTGTGTGTGTGTGTGTGTGTGTGTGTGTGTGTGTGTGTGTAAAAATAAACAGGATCGTAGGAAGATTGCTCTATTTGTGTCTCCTTTATTTCTGTTTTTCTTCTTTGGGGTATTTTCTGTGTTTTATTGATGCTCATTTATTTATTTTTGGATTTCTCTTGCTCCTATGACTTTGCCCCAGCCAGTCTACCTAGTATGCAGGAGGCCTTCCTTGCTTTCTCCTGACATCCAGAGGGTAGCAGTGGAACCTTCGGCCTGTCTCCATGCCATCCCTCACCTTTTTACCAGCCCATCTTTCTTGTCCTACGGTTTTTTTTTGAGGACATCCAGCACCCTACTCATTGGAAGTACGGTGTTGTCTGCTCGCCAGGCTCCTGCTCTCCACTGCCCTCTGTGGGGTATTCATTTTTAGTTCTTTGGAGTCTGTTGTAGTCTGAGTTTTGTAGCCATACAATGCCAGCAGTAGAATATTGGCTTCTATGAGAAGCCTGGGGTCATTGAAGGAGCTTCAAACTCTCCTGAAGGCCGTCCAGCTCACTTTCCTCCTCTTGTTTTCCCCTCCTCTTGTTTAATCCTGGGCCCAAATCATCCACCTTTACCATCTGCCAGACACCCATATTGATGGACAAGAATGATAAGTTATCCATCCAAATGCATGTTGTGGTCTGAGCAATAGACATTTTTCATCCGCTTGGTCTTTCCTGTGTGGATGGGCAGGCCAAACTCCTCCTTTAAGTGATTATAGATCTCTTTCAGGGAGCTCTGCAATGTTCCTGGCCTTGATGTAATCAGCACAATGTCATCAGAAAACAAGAGCATCTGGAGGACTTCCCCATCAACAGGTAATCACTCCCTCTTGGGCTTGGACTGCGTACCGAATGCCCTGCCTCACTGTGGCGGACAGCTTTGACGGACGCACATCTCCTTGTACTGTCCCTCACTTGATGTCTTCAGTTCCAAGAGTTATTGAACAAGGTTATTTCTGTTGTTAGAGCTTTCCAGAAAGCCTCCGTGCTTTTTATGTCTAGATGAGAAACAGCTCGTTGGAAGAGAGAGCCTGTAAGGTGGGGTTTGGCTCTGAATCACGTGCTTTGTTGTGGGGCTTCTGGGACCTTGCCTTCTCTGTATCTTTCAGTCAGTTAGGAAACAGTCAGGAAGGCATCGATTGTTGAACGTGGTTTGCAGAAGCCTCCTTGTTCCCTGTGTCAGTGTCTAGCTGACGTTCTAGAGATTTTGTATACGTGGGAGGGGAGGCAGAGAGGTTTGGATGCAGTTACGGGTGTTCTCATGGGAGCTTTTTTTGGTGTTCATGAGGGCGAACCTTTATTGCACGACTTCACGTTGTGTGTTGATCCCTGGGTGCTTTCACCGTTGGGCAGCCTCCAGCAGGGGTCGCCGTTTCGTCATCCTGACCCATTCTGACTTTTTCTCATCTTAGTGCTTTTCCTGCCTCCCCCATGAGCACGTTCACAACGGTAGCATTAGGGTCCAACTCCATCCCTGGTGGAGGGAAAAAAAATGTTATAATGAATTCTACAAAGCTTTTCCATTTTTTCTCTCTCTTCTATTTTCATCTGTAAGTGCCCTTGAAATGACATTGCTTGGTCGAATGTTTTATCAAACTTTCTTTCAACTGATTTAGCTTTCCCATGCTTCTCTCTGCTTCATGAGACGATATTGCTCATGATTATCCATCATGCTTCCCCGTGTGATTTTACAAACGAATTTATGTTCTGGTCTGGCAGCCATCTTTCTCTGTTTGGCAAGTAAGTCAGGAACCTGCTGGCTCCTTGTTGTGGAAGCTGGGTTCAGGTCCTGCCTGTATGTTCTGGAAGCATTTGTAAAGCGCTTACTAGGTGTAAAGTGCTGTGCTGGGGAGACAGATAGAAGAGTCAGACAGTCTTTGCTCTCCAGGAGCTCACCTCCTAACGGCAGAGACAACACCTCAAAATTCCCCTGCTCCTCAGGGCACAGCAGCAAAGCAGATGGTAAGACCTCTTATTTATGTCATTTCCATCGATGAGATGAACCTTCTTTTTGGAGGCTTCAGTAACTCTTCAGTAACCTGGAGCAGTCCAGGCTGCAGGCTGCATCTCCATCAGAGGGGGCTTCCCAGGATAATGACCGTGGACACTGGCCTGCAAGTGTGGCTGTTCCAAGGTACTTGGAGTTTAGGGTCCTGAGCTGTGTGCATCAAGGTCCACAGGGAGATGCCTTGCCAGGCAAACCCAGCCTTGTGTCTTCTTTGGGGTGCCCTGCCTCCTCGGCCTTAGTCTCCTTATCTGTAAAATGGAAGGGTTCCACTTGATAACTTCAAAGGGCTCCTCCAGCCCTAAGTCATAGGATCCTATCACTTCATGGATTTTCTCCATCTCTGAATATCTGTATAAAATTATATTCAGTTTTGATCTAATTTCTGTTGTCTATTTCCCATTTTATATTGTCATTTGCTTGCTTAAATAGTTCAGGATTACATTATTTCAAATGCATGCCATGTCTTCTCATTGTTATTAGTTTTTGTTTTTGTTTTTCTCTTTCTTTTTTTTTGCTAATTATGATCTTAGCCCTGGCAAACTGATGGTATTGAATGTAGATAGCTGATGCAGGGATAATCACACATCAGTAACAAGTCTTCTCTGTCTTTTAAAATATCAACTTCATCTTTTCTACAGCCTCTGTAACTGATGGCAGTACATCCATTATTTTCGTGATGGTCTTTTTGTAGATGGCATTTGCATCGGCGATACATGATGACCAAATGAAATAATGTTTCCTGTTTGGAGGGCCCACAACAAATCCCCTGCTTCCAGCTCTTGTCTTTACCTCTTCGAGTAGACCCCAGAGGCCATTCTGTCGTTTTGCTGCAACACTCCTGGATTAGGTTGAGTGTCTGAACATGAAAGGATCTTGGATTCAGTATTGGAAGGAACTTTGTCCAAGCATGGATGGTGGTAAGGCTGACGTCATCATCAGTCTGATCAAGTCACCTCTGGTCCTGTTTTTGACCCAGGACCTTGCCGTAAGGCGGGATGGTTTCTTTTACGTCCATTGTTGTGGTTCTGCTTATGTCCCTTTGTGTCAGGATATTTATTTTAAGTCTTCCTGTGTTTCTCTGAATGTATCGTATTGACCATTTCTTACACATTCGATCCATGCAAACTCTTTAGAATATTAATGCATTCACCCTTATGACTCGAAACCTCCTGTACTGGAAAACACTCCCCTGCTAGACTCCTCACAGCCAGAGGGTCATTTTTCATCCTGTCCAGCTCCACCATCATGTTACTGAAGTAAATGTTACTGCTTTTTCGTTTCAATTGTATCTGACTCTCTGTGACCCGTTTGGGGTTTTCTTAGCAGAGATACTGGAGTGGTTTGCTGTTTCTTTCTCCAGCTCATTTGACAGATGAGGAAACTGAGGCAAACAGGGTGAAGTGACCTGCCCAGGTTCACACAGCTAGTAAGTGACAGAGGCCAGATTTGAATTCAGGAAGATGGGTCTTCTTGACTCCAGGCCTGGTGTTCTGTGCACTATGGCGCCCTCTAGCTGCCCATTACTGCTTCATTCTTGCTTTCTTGGAGTGTGCTTTCTGTCCATACCTCCTTGTGCTGGGTTTTCTCTTTGCCTTTGTCCCTCCTGAATGGGTAACACTTCTTCAAGCGTGAAGGGACCAAAATGCTGTAAGTTGTGAACCTGTGGGCCCTGTGGGGCATGCAGCGGCAGAAGCAATTCTCTCCTGAGAGAGAGGAGAGGGAGGGGCCGCCAGAGGGATCACCAGCTGTCTCGGAGGTGGTGAAGAAAGCCACGAAGATCTCAGTCTATGACACAAACTGCTCAAAGCGGCAATTTTTGAAAGCATTTTAAAGTTAGAAATAGGCACTAAACCCTTTTATTTTCCAATGAAACCACCTTACTCCCACATCTTCGCAGTGCTCACCCTGGTGTCTTATTTGTATGTGGTTTAAATGCTCTAAATATTTTATTACAAACACGTTTGTGTAACTTGGGATTTGTATGAGGTTTGTTGTGAGATTCTTAACTTTTTGTAAAGGCTGTTCTGGACCAAGCCTTTTTTTGGTCACATGATCCCTGGTGCGTCCTCATAGTGGTGCCCAAGGTGGGTAGGGCACAGAACGATTACTGTTCACACTCGTACTTGGTGCTTCCTCACTAAGTTATGACCAGTAATTTGGAAAACAGCGACCTGGTCAGACAGCAGTTTACCTCCGCTTAGCGTGGTTGGCGTTGGATTGTACTGAATCACATTCCTTCCAGGCAAGCTCCTTGTGGACAGAGAGACTGTCTTGATCTTGTATTTGTATCCCAAGCACTTAGCACAGTGCCTGCCACGCAGTAAGTGCTTAATAAATGCTTTTCCATTCACTCATAGGCTCTAGAGTGGGAAGGAACCTTAGGGGTGATCTTGTTCATTCCCATCTTCTTATAGATGCTGAAGCCTAAGGAGGTCAAATGACTTACCCCTGGTAGTAGTGAAGTGTCAGAGGTGGGATTCGAACCCAGGTCCTCTGACTCCAGAACCCCTTGGCTTTTCCATTGTTTTATCTCTGCTGCCACTCTTGCTGCTGACATGGCTTAGGACAGAGGAGACCATAATGCAGGCTGGAGTCTACCTGCTGCTTGCTGTCTACACCGTTAGGGTTGGTGCAGACACATCACAAGAAGTGTGTATAAAAGGTCATAGTCCAGGATGTTTTTATCCTCAAAGAAATGATCTTTTTCCCTCGTTAATCACAAAGTGATTCTAACTTCTCAAGTTCATAAAGAGTGAAGATACATCCTCAGTTCAAAGTCTGTTTCTTGGTACTTTTTCAATCACATCAATCATGACAGAATTTGACTTAAGAACTAACATCTTGATGTGACAGCTGAAATTGAACCGTGCATTTTGGATTTGTCAGGAGTTGGATGTTTGGGACAAATGTCATTTATTGAAATAGTGAAAATTCTTTGCATGTGAAAATGGTTATCAGTGGCCAACATTACTTAGAACGTGTTTGGATTTGCGGAGTTAGAGAAAGTGCAGATAACTGAGATGGCCACCAGATCTCATGCCCTGTTTTCTTTTTAGGCAGTTGGGGTTAAGTGACTTGCCAGGTCACACAGCTAGCTAGTAAGTGTCAAGTGTTTGGTCTGAGGCCAGATTTGAACTCAGGTCCTCCTGTTTTCAGGGCCAGTGCTCTATCCACTACGCCACCTAGCTGCCCCCCCTATTTTCAATATGCATTTATTAAGGACCTACTATGTGCTGAGCACTGGCGGTACAAAGAAAGACAAAAACCAATGCCCTGTCCTCAAGGAGCTTACAATCCAACGGGAGAGACAATGTGCGAACAACCATGTGTAAACAAGATCTGTTATCGCCATCTCTCTGTGACATTTGATGCTATTGATAACTCTTTCCTCTTTGGGTTCCTGTGTGACTGGTCTCTCTTGGTTTTCCTTCTGCCTGGGAGACCACTCCTCAGTCTCCATTGCTGAATTATTATCCCATCTCATGTCTCCTAATTGTAGAGGCTTCTTAAGGCTATTCTGAACCCTCTTTTCTCCATGCTCTCTCACCTCAGCCCCCATGGGTTTAATTATCTCTGTGTAGGTGGTTTTGGATTGATCTAGCCAGATCCAGTCATGAATCACCAGCTGCTTGTTGGATGTCCAGTAGGCATCCCAAATTCACGGTGTCCAAAACACAACTCATTATCCTCTCCTCAGATCCAGTTTCCCCTCTCCACTTTACTATTTCTGTCAGTGGTGCCATCTTTCCAGTCATCCAGTTTCACCTCCTTGGTGTCATCCTTGACTCCTCACTCTTCCCCCCTCCCCCATATTGAGTCAGTTGGCAAATACTGTCATTGTCTCCCTCCATGACTTGTCTTGCATCTGTCCTCTTTTCTTTACTTCCTCAGCTGCCAGCTTAATTTAGGTCCTTGCCATACCTTGCCTGGACTCTTGAAATAGTCTCCCTGGCTCAAATTATTCCCCACTCCAATGCATCCTCCACAGAGCTGCTAAGGTAATTTTCTTTGTTTTTTTTTTTTTCTCTTTTCCACTGAATATGGTGACTTCATTGATGGTATACTCTGTACTTCCTCCCCCTACTGCAGGGTGCTTTGGGGCAAGGATTGTGAATAGGTCTTGGGATCTGTAGTAAAGGGAAATTAGTCAGGGAATGAGGGCTTCCCATTGGGGGAAATCCTTGTTTGGCTGGGGATAAGGATCCATGACTTCTACTTTACTCCTTAGAGTCCATGTGGTGGACCAGGGGTCTACTACATGCTTGCTATGGCCACCCTGCATGACTCTCCCCCTTGTTTTCTGGTCATGTTTTGTGATATCTTTTATACCACTTACTACACGAATACACATCATCATCGTCAGTCATAAGCTACATTTACACCTCCCGTGAGCCCCTTTGTTACCAGATAGGTAACCTGCAAATTAAAATCAATGCATTTAGAGCTGGAAGGTACCTCGGATTCTTGGAGCTTGTGGTGTTCTGTGACTCATCACCAAGAGATTATGGATCTTTAAAAAGATGGTTGTAGATGCTCCTCAGTTTTCTGAATGCAGTCCAGTCTGTTCATCTCCTTCTGCCCACTTCTGGAACAGCTCATTGGCCATTTGCAGTACCCATCCCACTGAATCCTGATGTCTGAGCCAATATGCAGTGGGCCAATGATTCTTGTCATTTGCAGTAATTGTACTCTATTAAGTCGATGTAAACACTAAATTAGCACATACCGAACCGTTGCTCCCAGGAAATACAGAATCAGGTTCTTGCAAGCCTCTGGTCACGTTTACTATAGCAGTATCCCAATGGACCTCACATACAGATCGCTTTATTTCCTCTTCCTTTTTCTGCATGTCCCCTATTGCTGGTTCATTAACATTGGACTCCTGGCCAACAGTGATATCACTCATGGCTGACGGAAGCTTATTTAACATGCATGTTTTCTCCATACGGCACATCACAGCCCTCCTGGCTTAGGAACACTAGACAGCAATTCAGCACGATGCCCAGGGGCCACTTAAACAGTGAAATCATTGACAAAAAGCATAAAAATGTGAAAAACATGGCACTAAACAGACTGGAAAAAGACACTTATTTATAACCAGAGAGCTAAAACTAGAGGAAGAGTGTCACCTTGTTGGCCTTTAGCTGGGAAGGTGGCCATCATTAACTCACCTTTTTTTTGCTACTTTGCACATGTCTGCAAATGACCTGGAAAGCACCTGGAGTATTGATTTGGGCTTCCAAGTCAATTTTAGTGAGTAGGCGAATTCACAATATGGAATCTTCGAATAATGAGGGGCAGCTGTCTATTCTTCATTCACTTGGATTCGTCCGTTTGATTATCAGTTCAAGCTCTTGAGTGGCCTGGGAGCATCTGGGGGCCTGAGAGACATGGCCCGTTCTCCCGGGTGGGGGGTGCACGCCGTTGGCAAGCATGGCCTGACCTGTTGTTTCTTGCTTTGCTTGATGTTGATAGTGAATGAATTATTAGATAGAATGTTCTTAACTGCTGTGAAGAAGGATCTGAACTTGCAGACGAGAGGTTCTGGCCTAGCACTGTCTTGTAAAATGAGGAATGAGTACTGTTTCTGGGGTGTGGAGGGGAGATCCTGTTTTTACAGAGTCACAAAATAGTCGAGCTGGAGATCGCATCTGGTTCTGTGGTTTTACAAATGAGGATGAAGTCAACGTCACATAACAGAATGAGGATGTAGGGGCCCTGCAGGGTTACAGTTCCATCATTAACTTGACTTTTGTCTGTTTAGCTAAGCCCTAGGTGACAGTGAAAAGATCTAGAAAACTTGCTCCTAGGTAAAAGATGTCTTCCTGCACTGAGGTCTCGCCTTCATGAACAGGTGTGGCGGGGCTGCCAGTTGCATTGACTTTGTCCTTTTTCTCATTTACTTTTGCACACATTTCTGCTCTCACACAGTGATCACATTCAGCAGAAAAGGAATTTCAATTTGCTATCGGAAGGAACTGTCTTCCAAATTAGCATCTCTTTTGACGTTCAGACCTGAACAATGGTTACTCCTGCCCACTCATACAAAAGAAAATTAAATTTTATCACTGTTATGACTAATGCTAATTTCCATTTATTAAGTACCATAAAATAATATACAGAAACAATGAATTAGACATGGTCTCTGCTGAATGGATTTATAATTTGCATGAGATGTGATAAATTAGGGAAAGGATGGAAATGTAATTCAGGGAGAAGGAAGCTCCTTAGAGTAGAGCAGTTAGTAAATCTGATGCTTTGTTTTGACCTTTCCTCGAGAAGTTTGAGAAGGCCAGAAAGCTTCAGGGCCTCACTCTAGCCGCTTGTCGCTTTCCTCTCCCTCTCTCCTACACAAAACCTCCAGTCACACTGGTCTTTCAGCTCGCCTTGCACCTCCTCGATCCCAGTCCTCTTGGCTCATGACCTGACTTGACTGAAGGATTTTCTTCCTCCCTGGTCCCACGTCAGGCCCGCCCTTTAGATTTTTGCCCATGTCCCTCTTCCTTGGTAGCACCTTGCTTCTTGTTCTGTGGGTCCTGTGGGTCTGACCCGTCTGACCACGCTCGTCCCTGGGCACCGAGAGCAAGGGATTCCCTCCAGAGTCAGACATGAGCTCTTTTGTTGGCATTGAAAGCTCTTCACCACCGGGTGCCTTGCTACCTTTCCAGTCTTCTCACACATCATCATCATCAGTAATATTAATTATTAATAACTCATTTCATATTATTGGTTAATAATCATTATCATCATCACGCCATCCTGGTAATCTCAGCCTCCTTGCCATTGTTCTCCCAGGGTACTGAGTCTCCCATCTCTGCCTGGGACCATTCACCGACCCCTCCACCCCCTTCCCTCTCCTCTTCCCCCAAGACTTGACTCAGGACTCAACTCTTGCAGGAGGCCTTGGTCACCAAAGGAGCTTCTCTGCCTAATGCTTTTTCTGTTGTCTCTTCCATTAGGATGTAAGCTCCTTGGGGGGGGGGGGGGCTTTTTTTCTTTGTATCCCCAGCACCTGGAACAGATTAAGGACTTACTGTATGCTTGTTAACTGACTGACAGAGTGTGGGTAGGCATGATGAGAGAACGGTTTGTCAGAGAAAGCTCTTGGCCTTTTACTAGACCGAAGGCTTGTTGCAGATGTCTCCCATTTCGTAGGCTCTGTGAGGATCAGTATGTGACTCAGAGCCTTGTTATCCCCAGAGAAAGAACTTTGGGTGCATAAGGTAGTTCAAAGGAACGGCGTCCATAAGGTACATCAAAGGAACGGCGTCCGTAAGGTACATCAAAGGAAAGGAGCTGTTTAGTTACTGAGCTGGGCATTGGGAGCCTGCACATTTCACCAGACTTAAGTGTGGACTTACACTCTAGTAATGCCTGGGTGGAGACAGGGGCTCCTGCCCTCATAAAGCTTAGAGTTCAATGAGAGTAAGAATGGTCCACACAGCTAACTATCCAACAGTCATCCCCAGGGCAAAGGTCATTGCCAGCCAGGGGAATTAGGTTTCAGAGGATAGGGTGCACTTTCAGGGGGCTTTAAAGGAGACGTAGGGATTTGGGGACAAAAGGGAATGCAGGGTATTACAGGCAAAGGGGTTTCCGTGGAGGGGAGCACAGAGTGTCTGTGTGAGAAGAAAGATGGGGTTTTTGTCTCTCCCCAGAAGTAGTGGGAGGAATTTGGAAGAGAGGTTGATTTCAGCTTCACGTTAGGAGGGTCATCCACCAGAGCCTTCTCCAAGGGGCCCCAGCCACCTCTGGCCACCGTGGGTGGCACACGCCTGGCTGGCCACTTGCTGGGCATAAGGTGGGTGTGACCACTTAGAACTGGGACAACGCGAAGAGTCTGTGCTCATGCTGTTTCAGATTGAATTTAGACAATGCTAATCCCTAATTGACATTCTCACTGTTATGTGAATGAGCTCTGTGGGTCCCATTGTGGCCTGTGATGCTAAAATGAAAGCTCTTCTTTGCCAGTGTATCTGTGGCCACCCTTCCTTCCAGCAGGGAAGATCTCCAGCCTCCACTTCCTGCCCCTGCTAATGTTTGGCCACTTCCTCAGGTCAGTTTGCCGCCCAGGGTGGGCTCTGTGTGCTTGGGGACTTTTCTTGTGGTTTTTTGGGTTTTTTTTTTGACACTAAGGCAATAAACCAGTTAGCAGACCTCACTAACTAAGGAACCCCTTAGTGGTCACTTGCCCTCTCCCTGGTGGCACATGTCTCTGATAATGTCACCCTCACTGTTTTTCCTATTTGATTCCTCAGTTTGTCATGTCTTTCAACCAAGGTTGTACTGGGGCCAGCTGTCAGGGTGCACTGGAGAGCCAGTTGTTAAAAGTTCAGTGTGAGCTTTTACATCTTGGAAACTGGCAATGGTTATAAGTCAGGGCTTGATCTCTTGTTTGGTTGGTTGGGTGTACTTAAGAAAGTGAGAAAGAAGATGCTAATTCATATTATACTTAAAAGTGTGTGGGGGGGGAGGAGTGGGGAAGAAGCTGTTTGTTAAATATTTACCAGCATACTCCTGGTTTCACCCTGCTCTTTCTAGTCTGTGTTCCTCCCCATGGGCTTTTGGGTGATCTGAACCTTCATTTTTTGGAGACTGTGTTGTTTCATGATTGGCCACTGAGAAGATGAGCCTTTGTTTTAGGGGTGAGGTTGGGGTCTCCCAAAGGCAACACAGCCAGCTTCCCATCTCCATTTCACTTCAGGGTCCAGTTTCCTGTCCATTTGTAGTTTGTGCCTTTCCTGGATACATGTACTGGTGCTTGAGTCTTAAAGGTTGGCCATCCTTCCACAGCTCAGAGACTGGACCATAGGCAGGTTTTGTCCAGTTGGGTTCTTTTATTCCTAGTAAAGCCATGCATCTTGCATGATTCTGAATGGCCTCTAGTGGGCTCTGCAGTACATCCGGGCTTGAGGCAGGCAGCACCATGGTGCCAGAAAACAGGAACAGGAATGGTGTGAGGGCCTGGACGTGTGTAGCAGGCTTCTTAACCTTTTTTGAGTTATGGACTAAACCCATCTGGTAAAGCCAGGGAAGATAAAGATAAAATCCATAGTGTTGCAAAGGAAACCTGTGCTATTGAAGTATAGCTAGCCCTCTCAAAAACCCCACTGCAGATGACAGGCTAAATTTCCCTGATCTGTAGGGGAGCCCTCTTGGACGTAGGCCCTGGGGAACTGGGCCTGCTCTGGGACAGAGTGAGCTTTTGGGCAGGCCTTCATCTTCCTCCCTGTTTTGTGCTTTGCTTGATACTAACAGGGCAGTTATGGGCGTCACTCAGATTTTATACAAACCAGATTTTGGGGGGAAAGTACAATTTGTTTAGATTAATGTGGTTTGCTTTTATTGATAGTGACTTCTTATTAAGAAAGTCTAAGCCTGTGATTTGCAGAACAGATTCTGATTTGCATTAGTCCAAGGGGTCTCCTCCCTGGGAGTTTTCCTAGACCAATGAAATCACTAGTCAGATACTTAAGAATCATTAATCCATGATGCTGCCATTTGAACAAGGAGTTTCAGTTACCATTAACCTCCTGGGAAGAAAATCTTATAAAGGTTTATCTGACTTTTAATGGGCCATAAACTGGTTACAGTTGGCTCAGAACCTTTGTGCAAATGACCAGAAGGTGAGAACTGCCCAGGCATTTTTCTGGCTCTAAAGTTTTCGGAAGATACACAGCATTTCTCAGGTTTGTCATGGAGGGTTTCTTCCCAGTTGCTACCTTTGGAAAGAAGGGCCTTGAGCACCAAACAGAAGATTTTGTATTTGATCCTGCAGGTATAGGGAGCCAGTGAAGTTTGAGTAGGGGAGTGACTTGCCCTTTAGGAAGACGCCTTTGAGAGATGACTGGAGGATGGACTTGGGCCTCACAGACCATCAGTAGGCCTTTGCAGTGGTCCATGCAGGAGGTGATAAGGGCCTGCACCACGGTGGTGGCAGTGTCAGAGGAGAGAAAGGGAGTGAATGCAAGAGAGGTCACAAAAGTAAAACTGACAGGCCTCAGCAACAGGTTGGAGGTGTGAGCAAGAATGATCGAGGAAGTGGAGAGGATCCACAGATCGCAAAGGTGATACCTCCCTGGGTGATTGGAAGGAATGAGGGAGAAAGATGATGAGATTGGTTTGGGGCTTGGTGAGTTCTGTGGATTACCCAGTTCAAGATTCCACTAAGCAGTTAGGGATGGCAGTCTGGAGGTTAGGGCTGGATGAACAGATCTGCTGAGCAGCAGCATAGAGGTGATGATTGAGTCCGTGCCAGCCGATGAGATCCCCAAGCTTTCTGGTGTATAGAGAGAGGAAAAAAGAGCCCCCGCTGACCAGCTGGGCACGCAGCAGCCATCTCCAGGCTTTCCTCTTGCCCAGGAGAGGATGTGGCCCGCTTGGGTGTCTGAATTGGGCTGACTCGGAGTGTCACTCCCCTCTTGGGGCTCCTGGTAATGCTGGGCAGCCATCCGGGCGGCTAGGGGTAAAAAGGGCCTGTCGGGCCTCGTGGGACCCCGAGCCTTGGTCTTTCCCAGGCAGGGCTGTAGACTCTCTGTGCCGGGCAGCTTAGTTCTATCACCTCTGGGCAGTTGGGGGGGGGGGGGGGTTTGGTGGCCTTAGGCGATGTCCTGTAGCCCTGTCACCAAGGAGAGACTTGCGTTGGCCACCATTGTCCTCAGCCCATGAAGAAGCGCTTGTTCCGTTTTCTAGACTCCATGAAGATGACTGCCTTTCCCTTCTGACATTACTGTGGATGTGGTACGGTTCTGAGTACGTTACAGTTCTTTGTTGGTTCTGTAGCAATAAGAATGATCATTTATATAGCGTGCTTTACCAGTGTATCCTCATAGCAACTCTTCAAGGTATATGTTATTATTCCTATTTTACAGATGAAGAAACTGAGGCAAACAGAGGCTAAGTGATTTCCCTTGCACCACCCAACTAGTAAGTGTCTGAGGCCAGATTTAAACATGCCTCTTTTTGACTTGAGGCCCATACACTGTGGTGCCCCCAGCCTCAGTCTGACTTTTTAGCTGACTTTTGTTTGTTTGTTTATTTTTTTTTGTTTTGTTTTTTGGCTAGGCAGTGGGGTTAAGTGACTTGCCCAGGGTCATATAGCTAGTGAATGTTTTGTGTCTGAGGCTGGATTTGAACTTAGGTCCTCCTGAGTCCAGGGCTAGTGCTCTATCCACTGTACCACCTAGCTGCCCCCTCAGTCTGACCTTTTTAAAAGAGATTCTTGGAGCACAACTTTGCTTTCTTTGATAATTTGAGAGATTCTGCGGTTGGCCACTCTCCGTCGTGTTATATTCACTATTATTCCCTTCAGGGTCAAAGTGTAAAGCTTTGTGACTTTGTCCCAAACACACAGTCTTCGAGTCTCTTACTTAACCAACTTAACCATGCTATTTTATGGGGTTTTTTTTCCTTTTTAATCTTTTATGTGTAGTCCTGTCTCTTCTCAGGACAGTGCTTAGCATGGTGTGTGGCATACAGTAGGTGCTTAATAAATGCTTGTTGACTAAGAAGCCACTCAAGAGCAGGAATAATGTCAAACCTCTTTGTATTCCCCAGGGACTTACACATAGTAGGGCCATGCTCAGCAAATGATGATAATATATTGCTATGTTGTGGTTCTTGTTCCACTTGTAAATGGAATGATAAACAGATAAAGGAATTGGAATGATATCAGTGGAATTATATAAACAGGGAAAAACGCAGAGAAAACAGTAAAGAAAAGTCCTGGGCTTGGGACCAAGGGCCCTGAGTTTACGTTCTTTGTCTACTCCTCTGAAGCCTGGGGCTCCGTGCGCAGGTCCCTGAAGCTCTCTTGACCTGTGATTTCCTCGCCTGTCACGTGGGTGTTCGGGGCCAAGATGATTTCTGCTGATCTTCAGCTCAAAGGCCTGAAAACTAGGAGAGATTTGGGCCTGGGTGCCTGTGCTGAGAAAAGGACTGTATGTTAATAGGAGAGCTGCCAGCAGACTGTGCCTTTAATTGATCAACAACCATTTCCGTGTTCAGGCACTGTGCTCCATGTGGGATACAGAAACAAACAGAAGAGTTAGATGAGTAAAATCAGAGCCCTGGCAGGGACTCTAGCTTCTGTTGGTCCAGCCCTTTGTTTTATAGATGGAGAAATCAAGGACCAGAGGGTGGTGGGGAATGACCCCAGGTCTCTCCTGAAACCGCAGGGCCGCTCTCATGCCCGAGCTGCCCTGCTTGCCTCAGCAGGTTTCTGATTCTTCCCTCTGAGTCCAAGCAGAGCCAGGAGAGTGAATCCATCTTCTATACGATGGCTGTCTTCAAGGGGTTGCACCTTTCCCTCTCAGGCTTCATTTGGTGTGAATCTGAAGTACTTCACCACATTGGTCACTGCCACCATGTGCCTTAACTGATGATGCTCAGAGCTGAGTACAGCACTGCAGGCTGGTGTGACCAGGGCGGGGCACAGCCACACAGTCCCCCTCCTCATCCCAGACAACAGGCTTCCTTTAATGCAGCCTAAGATTGCATTCCTTTTTTTGTCTGCCATATGTACTTTGTACTGTGTACAAAGGCAGTAGGCTAGTGTTGGGCTTGGTGGACTACTGCTGAGGGTCAAATCTGGCTTTCTGAGTGCAGGCAGTTCTGGCCCACCCCAGTCTGGACTTGGGGCAACTTGGGCTCAGGCCTACCTGTGACATCCCTATACTAGCAGTGCAAGCACGGCCAAAGACTAGAGTGAGCCAGAGGGCTTGTCAGCCTGCACTGGTGGAGGGTATGCCCTGGGGCTCTCTCCACACTGGAGATGAAATCACAGATTGGGAGAAAAAAACAAGAATCCTCTTGTTGAGAGCCCTGTGGGGCTGCATCTTGGCAAGAATTCATGAGGTGGGCTGAGGTGGGAGAGAGCCTGACTGGGGAGAGGGAGGATTCTTTTAGCTGCTCTGGGGAGAAGAGGTCCCAGAGGAGAGAGACTGGAAAACAGGAAGACCGGGACAGACGTGGTGTAGCATTGCTCAAGTGCAAGTGAGAGGGGGTGAGGATTTAGCGGTATGGGGCAAGAGGAGCTGGGACGTGAGGGAGCTTGTAAAGGTGGAGCTGGCCAAAATCAACAGCTGGCTGAGCAGAGTGGGAGCCAAGGGAGAGTTTCCTGATGTGGGGCCGCAATAGCGGGGCTCTCAACAGAAATGAGGAGCGTGGAGGAGGATTAAGATCAGGTCAGAGACGACTGAGGTTACTGATGGGGGTCAGCAAGGAGCTCTGAGGGGGAACAAGGCTGGGGGACAGTAGGAGCTCCTTTTTGAGCAAGCTGAATTGGACGTGCAGTCTAGCTATTGAGTTGGAGGTAGTTGGACTGGCATTTGGTGTGGAGGTAAAGTTCAGGAAAGAAGAGAGATCTAGAGAGATACGGGAGAATTTTCTGCATAGAAGTAGTTGAACTCTTTGGAGGAAATGAACTCACCAAGGGGAAAAATGAGAGAAGAGGAAAGACCCCTGCTGAGTCTTGTGAGTCACCCCTACTTAAGGAGCAGGAGGAAGATGAGCATCTACAAGGTCAGAGGTTACTGCAGTCATGAGGAAGGGATGGGGCCCCAGAAAAGGCCTTTTGCATTTAGCAGGTAACAGCTTATTGATAACTTTGGAAAAGTGTTGCAATAGAATGGAGTCAGGAGGTGAAGGGAACGCCTGGGCAGCAGGAGTGGAGAAGCAGCTGGGCCCTGGGAGAATGGGGGATTCCAGCTTGAGAAGTTGGCAGTAGCCAGACATTTCTAGAGCTATAAGGTTTGCAGAAGCCTTACAAATATTATCTCATTTTGATTCTCACAGCAACCCTGGGAGTTGGTGCTATCACCATGTCCATTTTACAGATTAGGAAACTGAGCCAGGCACGGGTTTAGTGTCCAGCTTTGGTCACACAGTAAGTGTCTGAGACAGGGTTTGAGCTTGGGTCTTCTTGACTCCAGAAATCCAGAGGATTTTCTTTTGAAGGATGACAAAGACCTGAGCTTGTGAGTAGGAACTGTAGGAGATATGGAGCGAGAAGGAATGTTAGAAGATGAGGCTTGGTGAGCCTAAGACAGAAAAGGGAAATGTAGTGTTTGGGAGTAGGGACAGAAGACCTTCCCTGTTGAAGGTGGAGATGGCTTCAGGTTTTTCAGTAAAGTAGGTAGGAAGTCAGTAAGCATTTATTAAGCATCATCTTGGCCCCAAACACCCACATGACAGGTGAGGATGGGGTGTTGCCAGAGCAACAGTAGAGTGCTCTTTTGTGCTCAGGCCCTGTCTGAAGTGTTGGGGATAGAAAAGAGTCCCTGCCCTCACTGAGCTCACAGTCTGATGGGGGAGATAACAAAGAAACAATTCTGTGCAAACAAGCTACATGCCCGTTACATTGGAAATAAGGAAAGGCGAAGACAGGAGAAGTCAGAGGGGCTTGTGGGGGAACGGATCGTAGTTGGGACCCAGAGATGAGGCCGGGGAACAGCCTGAGAAAATGGCTGGCGCAAGAGATTGAGTGTCTTGTTTGTGGAACATCCAGGAGGCCAATGTCATCGGATGGAAGAGGGGGAGGAAGGTGGAAGACTGGAAAGTTGGGGTTGGGAGGGCTAGGTCATGAAGGGGCCTCTGCAGTTTAGTGAGTAGGGAGGAGTGACTTGTGCTTTAGGAAGATCACTTCAGTGGCTGGATGGAGGTTGGCTGGGAGTGGGGAGAGACTGGAGGCAGGCCGACACCCCAGCAGGCTCTTGTCCAGGCATGAGGCCTGCCTTAGGGTGGGGGCAGTATCCGAGGAGAGAATCGGGTGTGTTGGAGAGATGTTGCAAAGGTGAAATCAATAGGCTTTGGTAACAACTGGGACATTTAGGGAGAGAAACAGTGAGGAGTCCAGGGTGATTCCTAGATTGGTAGCCTGAGGGACTGGGAGTATGAGGGTGCCCTTTATGACAATAGGGAAGGTAGGGGTGAGGGAAAGTTTGGGGGGAAAGATGATGCATTCTGTTGTGGACATGTTGAGTTAAGATGTTGGAAAGGTGGTTGGAGATGTGAGCTTGGAGGAAACTAGGTAGAACTGACATAAAGTGGCTTGAGGATGTTAAGGGAAAGCTTTGGAAATCTTCTCAGGGAAGCGTCAGTGAAGAGCCCAGTACTGCGGAACAAGAGGAGTAAAAGTGAAGGCTTCCCTGAGGTTAGATCATATGACTGGTGGACTCCTGGACTTCCTGCATCACTGCCTGTGAGGAGGGAGAGGGCTGGGTTTGAGATGAGGCTGACCAGCAGAAGGACAAGAGTGTGTGGGGGGGGGATTAAAGGGCCGAGAAAAATACGTGACTGACCTGTTTATAGGATCAGAACTGAAGGGAAGGAAATGAGATCAGCTCCAGGGGGATGGTCTGCGAGAGCAGGGAGAGGGCTGGAGGTGATGCTGAGGAAGAGTAAAGCAGAAGGAGGGCTGGAGGGGGGAATCACAGGATCCTAGTTTTAAGGCTGGAAGAGAATTTTGAGGTCAAAAAAGCATGAATTTGAGTTGGAAGAGACCTCAGCCCAGATGAGCGTGTGCAGGCTGTGGGAAGCTGGGATGAAGAATCAATCACTGGAGAACAGGAGGCATTCCCAGGCACCGTCGGGCAGGCGCCAGGAAGGCTCAGCTGATAGTAGATAACAGGAGTTTAGAGTGGATGTGGCGACTTCCTCAGGGTTATCTACCCCAACCACCCTCTCCAGTTTGCAGGTGAGGAAGCTGAGGGGGGAGGGGGAAATTAGTGACTGGCCTGACATCCCATAGGTAGTAAGGGGGTGTAACATCACATATGCAGAGCCGGAATTGGAAGGGAGGTCCTCTGCCTCCAGAGGCAGCTGTTTTCCCTAACTCACATCCTGACAGGGAGATTGTTTCAGAGGCTGAGGCAGAGGAGGCCTAGGAGCTGGAGGTGAGGACCTGGTTTGCCAGAGCAACAGGAGAGTGTTAAGTCCTTAAGTAGGAAGGCAGTGAGTGCTTCAGGTAGAAAGGATAAGTGTGAGCCGGTACTGAATAATGTCCAGAGGGAGGGAGGAGAGTGACCTGAAGACTAGCAGAGAAAAGCCAGGCTAGGCAGGAGATAGATGGATGGAGTGAACCGTGAAAGAGGAGAGGCTGCTGCTGACTCCTGCTGGCTGGTGGCAGGAGGCGGCAGTGGAGAGACGAGGCAGGCCGGGATCCTTCCACTGGAGACAGGTCAGGCCGGCCCAAGGAAGCCATCGAAGAGGAAGGGGGAGCAAGGAGGGGAAGGTGCCTTGGCTTGAAGTCCTGAGGGCTGGACTGGAATGTCAGCTCTGCTGCTGAGCTCTGTGACCTTCCCTTGGGGGGCCTTGGCATCTTCACCTGTAAAAGAGGGGCTTGGACCAGATTGTCTCCAGGATCCCATCAGGCTCTTAATGTACAATCCTGGCGTCCTCGAGCATTGACATAGAGGAGATGTTGGAAGCTGGGTGAAAGGATGGGATTGTGGAGAGAGCCAAGGGCCTGGAACATGGCCTTGGGGAGAGGGTGGAGAGCCAGCAAAGGAGCCGAAGCAGGAGGAAGATTAGGAGAGTGGGGGTCTAAGCTTAAAGCCAGGAGAAGAGACAGGCAGTACGAGCAGGTACATTTAACTGTTAGGGTAGGCAAGGCAGCTCAGTGGCACCATGATGCACAGAGCACCGGGCCTGGAGTCTGGAAGACTCATCTTCCTGAGTTCAAATATGGCCTCAGACACTTCCTAGCTGTGTGACCCTGGGCAGGTCACTTCACCCTGTTTGGCTCAGTTTCCTCATCTGTAAAATGAGCTGGAGATGGAAATGGCACACCACTCCAGTGTCTTTGCCAAGAAAACCCCAGATGGGGTCACAGAGAGTTGGACACGACTAAAAGTGATTGAACAACATCAGGCTAGTCTTTAGGGGCTTTGGAAAAGCGGCTTCAGTTGAGTGGTGGAGACAGACTTGTCTCTAGATTGCAGAGAGATCTCCTAAGAAGGAGATAAAGTGTTGTGGCAGTGGAGGTATTAGTTAGGAAGTATGTTTCTCAGAAGTTTTGGTTTTAGGGGGAGGAGACAGAAGTGATGGTAACAGGATGGGGTCAGAGCAAAGAGGAGAGTTTGGGGGTTTGTATTGTTAGGGATCCCACAGCATGGTGAGATGGGCCGGGAGCTGGGAGGGAAAGAGATTAAAAGTGTCTGAAAAATATGCCGAATGATTGATACGGTCAGGTCCTGGAGAGGTTGGGAGGGGTTGAGATTGAAGGCAGTAACTTTTAGTAAGTGGTAGTCCTTCAAAGCCGCTAGGAAAGGAAGAGAGTTTGAGTGAGAAGGATGAGAGGTTTTGGAGATGAGAGGATGCCCGTTGGATGACCTGGGCCTTCTCCTTAAAGAGTCAGTGGTTAAATGAGCTTCTGAGAGTCGGGGTGAGGGGACTTAGCTGGGACTTGGGTAGGGAAAGGTTTGAAGTGTGTTCTGTAGAGAATGAAGGAGTCAGGGTTGAAGGACTGCTGAGTATTGGTGAGGCTTGTGGTCCATAAATTTATAGTGGGTGAAATAAACTTGATTTTTCTCTGGCAGTGCCTGGGAGCCAGAGAGCAGGAATGGAGGAATGGGGGGGGAAGGGGGGGAGCAGGAGTTGGGGGGTCATTAGTCGGGATTGATGTCAGAAAATATGAGGGAGCAGGTCTCTGGGCTAAGTAAAGTCCGAGTACAGGAGAATAGGATAGGGTCAAGGGCCCAGAAGTAAATGAAGGCAATGTAGGGGCTTAAAGCAGTGAAGGAGTAGAATGAATTTCTCTGGCTGAAGAGTGATGACCCTGGGCTAACGAGGTCATTAGTGGACTGAAGTCTCCAACAATGAAGATGGCAATGGCCTGATGAAGGGAGTACCTGAACCTGGCCCACAGTGTCAGGGCATCTTCAGCCTCTGAAATGATGTGAGTACAAGAAAGCTCCTCTTCTTTGTATTTAGAAGAAGGGGGTTTTACTTACATGCCTTGATCGTCTCGCTGGGCGGAGGCATTCATATTCATATACTTGCTCTTCTCCTTCCCTAATTTCTACTCGTACCTCCATTGCCCGACTGACAGCTCATCTCTTTTGAACATGTGTGCTCTTTCCTTGCATGAGAACCCTGTTCTCCTTTGCTCTTCTCTTGTCGACTAGTAGAAGAGCCTCCGTTCCCTACTCTGGGTGTTCCGCATGGCTTCTTAAACGAGAATCTCAGTCCCTCAGTCAGCAGACATTCTTTGTGTGCCAAGCTCCATCTTCAGAAAATTGTTCTTCTCGTGGAGTCCCACAGACCCTAGTTTTCATTCTTTTCTCTTGTCCTTTTCCTTCCTCCCTTTGTAGCTTTATTGTTTTTATACCTGAGATATTTTAGCCAACATCTACTCTAAATTATCCTTATGGCAGTTTAACTTATTCTGTCTTCTTCTGTGCTCACCGAAAGTTAAGATAAAATGGCCCTGTAGCAGCTGGGTTTTCCCTTTGAAAAAGTCAAAATAATGCATCCCCAGCTTTCCCTCATAGGATCTAGTTTTAATCCGTTTAATAATTTTCTCTGTCATTTTTTCAGATCCTTTCTAAGCCATTAAGTCCACCGCTAGCCGTGGTTAGCCCCCTTGTCTTTTTAAGTGACAGCTCTTTACTGCCTCCATGTTACACCTTGTCCTGCTGCCATCTTTCCCTGCTTTTTGTGGACCTGTGCAGTCACTCTCCGCCACACCCCTGGGCTGGAGCTGGGACAGTAAATGTTGTGCTTGTAGCCCTCTGACTTTGCCTTCTCCCGTTCGGTTCTGATGTCACGTGGATTTTGCGGCCCAGCTGGAGTAGTGAGGGAAAGGACGTTGAGCCAAAGATGTTAGAGCTTCCCACATCCCTGGTTCAGTCACTAGGAAAGACCTTTGGCATTAAAACAATGACTTCCCCTCCTGCCCCCTGCTTCTCTCTGCCAAATAATCCACAATGCTGTGGCTCAAATAATCTTTCTCTCTTGTTGTTTGGATTGCTAATGCTTTGCCTCCCTGTCATCCTTCGTGTGAATTCTAAGCCGGTCATGATCAGTGGCAGAGAGGCTGTGTACTGCAGGAGATTGCCGGGTCTGGAATCAGGGATGAGGACTGGGCCCTTGCCTTAGGCACCAGTGAGACACCCTATGTGTTCCTCCTCCACCTGAGGATAAGACTTCTTCTAATAGCGACCTCCTGGGATGGTCGTGAGGAAAGCATCCTCCAGAGCTTTCTGCACCTTGTGGACGTTTGCTCCTCTCTCTTGCCTTCTCTTACTCAGCTCGTCGTAGGATCACAGAAGCTAGAATCTACCTGGTAGATGGTCCTTGGGGCCATTTAGGCCAAACCCTTATTTCACAGAGAAGGAAATGAAAGCCTGGGGAGGAGGGTGACCTAATGACGTTCCCATGGGCACTGCAGGGACAGAGAGGCCTTTTCACTCTGCGTGTAGAACATTTCCCTCTCTTTGCCCTGCAAATAAATAAAAACTGACTGGGATTCTTGGAGGTAGAGCTGAAAGGAGCTGTTAGGAATCATCACCATCTTGCTCATGAAAGGGAGAGGGCCCAGTGCTCAAACCTATGTCTCTGATGAAGGAAAAGCATTGAACACACAAGGAGGAACAGGAGAGATCGAATAACCCCAGAATGTGGCATTGGCTTTGCACACACAACATGGAAAAGCAGCGTGAGTTCACAGAATGGCAGTCTCAGAGGGAAAGGGCCCTAGAGGCTACCTACACCAATCCCTATCCCTGAAGGCTTCTGGGGAAGGAGAACCCACTGGCCTTGAGAGGTAGCCTGTGCAGTTCTTCTGTAGCTCTAATGGTTAGGGAGATATCCTTCCATCATGCCTGAGGGCATTGCCTCTGCAGTTAGGATCTCGGTTCAAATCCCACCCATGACACTGTGTAACCTTGGGGAAACCCTTTAGCCTTCTTGGACTCTAGTTTCTCCATCTACAAAACGAGGGGCTGCACTAGATGACCTCTAAGGTCCCTTCCAATTCTAGCTCTGTGATCTTTGGGCCATTGGAATTTCCACTCTTTACTTCATGTTTTGCCCCTTGGGATCAAGCAGAACAAACAGACTGAATTCTTGTTTACTCTTACTCGAAGACATCTTGTCTTAGTAATCATCTCTACTTCTTTCACCCACCTCTCCTTTGCTGCGATCTCTGGGCTGGAAACTGGCCGGCTTATCAGTGTCCTTCCTGAAAGGGGGCACTCAGAACTGGCCACAGCTGTTTAGATAAGGAAGCAAAATGAGCATTTATTAGTAGCTCCTATGTGCCAGGCACCGTGCTAAGAGCTTTCATGCCACTGTGGCTCTGTTAATGCAGCCTGAGCTCCCGAAGGGCAGGGCCTGCTTTTTGCTTTTTTTCTTTTTACTGCCAGAGTTGCCCCTTTGCCATTCTTGCACACACTGGCCGCCGTATGAAGCCTTGGGGATCTGAATTGAATTCTCTAAGGAAAGTGCCAGGTGAAAACCAGAAGGCTGAGGACAAAGTCTGAGGAAATACACCAAGGAAGTGACGGCCAGAGGAAAACCAGAATGGAGTGACGAGACAAGAGCAGCAAGGGTCAGAGTGGGAGATGCTTAGCAGAGAGTCCAGGAGATTGGGAAGGAATATGAGGTCCTCAGATTGTACAGGACACACCTCATCCCAAAGCCACAGAGTGGCTGTCTGTGCACGTGGGCTGGGTTTGGAGACCTTAGAGGCTGTGTCTTCATCAAACTCCCCTACAGCTTTGTGCGAAGCAGCATGGTGCCCCACGAAACAAGAAGCTGCAAATCCTGCTCCAAAGATGTACCTGGGAGCCCAGCTTTCTTCTGGTTTCATTGATAGCTGAGTGTGATTTCATCTCCTCCAGGAGGCCAGTTGTTGGTCATTGGACAGGAATCTCGTCATTAGCATATCATAGATTAAAGTGTGTTGTTGGTCTAAAAATTGTGATTCTTATTACCCTCTGGCCTCTCTCCTTACCCTAGCTACTACGCATTGAACCAGTTGCCATTTTAAATTATTGTGTCCTGGGTTGGTGTGGCTGAAGAAATGTCCTCTCCAGTAGGCTAGTCTGCTGGGGATGTGCCTATCCATGCTTTCATCTGCTGGTTCTTAGAAAACAGATGTCATGTGTTTGTGGGGCCACTCTCGAAGTCTTTGCACCATGGTACACCTTGCCAGAGCTTATGCTCAGCCAGCTGGCAGAGCCTTTGGGAACCTAGGGTGACCTGCACACTGTGATGAGGCGTTGGAATAGGTCTTTATGGAGTCTTGGTTCAATGTAGTTGTAGAAAAAGAGGATGATGGGGCAAAAGACACAGGAAAATGTGTTCCAGGAGAAATAAGTCAGGGAGACCCAAGACTTGCATGAAGACTTTCTTTAAAAAAAAAAAAAAAATGGTAGGCCCTAGACATGGTGAGCATCAGATTATACAAGAAGTGAATTTGACTACATCTTAACAGACAGTAAAAAAAACTTATTATTGACATGGAAATTATTCTTAAATTTGGATTCTCTGCACAGTAGGACAATGTATATGTCAGAGTTAAATCAGAATTTAAACCAAATAAGAACAAAAAAATCAGAATGAGAAAATGAAAAAAAAAGTAGGATTAGAAAATGGAGGAGATGGTTAGGGTTAGAGTTAGGTAGGGTTAATATGTTTAGCCTTGAAATGTAAAATGGACAACAAAAACTTCATGTGCATCAATTATAAGAATTTGATTTGCAAGTTAAACTAGTATAAACTAACTACGGTAGTGGTGTCAAACTCAAAGTAGAAATGGAGCCACTAAATCACGCATAAGGGTCCCTGCAGTCAGCATATTGACATACCCACATATTAACATTACTTATGTTCTATTGTATTTTTAATTATTTTGTTAAATATTTCCAAATTATTTTTTAATCTGGTTCAGTGAAGGCAGGCCTTCATTGAACCAGATTTGACACCTGGACCACAGCAGCAAAGAGACCCTAAGGGTCAAGAGAACACTTTTTTTTAGCAGATGGTTGACTTGCCAAATATAGAGAGGGCTCCCAAAGACAACACTGTGTCAGGATGCACAGTAGTGTCTCATGAGGTAGAGAGGAGCAGTGGTGGGGAGTAAAACCAATTTAAAGAAAGCTTGGCAAGTTACCCAGCGAGATGAAAATGTAAAGGGGACCACAAACAGAAGAAAAATGGAAAAGATTTGCAAAAATGTTTCTCAACAACTTTTTCCCTGCCAGCTAGGATGGCGGAAGCTCCTCACTTGACTCTTCATGTTCTAGCACCTAAAGAAAGCAAACCTGGGAGAGCTTGTGGGTGGAGTCAGTTTATAGAGAGGACACCTGTGCTGGGGTGGGCAGACACTGAGGGACTGATAGACCAGTGTTTGAAAGGGGGGGGGGGGTGCGCACGGATCTCACCTTAAAAAAGGTGTCCAAGAGAATCTTAGTGACTCACCATATAGCTCCACTCCTCTGTCTATGCCAAATCTTGATGAGAATCACGTAGAGATGAATTGAGGACATCCTCAATGAAAGTACAGTAGGGAACAAGCAGGCTTTTGTAAAGAATATTCAACGATGGACTTCATCAGTGGCATCTCATAGTTAACTAAAAGATGTAAAGAATATAAGATCCCATTGTACTTAATGTTTACTTCAAATTATTTTTTTACTCTGTAGAACAAAATGTGACATTAATGATGGTTTTTCAGTGTCATATCTCACGTCCATATGGCAAGATAATTCAGTTGTAAGTTATACTAATAGATACAAGGCTGTTCAGTGACCCACTGATAGTAATAGCAAGCCCTAAAGACAGGGAGATGGATACTGGCCACAGTGATGGAACGATCAGTACAGATTCTGTGCCTACAAAGGATTTCTTATGGATGAGGAGGTCTTCCAGGTTCTATTGGCAGCTAACGTTGTGCTGCAGATCTTCCTGGAAGAAATCTCTTATCACTCAAAGGAGTCATTCCTACCAGGTAGATAAAGGGGAAAAAATTGCCTAGATTTCAACATACGTCTGAATGAACACCCTCTAGAGCTTATTCAATAGTGTGTATATCTGGGAAAGACAATACAGAGGGACGATGTGCTGAGTTGAAAAGGAGGAGAGGGGGCTGGATTATCTTCAGGACATTGCAAAACCCTTGGACTGACCCCAAGCTCCACCTAACAGCCAAGGCCTGCAGCTTCAAAAGAAAGAGTTTAGCAGTGTTGCTGTGAGGCAGCGAGGCCTAGACCAGACCTGAATATGGGCGTAACTCAGAGGGCGATGGAGAGATGTACATGGTGGTGGTGAGCAGGTGGCAGCCTGGCATCAGTGAGGAATCAGTGTTCTCCTAAGAACAGGACTAAAGGATGTCAGCAAGGAATTGTATGACCCAAAGTGAAGAAGTGCTGCTGGCATGAGGGAGAGTAGGTGGGTGACCAGGGTGCTCCCCAGGGGCCTCCAAACACTGGGTGGACTCGAGTGGAAGCTTTCAGGACATGAACAAAAGCCCCACGGCATGGATGGCAGGTACCTGCAACACTGGGAAAGGACTCCCAAATCACTGAGCAGAAGGAGCATGCCAGTTATGAGCTTAGAAAGACACTTGTTTTGGGACACATTGCTGTTGCTTATCTGGCTGCAATGTTGTAAAAAGTCTCAGATCATTTTCTAGAACAGATATGTTAAAGACGTGGCCAGCAATGCTCTGGAGTGTTGCCTGAACCAGATTGAACTGGTAAGTGAGAAAGAGTTACTGAAAGAAATAAAAAGGAAATAGAACATGTCTAGTCGTGTCTGACTCTGTGGCCATCATCCTCTATTGTCCTCTTTCCCTTTTGCCTTCAGTCTTTCCCAACATCAGGATCTTTTCCAGTGAGTACTGCCTTCTCATCATGTGGCCAAAGATTTAAGCTTCAGCTTCAGTATTTGACCTTCCAGTGAGTAACCTGAATTAATTTCTTTCAGTATTGACTTGTTTGATCTCCTTACTGTCCAAAAGACTCAGAAGTCTTCTCCAGCATAATTTGAAAGCATCAGTTCTGCAGCGCTTGGCTTTCCTTATAGTCCAACTCTCACGGCCATACAGTGCTACTGGAAAAGCCAAAGCTTTGACTCTGTGGATCTGTCAGCAAGGTGATAGTTCTTCTTTTGAATCTGCTGTCTAGATTTGTCATCACTTTCTTTCCAAGGACCAGGCATCATTTAATTTCATGGCTGCAGTCACCATCTGCAGTGATCTTTGAGCCCAAGAATACAAAATCTGACACTGTCCATTTCTTCTCCCACTATTAGCCAGGAAGTGATGGGACCAGTTGCCAAGATCTTAGGTTTTTGATGTTAAGGTTCAAGACAGCTTTTATACTCTACTCTTTCACTCTCATCAAGAGGCTTCTTAATCTTGACCACTCTCAGGATTTTTTTATACTTGTTTTTTACACTTCTTTTGTGCATATATGTGCATTTTGTCTTCCATCCATGTACTCCATGGTGCAATTTTCATGACCTACTTGCAGTTCCTCCCGCAATATACTCCATCTTCATCTCTTTCTTTGCCCAGGCTGACCCCCTCTGCCACCTCTTGGTTTCCCAGGCTTTCTTCACAACTCAGCTTAAATCTTATCTTCAGGTAGCCTTTCCTGGTTCCTTCAGCTGTTAGTGCCTTCCCCTTTCAGACCGCTCTCTACCTCCTCTGTGTATATCTTGTATATACCTAGCTCTTTACATGGTGTCTCCTTCGTTGGACTGCCAGTTTCCTTGAGAATAGAGACTGTGTCTGCGTCTCTTTGTATCCCCTAGCTTACCAGAATGCCTTGCACATAGTAAATGTGCTTGTTGACTGACTGCCAAATATTCTCGTTATTAACAATTTCTCCTATTTGCAATTTGTTTTGGAATAACAAGATTCCATTGCATTCATATACCAAACATTTAGCCATTCCCTAGTAGCCAGGTACTCCCTTTGTTTCTGGTTCTTTGCTGCCATGGAAAGTGCTGTAATGAATATTGTGTTATGTTTGGGATTTTTGTTTATATCTTTGACTTACTTGGAGTACAGGCAGAGAAATGGGAGCTTTGACTCAAAGGGACTGAACTGTGCTGAACTCTTTCAACAGCCTGTCTTCCTGCAGCCCCCTTTTACAGTGATTATTAGTATATTGTGTTCTCTTTGCCAGTTTGTTATGCTTGAGGTAAAACCTCCAAATTGTTTGCAAGTGGTTTCAGTTTTCCTTTGCAAGCTGTTGACTCCTGTCCTTTGACTACTTACTTAGGAGGGAATGGTGAGAAAGAGGGATGCACTGGGAGAAGGGGAGGAAGGGAGAGGGAAAATAGGGAAAATTATCCCAACTAAAAGAGGTGCAAAAGGAAGAACTTTTGTAGTGGAGGGGAGAATGAAGGGGGATCACGGGCAGCCCTTGAACCTCACTCTCATTGGAACTGGCTCAAAGAGGGAATAACACACACACTCAGTTGGGTATAGAAATCTGTCTTAACCTACAGGGAAGCAGGAGAGGAAGGCGATAGGAAAAGGGAGGCTGATAGAAGAAGAGTGAGTGGATCATGGGAGATAGTGGTCAGAAGCGGAACAGACTTTGGAGGGAGGAGAGAGAGAGAAAGATAAACAGAGAAAAAACAGAATGGAGAGAAATACACAGTTAGTAATCATAACTGTGAATGTGAATGCGTTGAACTCACCCATAAAACAGAAGTGGATAGCAGAGTGGATTAAAATCTGAAACCAACTATGTTATTTATAAGAAACACACTTGAAACAAACTTAACAGAGTAAAAATAAAGGGCTGGAGCAGAATGTGTTATGCTTCAATTGAGGTTAAAAAAAGCAGTGGTAGAAATCATGATCAAGCAAAACCAAAAATAGATCTAATTAAAAGAGATAAGCAGGGAAACAACATTTTGCTAAAAGGTACCATAGACAAAGAAGTAATATCAATACTAAACATATATGCACCAAATATATGTAGAGTATCCAAATTCTTAAAGGAAAAGTTAAAATGATTTACAGAAAGAAATAGTAAAACTATACTAGTGGAGGACCTCAACTTTTCCTTCTCAGAATTAGATAAATCTAACCATAAAATAAACAAAAAAGAAGTTAAGGGCTTGGAATTTTAGAAAAGTTAGATATGATAGACCTCTAGAGAAATTTGAATTGGGATAGAAAGGAGTGTACTTTTTCCTCAGCTGTACATGGCACCTTCACAAAAATTGATCATGTATTAGGGCATAAAAACCTCACAACCAAAAGCAGAAATATTAAATGCATCCTTTTCAGACCATAATGCAGTAAAAATTATGTCCAATAAAAGGCCATGGGAACAGATTAAAAATTCATTTAAACTAAATAATTAAAAGGTATGAGTGGATCAAAGAACAAATCATAGAAAGAATAATTTCATTAAAGAGAACAGCAGTGAGCCAACATACCAGAATTTATGGGATGCCGTCAAAACCGTACTTAGGGGAACTTTTATATCTCTGAATGCTTACGTCAATAAAATAAAGAGAGGTCAGATCAGTGAATTTGGGGCGTGCAGTTTTATTCTTGTTATTTTTTTTTTTTTTTGACTAGGCAATGGGGTTAGCTGACTTGCCCAGGGTCACACAGCTAGTAAGTGTTATGTGTCTGAGGCCAGATGTGAACTCAGGTCCTCCCGAGTCCAGCGCCGGTGCTCTATCCACTGTGCCACCTAGCTGCCCCAGGGCATGCAGTTTTAAAGAAAACTAGAAAAAGAACAAAAATCCCCAACTAAACACCAAATTAGAAGTCCTGAAAATCAAAGGAGGGATTTAATACAATTGGAAGTAAGAAGACCGTCAAACTAGGAGCTGGTTTTGTAAGGGAAAGGCAATAAAATGAATAAACCATTGGTCAATTCGATTAAAAAATAGAAAAACCAATTACTAGTATCAAGAAAGAAGAGGATGCATTCAGCACCAATGAAGATGGAATTAAAGCAGTTATCAGGAGCTGTTTTGCTCAATTATACGCTCTCAGTCAAAGTGAGACAGGATGAGCATTTACAAATATGTAAGTTTCCCAGATTAACAGAAGAGGAAATAGAATACTTAAATCACCCTGTCTCAGAAAAAAGGAATTAAACAAGTCAAAAATGAGCACTCTAAGAACAAATTCTCAGGACCAGACGGATTCATAAGTGAATTCTACCAAACTTCTAAAGCATAATTAATCTAATCTCAATACTATATAAACTATTTGGGAAAATAAGCAAAGTAGCAGTCCTTTTGTGACACAAACATGGTGCTGATACCTACATCAGGAAGATCAAAACAGAGAAAACTATAAATTTCCTTAAGGAATATTGATGCAAAAATTTTAAGTAAAATACTAGTGAGGAAATTACAGCAATATATTACAAGGATCAAACACTGTGATTAGGTAGGATTTAGACCAGGAATGCAGGGCTGGCTCAGTCTTAGGAAAACTCAGCATTATTGACAATATCGACAACAAAAACAACAAGAATCATGTGATATTCTCAATAGATGCAAAAAGCTTTGACAAAATACAGCACTCATTCCTATAAAAACACTAGAGAGCATAGGAATAAATGGAGCTTTCCTTAAAATGATAAGTAGTTTCTTTCTAAAACCATCAGCAAGCATTGCCTGTAAAGAGTATAAGCTAGAAGCCTTCGCATTAAGATCAGGATTCCCATTATCACCACTGTTATTCACTGTTGTACTAGAAATGCTAGCTATCGCGATAAGAGAAGAAAAAGAAGTTGAAGGAATTAGAAGAGGCAATGAGGAAACAAAACTATCACTTTGCAGATGATTTGATGATATACTTAGAGAAAAACTAGTTGAAACAATTAACAAATTTAGCAAAGTTACAGGATATAAAATCAACCCGTATAAATCATCAGCATTTCTATGTTATTACCAGCAGAGTCCAGCAAAAAGAGATAGAGAAATACTTAAAATAACTGTAGCCAGTATAAAATACTTGGTAGTCTACCTGTCAAGACAGACCCAGGAACTATATGAACACAATTACAGAACACTTTTCACACAAATAAAGTCAGATCTGAATAAATGGGAAAATATCAGTTGCTCACGGGTAGGCCAATCTAATATAATAAAAATGACAATTCTACCTAAATTAATTTACTTATTCAGTGCCATACCAATTTAAGAAAAATTATTTTATAGTGGGTTTAATCCCATTCTGGATTAATCCCAGTATTATTCTGGAATCACATGTGGTCACATCAGTTGTAAATGGGGAAAAAAAGAAAAAAACAAAACCCCAAAGCCAAACATCCTAATGCCTTCTTAACCAAATTTCCTTTTTTTATTCTGCTTTATAGTGTTCAACATGTTCATACTGTAGAATCATGGAGCCTGTTCTGCAGTTGCAAATGTAGATTATGTCTATGTACGCGTTTGTATGTCTGTGTAGGTGAAATAGAAAGACTTCAAACGTGTTCCTTTACAGTGGTTCTTAAAGCTCTCCTGCATCCTGCGGGATTGGATTTTGTTTTGTTGGGTTCTGTAAATAAAGCAGGCAAAACAAATTTGTTTAAAAAAAAAAAAAGCTTGTTGCTTACTATTACGTGTGCTAAAAGAACAGAAATAATTGCTGTCAACTTAGGAAAGCATAATGACGGTCACATTTCTCCTACTCATGTTTTCAAGGGGGAATTCACTTTATGAAAGTAAATGGGAGCAAAACCACCACAAAATATAGTTAATAGAAGCCTTTTTATATTAAAAATAGTCCATAAACCCACATAGATACCAACTAATTTGTTAGCTACAATAAAACCTTTAAGTACGCATAGTTTGTCCTCTAAAAGTGAACAGAAAATATTTTGCGAAATAGAATTTTAAAGGAGCATTATGAAACAATGTAGGTGGTTAAATTCCAAGTACTCGGTTAAATTTGCCTTACATAATGAAATCTATTGTAGAAAATTGGAAAGTAGCTTTGTGGTCTAGTTCTATGTAGGAAGGCCTGTACATTCCTGTGGCCCTCTCCTTGTCTGCCCATTTCCCCAATGAAGGGGCCTGCTGTGGTCATGCAGCCTTGCCTAGTGAAGCCCTTCATGTGGGAATAAAATTGGAAGGTTCTTCTACTTCCAGCTGCATTTTGTGGTTTTCACATATTTTCTTCAAATCAGATAAATGTTTGCAAATGTAGTCATGAAGGTAGCACGGTGACTGGAACGCTGAACTTGGAGTCAGGAAAACCTGAGTTCAAATCTAGCCTCACACATTTACTAGCTGTGTGACCCTGGACACAATCTCTTCATCTCTGTCTGCCTCAGTTTCTTCATCTTTAAAATGGGGTGCTAGCAGCACCTACTTTGCAGGTTATTATGAAGCTCAAATGAGATAACGTACGTCGTCATGCTTTGCAGGCTTTAAAGTACTTTATTCATGCTACTATTCTTTGTATAGCTTCAGAGTTGGTACCATAGACAGTTATCTTATCCAGCCTTCACATCTTACAGATTAGGAAGGTGAGACTGAAGAAGAGAAATGACTTTTCTCCCATCCCGCAGCTCGTCAGTGGATGAGCCAAGCTGGGTTCAGGAGTTCGCACCTCTGATTCTAAATCTGGTGTTCTGTCTTTTGCCCATGCTGACTCCCCCCTCTAGGTGATACATCGATAGTTGTCAAAGCAACATTCAAGGGGTGAGCCTTTCAGGAGAGATTGGTTCAGACGTGTTGGGTGTTTTTTCCCGGAGCCCTTTTATATTCTGGATGGGCATTGAGAACTCTTCTGATCTACAAATGGTCAGAAATCCACTGGAGGAAGAGGAAAAGCTAAGGCCTTTAGCAATCCTGGGCAGATGACCATTAGATGCCTACTGTGTGCTAGAATCCATGCTTGACTAGTGATAGAAATTCAAAAACAAGCAAGTGCTACGAGCACCAGGGAGCTCCCGTTCCTAGCCAAGTCAATACGGGCCATGTCCTGAAGGGCCGTCAGCCAGCAAGCATTGATGAGGAGCCTGTTCTGGGCCCAGGGGCAGCCAGGCAGGAAAGTCTATGGGATTTAAGCTGGAGAATCTTACTGAGTTTTTAGAATGCCTCTACCTTCTCTGCAGCAGGTGATAACAAGAACAGTACTTCTTAGCACTTGAAGGTGTTCAAAGCAAACAGTAGGTGCTTAATAGATGTCTATTGACTGATGTAGTTTGATCCTCTAACAGCCCTGAGAGGGTGGGGCTGGCCTGTGAGTAGCAATTCTTTTCATTGTGCCTTTTTTTTTTTTTTTTTTTTTTAAGCAAATGCTTATTGTGAGCATCCTTGACCTAGTGACGGGGCCTCCAGGCTCTTCTCAAACCAGACACTCCATCTCCCAACTCTGGCTTTTCTTTGCCTTTCCCTCATGCTGGGAATACTGTTCCCCTCCTCCTGTCTGCCTCCTGGCTTCCCTGGCTGCCTTCAAGGCCCAGCTCACCCCCCCCTCCCCACAAGAAACCTTTTCTGAAGTTCCTTAATTCTCGTGCCTTCCCGATGGTGATTATTTCCAGTTTGTCCTGTGTATATCTTGGTTCTATGTAATTGTTTTCCTGTTGGCTCCTGGTGAGCTCTTTGAGGGCAGGGACTGTCTTTTGCCTTTCTTTGTATCCCCAGCCCTTAGCATAAAGCCTGGCAAATAGTGAGTGCTTAATGTATGTTTATTGACTGTAAAATTTTGCGGTTTTAGTAGTCACTTCGTTTCACCAGCTCTTCTGGGGGAAAAACATTTATCAGTATGCCTTGGGCTTTACCTTAGAATTTACTATATCCAACAGTTCGTTGTAATTTCATTTTTCCCTCTTTTTTTTTCCTAAAGCAGCAGCAGCAGTGATGCAGCAGGTGTTAGACAACCTCACCGAGCTGCCCTCGTCTGCGGGGGCAGGAGAAATAGACCTCATCTTCCTCAAGGGCATCATGGAGAACCCGATTGTGAAATCCCTGGCAAAGGTAGCTGGCTTTGTTCATGGGGTCCTGGAAACATATGGGAAACGCTGTTCTTTGGGAGGACTACAGTATTTCAGATGTTACCGTTGCAGGCAGTGCCTCTGGTAATATCATTTTAGTTGACAAATGATAATCCCTGTCATAAGGAAATCCTAAAGTGTTCACAGTAAACCAAGTTTCTTCTTACATTAAAAACAGAGTTTTATTGCTCCTATGGACCCAACTCTGCCTTCCTGTGGTTAGAAAAATTCCAGGTGCATCTGTATAGGATCATAGATGAAGTTAGAGTAGGAAGGAGCTTCGGGAATCTTTTATTCCACTCGTCTGACTCATTTTACAAGTGAGGAAATTGAGTCTCAGAAAGGTTAAGTGGCTTCTTCTCCCTTGTTTCCCTTGATGGGATCTGGAGCTGAGGAGAGAACGTGGGTTTAGTCTCAGTATTCTGGAATCCCACGGAGGGCCGTCTGAACGTCTCTATCACACTGTCTCAGAGCCACCTGATCCCCTCCACGCGGGCCATCTGATGCTCTCCGTGGTGACAGGAAGGCTCTCATTGGACTGGGGAAACTCATGCAGAGTCCGTGAGATGGGCGATCTGGGACCTTCTTGCTTCTCCTCTCCCTCTGCGGAATAATCTGGTATTTAACCAAAGGCTCGCTCCTTCCTTTTCTGTATGGAATCCATTGCCGCATGCGTTGCTTTCTCGACTTGACTTGTCCCTTCCTTCATAACGTTCTTTGCAATCTCTAGCCAAGGCCAAACCATGTTCCGTCCTAGACCCCTGAAGCCCTTGTGATTCCTGGTTATGGAACAGTTTCCATCCTCCCCGTGAGCCAACCTTGTTTGGTCCTAGGGTCCCTTCATCCCTCTCTTTAACGTGTGATGTTTTGATAGAGGAGTCCGTCTGGCCATCTCGTGCCCAGGGTCTTCCTGGGCTCACACTGGCTGCTGTTGACTCCTGAGGTATTGCTGTGCTGGTTTTTCTTGGTAGACTGGGAATCTGTTTCCTTAAACTTTTTCTCGAACAGCTTTCCTATGTGTTGTTGCGTCCTGTCCATTGTGCTCTAGGAGGACTGAGGGGAGGATGCTCATTCTAGCCCCCTCCTCCACGGGCAGCTGCTGGTGCCCAGGCTAAAGGAAGGCTAGCACTCCTCTGTGGAAACGTGACCCCTTGTTAACGGGCCTTTCCGTCTTCACGCTGTGGCCCAGTGGAGAGTGTGTGTGCTGGTTGTAGAGTCAGAGCACCTGCATCCAAATCCCAGCTTTGCCACTGGGCCTCAGGGTCATTGTCCGTAAAACGGAGTTGGACAGAACGCCCGAAGGTCCTTTGCTGCTCTGAACTTGTGCTTTGTGTACTGGCGAGAATTCCCAAATTCAGAAGGAGGTTCCATTCAGAGTTTAATACACAATGAAATCAGTCAGTGAATGCAGATTCAGAGACAGTTCCTCAAAAACAGGCTAATCAAAAAGTTCACATCTTTGGAGTTCCCAAGACAGTGACAAAAACCAGCAACAGATGTTTTCATTGACTTTGAAATTATTTTATTCACTTTGTTTTGGGCCTTGGGTTTTTGGCTTTTAAAAACTCATTTATTGAGTATTATTTCTGCATTTGTGCTTATGTATCTGGGACAGAAAATGCAGATGGACACTGAACTGAGCCTGGAGTTGAGGAGAGCAGGGGACGGTTCTGGGACATCCCAAAACCCTTTTGAGGATCAGTGGCCCTGGGCATTCCCAGCATGTAGCAGCAGGATCCAGGAAGCTGGTCAGGGTGAAGCACTGGAGGAGAGGCCTTAAAGGAGGAGCCTGAGGGGCCCAGGGGAGAGGGACAATGTAGGAGTGGCAGCCAGCCTGAGGAGGTGGGAGCCTGACTTTGGTCAAGGGAAGTGATTCCAGAAAAGTGGGCTGGAGGCAGGCACGGGAGGGCTCACACAAAGCTGAGTTTGTATTGATTTTACTTATCAGGACAAGAGGAAAGCATTGAAGACTCTTGAGCAGGAGAGTAATATGGACAGATTTGTGCTCTGGGAAACGTTTGGAGCAAGTGTGCAGAGGATGGATGGGGCAGGGGTGGGGAGACCTTGAGCTGAGCTCTCTGCTGTGGTTCTTCTGACTGAAGGTGATGAGGGCCTGACCAGGGAGTGGCCACTTGAGTAGAAAAAGGGGTGGTCGTGGATGTGGGGTTGACAGGAATTAGCAACCGATTGACTGGAAGGGGGAAGGGTGAGAGAGGAGTTTAGTGTAATTGAGAGGGTTGCAAATATGGGTGACAGGTGGGTGGGGCAAATTGTCTTTGGCAGAGATAGGGAAGGTAGGGAGAGGGGGAAGGAGGGTTCCATATTGGGTCTGCTGACTTTGGGAGGACTTCTACAGAGGTGTTAATTGAACCCATGGGAACCTAGGAGATCACCAGGAGAGGATCTAGAGAAAAGGAACCAGGACAGCCCTGGAGGTCACCCATACTTAGGGAGCAAGGCATGAAGGTTGACAAGGCACAGGTAAGATAAGGAGAAAAAGCAGCAGAGAACAGTGATCGCCAAGGCAACAGAAAGGGACAGGAGGAGGGGTCACCAGGGTCAAGGGCATCGGAGAGGTCAGGACAGGGGAGAGCTGAGGAAAGGTCACCAGATTTAGTCAAAAAACCCAACAAACATTGGTAACTTTGGAGTGAGGCATTTCCTTCAAGCACTGGAAGCCAGATTACCAGCTGTTGAAAAGTGAGTGGAGACAAGGAAGTGGACGTGATAGGTCCGGGTGGCTGCTTTCTGGGAGCTTTGCTGTGAAAAGGAGGAGAGGTGTAGAACCTTGGTTTGGCTCTGGGGAAGGGTCAGGTGACAGATTTTTGAGGCTGGGAGGGACTCAAATGTGTTGGTAGGCAGCAAGGAAGGAGCCACCAGACAAGTAAAGGTTAAAGGTAATGGGGTAGGGGAGGAGGTGGAGGGAACAAGATGGGGTGGGATCAAGGCTTCCTCTTCATCAGACCCTGGAGCAGAAGATGACCTCGGGGGACATGAGGTATAGAGAAGGGAAGAGGGAGAGAGCTCCAGGGAGCTGCACTCTGCCTGGCTCTTTAAAAATCAGACAGCAAGTACTTACTCCACAGGATGGAATTTCAAGATGAATTTGGCTTAATCTTTAGTTTGAATTAGAAATTGCACTTGCATGATTCTTAAAGGCCAGAGGAGGCTGTTGATTTTCTGTGAAAACCTGAGGAAAAAGCCTGTGGATTTTTCTTTCTTTTTAAAGATGGTGCTTGGGTACTAAAGTATTAGAATTCTTCACCTATTCAGATCCTTTACTTGCTTTCAAGACCCACATCAAGTCTAGCATAACCACAAGATTTAGAGCTGAAGAGGCCTAGCAGCCATTGAGGCCAGCCCCTCATTTTTAGAGCTGAAGAAACTAAGACACAGAAGGGGTCAGAGCCTTGGCTGAGGCCCGACCCCAAATCCAAAGCGCCTTCCATGTATCAGGCCGTCTGCCCCATGAAGACCTTCCTAACTCCCTAGCCTGAACTTAGCGTAAACTGCCTCTGTTCAACTCAAGAAGTCTTTTTGAAAGACACTGCTGTATGGAGAGCCCTGGGCCAGGACCTGGAGAAAGGACTTGGTGCAGAGGAGTTGGGTGGTCTGGTACTAACACCTTTACACTTAAGCAGCTGGGAAAGGGCCACGTGACTTCCACGGGGTAAATGGCTTATTAACAACTAAGGGGACCAAGGGTACTCAAAAGGGAGGAGGGGAGAGAGACAGAGAGACATCTTAGAAGTGGCCTCTTATCTGGGTATTTCTCCCATTTAGACCATTGTCTTCTGGACCAAAGGGCTATTTTGTACTTTTTGTAGCTCAAGCAAAACGCGTTCTACTGATAGGCATGCAATAATTATTCAGTTGGGCACATTTTACCCACTCCTGGCTATACCACGGTACAGGTTGTAGGGATGCACAAGGCAAGCAAGGATTTCCAGGAGTCTTTTTGCCTGGTTTGCCTGTTACCTTGAGAGAAATTTGCCTGGTCTTCCAAGGTGTCCAACAGCCACACTCACACACCCACACACACAGACACTCTGCCCCACCCCCCCATATTACTTGGGTATGATTTTTCCTTATTTTCATTGTCACTCATTATCTTAAAAATATATATAGAAATGAGGAGAGAATTTTTTTAAAAAGCCTTGATGCTTTCTCTTTGGTTTTCTGTCCACTTCTCCCCTTTTTGACCAAACTAAAATTGCTGTTTAAACATTTGCTCAGCATTTCATATTTTCTGTTTATTCCCTTATAGCAATGGTGTCAAACTCAAATAGAACCGGAGGAAGGCGGGGGGGGGGATCCACACATAGGATCCTTGCCGGCCACATGTTGACTTAGTTTTAAAATGTAATATTATCTGTGTTTTCTTTTACTCTTAATGATTTTGTGCAACGTTCCCCAATTGCATTTTAATCTAGTTTGGGCTACCCTTGGAAGTATGTTTAATACCCACCCCTACCCTATTTATTCTGGCACAACGTAACGCCCATGAGACAGCAAGAGCCAGCTGAAGTTTGATTGGTGGCACATCTGAGTTTGCACGTGAGCTCATCTTCTGTCCTTTTTAATAAACGTTCAGGAAGTTTCTTAGGGGCCCAGAAGCTACCGAAATGTGGCTCTGCGGAGCGAGTGCTACGCTTCCAGAGACCAATGACTGCTCTTGTTCTCCCCGATTTCTGGATTTTGATTGCTGTAGTCTCACTGTGTGTCTGTCCCTTGCTTTTACTCTCACTCATTTTATTCGGTCACTTCACCAGCCATAGCAGGGCGGGCAATTCCTCTCTTTTCCTAGCCCGAATCCACATGTAATTACTCCAGCATTAACACAGTTCATTAGATGTGCACTCCATCTGGCCAGAGGTGCTTTAGCTTTTTTATTATGCTTTCCCTACTATATTTTCATTTCGTAAGATCAGTGGAGAATGAAATATAATTGATCAATTTTTAAAAACAGAAAAAAATTGACCTCAGAAACTATTCCCAGCACTTGTTTTCATGGTGTAGGCATAATTTTTTCTTGATAGTAAGCATAATTTGTAAGTTGCAACATTAATGTTTATTGCATCTTTTGTCTAATCTAGAACAATCAGTAAATTCTGGAGAGAATAAGGCCTCCTTAGTCAGCGTTCGGTTAATATTGTTTTTGAAGGAAGTTGTGGCCAGCTTTTTTAGATCTTCCATGAGTTTATTGCAAAATTTGCATTTTAGAATCAAGATGAGACTGTGAATTATAAATCTCATCATACTGCTTGAAAAACTGTGACTGGAAAATTTGTGTGCATGTGTATAACAAAATGAAATTTAGCTTATATGAGTCAAATATCAAAATAGTATGGTTTTTAAATAATCTTTGTGAAAGAAGAAAACATTAATTGTATCAGAAAGAATGAAAAGTAATACTCCTGTTAATTTAAATTTCTCATCATTTCAGGCTCATGAGAGACTGGAAGATTCTAAACTTGAAGCTGTCAGTGATAATAATTTGGAACTAGTGAATGAGATTCTTGAAGACATCAGCCCTTTAATAAATGTAGATGAAAACGTTGCTGAGTTGGTCAGCATTCTCAAAGAGCCTCACTTTCAGGTAACCTTTCCCCATCATACCTTTCTCCCTTACCTACCTCTAGCCCTTGGCCATGTGATTCGTCTTTTACCAGTGAAGCTTCCAAAGAGCTTGGTCTTATATACTCAAAATGGTCCATTTTTTTCTTTTGTCATCTTCTGACCCTTTTTTGAAGGGTCTCCAATTTGCTTATGATGTCATATTTTATTTCTGTCATGTATCCACTTGGAATTTATCTTGGTGTATAATGTGAGATACTGATCTAGACCTCATTTCTGCCAGACTGCTTTTCAACTTTCCAATTTTCTTAGCAGTTTTTATTTTGAATAGTAAATCCTTACCCAAGCAAGTGAAGATTTTGGGTTTATCAAGCACTATGCCACTGTTGGTTTTTCTGGTGGTATTGTGTGCCTAATCTGTTCCATTTATCAACCTCTTTATTTTTTTAATTTGTACCAAATCGTGCTTTCTAGTAGAATTTGAGATCCAGTCCTGCTAGGTCCCTTCCCCCCCTTTTTTTAATCACTTTTTTACATTATTTCCCTAGATTCTTGACCTTTTGTTCTTCTAGATGAATTTCATTATTTTTTTCTAGTTCTATAAAGTAATACTTTGGTAGTTTGTTTGGATATGGCACTAAGTAAATTAATTTAGGTAGTATTGTCTTTTTTTTATATTCTCATGAATGGTTAATAACTTCTCCAGCCATTTTGACTTGTCTTTACTTCTGTCAGATTATTTTGTAGTTGTATTCACATTTTCCTGAGTGTGACTTGGTAGATAGTCCCAAATACTTTATATTCTTTAGCTGTTTTGAGTGGAAATTCTTTTTTCTGCTTTGATGACTTACTGTAGATTTGTTTTATATCTCACAACTTTACAAACTTTATTAATAGTTCCAATCAATTTCAGTTTACTCTTTAAAAGCTCTTTAGATAGGATTCTCTTGCATGTCATTTGCAAAAAGTAAAGAGTTTTGTTTGCTCTTTGCCTGTGTTTATTCCCTTAATTTTCTTTCTCATCCTATTGCTATACCTAGCATTTCAACTGCTATGTCAAATAGTGGTAATAATGGACATCCTTGCTTTATTCCTTGATCTATTGGAAAGGCTTCTAACATTTCTCCATTGCACATAATGTTTACTCTGGCTTTAGATAAATACTATTTACTACATTAAGAAAAAGTTCCTCTGTTCCTATGAGGTTTAGTGATGTATTTTGTTAAAAGCCATCTAATATCTAATGATAAAAGTATGTGGTTTTTCTTTATGTTATTAGCAGAATTTGTTAGGTTTATAATCTTCCTTATATTGTACCAATCTTGAATTCCTGGTATAAAACCAACTTAAATATAATGAACAAGCTTGTTGATATGTTAATGTACCTTTTTTGCTAACTTTTTATTAAATTTTTGGGTTAATGTTTATTGGGCATATTGGTCTGTAGTTTTATTTCCTTACTTTCTCTTTCTCTGATTTAGGTATCAAAATCATATGTGTGTTCTAGAAAGAAATCGGAAGGGTCCTTTCTTTTCCTATTTTTGTAAAGAATTTATATGATATTAAAATTAATTTTCCTTTGAATGTTGTTATAATTCGCTTCTAAATCCATCTGGTCCTGGAGTGTTTTACTTCGGGAGTTTAACGTCTTGTTCAGTTTCTTTTTTCTCATACAAGGTTATTTAAATAACCTTTTTTTTTTTAAGTCTGGCTATTTTATATTTTTGTAAATAATCCTCCATATGAGGTCCATATATGAAATATATTCCAAATTTGGCTACTTAAATACTTTAGATACTCATGGTGATTTATATTATTTAAAAAAGGAAATGAGTTCTCTTTTGGCCTCTGTTTTAGATTTATTTTGACCTTCAATGATTTCTAGTGGGATTCTTCTTAGTCTTCCTATAAAATCATGGTAACAGTTGCAGGGTCTTTCGTGTGGAAGGATGACCCCACATAGCCACCCCCAAGGGGGGACCTGTGAAGGTTTTCTCTTTCCATCCTTCCCCTTTTTCTCGGTCCTTGTGACCAGACGTGTTGGAGCTGGCAGGCTGGTACTGATGTGCGGGTTATGGCCCAAGCACAGAGCAAACCCGATTGGGCTGCCTGGATTTTGGAAGCCAGTTTGCTTCATTAGCCTGCTGTCCTCCGATTGACTTCCTTAGCTGTCAAGCCAAGATTAACCTTTATACAAAACTAAAAAACCATCGTGGAAAGTATTTATGCATCAGGGCAGCTAGGTGATGCAGTGGATAGAACACCAGGTCTGGAGTCAGGAAGACCTGAGTTCAAATCTGGCCTCAGATGCTAGTTGTATGACTTTGGGCAAGTCACTTCACCCTGTTTGCGTCAGTTTCCTCATCTGTAAAATGGGCTGGAGAAGGAAATGGCAGACCACTCCAGGATGTCTGCCAAGAAAACCCCAAATGGGGTGACGGAGAGTCAGACGAGACTGAAACAACTGGACAGCAGCAACAACAATCTGAAACATTTCTGCTGAAGGAATGACCCCTTTGATCCAAAGGCCTGAAGCAGTGTTTCATCCAAATGTACATCCAGAGGTGTTTTGGTTTTTTTTTGGTTTTGTCTTTTTAACTGTACTGAAATTCATTATCTTTCTTCCCCAAAAGGCAAAAACCCCAGGCCCTGCTCCTGAGGAGTGCGAGACAAGTTCCTTTTCCAGTCGTCTTCCACTTTCCTCCCCTCTGCCCCTTCTGCTATCTAGACCGGCTGTCCCTTGCTACTCCTCACCTTGGTGCCCCGTTTCCATCTCTTGTCTTGGCTGTGGCCGTCCACCCTGGCTCCCGGCAAGGCCAAGCTCACATTCCGCCTCCTGCGGGCGTCCTTTCCCAGACCCCCTCCAGGAGGACCCCCTCCAGGAGGACCCTCTCCATGCCCATTTAGTTTCATGTCTCCCTCATTGGACTGGGAGTGCCTTGACGGGAGGGGCTGATTTGGCTTTTTCTTTGCATCCCCAGCTCTTAGCACAGTGTTGGTACCTAGTAGGTGCTTAATAAATGTGTGCTTACCAACGGACAAAAGGATTCAGTTGTGTTTGTAGAGTTTCTGGTCTTTTAAAATGCAAATATCAATCATCAGAAAACAATGGTTTCTCATTTACTGAGTGTGCTTATGCCGTGGTACTGGCCTAAATGCTCTACAAAGCTTTACTTAGACATAATGACAAGGGTCCTTCTCTTGATCAGTTCAGTTACTAGGCTTCTCTTCACAAAATCCCTTTTCTATACCCATCACATTAACCCTTTAGGGCCCAAAACTTGTGTTATCAAGGTTAGAAGCCTGGCATTTAGAAAGGAGCTGTTCTCAGTGCATTTACCTAGCAAAGAAATAAATGTTGTTGTTGTTTACACTCATGTCTGACTCTTCATGTCCCCATTTGGGGTTTTCTTGGCAGAGACACTGGAGTGGTTGCCATTTCCTTCTCCAGCTCGTTTTACAGAAGAGGAAACTGAGGCAAATAGGGTGAAGTGACTTGCTCAGAGTCAGGCAGGTAGTAAATGTCTGAGGCCAGATTTGAACTCATGAAGATGAGTCTTACAGACTCCAGGCCTGGTGTTCTGTCCACTGCTCCACCTAGCTACCTATTTTTCACTAAACAAATTGGCAAGTAATATTTTATATAATATCTTAGACAACCATTGATTGATGGCTATCTGTGTCTATCAGGGACTGAACTGGTGTCACATCAGTGAGTCATGTACTCCAGACAAAGTGTTCAAACTGCAACTTGAAGAGTCAGTTCCCCATAATTTAGCCGGAGGAGAAAAGGAACCTTCACATAGGAGGCATTGCTAAATACAGAGATGAATGGAAATAGCAGGAGTCCCAGTGTTGAATTAATGAATGATTTAAACTTTGTGACTGTGTCCTTCATGCTTTGTGATGTTGCACAATGCCGACTGTACTGTGCTATGTTTTAGTCAGTAAGCATTTATTAGGCACCTGCTGTATGCCAAGTGCTGGGGATGCAAAGAAAGGCAAAAGCAAGCTCGTGCCTTCCAGGATCTCACGGTCTAACGGAGGAGACCACATGAAAATAACTATGCACAGACGAGATAGAAAAAATGGGAATGATCAGAGAGGGAGGGCACTTGCATTAAGGGGCTTCAGGAAAGGCTGCTAGTGGAAGGTGATCTTTGAGCTGGGACTTGAAGGAAGCCAGGAGGTGGAGATGAGGAGGGAGAGCATGCCAGGCATGGGGCACAGCCAGGGAAAGTGCCTGGAGGTGGGAACTGTAGGATCTTGTGCAAGGAATTGCAAGGGGGCTGGTGTCACTGAACTGCAGAACATATGATGGAGGAGTTATGATGATGAGGGAAAGTCTGGAGGGGGCCGGGTTAGGAAAAGCCTCTAAGTGCTGAACAGGATTTTATATTTGACCTTGGAGGCACCAGGGAGCCGCTGGGGTTTATGGAGTAGGAGGGCAGGGCGACGTGGTCAGACCTGTGCTTGAGTAAGATTAATTTGACAGCTGAGTGGCCTAGAGCAGGGAGAGACGTGAGGCCGAGAGGCCAACCGGCAGGCTCTTGAAATGACCCAGGTAACGAAGGCCACAGTAGGGGCAGATCAGAGGATAGAAAGTGCATGTCTGAGAGATGTCGTGAATCGGATCAGGTGTAAGAGAGACTGAGGGGTTGCAGAAGAAGCCTGGGCTGTGAGCCGGGGTAACTGAGGGGGCAGTGCCCTTGACAGTAAGAGGGAAGTGGAGGGGGGGGAGGAAGCTAATGAGCCCAGTGTGGGATTTGTTCGGATGGTTGAAGGATGTCCGGTTTGAGATGTCACCTGGGTAGATGGAGATGCACGTCTGGAGGTCAGGAGGGCATAAAGACTGGAGAAGTAGATCTGAGGCTCATTAACGTCGAGATGATGATTGAACTGGGGAGCTGAGGAGAGCAGAGCATGAAGGGAAGAGGGCCCAGGACAGAGCCCCGTGGGACACCCATGGTTTGCGTGCGTGACCTAACTGAAAATCTTGTGGAAGAAACTGAGGAGGAGTGGTCAGAGAGGTAGGAAGAGGGCCAGGAGAGCATGGACTCCTGAAAACCTCCAGAGAAGAGGGTGGTCATCATTGTCAGAGGCTTCAGAGAGGTCAAGGAAGAGAAGGACGAGGTCCTTATTTCACTTCTGCGTATGTCAATTTTCCTATCAGCTTTGCTTATGGCAAAGTACGCCTTTTTAACTTCCTGTCACCATATATCTGTCGAGCTGTAGGCCTTCATTCGGATTTTCTTCTTTGCTGGTCTTCATGTTAGGGTTGGGAGAATCTAGGGAAGGCTCACTTTGCAAAGAGTCCTGGAGTATCGGGATCAGGAAATCCTATGGCCGATGGCTGTGGGGTGATGCCTGGCAGGAGGTGTCCTGGGCCAGCGAGACAGAGGAGCCCTCCTTCTCATCGTAGCAGTGGTGACTGCTGGGGTCTTCAGCCCAGCGGCTCTTCTGAGGCCTGTCTCTGCATGTCCAATGACTTACGTTGCTTTTCCCATTGCATATCCTGCTGTCGACTCAAGCTCAGTGTGTCTAAAACTCAGCTCATCTTCCTTCCCCCAAACTCGAGTGGGGAGGAAGCTCAGTAGCTGTCTCTTCCCACTCTTACTTGACAACAGGCTGTACGAGTGGTTGTTCAGCCTCTGAAGAGGCGGCTGTCGCTGAAGCCAGACCCTTCCACTCGGGGATAAGCTTCTTGTGAATCCTCGCTTCCTTGTCTTTGCTTCCCGTCCTGCTGGTCAGTGTTGCAGGCATCCGCATCTTTGGGGTCATAGCTCTTTGGGCACCCCCCCAAAAAAACCTCATCTGCCCCAGGCTAAATCTCCCTATTTCCTTCACCATGAACTCGGGTCCCTTCCCTGGTACCAGTTCCCCTCCTCTGTATAATTTCACGCTTAGCAATAGCCTTCCTAAAATGAGGAGCCCGAATGTGTTTTGGCCACGGCAGAATACAGAGGAGGTGGCCTCTCCATATTCCTGGAGGTTCGACCTCCCAGGACACAGCCCAAGGTTGCATTAACTTCCTCAATTACAGTTTCCATTGCTGACTCGCTGAGCTTGCAGTCCACTCAAACACCCCTGTTTTTTTATAGGGAGACTTCTGTCTCCCATCTTCTTCCTTGAAGTCATTTTTTAACCTAACAGTTATAACACTTTACCTCCTTTTTCATTTTCCTTTTACTAGATTTAGCCCAATATTCTAACCAGTCAAGATCTTTAAAAAATCTAACTCAACCGGTATGTTAGTTTTTCGTCTTAGTTTTGTGTCATCTGAAAATTTCATGAGCATGGCATCCACGCTTTTATCCAGATCATTGGTAAAAATGTTAAGCAGCAGCATGGGACCCATCCCCGCTCCCTGGGGTGCTCCAGCGGAAATCTTCTTCCAAGTGGAAATGGAACTAGTCATGATTTCTCTTGGGAACCAACTTTTATGAATCCATCTAATTGCATTATCATCCAGTCTGCATCTCTCCATCTCTTCTACGAGAAAAAGAGATCAGTTAGCCAGTGCTTTGTCACAGATCTAGGCAAACTGTTGCCAGAGCATTCTGCTGATTTGCCAGGCTCATGGTCCTGGCCAGCAAGGCCCTGAAGTTCATCTGGGCTGACCCTCCCTGGCTTGGGTCAGGTGCCTGGCCTTACTGATTTGGGCACTTTCTCTTCTAGATGTTTACCAATAATTCTCAATAGTAATTTGGAGACTTGCTGGAAATTGACACCACACTCACTATATGCCTTTTCTATAAACTTAAATTTCATTTAAACAACCATAAAATAGTGCTTAAATTCTCACTACAAATTGAGGCCACATCCAATTTCGATCCTGCATACAACTTTTAAAACTGTTGTAACTGGTATAAGTTCTGTGTTTAAATTCTGTCATCTAGTAATCACCTGACTGCTTTCCTTTTCTCAAAGAAAGTATTTTTTTTGTTTTGTTTTAATGTCTCACAAGCCGGGTGGTTGCCCATTTATTTTCAGTTTCCTGTAACCTAGCTGGTGCTGTTTCTGTTTCTTCAGAGCCTCGCGTGTTAGCTTTTTGGCCTTTGCAGCCTCAGAAATGTCCACTCTGGTCACCTGCCTCGCTTGGCCCTTTGTTGGGCCTGCTCCATGAAAAGGAAGACCAGAAACCACAGCGTTTCTCTGCTCCTCGCACAGTAGGGGCTTTAGGCAAGGATTTCTCTGGCGGCTTGCTCCCTTACTCCCACTTCTCTGCTAATCAGGGACTAATTTACACAGAATCACTTCTTCTCAATCCTGCAGTTTTACAATGTGACTTTCTGCTGGAACAAAACTGTTCTTTTTATAAAAGGTTAGACTCTTTCCTCACTCACAACCTTCAGATACAATTTTAATACAACACAGTTGTTTTTAAACCAGTTATCTGTCATTTCCCATAGTCACGCAGTCATAAAAGGAATCTCTGAGTTGGAAGGGACTTTACAGGTTATATAAGGATAATAACAATAATGATAGCATTTATATAGCACTATGAGGTTTGCCAAGTGCCCTACAAACATTATTTCATTTGACTCTCATGAACAGCAATGTGAGGTAGGTGCTGTTATTGTCTCCATTTTGCAGTTGAAGAAACTGAGGCATACAGATTACAGTGACTTGCTATTTTATAACCACCCCCCAAAAGTGACCCATGTGCTCTTGAGTCTGAAACCTTCAGGTCAGTGAAGGGGAGGCATCCCAGGCTCCTTTGGGAGCTCTGATTGTAGACAGATGTTTTCCTCATATCAAAGCTAAGTCTTCCTTCCTTCTGCCCATTGCTATGGATTCTTCCTCTGGAGCTAAATGTGGAACACATCTCCTCTCTCTTCCAAATGGCGTCCAAATGGTGTCCACAAGTATTTGAATGAGGAACTAAGCTAATGAGAAAACATTTGGAGTCAAGTCTTCCTTTGTATGGCACTGGTCTTGTGCAGATCTGTAGCTCTCCAGTCCTTCTTAGGTTTTCTCTTCTCGGAGATAGACACCCCTGGCTCCTTCATCCAGAATCCCGTTATGACCACCAGATCTCTGACCTTCCTGGAATGGCGTCTTTTCGGTACAGGTGGACTGGCCTCTCACTTGCTCTAGAAACTCCCATCTCCCTGCAGGCAGTATGGGGCTGCCTGGGAAAGGCTCGTGGTCCTGGAGTAAAGATAAAGTGGCATCCAGTGACCCAACCCCCATCCCATTGGTGGGGTCATTGAGAGTGAGCCATAGGTCCTTATTCCTTTGTTTTCTCACAGCTACAGTAATACTGCCTGTGAGAAGCTTCTGGAAATCAGTGAGGCCCTGGGGATCCTAAGAAGTCATGGCAGAGAAATGAGGAATGAGGGGAGCTTCTGATCTGGGCACAAAAGGTCTAGCTAGCAAAATCTGAACATGGCGAGGGTGGTGGAGGCATAGCAGATGCATGGAGATTTAATAGAGGAGGCGGTCGTCTGGCAGGGGTGGGTGAGGGAAGATTTGGCAGAGGCTTTGTTTTGCTCGGGCCTTACACGGTGAGCAGTATTTCAGAAGGTGAAGATGAGGTGAGGGTTTGTGATTTATGGCCCAAACAAGGGCTTGGAGTCTGGGGAAGAGCCTGGCAGCAGGAGAGAAGGGAGGCCAGCTGAGAGCAGGCTGTGAAGGGCCCTGAATGACTGGCCCAAAATGTGGGCATTCCTCCAACATTCCAGCAGGGAAGACGGGAGGCCAGCATTCTGATCAGAAAGCTGCTTCACTAATCCATGGTGGAAGCAATGATGGTCTCTGAGCTAGGGTCCTGTGGGAGTAGAACTAGAAAAGAGAAAGCACGTGCCCTGAGCCTTCTGTAGTGCCTACATTTCATGCTCAATAAGCGTGTGTGGCCAGAATTGGCACCTTATTGAGGGGGGTGGGCAGCATGAGTGAAGCAGTGTTCCAGGGAGAAATAATGATCCTGCCAACAGAAACAGGGGAGGCAGCAGGAGGAGCAGGTTTTGTGGGGAAGGCTGGGGGTTCGGTCTTGCACCTGTTGAGTTTGGGATGTTCTGAGAATGTGGCTCTGGCCCTGGGTGGAGGTGGATTAGGGGGTTGTACAGTGACTATGGTGGGTGGCCTCCTCTGGGCTACTTTTATTAAATGAAACCAGCCCTTCCCGCAGGTCTGTCGTTCCTAACCCAATGCTTGATCTGCCCTTTGTAGTCGCTTTTGGAGGCCCATGATATCGTGGCATCAAAGTGTTATGACTCACCTCCATCTAGCCCAGAAATTAATCATTCCTCTGTGAACAACCAGTTGCTGCCGGTAGATGCCATTCGTATCCTTGGTATCCACAAGAAAGCAGGAGAGCCCCTGGTAAGAACATAATCAGAACTCGACTCTGCCTTAGCCGTGAGCTGTTGGGGAAGTATCAGAGGTCTGGTACCTCCATCGTCTGCCATTTGTCCTCTGTCATCATGCATTCGAGTATGTCTCTGTAACGATCCTCTCAATTTTATAGGCACGTGCTGACCTGAGCACACTCCCTGAGCCCCTTTTCTAGGGTAGCTTATTATCCAGGGCCAGTAGGGGGGTACTGAGATGTGGTATACATCTGAGGGGTGGTTCTGTTGTACCCTAAAGAAGGAAAAATTCAGGTGGCCGGCCCATAGGAAATGCCACTGACAAGTGAAATTAGCACTCCTGGGCTATGACCATCCAAAAGCATGAATTCTTCATGCTGCCGTGTCACCCTCATCTTCCTGGGGTGGGGGTGAGGACCACATACAGAGACAATGGCTTCCTTCTTCTGCCCCTGCCCTAGGCTCCCAGGGCACAGGTGCTGGCTGAGCCTTGTTAAGAGAACCATGACGAGCTGGGCAAAACCCATTTGCTTATCCTGAGGGTCCTTGGTAAGGGCAGCAGTGAACATTTGTATCTCCTTCTTACGTGTTCAGGAATAGCCAAGGAGGACCCATTGGGGCCAATATAAAGAAGGTGCTGTTACTGCTCTTCTCCCTTAGGGTGTGACGTTCCGGGTTGAAAACAACGACTTGGTCATTGCCCGAATCCTTCATGGGGGAATGATCGATCGGCAGGGTCTTCTTCACGTGGGGGACGTCATTAAGGAGGTCAATGGTCACGAGGTCGGGAACAACCCCAAGGAGCTCCAGGAGCTGCTGAGAAGCATCAGTGGCAGCGTCACGCTGAAAATCCTGCCCAGCTATAGGGACACTGTCACCCCTCAGCAGGTGAGTGGGCCTTGGCAGGCACCCCCGGGTGGCACCAGAAGGAGGAATGTGCTTATTTTTTGTCACGTCAAAGAAAATGTTTTTAGCAAGGTCAGCGAACATTTGTGAGGTCTTTGCTCTGTGCAGGATACTGTTCAAGGTCCTGAGGAAAGGCAGAAATTCAATGAGACATAGTACCTGTCCTTAGGGAGCTGATGGTCTGGAGGGGAGAATATAACACAAATTATAATAAAAAGTGATGCGTGGTGAGTGTGCGAGAAAGACGTGAATCAAGGGGTGCCCGTGGTCCATGGTCAGGAATGCTCTTTACCAACTGCAAAGATCAAGGAAGGCTTCCTGTAGAAAATGTCATCACAGCGAGGCCATGAAGGATAAGCAGCATCTCACCGGGTTGTCACGATGGCGGGGGAGACCACATTCCAAAGTTGCACCTGTGTAGGGGGAGCCGTGAGGCATTACACTGGAGCCTAGGATCAAAGGAGGGGAATAGTGCAGGACGAGTGTGAAAATAAGTCCCAGGTAGGCAGGCGCTGAATGCCAGCCAATGCTGTTTGACCAGTGTTTTGTCTCGTTTTGAGTGTAGGCGTGGTATAGTCAGATCTCAGTTTACCAAAGATGAATCAGGTCCTTAATGGAAGGCGGGAGAGGGTGGAAGTGTGAAGACCCCGTCCAGCTGCTGGGCAGGGGGTGATGGCAGCCTGGAGTAGGGCAGCAGGAAGAAGAGTGGGAGGAGGTGCTGGGGTTCACATTCTTACGATTGACTGGTCGTGGGAGTGGGGAGGAGGGGCAGATGGGCGAGCGTCAGGGTTTTGAGCCTGGATGAGTAGCCTTGCCTCTGACAGAGAGAGGTTTTGAAAGAGGGTTATTAGGGTTCATTTTGCATGTCTGGGGTCAGGTGGCCTTTGGCTGAGGGGAGCTGGAGCTCAGGAGAGATTCGGAGAGATGCTACCTGAAGAGGAGAAGGGTGCTGGAGAAACAGTGACATGAGCAGCGGGAGAGTGCATGGGAAGGCAGGACGATGGGGAGGAGGGTGCTGAGCTGGAGGGACCTTGGAGAGCGTCATGTTCATTTTGTAGTGTCGGCCCTAGCACTGGTCAAGAAGAGTCACGACTTAGGCCCAGTCTGTGTCTGCCTGCCAAGCTGCGCTTCCCACCGCAGCCGGCTTTCACCTGGTCATGCTGCCTCGTGCAGATGAGGAATTTTAGAAGCAGTAATCTACTATGTTTGCTAGAATGAAGGGGGATGAGGGAACCAGGTCAAAATATGATGTCAACAGCAGCAAACCTCTGAATGCTCACTTCCCCGCTTGCCGAGCTGTAGCAGGTTCAGTCACACTACTGATTATTTTGTGCATTCAGTAAGTAAATATTTATGGAGCTATGTACTGGATACAAAGGTGTACAAGATACAATCAGGGCCCTCTCAGAGCTTAAGATGCAGTAGAAGAAGTAAGGCATGGGCATAGGACTTTACTGTACAGTATGTGGCAAATGTCACACCTGAGCAGTACAGATGAAAAGATACAGGAATAATAGAAATGGAGATTGCCTTGGGCTTGGGTGACCAAGGAAGACACCAAAGGCCAGAGAATCAGCTGAGCATAGTATATGCAAAGAAACCCTAAATTACTCAAACATGAGATTCACTTAAGAGAGTAACCTGGAGTGCCAGGCCAAGGAGTGTGTAGATTGTTCTTGGTTGGGGAGGGCTAAACAATGGCCAGTGAGAGCCAGGTGGCATCATCTGAGCATATAGTATAACAGCAATAGAGAATATTTTTTCCTTATTATATTTTGATATTTTAGAGAGCTGTAAGGCCTTCCTTGTGTGCAGACTCCCTCCAGGAATGCAGATCTGGACCTCTCTGTAACTTAACAGATGGTCTAACTTGATGATGAGCGTATCCAAACTTAACTAGGCTGGACGTTAAAGTGTGGACTTACAATCCATTTTGGAACAGCCCATTCTCTATTTTTTTTTTCTCCCTTTCCTCTCATTCCCATTTCCCACTCCCCATCATCCCTAAATGGGGCACCAGGGAAGGTTTTTAGTGGAAGTTTAAAATCTATTTAAATTTTAAAATCTGTGATCATGAAATATCTCTCCAAGACTTTTGCACATCTCTATTACAGAGTGTTCGAATCTGTAATTGCTTTAAAATAAAATATTGTTCTGAGCATATGCAGGAGCTAGATCCAAGTTGGCTACTCCATTGGCATGCTGGTTTATCATGCCCTTCCTACGCAGAAAATTGGAATCAAAGCCAAAGCTCTGCTACCTGGAGTCCTTGGCAGAGTCCGGTGGGGGGAGTTGTTTGTCACGTCAGGGAGCTAGAGAGGGCCGCGGGCCGCTTCCACAAGGTCCTGTCCAGAGCCGCTCTCTGCCTGTTCTGTGACCTCCATAGGACTGCTTCGGCTGCTGGGAGGCAGGTTGTAGAAAAGAGGCCCGTAAGTTCGTGTGGTTGTGATCTCTTAGCCCGAGGTGTCAGCCCCCTTCTGGCTTTCCTGGCCCCCCAGAATCTGGCCTCCCTGACCTTCTGCCGGGCCTCCTGGCCAGTCTGCAATCCTGCATCCCTCCTGCCAGGCCTTGATGCCCTCTCACCTCCAGCCTTGGCGACTGGTTGATTTTTCTTGCCTTAACAAACTTGCTGTAGCACATTTTCTTCACTCCTTGAGTCTTGGTCTGTGCCTCCTTTGCTTTTGGCAGTTGACCTTGATTCCTCTCTGCTTGAGAGATCAGAGGTGGAGCTCAGACGCCTTCGTCTTCTCCTTTCATACATATCTCCCCACGTCCCTACCTGTCAACTCATCCTTCTCAAAACTGCACCTTCAGCGAGGCCTTCTTGTTCTTGCTCCTCAGCCTGGCTCCTCATTCCTTTCTCCTCTCTGCTCCCACCTCCGTTGCTTCTTCTTTCTTTTTTCCTCAGTCCTGAATTCTTTGTACCACTTGTCACTTAGCCATTTCTCTGCCTCCTGCTTCTCTGACCCCTCCACATGCTTACTCTTCTATGCTGATCCTTGATCTCTCTCTCTCCCTCCCCCCCCCTTCTCCCTGTCCTCATGTCTCATCCATTGTGATCCCCTACCTCCAGTCCCTCCTTTCCTTTCCTGTTGTCATGACCCTTGTTCAGATGCTCATCAGTTCATCCCTGGGCTGCTGCAGGGCCTTACTCACTGGCCTCTTTGCATCCAGACTTGTTAGTGCCACTTGAAGAGTAATCTTCCTAAAGGAACAAGGCCTGCCCTCCATTGCCCACCAAGTATAGTCCGACATCTTTGGACTCTTGGGGCCTTTCAGTGTTTGGCATCAACCTCCCTTTCCAATCTGCTCTTCTTCCTATTCTTTTCCATCACACACTGTGTGTTCTCACGTTGGATTGTTTTTGCTCTTTGTAAAATACTTCCTGCCTCTCTGTTCACATTGTTTCTTCGCCATGGATTGTCCTTCACTCCCCTTTCCTATCCGTGTTTCAAATCCAGTGCCATCCTTGCTCTAAAGCTTCCCCTGATCCCTCCCAGATAACATCCTTCCCAACACATTTGAATTTCTTAGCCCTTTTAAAAAATCTATTTTGTTTTACTTATACATCTTACCCTGTATCTGTTATCTTCCACACCAAACTGAAGTTCAGTGTAGGCAGACTCTTCATGTCTGCATTCCCCACAACCCCTGCGCAGTTTCTTACACATAATGGATGCTCAATAAATATAGATTAAATGGATCAATGAAAATGTGTTTACAGGCAAAGCTCTGAATTTTTTTTTTTTAATGCCCCAAACATAGGACCCATGATGGCAATATGATTCTTGGGCTTAGAGACCCGGGGTCAGAAAAAACTCATTAATGCTCTATGGTTTTTTAATGATTAGGAACCATGGAGCTACTGCATTTGAACTACTAAACTGATTTTTCTCACTGTATTAATTTCAACAAAAACAGTTTTGACTTAATTAAAGCAGTGGAGGTTTTTTCAGAATGATACCTGCCTGGACAGTGAGACCAGTTGCTCTGTGACTTTACTGTAATGGCACCCCTTTGGCCTGGCCTGTCTGTACCTTTCTGTTGCTGATCTAGTCCTAAGGCTCTCTGCCTAAAGGAAAAAGGATCCCATGTTTGTGCTGGGCAGAAACGATGAAGGCCTGTTATTGTCAGCCACTGTGCTAAGAATACAAAGAAAGACAAAAAACGGCCCCCAGTCACAAGGAGCTCACAGTCTGATTGAGGAGGCGACAGGAAACAATGAGAGAAGAAAGGATACAGCCAGCATATGTCGGTGGTCAGTGGGTAAAGTGCCGAGGTCAAGGGGAGCCAGGAGTGACTTCTTGCAGAAGGTATGACTTTAGCAGTGACTCAAAGGAAGTCAGAGAAACCAGGGGATCGACATGAGGATGCCGAGTGTTCCAAGCACGGAGGGCAGCCAGAGAAAAGGCCCCGAGCCGAGAGACGGAGGGTCTTGTTTGTGGAGCGGTCAGGAGGCTGGTGGCCGGAATCCAAGAGAGTGTATTGAGATGTAAGGTGTGAGGAGGCTGGCGGGGCCCAGGGAATGCAGGGCACTTCCTATTTGATCCAGAGGCCACAAGGAGCCACTGGAGTTGATTGGGCAGGGGGTGATGTGGTCAGACCTGCATTTTAGGGCTGAATGGAGGATGGATTGGAGGCAGGAGGCACTCCTGCCCCCAGGAGCTTTGCCGTAGTCCAGGCATGAGGGGAGGAGGGTCTGCAGAGGGTGGGGGCTGTGGCAGAGGAGAGAAGGGCGCTGCAGAGGTGAGATTGGAAGCTTGCTGATGGCAGGGTTCCCATTGCCACCTGTGTACAAAGCAGCCAGAAGGGACCTGGGGCCCAAAGCGAGTGAGCAAAAAGCACATCCCATGGTTCTGTTCAGTGATCTCTGTCTTCTCTTGGTGATCCCTGTGGATGTGGATCATGGAATACCGCCATCCTTGAAGACATGCTGGATGACCGCGTGTGGGCTGCAGCACGTTACTGAGAAGGACGTGGGGGCGAGATGCATGGAGGAGGATCACTGAGAAGTGGGAGACCATACAGGGGCTGGGCCAGCGTGGAGCCGCTGGCCAGCCTGGGGATCCCTGGTGGAAGCCTGTCCTGGGGTCGTAGGCAAGAATTAGAGATGATACGAAGGCACAGGCTGCAATCTACATCGTTGAAGAGAATGCCCACGTGAGGTGAATTGAAGTATGAAAGAACAGAATTTGCCCAAATGCTCTCTCTAACTTAGTAAAGAATATCTTTTGAGTTTATTTGAACCCTGTAGGTGGATGTACTTGAAAGATGGGTGACTGCTCTTCTCTGTAAAGCTTCTGTCCCACAGTGCACCCTGCCTTTAGAAGAGGCAAGGAGGAGCAGGGGCGGAGGGAGCTCTGGGCACGCCCGCCCTCCAGCTGTCTGGCCAGTCCCGGATACCTTCGATATTTGCTGGCGTCATCTAGAAGAGTTTCAGGGCCACTGCTGTTCCCCCTGACACATAGTAAGCACTTGTTGGGCAGAACGGAGCAAATGGAAATGCAGGCAGCCCAGGGAAGCGGTGCTGATGTCTGTGTTCATTTTTACGGCCTCATTTATAGAATTGGGAACCGTAGGTTTTTAGACAGACGTCAGTATGGACAGACTTTGAGCACAAGCGTGTCAGGTATGATGTTGTTCCATGGCATTTTCTTTGTCTTCACCCCAACTAAAATGTCCACCACTGAACTTAATCTTTTTTTACTTAACCAAAATACTGTATTGCATGTCATTGTCAAATTGTAGAGTTTGGACTTTGAGAACTTTATCCTAGATGAAAATCTTGGCTTACTAGCGATTTTTAGCATTGACATTAAGCCTTTCCAACCATAGTGAATCTTATTTGAAGACTGTCCACTAATATCATCAAATAGTAAATAACTAAATTATAGTAGTTAATCTAGAAAACTGCTCTTAGGTTTAATAATTTGGTGTTTTAAATTTGTTTTCAAATCAATATTTGTATACATATTAAACTTATTTCTGTAGTCCATTAACATTGATAAAATGTTTCTCTTTACAACAGCCATATGAGGGAAGTAGGATAACTATTATTATCCCTATTTTAGAGATGGGGAAATGGAGACCAAAGAAGTTAAGTGACTTTCCTGTCACACAGCTAGTGATTGTCTAAGTCAGGATTGTAGCCCATTTCTATCTGGCACTGTTGCATCTCATCGTGTAGCCTGGAAGTTCTGTGGATGTGCAGGTTTCATTTGGGGAGATAACTCATCATTACTAGCATTAGTTTTAGATTTTCTTGCCTTTTAATCTGAATAATGCTGTTAGAATCAGGAAGTAATAGGTGAGAAGGACTTTGGAAGGAACTCATTTGAATGCCTTTAAAGAGACACAAGCATATTTCCTTTCTTATTTTAAAAATCTCGTTGTCAGCAAATTGCCATTATAGACCAGAAATTCGTAATGCGTTTAGTATTTAAATTGGAATGAAGAAGTCCTCCAAACTTTGCCAACAGAATCAGTGAGTGACCTTAAGAGGCTGCTCCTGCAAAGGATGTATCGCGGGTGATGTTGATTGTTGCTTCTAACGATGATGGCAGCTCATGTCTCTATGGTGTTTGCCATGGCGAGCCACCACGGACCTTCTTTCGCAAAGGGTAAACCCTGAGCTGAGAGCAGCTACGTGGCACCTATGTGTCCAGGCCTGGACTCACGTGCTCTTATCCACACATCGTGCCATGAACAAGGTGGTGGGCAGGTCTTTATATCTTCAAGGAAAAAAACGATGTAGAATCAACAGGCACAGCTAGAAGAGTATGAAAAAGTAGTGCTTTTTCCTGACAATTTTCTTAATGATAAAATTGTGTTAAGGTAGACATCTGTTGTGTGCCTGTTATTCTTTAAAACTATCAGATATGAAAAAAAAAAAAAGGAAAAAGAAAAAAAAATTTTTTAATTAAAAAAAAACAGGTATGTCTAGTCAAAATTGATTATGATGATGCAGGGGAAAGAAAGAATTTTTAGATTAAAAAAAACAAGGCTGGCCACTTCAGCAGAACCTGCTGTCAGCGTGCCCCAGCTTCTTGCTGGTGAGCGGCAAAGAGCAGCAGAATGTGTGCTGGGGGCTAGCTCATGGACTACCCCGCTTACGTGTGGGTTGGGTGGGCAGGAATTCAGCCTGTAAATTGGATTGCAGCATTTTGGGGTACTGCAGAGTGTTTGGTATTGGGTGTGAAATAAAAGGGGCATGGTTGGGGTGGGGTGGTTTGCTTGACCTCAGAAGCTGGAGTGGTGTCTTGGTACCTCGCCGGGTACCTGGACGGCCAACTTTAAATCACCCCCAAAGATTTTCCCTTGCAGAGGTCAGCTGGGCTTCCGCCGGTCAAGAACATGAAAGCGCGTGACCCTGACTCTCGGTCTGTAGCAGCCTGAGCTCTTCTCATATTTCTGTGAACTCTCCTTTCAGGTGTTTGTGAAGTGTCATTTTGATTACGATCCCTACAATGACAACCTGATTCCCTGCAAAGAGGCAGGACTGAAATTTTCAAAGGGAGAAATTCTTCAGATTGTCAACCGCGAAGACCCAAACTGGTGGCAGGTGAGCAAGATTCTCCCCACAGCCTTGTGGCTTCAGTGGCGCTGCAGAATTTGTTTTCTTAGCTTGGTCCAGTCTTGGGATGTTCAGAGAAACTTGGGTCCATTTTTCCTCCATTGCTACCTCTGCAGCGAACTCATTTCTTTCACAGATGTCTTCCCTCTGCCGGATGTGCTGGTTTTGAGAGGAGCCTGAATTTGGGAGGAATGTGATACCCCATGAGAGTGCCCCACAGTGGTCTCCTCATGGTTCAGGGAGTTGGGTCCTTGGGCCCTTGTACTCCCTCTTGGGATGTTTCCTTTATTTCCAGTTATTTTATGTGTTTCCTGTGGGTGCACTTATCTTCTCACCCCTCCAAATATAATATGATATAATCGTGGGTGAGAGTGTAGAGAAGGGAACCCAGTTCATCTTTGTAGTTCCATGGTAAGGCTAATGATAATTTATGAACATTTTATAGCATTTTATAATTACAAAGCACTTTCTCCTACATTATTTCATTTTCTTCTCACAACAGCAATCCAGCTAAGTTGTTAGTGCTAGTATTGTTATTGTCATTTTTATAGATGAAGAAACTGAGGCCCAAATAGGTAAGGAGACTTACCTGGTCATGCAGCCAGTAAGTGGAAAATCCAGTTCTCCAGTCTTGGTCATCTGTCTACATGACCAGCACTCGTGCCGTTGTCCCCAGAAGCGCGGGCCACTTTCCCCTAATGCCATCTCTCTCTTGTTGGGGAGGGCAGCGCCAGATTCCCAGTCCTGGGGCGGCTGTCCTCAGAGAGAGCAGAGGATGGCCAGGGCTCTTCCCAGGAGCAATGCCCACGGGCTCTTCTTTTGTTTCTTGGGGATGAGAAAGGTGAAGTGTATTTTTTATCTTCCCTCCCTCATGGTGATGAGGCTCCATCACCTCTCTCTTGTGCCCTCTGTGCACTTGGAAATAGAGAGAGCCACTCTCCAAGCTAACGAGTCAAGAAGCCAGAAGTGTGTGTGTCTGTGTGTCTGTGACTCTGTGTGTGTGTCTGTTTGTGTCCGTATGTCTGTGTATGTGACTGTGTGTGTGTGTGTGTGTGTGTGTGTGTGTGTGTGTGTGTGTGTCTGTGTGACATGTCTGTGTAGATCCCCAGTATGGGGCTCATCTCACTGAAAACAGAAAAGGAAGATGGAGAAAGGGTCATTTTTTTCTTTTAATTGGACAAAACTCAAAACTTCCCCAAAGTGCTCTTTTTCATCTAAGTAGACCACAGTAATTAACACTATAAAACTGTTAACATCCATTTTCATTTTAAATGTAATATTACTATATATCGAGATGCTAATATATAACATTTATGTATTATTTTGATACATTGTATATTTACACATTAAAACATTATTATAAATATAAACCTTACATATAAAAAAGCATTTATTTTCAGTGAACTTTAAAGGGAGTAAATGCTAATCAGAGTTGTATTCCAAATTCCTAGAACCTTACTCAGGTTTTAACAACCCTCATCTTAAAGGATCAACTTTCTAAAGCCTCTTCTCCCTTTTCTAACTTTTTTCTTCTTTCCTTGCTTGAGAATTCTTTCTCTTAGTTCTTTCTTCTCCTAATTCCTTCAGCATCCTCTTTCTTTATCCAGCCTTGAGGTCTTCCCTCTTGGATATTATTATTATTATTACTATTAGCAATAGTAATAGTAGATGATTATAATTAGTAGATAATTTGTTATTTATTTGTACGACTAACATGTAATTAAAATTGTTAATGATATTAGTAATACCAGCTAGCTTTTATGTAATGCTTTAAGGTTTGCAGAGTATTTTATAAATATTTTATTTCCAGAACAACCCTGTAAGGTTTGTGTTGTTGTCCTCCTTTTACAGTTGGGGAAACTGAGGCAGACCGAGGTTGCAATGACTTGCCCCGGGTCACCCAGCTATTAAGTGTTGAGGCCAGATCTGAACTCAGGTCTTCCTGACTCCAGGTCCAGCACTGTACACACTATGTTGCCCCCAGCAGCCTTTTCCCTTTAACTGTTTGTCCTGTAATCAATCACGCTTCTTGAATGAAAAGTCTCCCTAGGTAAGAGAGCCTGTATACAGTTATGTGTCTGCAAGGCCCAACATTTAGCTGCTGGCCAGCAATGACTGAGGGTTGGGGTGCCAGGTACTGACACCCCAGTGCTGCAGCATTGCTCATCGTGTGCCTTCCCTGAAGATGGCTTTGATTCGGCCCCAAACCAGACGTTTCCAGGAGCTCCTGGGCTCTGGGTTGGCTGCTGGCTGTCCTGTTACGGGAGGGGTCTTACAGGCCTTCATTTGCTTCCAGGCCAACCACGTTAAGGAGGGAGGAAGTGCCGGCCTCATCCCCAGCCAGTTCCTGGAAGAGAAGAGGAAGGCGTTTGTGAGAAGAGACTGGGACAGCCCAGGTGAGGCGCTCTGAGGGGACACGAGGCACGTCGCCCTCTGGGCCCCTTCCTCTGCTGTGTTCATCTACGGGAGCAGGAAGCTGGATGAGAAATACATCCACCTTGGCCTCAGCCCTAACGTGTGGCTGGCCTTTCCACCTGTCTCAGACAGCTCCTCCTCCCTCTCTGCCACCTGCCGGTGTGTTACGCAGGCCTTAGGCCCAAGGCAGGCACAGTTGGGATTGGCCTTTTAATGCCAGTGTTTGTTTGTTTGTTTGTTTGTTTTCCAGTTACCTGGAACTCTGTAAGTTTAGGTGGAAACTATTGATATCTCAGCGCTCACTTTCCCCTTCCATCCCCTCCCTGGGGCAGAGCACCCCCGTGTGATACTGCGAGAGCATTTCCCCATACTCTGGCCTGCTGTTTAAAATGCATTTGCCTTTTTGTCTCCAGGGCCTTTCTGTGGAACTATAAGCAGCAAAAAAAAGAAAAAAATGATGTATCTCACCACCCGAAATGCAGGTATTTTGAGATGTTTTTGAAAAGTCTGAATGAAATTGTAGCCTCCTAGAGCATGAACTGTGATGTGTAATTCAGAATAAATAGCCTCCCGGCGCCCACTGGAGGGCCCAGCGTCAGGGGATGTTCTTTCCCCAGGGAAGGCTGTGGTGCTGTTCCTTGGTGTGTCTCTGTGGGCTTTGTTTGATGAAAGTCATTAATGTGTGCGACTTCACCTGCTTTTGCCACTGTATGACGCTTCTCCCACCTGATACCCTGATTGAAGGAGAGAGATTTGGCCACAGGAAGTAGTTTAAGTAGATTCTTCTTAGTCACTTCTAATCAGGAGGCTTTTTGTGAAGCTTCTCTGTGTAAAGAAACAACTGAGTCACGATGGGTACTTAACCAGGTCACTGCTTTCCCAGCTCTGAATCAGACGGACCGGGGTCTTCCTTTCTCACATTCCTATAAATGTGAAATTCCTAATGACTACCATATTTGCTGGAATAATTTCCTCTTCTTAGAAGATTTTTACCGAAATAAACTGAAAAAATTTGTTGAAGCAAAGTTCTTCCAGTTCTGCCTGCTGCCAAGGTGAAATATAGCCCTTTGGTGAAAGGAGTGAGTGAGCCCCAGAATCCTAGAATCTAGAGTTGGAGATCCTTCAAAGGACTAGATCCAGTCCAGTCATTTAATGGGTACTGCACTGAGAGGTTCTGACCTTCTCATGGACGTCTCCTGTGTGGACCCAAACCCCAGGGCTCCTCCCCCAACTCCATCAGCTGCCTCTTTCTTTTCTCTTCTGGGGCAGTGGGAAGAGTCCTGCCCTTGTATTCCCGAGCCCTGAGTTGGGGCCCCTGATCTCCCACTTAATAGTTAATATGATGTTCACTGATTCTCGATCCCCATCAGGACAGGACCTCAGAGGCCATGAAGGGCGACCCCCTCCTTTTACAGAGGAGGAAACTGAGGCCCAGGATGGGAAGGGACATGTCCAGGCCCAGTTAGCATGTGAGCCCAGGCCGCCTGACTCCAAAGCCAGGACTCCTCCCACTCTCCCAAGTTGTCCATTTCCCGATGGGGTCCTCCCACCCACCTGGATAAGAGGGGAACCCAGAGGCTTTTGTCAAGAGCAAATCGCTCTTCTAGCCCTGGGAGAGGGGTTGGTTCTCACCTCTTCTCTTGTTTTGGACCAAGGGTCCAAATAATAGTCAAAGCTGCCATCCAGGAGAGGAGTACAGGGAAGGGCAGAAACATTTTAACAAGGAGAAACAATGATAGAGACAGTTTTCAAGTAGAGATAATATCCTTTAATTTCCTAGAGTCAATTCTATTCCTGTGAGGGTTCTTGAAAAGCCCAGACGAGGTACCTGTGCAGTGAAGTTGACAGGTGTCATACCACATGAATGTGTGTGCCCCTGGAGGTACACCCGTATAAATTGGTGCAAATATCTGTGTGTTGAGCTCTGTTTTGCCCCTACCTCTCCCTAAGTCTCTCTCTCTGCTGAAACTGTAATGAAAATGACCTTCAGAATTCAGGAGCAGCCCTTGGTGTGTAAGCCCCGCTCCCAGTGCCCTGTGCATGTCCTCACTTGGCTCCTGAGAGAATGGGGTGCAAACCAACAGAGAGATGGTGACGCCGCCTCAATAGGGAGCTTGCTGGTGGCTTCACGGCTGCGCCGTCGAGGCAACAGAAGCGTTCCTAGCATTTCCCAGGGGCACTGCAGGGCTCCTGAGCAGGCCAGTGCCAGCTTAGAAATACACGGTGTCCTGGCCCTAGCTAGACCAAAGGGAAAGGCTGAAGTGTTTGCCGGACAGGCCCCAAGCGTCGCTTTCTCTTTTGGCGGCCTTGCCCACCTCCTTTTCGCTGACCCTGAGAGCAGCTCCCAAATTCCTGGGAAGGGTAGATTGTCGCCTTGTTGCCTGGGGCTGTCCCTGGCCAGAGGAGCCGCGTCTGGGTGGGGCACAATGACAGTGAGGTGGCCTTTGTGCAGATCTGAGCCCAGCCCCATGTGATCAGGCGCAGCAGCGCTAATGTGTACAATGGGCCATTTTACCAGGACACTCCTTGGGGCTGATGGCCTAGTCGTGGATGTTTGACACTCTCCTCTTTGTATTTAGAATTTGACCGACACGAAATCCAGATCTATGAGGAAGTAGCAAAAATGCCTCCCTTCCAGAGAAAGACGCTGGTGTTGATAGGGGCCCAGGGCGTTGGCCGAAGAAGCTTGAAGAACAGATTCATCGTGCTGAACCCCACGAGGTTTGGGACCACGGTACCATGTAAGTCACCACTGCTTCCTTTGTGTTCATGCCAAAGGATGCCTTCCCCTTGGGACGTCCTGTGCCAGAGGCACAGGGAGCAGGGCTGCCCCCTCTCCCCTTCTCTCGAGCCCCTGTTTCTCTCACGATCTTTTGTCTGATTTGAGCTCGGAGAAGGTTTGCGTAAACTAGACTGATCATCCTGGCTTTCAGAAGTGTCAGATGATGGCCTTCCTTCCAAAGAGGAGATTGCCCTGCTATTTAGCAAGCCAGACCCCTCACGAAAGCTGCTACGTTGTCATCTTTTGGGTCTGCTGGCATTTTAAAAACTTAGCAGTGCGTGGAGCTAGAATGCGTGCCAAGACAGGCTGTGCAAAGAGTGATGTTCATTCTGACCCGTGAGCTGGACAGACACTTCCTAGAAGTTGAGCACGGGCTCCCAGGTGTTATCACAGATTTGGGGGCTAGAGAACACTAACTCGTCCTAGCACCTTCAGATAAACTTTTTTATGGTCACATAAGTGATGTGGGACCTCAGTCCTCAACCTCCTGCTCTCACTCACCATGTGCCCATCAGAAGTAGAGTTAGTTACATTCCCTATAGTTGAAGGTAAAAAATTCACGAAGTTGAACTCTCTCTCTCATCGTGTTTGGTTGCTCTTGAATTTATTTTGTCCATAAAAAGAAAGCCTTTTTGTTGTCAAAATCACAATTATGTGAGTTGCTTTCAAACTGTTCTGGACATCACGAACCCCTTTTGCCTCATCCACACAAACTAGAAATGGGAGCTAGTCCAGGTAGACCAGAAGGTTTTTGGGCAAAGCTGGCGCCTCATATTGAGTGACTGGTTTGCCAAGTGCCCCGTTCTGATTCTGTGTGTCAGTCAGAGAGGTGATACCATCTCCGAGCACGTGGTCAGAAGCCAAGGGACAGTCGGGCCTTCAGGTTAGGCTTTGGTTAGAAGGGCTGAAAAGCTTCAGGGGACGTTGCCCTCCCACTTCCCAACTCCTTTGCCTTTTTAAGAATGTCCCTGTGGCAATATTACAAGATGCAGGGAAAGAGAAGATGGAGAGAAGGGACTGCGTTCTAACTGTGAAGCAGCTGGACACCCCCATGGAGAGAATAAAAGCAGAAAATTAAGGGGTGGAAATGTCATTGGCAGGAGGCTGGGTGTTGCAGCATTACGTGAGTGAAGCCGCCTCCCAGGAGCACAGCAGCGCCTCAGCTCTGAGAGGAGGCCCACTGCTGCTTCTTCATGTGAAAAGGGGGAGAGAAACCAGCTGGAAAGGCGGCAGGTGGGGCCTGGTTGCTTAGTGGCTATTGCCCTAGGCTTTCCAGCCTGTTGCATGAGTTTTTAAAGGAAAGCAGAGCCCCAGGGCAGACCTGGCCTTAATAGAGTCTAATTGGAGAGAAATGCTCACTCCTGTGCTCCTAGGCCTCTCAAGCTGCTTTCAGGCTGTTCTCCTTGTGTCCTGAGCTAGAAATAAGCCCTGAGGGGCTATTCTGGGAGCTCCATCATCATTTCTAAACAAGTGTCAGACAGGCCACTTGTAGTTCAGACTCCCCATCTAGAGGGTCTAAGGTCATCTCTCAGATAGAAAACCTCTGGGCTTCTCTGAGAACTGAAGGTGTCTTGTCCTGTCTAGAAGCTCTTTGTAACCAGCCACCCTTGTACACAGTTACCTCACGGAAGCCGAGGGAGGATGAGAAGGATGGCCAGGCCTACAAATTTGTGTCGCGGGCTGAGATGGAGGCAGACATTAAAGCTGGGAGATACTTGGAGCACGGTGAATACGAAGGAAACCTCTATGGCACCAGGATAGACTCCATCTTGGAGGTGGCCCAGACGGGGCGGACGTGCATCCTGGATGTGAACCCACAGGTGAGTCCCGGGGTTCGCGAGCAGGGCAGGGCAGGGTCTTTTCTTCAGGCCCTGGGCTTTCCCTCCAGCTTCATGGAGGGTTTTGGTGACTTCCTCTCGCTTGCCTGTTTCCTGGTAATAAGCCAGCCACGTGCCAAAGGGATGGAATCTGGGAGGCTTGACCTGCAGGCTCAGTGAGGGTTTGACAGGGCTGCCCACGTGTACGCTGTGCCAAATTGGTTTGGTTATCACTAGAGTATTTTCATTCTGTGCATTGAGTGAAGAAAATAGTGTATTCTGAGAATAAATTTGTAGGTTTCTACTTTTTCTACTCATTTTAGGGATGCAGCTGATCCTACTTGTGCCAGTATAACGTATTAGAATTCGTTTCTAGGTGTCAAATCTTCCCTTGGAAATAACTTCATTTGTAGCCTAAGCTACATATGGTGAGGCTGTATGAATTGGTTCATCATATTCATTTTTTCCTCCAGGCTCTGAAAGTATTAAGGACATCTGAGTTTATGCCCTACGTCGTGTTCATTGCTGCTCCCGAATTAGAGACCCTGCGTGCCATGCACAAGGCCGTGGTGGATGCTGGGATCACCACCAAGCTCCTGACGGTGAGCGAGCTCGGGTGCTGTTGGGGGGAGCCCTTTTCACCAGGTTGTCTGTCTTGTCTCTGGGGCAGATTTGCCTTCACAGACTCCCTGCGAGGGGTGGGTGTGTCGGGACTGTGACATAGGGGTGGAAGCTTGCTGTGCGTGGGCCGTGCTGTCGAAGCATGATACGTGGCCCACCCTGAAGCCAGCCGCGACAGCATCCTTGCTGACTAGCGCAGTGAGAAATAAGGAAGCAACGTTTTAGAGCCAGGGCACATGTCAGTTCACTGAATCCAGCCTCCTCATCTTGTCGGTGAGGAGACCAAGCCCCAGCGAAGCCACCGGAAGCTCACTGAGGTCACCTCACTAGGTAACGTCGAAGCAAGAGACGGAAAGGCAGGCTGACCTGTTATGACACCGCACTCCTGATGTCCCAGCGGGGAGGGACACTTAAGGCCGAATTACACCTTTGTCCCTACTTTCGTGATCCAGGTTAATTTCTATATTTTTATCTAAGGCCTTATGCCTTGATGGGGAGATATTAGCACGTAAACGTCAGGGAATCGGGTCATAGGATTTAAAACAAAAATGTGAAAGATGATGTAGTGTCCATCTGCCTCCCTTTACATCTCAGGAGACTGAGGCTCAGACAGTCACCTGCTAGTTCCGTGGCAGAACTGAGGCTGGACCTCACGCTTTTTGGCTCCACATCCAGTGTTCTTTAGTAGAACGTGGCCTGAAGGCGTGTGGGCTGAGCATGGTGCCCTTGTATGATGTATCCATGTTGTAAAATTACACATGCCGGTGGGACAGACAAAATGCCGTTCACTCGCCGGTGCCTATGATGAAGACCACTGGCTCCTGTCCAGTCCTGGCACCCGCGGTTCTCATGATGCCTCTGGAACGAGGGGGAGAGAAGAGACTTTGGAAATGAAATGTGACGTGGCGAGCAAGCTACTGTTCTTGGGCTTTCTTGCTTGGAACAGGTCTCCAGGCGTGATGTTCAGGCTAATTCTCCCATTTGTTACCCCCATGTGGCAGAGAAGCCAGATTCTCCCACACCCACGAGAATGTTCCTTTGGTTGGTTTGGTCTGTCCCAGAGCCAGTCCATGGCTTACATCGAACATGTCATGGGTAAGATACCACTGACAGTCACTGTGTCTCCTGAGGTCCCGCTGGTTCTGCCCAGTAAGTGAAATTCAGCTTACAAGGCTGCAAAGGGGTCTCCTGGGGCTGCCTGCTTTCTGCTGTGACAGATCAGCTGTGCCTTCAGGGTCCCTAGCTGGTGGGGGGCAAGGCTCGTAGCATGACTATTAGAAATGAAAGGTGTCGTCTTGGCAGGAAGATCCAGAGGAGCACGCGTGTCTGTGTGCCTTCACTTTGAGGAGGCTCTGGAATCTGACCTTCCATAATGGGTGATCACATGAATTGACAGATGAGGTCAGCGTAATTCCTGGAGACAATCTGCCTTCTCAAACCTAATCATCCTGACTTAGGTTTATTTTGGGTTTCACAGCTAGGAAGCACTCACCTTCCTTTTCTCTTTTGTGGAAGGTCCAGAACGAGGATTCTTATGCCCCATCAGATGTCCCCAGTGGCACCAACAGAGTCTTTCTCTAGGGAGTTTGCTTTCTGGTGAGCACAGAGGAGGCAGAATCAGGAAGTGCACCAAGGTGATAGTTGTTATTCCTGTGAGTGATCTCTCAGAGAGGCCCCTGAAGGTGGTGGTATGACCTTGTCTCAAGACCAGTGTTCAGGGCCTCTCTCTCTAACACATACTAGCCATGTAGCCAATCACTTCCTAACTCAGGACTTCACACAGCTCTCAGCATATACATTACAGATGTCCGTTGGTGTGGTCAGAGGGAGTTCCTTACACTGATGAAATTGTAGGTCAGATCCAAAAAAAGAAACCAAAATAACTAATTGATTTGCAACCTCAATATGGTGGTGTCTGATACCTTCAGTAATTTAAGGGCGGTGCCCATCATAACATAAGCCGTGTCTACGTAGCTGACATGAACTGTGCAAACTTCTAGAAAACCAAGAATTGGTTGGAAATGATATGAGCCAAAAGACAGCAATATAAAACGACAATACAGTCTTTGTTGGGGGATAAGTGCCAGGATTTTGTCTAGAAACCAGTCAGCCGTGACCCCCAGAGGCAGGTGCTAAATCGTGTTTCGTGGAGGTCTGGTGAGATCTGGGGAACTCTTCTCAGTCACGGTTTTAGATGCATAGAATAAAATACTGAGGATTACAAAGGAAACCAGTGAATGTCATTGTAAAAATGTTAAGACACTCCAGGCTGCATTTCATGCCAGAGATCAGGAGCGAGTGGGTTCTGTGAGCCCTATGGGTTGTCCCTGGTTTGACCTCTAGGATGTATCAGGGTGAGCTGTGAGGGTCAGATAAGCCTGCAGAGTAAGGGGCACCCCTCTTGTGCATGGGCCAGCCGCTTCCCCAAGGCCTTTTGCCACAAGGCCGTCTGCCTAAAATGTGATCACATCACAGTGGAAGTTGTGTAAAGGACACACTACCAGTATCAACGCACTTCTTTCCTTTCAAATCCATATAGGACACGAACCTGAAAAAAACGGTGGATGAAAGTGCGCGCATCCAGAGAGCCTACAACCACTACTTTGATTTGGTCATTGTAAATGACAACCTGGACAAGGCCTTCGAGAAGCTGCAGGCCGCCATTGAGAGACTGCGAGTGGAGCCGCAGTGGGTCCCCATCAGCTGGGTGTACTGACAGAGGAGGAGCGAAAGGACAGCTAAGCCTTTCTGAGTAAACGTTCACCTAAGAAGCGTGTGCGGAGCTAGATGGTACCTGCCGAGGCGAGGCATTTTTACTCTGTAGACTGAAACATTAGTACACGAATCTGAATTTTTATAGAAAATGTGGAAGGGGAAGTGGACTTAAATATGTAATTTATCTTGATTTTTCTAACTTTTTACAGATAACCTTTCTATTCATATCACAGAGAGAAATGCGTTGAAGCATTTTGTATATGTTTTGATTTAGCATTTTTGCCTTTTTCATCCGAGTTTTCCAATCATTCACTTCAACAGTGCATTTTGGTCTCATATTTTCACTGTGATAATGGATACTTGAAGCAGTTTTTGTAAAACCCTCATTCTAGTTCTGTTGTCAGTTATTCTTATTAAGGGAAAACACTAATTATGAGCTGTCATCCTAATTGAATTTCTTATGAGAGCAGAATGCCAATAACCAGTGCCATAACCAGCATCCCGTCACGTCCCTCCGGGTCTGCTTTCTGCTGTCTTGGAGAGGCAGGGCTGGTTGCCCATCGTATTTCACACAGACAGTAGGTCCCCTTCGTGGTGGTGGGGGCCCTCTGCTTCAAGGCCAGCCTTTTCCCAGCATTCATTGTGGTGAGAGGAGGTACTGCTGCTCACCTGTACCTGGTACAGCGTGGCTAGCAAGAAGAGGTGTCCCCAGGGGGAGAGAGCCCTCAGGATTCAGGAAACGGAAGCTTAGGGCAAAGTATTTATTTTCACTAGTGAAAATTTCACTGATAAAGAAAAAAACTTTATTTATAAAGCTTTTTATTATGATATGGTCAGCAGTTATATTTTACATCTGTAAATTCCTGTGATATTTAAAGATTCTCTTAATTTTCCATTTTGAGGTATTTGTGAGTGAACCTTGTGTTTATGAGATGTGATATGATGGGATATTCGTGCTGTGTCGTGTTGAGAACCATATCCATTGAATAGCTTGTGAAAGGTGAAAGGTATTGCTCGATGCTCTAAATAGATGTTCTTTATGCAGCACGTTTCTGTTATGAAATGTGCTTTGTGCTTAATGATGGGGGGCGAGTGTTTTTGCCTCCTCGGACTCATTCACATCATCATATGCAGATTTCTACATTCACATTGGTACGCATAGAAACCCTGCTGCAGACACGTAGAGAAGGATGCAGGCAGCCAGCCAGACGCTTTCCTGGGGCCTGGCGCTCTGTGATCACTTCAAAGGTGAGGATAGGTGCCTGAATCTCACTGGGTTTGAGGGTTTGGGGGCCGGCGAGGTGACTGCTGAAGATTGCTTCCCGCACGGCACCAGGAAAAAGAAGACTCTGGCTGGGACCTTGTAAGAAAGATGGAGACTTCCACTGATCGCCTTAGGTTTCCAAGGACCAAGATGTGCACAACGGGACAGGGTACAGATCACCTAAAGTAGTTACATAATTCATTAAGACCCTGTGCTAGCCGAGACTTCAATTGCTAGTTATTTTTTCAGGTCCTGTTGTTCTCTAGTCGTAACACACAGATCCCTTTCTTGGTCTTAGGGTGGGTATTTAACATCTCCCAGAAAATATTCTCTAAAATAGTCACAGTGTTTAATAAGTATCTATTTCCACCAGTTTCTTGTCTTCTCACAACACAAGTCAGGGGACCTGTTTAGAGGTAACTCTCTGTGATTTTAGGGTTTCCGTGTTTTGTATTTTTTAAGATGGCAGTGCAGTTAAGCTCAATCACTTTCTGATATAAAATGCAGCAAAAGGGAGATTGGAATTTGTCCCCTCTCAGGGATGCGTTGGCCTCCTAGGAAGGATGGCCTGGTGGGGCAGGGACTGTCTCTGGGGTAGCACCAGGACGGAGGTAACTCTGGACTCATGGATTAAGTTAGCCGACATGCTGCTTCTTCATCCCGTCGTAACGAGCTGCACCAAGTATCTTTAGAAAGCAGTCTGTTAGGAGGGATGCACTTCTCTTACTAATGGTGGATGTGCCTGCATACCCACCTTCCCGAGAAGTGGGCTTGGAGCGGTTTCATCTCCTTGGCTTCCTTTGCTCTCAGTTGTCACAGTGTCCTAATCAGGGATGGAAAACGCTGAACATGTGGCTTTTTTAGGCAAGATGGCCACAAGGACGGGGCTCAGCCACCTGGTGAGTGTCTGGGGACCTCACAGGGCCAAAGGGAAGCCCTGAGGGCCAGCCCACCTCTGCTCCTCAGCATTGTGACCTGGACCAAACCCATCTGTAAAATGAGGCCCTTCTAGCTCCACACCCTTGATCCTAGGGTATGTCTTTAGGGCACTCCAAGAGCCTCCTTTCTGCGAAAAGGGAACCAAATTGTGGGTTTCCTTCCACTCCCTTTAGGATTGCCAAACCACCTAGGGCCATGCCTCACAGCAGAGCAGCTCCCATATGGTGGGCCCCCCAGTCACCTGATGAGGACTGTAGACCCAGAGGGGTTGGCCTTCTGCACTGGTGTTGGAGGCTTCTCCAGGGGCCGGCTATCCAAATGGTTCTTGGAGGACACATGGATGTTACGTGCCCTTGGGAGTAGAGCCAGGAGCTGTAGGGAGCTTTGATGATAAGGGAATGGTTCGAAGTGATTCCAGACGCTCTGTGTGAAGGGCCATCTTGGTAATGGGTTGGAAGGCTACTTGGGACCAGATGCTGACTTAATCTGGAAGGAGTCATTGAGATTGAAGGTCATGTATTAGAAATCTCCCTTAAATGAGGAGAGGCAGCAATGTGGACCATCATGTTTTTATCAAGTGGGAAATAGAATTTGAACGGTCTTTTGAAATATATAAACAGCCTCGAAGATGATTTTCCTTGGTGAAGATGCCATTGGCCCATAGGAGGAGCTGTGTTTGGACCAAAATACCTTTCCTTCTGGCAGCTAGCTCCATTGGGACTTCATTGTGGTGTGATGTGGTGTGCACTCATGCCAAACTGTGCTTGCCCCTAAAATAGAAATGGTGTTGTCCAATGCAACAATCAGTGCAGTGATTGACCCAGACCACACGAGGTGTTGCTTTTTATTGCAGCTGGCTTGTCAGTCTGAATTTTTATTTAAAACAGCAAACAAATCAGGGCATGAAGCATTTCCTGAGGAGAGGCAATAGCCCAGGTACGGGAAATCAGGTTCACAGCCAGGTTGGTCTGTCTGGGCTACTTTGACGTTTCATCATGAGCCATAGAAGACATCCCCTTCCCAAAAGCTCATGGTAACATCGAGCTAATTATGTATCAGCATGTACCATATGCCAAAGGACTCTCTTCACTCATTAGGCAGGACCACAGCTTCCCGGGAAGGAGCGATGGCCATGGGCTCATGCACACTTGTTAACTGATGAGGCTTTGCAGGTCAAAAGCCTTGGAAACTGGCCAGAAATAATCCATCATCTCGCCTGCTGTTTGACTCCTGACACCCCCAGTTTGAGGGTCTGGATTCTTTTTCTTTACCCAAAACCTAACATTGTTGTATTTAAATAACTGTCAGGGGTTCTGAAAATTATTCTGTGCTAATGAGGAGGAGGCAGTTCTGAAATTCTATGTAAAGAGATAACTGCTCATTTTTTTCAGATGTTGCCATGTTTCATATACATACTGTGTGTATGTATATGTATGTACACACACATATGTATCATCAGATTGTATAAAATAACCAAATTCTATCTCAGAACTGATGTCCCATAAAGTGTCTCATGCATAATAAAATTGAACATCTAATCCCATGGCTGGTGTTATAAAACTTAATTACACCAGAGTTCTTGGCTTTGCTGAATTCCTGTCTATGGTTTTGAAGACTCTGGTACTGCCCGGATACAGGTACTCATCTGACTTCTGAAGAATAGGTGGGGAAGAAATAACCCAGAAAGTATCATTACCTGTAACTTTGAATTTTTAATCAGCAATTAAGAAAAAAGTGACAAGTTACTTTACTAGGAAATGGTCATTTTAATGTTGTGATAAAATGCCTTTGAAATGAGAAAGGGCCGTGGTTTGGTTTGGTTTTGTTTTTTTTTTAAGGTAGTTGAGGTTAAGTAACTTGCCTAGGGTCACACAGCTAGTAAATGTCAAGTGTTTGGCCTGAGGCTGGATTTGAGCCCAGGTCCTCCTGACTTCAGGGCAGGTGCTCTGTCCACTGCGCCACCTAGCTGCCCCTAGGGCCACGTGTTTAGAGCTGCTCTTCTGTTGGCCCAGGGGTTTATGAAGATTGTCAGATAGACTGATTGGCTCTCCTGGTCTGGGGCTGGGGGTAGGGGTGGGGGTGAAGACTTTACTTGATTTTCTGCCTGTGGTGGGTGTTATGTACATGTGTGTGTACACACACACGTGCGCATACTTCTTCTGCGTTTCTTCTTCTAATCTGATCTCTAGGTTGGATGGTGTTTGGTCATTGACCCTATTCTGTCTCCTGGGTTCCCAGGATGGGCTTTTTCCAGTTAGGAAGATGATGCTGGCAGCTGCTGCAGACCCAGCTCTTCCCTCCCCCTCCCCACCCCTACGCTTGATCGAGAGTGTTTCTTTTCTGGATCAGCTGTGTGAAGTTGGCCTGAGTCTGTTCTGATAGGTTTGGAGTTCTAATCCTGAATTTTCTGTGACAAGACTGAAGCTTTCTGTCAAGTGAGGCTATTTAATTTCCTCCTTCTCAGCAGAGGGTCATGTAGTTTTTTTTCACCTCTGAAATGAAAAATCGTGATTCAGAAAGCACTCCCTAGATTTGGGGTTGGGGCATGCGGAACTTGACCCACCCCCCGTGATTCTCTCCTGGGGCTGATGCAGTCATTTTCGTCATATCCCTTTGCTCTCCAAAATGCGTCTTTCCAAACCTGGGAATAGGTGCTTGACATGTACCATTTGGACGCCCCATATTTAATCCCATAGCAGCCCCAAAGATGCAGGCCTAGGAGATGCTGATCTGGCCCGTAGTACATAATCCCTTCTGGAGCCAAAGCCTTACACCCAGAAATAAACGACTCCTCTGTCTCTGTGTTTGTTGTGAATAACTCAGGGATAGTCTAAGGAACAGACTCTTCTTTCCTCGTCCTGAAATTCTTTCTCTGCAGCCATGGAGCAAAGCCCTAAGGTGCGTTCTGGAGAAAGCAGTTTAGCATTCAAGGTCAGATTATGACAAATGGAAGATTAATGTAAAATTAGGTCAAAATGCAGGCAACTAATATTTTCCCTTTTTTTGTTTTATTAAAATATTTAGACTATTAAATATTGGGGGGGGGGGGTCATGAGATGGGAGGGTATTCCTGAAATGTGCCCAGCACCTTGTGATTATGATTCATTTCCTTTCTCCTAAGGCCTGGGCTGGTTTCCTGAATGTTTACCTCATGGTGGCAGTTGCCACATTCCTTATACCTCTTAGGAGCTGCCACCCCCACCACTGGCTCTCCTGGCCCTAAGGCCCAGCTTGGGTTGGATCAGAGTTCTTCAGTAGCCAACTTTATCCCCTTTTCCCTTTCTCTGCCTCCAAGTCTTTGCTAAGTGGAGACACCCACAGGTGACATTAACGGTGCTTATGAATAGCAGGACGAATGACTCAGGCTCAGCCAGGGTTGGTGAGGGTGGCGCAGAGCCCGAGTCAGAGGGAACAATTTTTAAAATGTGCAACAACTGTGGCATTTCCGCCTGCACCAGTCCGGGGGGCTCTGTGCCTTTGTAGGCCCCGAAACCAGCTCCGGCACCATGCAGTTGGTGCTTAAGAAATGCTTGTTGGTTGGCCAATTAGACCAATATCAGAGAAGCTTCCCATAAACTTTACATTAGTTGCATGTTTCCACCTTAACCATGTAAAAGAGGTAGCAATAATTAACTCGTTTTTCAGTTTTCCAAATTATAATAAGATCAGTCACTAATTGTTGCCACTTTAAAATGCATAGAGGTTTTGTTTGTTTGTTTTTTTTAACAAAAGGATGAGAATTTAAACTATAAAGGTGTATTAGCCTTCTAAGTAGAAAAGTCCTGTTTAGTAAACTGAGGTTCACACGGTCCAGGTGAGGAATGGGGCGAGTTCACAGGCTTACGGATTTAGGGCTGGAAGGGACCTTGAAGGTCACCTGGTCAGAATTTCATTAGACAGATAAAAAGAGGAACCAGTTTGCCCTGAATTCAGCAACAGACTAAGTGGCAGATTAAGTCCAAAAGAGTTTTTTTTAATTAAAAAAAATTTTTTAATTAAAATTTTTCTCCATGTATTTTAAATTGAAATTCTTGCCCCCCAATGTTTCTATAAGGTTGGCTGGAAAGATAGAGCCTCTGGTTCTTTTTTTAAAGAGCCAGCACTCCAGACTTAGGGCATTTTTGTTTTAAGGTTCATCGAGGATGCTGGAAAAAGCTTTGGGATGTTTCTTCTCCTTGACATTTCTTTTCATGTGTAGTTTTACATTGGAAATTAAAATGCATGTGCTTTATAATTGTCTTTTGCACATATGTGGAAGAGAACAGTTTAAAAACTGAGGACAAAAAGCTCAGCAGCCCCAAGACCCGAGTGTGAACACACTGCAAGAATCTAGCCATTCCAGTGTTAATAAAGTCAGCTGCTGCTCCTTTCCATCCCGGCTCCCATAGAAGGGAGACTCTGATGTCGGCTTTGCCCAAAGACGAGCCAAAAACGAGGGTTTTCCATTTTACAAAGTCCCTTCCTCCTCCTCCCCTTTCACACATTTTGTGTCTTGTTCACGTGTTGTCCAGAGTGCAAGTTACAGAAATGTACAGAATCTATGAGATTTACCTGTTCCCAATGAAATATTTTTGTACATACAAAGAAATAAAGACTTATTATTGGAAGAGGCTGTGAGCCTTTTTTCCTCCCTAGTCACATGTAGTAACTGAAATGGGCTGTTCACTTGGTTAGCAGACAGGCTTTCTTTGCTTGGGTGGAACCTTGACCCCTGGGAACTGCACCTGTCTCCGACTGCAGCGTGGCCCAGCCTCAGTCTGGCCAGAGGTACGGTCCCATGGGCCAAGCAAGGCAGCCCAGCTCAAGGAAGCCTCGTCACCCTCAGAAATAAAGAAAGCTAGACTGCTCTGAGCCCCAAAGGCAGGCAACTGATCCCGTGGGTGACCAGAACATAGCAGGTCACTTTGAAGAGACGTCACAACAGAGAGACAGGCACGACAGTTTAGGATTTCCTCTGATGTCCCCCAGTTTTATAAATTAAACATCTGGAATGCTGTAAACTGTATGTGTGGCTCACATGGTCTCCATCATACACCAGCAGGATCAGAGAGAAGGCCAGGACTTTGCTGGGAGGTTGTTGGACAAGGAGCTGTGGGAAGCCTCTGCCCACCCCAGCTCCTTTATCCATCACCACCAGAAGCAAGTCATCTCAGTCAAAAAGCACAAGCAGCCTGTTCCTCCTTTCGAAGGTGGTGGGGGAAAGCAGACAGGTTGGCAGCCTCCTTGGTGGCCTCAGAATTCTCCTGCTTGGATGAGAACCACCTGGTTCCCCTCTCTGTGCTGGGCCCCAGCCCTAAAAGGGAATATCGTCGATGCTGAGAGGATATCTGCAGACAGACCTTTCTGTAATGTGTTTTTCTAACAGGTGAATATTTGTGATTCTAATATTAAAAATGTTAGGAAGCTTTGTACTTAAAAAGGGAATGCTGCTGAGTTCTCTTATAAAAGGAAGCCCTAAGTGGGGAAAAAATCGGCTTGTTTTGATTTGTCTTAGGAGTTCAGCTTTTTGGATGTAAGAGTTTCTGAGGAGGCTCCCTGGAGCGTGCAGGACGCAGACGCCCACCACTAAAGTGCCTGGGGCCTTACCTGACAGCCTCACTTGTCTTTTCTTTCTAAAGCACAAAGTCCATTCAGGATTATATAAAGAATGAGGGGGAGATACTGAGGCTTCTTCATAATGAGGGCCTTCACAGTCGCCTCCCTTCGCTCCAGGCTGATGTTTGAGAGAGCAAACAATTTCTGCACAATCTCAAATCTTTCTGCGTCATTGAGAGGGGCCAGGCTCGGATCTCCGAGTTCAGAAGAGCCATCAGCAGATGTCACTTGAGGCTGTAATTAGATCCACCCATTAGAGAGCTAATGCATTTATTTCCTTAAGTCACGAAAGAGCAGAAAAATGAAAGTCATCTACTTTTTAACAACCGTCTAGTCTGAGCCCCATCATTTTACAAAAGAGGAAACAGGCTGGGAAGATGAGCTTTTCCAAAGTCTGGCCGCTGGCCAGACCCCCTGTTGACCCTGACCTGGGGCTCCCTCCACTGATACAGATCCGAGGGTCACGTTTAATGCAGGAGGGATCTTGGCCTTCTGGAGTGTAACTCTTATTTTGACTGAGGCCTGGAGAGGTTGCTGTGGTAAGCTAGCCAGGAAAGGGCAGACCTAGGGTTTAAACCCAGACCCTCACTCCCAATCCAGGCTCTTTCAGTTCATTTATTCTCTGCTGCCCATCCTGGGGTAATCCCCGACTCCTCCCCACAAACAGGGCACAGGAATGTTTTTGTAAAAATTTGTACGAAATGTTCGGTTTCTCCATGGCTCAGTCATCGTCACACGTGGAAGCAAAGGGAAAGATGATGATGGGGATCACACCCCCAAATGGAATTGGTAAGTGGAGGTGAAGGCCAAGAGGTCTTTGAGTAAACACTTTTTTTTTTAAGTACTTTGCTAAGAGATTAGATTACCTTGTAAATGCTGAACACTTACCTACCCCCTCCTCTGGGAAAGCTGTTACTAGGTCACCCTCCTTTGCTCACTCAGAGCAGAACCCTGAGAAGGCCAGCAATTCCCCGGCTCGGGTGACAGTGCACAGAGCGCTGAGCCTGAAGCCAGCGAGACCCGAGTTCAAATCCAACCTCAGACTCAATAGCTGGGAGATCCTGGACAATCTCCCTCACCTCTGCCTACCTCAGGCTTCTCATCTGTAAAATGGGGATGATAAAAGCACCTCCCTTCCAGGATTTTAAGGATCAAATAGATGACGGCTGTGCAGTGCCTAGCACAGTGCCTGGAGCATAGTAGGTGCTTATTAATAAATGCTTGTTCCCTCCCTTGGGTGGTGCTCAGTGACCAGGGAATGAATACAGAATATGGAGGGAAATGCCAGTCACATGGCCAGCTATACTGTAGTGGCCCTCTCTCCTGGGCTAAGAGGCCCTGGTGATCCTTCCTAGTTCTATAGCGTTCCCCGTGTTGCTGAGCTGCTGTTTGTCATGCATGCGTACACACGTGAGCTCCCTACAAGCAGAACCCCCCAACACCCTCCCCAGCTTTCTGATGTCCTCAGGGCTCAGCACTCTGTTTCGCACACAGTAGGTGCTTTCTGAGTGCTTGCTGACTTCAAAGCTCAGGCACCACGTCCTCCAGAATGCCTCCCCATCACCCCGGTCCATCTTGCCTTCCTCGAGTTAACCTGCATTTACTGATGACATTTACTGAAGACGCGTTGCGTCTTCCCCCTCACCCATGTAGAGCACACGCTCCTTAAAGGCCCAAACGCCTTTTTTAAACAAATCCCTTGCACACGGTAGGTTCTAAAAATGCTGCTTGGATCAGGGGCCACGCACATGGCTTCCTCCGTGCAATCAACAAAATTCTTATTTTTGTCCTGGGGCAAATTGACCCCAGAACCTGGATTTACTTTCCTGGCCACCCCAGGCCACAGCATCAGCAATCTGAGATCTCCCTGGCTTCACCCTCCCCCTCCAGGGGAGCAGCCTCCAAGTTTAGGCACTTAGACCCAGGTTCCCCTTGTCAGCTCAGCTCTTCCCGTTCCAAGTGGCAGAGCGGAGCCAGGGGACCCCATTAACGGGGGCCACCTACTGATGCTGCTTTATCAATGACCCATGTTGAAAGGCCAAGCTTCCCCTCAACTCCCTGGGGATGAGCGTCTGTCTGACCCCCTCTGATCTGATGACGTTTCCTTAGGGGACCAGACTAATGTCATTCTCCAGAGAACTAGCTGGCCAGTCCTGAGCACGGCAGAAATGCCAGGCCACATCCCCTCCCCGAGCCGTCTTGGAACGACCTGGCTTCCCACAGAGACTCATTCAGAGTCGTAGGTCCTGGGTTCAAATCCTACCCCTGCTGCTTCAGCAAGGGACTTTGCCTCTCGGGCCTCACTCTCGTCATCTGTTGTCCTGGATGGCCTCTAAGGTCTTGGGCCTCCCCCCCCACCTCGGCTCCCAAGGTTCCTTACTTACCAAGTGACACAATGCCGGTACCATGTGTAGCTTGCAGCAAATGCCCATCAGGGTGGGTGTGTTGTCTGGCATCTCTACAAAGACAAAAGCCAGAGTCACTGACAAAGGAAGACCACATCCTATGACTGTGCAATCAGACTGAGGTCTTGTTCTGCATCTGAGGCAGGATTCAAACCCAGGGCTTCTCCAGCCCTGAAGCTAGCCAAACAGGGAGGTAGCGGCCTGCACCACACTAGGTGTGGCAGGTGCCGTCAAATCAGCAAACATTTATCCAAGGCTTACTGTGCTATAAACGCTGGGAACACAAATACAAGCAGAAAGCACCTGTCCTGGAGAAGCTTACATTCCAATGAGGAAGGAAATGCATCAGGAAACTGGTGAGAGGGAGGAGACGTAGCCACATGGGGAGGGAAAGGGGCGTGGGCATGGGAGAGAACATCCAGAGACAGGAGGAGAGGGTGAGGATGGACCTAGAGTACGTAATAAGTGGTATAAAGGGCAAAGAGAATCAATAGAACGTCAGAAAACACGATTGAGTATCCCACTCACACAAATTATGTTAGGACCTGCTAGGGAGTGGCAGCTCCTAGAAGGGGGCCCCTGTTCCCCTAAGGAGCCACAATCTACAAAGTTATTCTGGGCCACCTGGAATCTTTGTTTTTATTCAAAGTTCGGAGGAAATAGAGAAAGAGGAAGGAAACAGAAACGGGCTTCCTCGCCATCTTTCACATGGTGACGCTCACCCACGAGTGATTTCTGAGTCCTTCTCATCCTCTTGCAATAATTAACAGCTTTATTTATAAAAGGTGGCTTCTCTAGGGATGGTGTCAACCCAGGATAAACACCTGGAGGGGAGGGGAGGGAAGAACCAGCAGCCTTTCCCTGCTCAGTGTGGGCAGAACCTGCCCTGGGTTCTTGGGGACTGAGTTAGGGAATGCAGGGGAGCGAAGAAAGGACCCTGAGCTCCTGGGAGGCCTTTCCCAAGCTGCTCTAGGGCAGCTCACCTTCCCCAGTACCCCTCTGGGATCCTATAGCAGCATAGGGCTTCTGCTGCTATGATGGACGGACCCCTAAGCAGAGCCGGGAGAAACTCTGGTGTACCGTGGGCAGAGCCTCAGGAGTGCACCCCCAACCTCCCAGTGGGTCGTACTTCCACTAGAGGGCATGAGACTTCATTATAACTCATGCCACTTGCCTTATCACAAGCTCAAGCCATGGAGAAATTCTCTGGCATCAAAAAATGAGGACATTAAAAAAAAATTTAGTATCGTACCCTTTGTACCCACTATGTCTTATGCCCTAGGAAGCTCCCTACCTTTCCTGCGACGAGTTCTAGCTCTGCCCAGCATCCACCCCCTAAAATAGGAGGCAAGAAGCATGAGGGTTGTCTGGAGTGACAGGTGCACTTTGGAGGCAGAAGTGAGAGACCCTGAGACTGGCTCTGCCACTAATTAGCTCTTTCCTCAGGAGTCATTAATAACTCTTCTGTTCCTTAACAGGGCAGTCGTGAGTTTGGAATGAGAGAACAGATGGACTGTTCTGTAATTTATCTCAGATTTACGTAGCACTGGACAGCTCCCAGTGTTCTTTTCACACACATTATCTCATTGAATCCTTATGATAATCCAGTAAAGAAGGCAGACAATAGTTTCCCCCAATTAGATTTCAAGCTCTGTGAGGGGAGGGAGTATCATCCCTCTTTTTGTAGCCTCAGTACGTGCTAGGCAATTAGCAGGCATTCAGCACTTACCTGGCAGGGTTGTTGTGAGGATCAAATAAATGATGATGTTAACTAAAATGGCAGTGCTGGCTATGTGCTTTACATGTATCTCATTTGAGCCTCACAACTCTGTGAGATATGTGCTATTATTATCCCCATTTTACAGATGAGGAGACTGAGGCAAACAGGTCAAGTGACTAGCCTAGGGTCACACAGCTAGTAAGTATCTGAGGCAGGATTTCAACTCAAGACTTCTTGACTCCAGGCTCGGCACTCTGTCCACTGACTATAAAGCCCTTTGGCATGGTGCCTGGCACAGGGCAAGCACTAGGTAAATCTTAGCTATCATTCTTATTTGGATGGTGATTAATTTATTGATGGATACTCCAGTTTTTAAAGCTAAGCAAACTGGAAGCTCAGGCATGAAATGACTTGACCAAAGTCATTCCCAAAGAGGGAGAACTTTGAAGGGTTAATGAGTCAACAAACTTTTCCCATCCCCCCTGAGGACCCATGATTCCACAGGTAGAGGGAAGTCTCCATATTTAAACTCTCTCCACATATAGAGATCAGGAGCATCTTCTAAGTAGAGAGCTGCCTGGGGCACTGAGAAGCTAATGCTTACTGCTTGTGTGACTGAGTAAGTCACCTTCTCTATGCCTCAGTTTCCTCATCTGCAAATTGTGACAGCTGATCCCTAAGGAACTTTCCATGGGATGGCTAGGTGGCGCAGTGGAGAGAGCAGTGGCTCTGGAGTCAGGAGGACCTGAGTTCAAATCTGGCCTCAGATATAACACTCACTAGCTGTGTGACTCTGGGCATGTCACTTAACCCCAGTTGCCTCACACACAAAAAAAAAAAAATGGGGAAAAATAAAGGAACTTTCCAACACCAAAGCTATGATCCTATGAACTGCCCAGGGACCCAGAGCCAGCACCTGTCAGAGGTAAACTTCAAACCCTAGTCTTCCTGATGCCAGCATGAACTATCTCCACTTTGCATTGTGCCTCATGTAGAAACAGAAGGTGTCATTATTTAGGAAATAGAAAAAAATGAATATGCCAGCCCATTCATCATTCTAACATTTCTTGTGTATCCCAGGAAGACATAGAGCATTCTGATGAATTTAGTGAGCGGGAAGCAGAGACAGAAGTGATGGGTATTAATGAAAGAGCCTTAAACCAGGACTGACCTTCAAAATCACTAACATCCACATAATAAGGGGCTGCTTCTCAGAGCAAATGAAATTTGTTTTCCCTCAATTTCAGTTTATACTCCAATATCACTATCTCACTGAAGCACCTGATGGACAGAGCGTCAGCATCTAATAATAATAGTAATAATTTAAATCATCAAAAATCTAATAAAAATAATGACTTGCATTTATAAAGCACTATAAATTAAAATATTAGCACCTTTGATCCTCTCATTCCTATAAACTGTCTCCTGGGAGGGCCATGGGCACTGGTGGGTCCTGCCAAGCTCAAAAGACTTCCAGGACAGTTCTGGAGACAGACTGGCTCATCCGAGATCAGAGTAACAAACTCAAACTCCTAGATTTCCAATATAATCTGAGGTACACTGGCCATTGAGAAATGGCATTTTTTTTTAAACCATAGCAATTCTGAAGACCGTCTATTACTACTGCATTCAAATAGTCAGTAGTAACTAGTATCTGTCCTGCTTTGTAAATGTCATATCTCATTGGACCCTCATAAGAACCCTGAGAAGTGGGTACAGTTGTGACCCCCCATTATACAAATGAGGAAACAGGCACACTGAAATTAGGTGACTCACCCATGCAGCTAGTAAATATCTGAGGCAGAACTTGAATTCAATTATCCAGCACTTTATACATGACTCCACCCAGCCATCCAAAGTCACATTCTGTCTGCCTCTTTTTGTATCTCCAGAGCTTGGTACAATGCTTGGCACACAGCAGACCCTTGAGAAATGTTAAATGATTGATTCTAGCAGAGGTTTAAAGATCAATGCGTGAGCTGAGTAGAGAAGCAGGATCACGGAGAAGAGAGGATCACAGATTTTGGAGCTAGAAGAGACCTAAAACGAAGCCTAGTTTTCATTTTACAGGTGAGGAAACTGAGGCCCAAAGGGGAAACTCAATTATGTTCAAAATCAGCAAGAATTTATTTATTTTTGGTACATAACTGAGTTAGGATTTATTTATTTATTTATATTTTACATTCCCCCACACACACACACTTATGTGTAAATTTGTTAAATTTTGTTCAAAAAATTTTTTGTTAAATTTTGTTAAAAAATTTTGAGTTTCAAATTTTCTCCCTCCCTCTCTCCCTCACCTGCCCCCTCCCTGAGATGGTAAGCAATTTGACTTAGGGTTATACATGTGCAATCATCAGCACGTTTATCAAGCAGCGACTATGTGCTACATGGGCAGCTAGGTGGCGCCATAGTACATAGAGTAGTGGGCATTGGAGTCAGGAAGACTCATCATCCTAAGTTCAGATCTGACCTCAGACACATACTGTGTGACCTGGACAAGTCACTTAACCCTGTTTGCCTCAGTTTCCTCATCTGTAAAATGAGCTGGAGAAAGAAATGGCCAACCACTCCAGTATCTCTGCCAAGAAAACCCCAAATGGGGGCATGAAGAGGCAGACACGACTGAAATGAGTGAATAACAACCAATGTGCCATGCACTGTGCTGGGGAGCCAAAGGCATAAATGAAAACAGTCTGCCTTCAAAGAGATCAAACCCATCAGGGAAACAAGAAGGGCCAGAGGCCAAATGCAGGCAAAGCTGTATGTGCAAATAAGGGAGACTGGGGGAGGGGGATGGACAATGGTCACAAAGCAGAGAGTGCAACCAGAAAAAGGACAGAAGCAGCTGAAGCAAAGGACAAGGGAAAGAGGACTTTTTGGTGGTCTGGGAGTGGATGGGGGCAGTATGGGTGGAGTTGGGGGCTGGGGAGGAAAAGGTCTGGATCCAAAGGTCTGGCAGGGAGTGGAAGGGAGACCAGAAGGGCTGGCCTGAAGTGGGAGGGCCAGCAGAGCACAGGGTGTGGAGCAGACCCAGACAGAGCACTGAACTACAGAGCAGTTAGCCTTGCGATACTAAGCCAAGCCCCAGAGAAAGCCCCCCGGGCTTTTGCAAGGTCCCCCATACCTAGAAGGCTCTCCCTCCTGCCCTTCCCTCCACCGCACCCCTTTGGCTTCCCCAGTGCCCTTCACCACTCAGTTCAAACTCTGCCTTCTGTAGCTTCCTGGTAATAAGTTAGAATTTTCATAGCTAAGCACTTTATAAATATGCCCTGTTGATTCTCACCACCACCCTGGGAGGTACATGCTATTATTCTCCTCATTTTATTTTTTTTTTATATTAATTTATTTTGATTTATCAACAATCACTTCAATAAGCTTTTGAGTTTAAAATTTTTCTCCCCCTCCCCAAGACAACATACAATCTGTTTGTTTGTTTGTTTTTGGTTTTTTTTGGCTAGGCAATGGGGTTAAGTGACTTGCCCAGGGTCACACAGCTAGTAAGTGTTATGTGTCTGAGGCCGGATTTGAACTCAGGTCCTCCTGAATCCAGGCCTAGTGCTCTATCCACTGCACCACCTAGCTGCTCCTGACGGTGCACAATCTGATATAGGCTATACATATACATTCCTAACCCCTCGTTTTACCAATGACGAAACTGAGGCAGACAGAGTTGGATTTGGAAGTCTCTAAGGTTGGATTTGAACTCGGGGTCTTTCTGATTTCAGGTCCAGCACTTCATCTACCGTGCTATCTTGCTCCTTGCCCCCTCAAATAGCAGTGCCATCTTCTCTAGGTTAACTTCCCTCTGCTCTGCACGTCTGGAATGGACCCAGTTGTTTACGTGGTCTCCCCCCTCAGAACGTGAGCTCCTACAGGACAGGGACTGATTGCCTGCCTTTGCATCCCCAGCCCTCAGCACAGTGCCAGGCACACAGCAGGCACTTAATTAATGCTAGTTTGATTGAGACCCCATAAGTAGTTTGATCCAAAGTCCCACAGGTGGTATAAGCTTTTGGATCCGGCCCCTCCCCACTGGGCTGCCCAGCAGAAGGTAAACGCTAGGCCGCTGTGCCCGGAGAGGGGTATTCCAGAGCTCCAGGAGAAGCCTTAGAGGACGAGCCAGGTAAAGCCACAGTCAGACTCTGGGTACAGCAGGCTGCCCAGATCCTGAGTAACTGAAGCCAAGTCAATACTGGCCCCAGGGACCTAAGGAGTTCATGGAGCAGGACAGGATGTCAAATGCAACACTATGGATGACAAAGTCCCCCAGCATATCAATGGGGGAATGGGGAAAAACAAAATCTTAGACCCCAGTGAGAAAAGCCAGAGACATGACTTAGCCAAGGTCACAGAGCTACAGGGGAGCCTGGCTAGAGCCCAGCTCTCCTCATTCCTGGTCTGGTGTGATCTGCTAACCCACTCTACACACACTGCCTCTATTCTTGGTTCTCCAGGGGGGGAAGGACCCCCCAAGTTTCCCTAGTGATGCCATGGAGGGAAAAATCCAGGGAGACTAAGGAGGCCCCCTTTCTCCCTTTCATCCCTTCTGAGGGGATGAAAAGAGAACAAAATTTCCTTTTAGAAGGTGCCCAGTGCTAAGAGAGGCGTCTCTTGTTTTCTTAGCTGTCTCTGTGGGCTGGGAAAGGCGCCAGGGGGAGTCCCTGGCTGTCCCTCTGTGGTGGCCTGATGCTACGGCTCCATGCCAGGGACCCCAAGCAGGACAGCCCCTCAGGAGGGGGCCCGCCAGGAGCTGTCATGACGCCTTTCCTTGTTCCCCCATGGCTGGCATCCTCCCTCCCAGCCTGCCTAGTGGTTAACTGTTCAGCCTTTATAATTACTGTAGATGAGCCATGTACATTCATATATGTACTTGTAGCCTCCAATAGAATGTAAAACTCCCTGTGAGGAGGAATTACTTCATTCTTTGTATTTGGCTCCCTGACACCAACTTTGGTGCTTGGGACTTAGCAGGTCCTAGGTAGATGCTCACTGACTGACTGATCTCCTTGCAGGAAGCCATGCTGTTCTCTGTGCTGGGTCCTTCTTCCTCAAAGCTGCCTGGGTGAGGGGCAGCTGGATAAACACAGTCTGAGGTACCTGCAGCTATACCTGAGGTACCTGCAGCTTCAGTGATGCAAGCAGGGAGCAGTCCCCTCACCAGTGGCCCAGCTCAGGTCCCCCAGCTCCTGGGGTCACTGAGAGCCCCTCCTCAGGATGGCTCAGAATCACTCCCTGATTTGGCATGGGATGGCATTAGGGCGTGGCTACAGGGACCTGGCTTTTTTTCCACTGTGGGAAGGGATGGAGATACATCCTTAGAAGGAAGAGAGGAGACAGCATTCCTCTCTTCTAATGAACAGACCCACCAGCAGTGGGTGAGATTAGAGAGGCAGATTTAGGCTTCACATCCAGAAACACTGCTGAATAATGAGAACTGTCCAAGAACGGACTGGCCGGGACCTTGGGTTCAAATTCAGGTTCTACTATTTACTACCTATGTGACCTTGGGCAAGTTATCATATGACCCTAAGCCTCTGGTTCTTCATCAGTAGAGGCCTGCAGGGTCCCGTCCAGTTGTAAATCTATGACTGCAAGGTTCAGTGGGAAGAGATTTGAAGTACCTGGGTTCAAATCCCAGCTCTGTCTCTTACTGCTATGTTGCCTCAGTTTCCTCATCTGTAAAATGAGCTGGAGAAAGAAATGGCCAACCACTCCAGTATCTCTGCCAAGAAAACCCCAAATAGGGGCATGAAGAGGCAGACACGACTGAAATGAGTGAATAACAACAAATGTGCCACGCACTGTGCTGGGGAACCAAAGGCATAAATGAAAACAGTCTGCCTTCAAAGAGATCACACCCCATCAGGGAAACAAGAAGGGCCAGAGGCCAAATGCAGGCAAAGCTGTATGTGCAAATAAGGGAGACTGGGGGAGGGGGATGGACAATGGTCACAAAGCAGAGAGTGCAACCAGAAAAAGGACAGAAGCAGCTGAAGCAAAGGACAAGGGAAAGAGGACTTTTTGGTGGTCTGGGAGTGGGTGGGGGCAGTGTGGGTGGAGTTGGGGGCTGGGGAGGAAAAGGTCTGGAGCCAAAGGTCTGGCAGGGAGTGGAAGGGAGACCCAGAAGGGCTGGCCTGAAGTGGGAGGGCCAGCAGAGCGCATGTGACCTTAGATAAGTCACATGTTACTGGACCACAGCTTCCTCACCTGTAAAATGAGACGACCTTCAGCATCCTTTCTCACTCTGATCTCATTAGATACGATAGAGGGATGGATTCCTTTCACGTACGGGTTGGACCAGTCGGCCAACTCTCAGATTCTGTGATAAATCTATGATGTCCTGCCCCTGGGATCTGTACATTCCAACTCTCCTACCACAGTTAGAATGGGCGTGGCAGAAGACCCACAGACTGAAACCCAAAGTCAGTTTTCTAGGCACAGGGCATGACTTTTTTTTTCTTTCCCATACCTGCCAGAGCACTGATGAAGAAATAGATGGTGGACAGCAGCTCCCGATTGCTCTGAGTATCCGGCCACACCAGCAAATCCTTCTGCACTTGGAGTCCCGCCAGCCCCAGGAAGGTAGTGAGCTGCCGCTGCTGGACGTGGCTCAGCTCCGCGAGTGTGGTCAGCTGGGGGCTTCCGCCTGTGAAGATGTCATCAAGCTGCAGGTTGAAGGAAGGCAAGACAGCAGATAAGCTGGCAACCAGATGCTTGTTCATTTCGAATGCAAGCAGCAGACGACTCTGGCCTGGAATCAGGGCTAGGAGACTGGCAGCTTTTGAGAGCTAAGAAATATCAGCACGGGTTCTTTCCGTGCTCCCTGCTTCACACACATGCACACCCATGCACACACCCTTCCATCTATAAAAACATACAACGTGAATATTTTAAAGAGTGTGACTATTTTTAAATAATCAAACACTGGCAAGAAAGTTTCCCTTATGGAAATTATAGGTTTGAAAAAAACATTCCATAAGCATAATCCATTTAAGAAAAGAAGGGGAGGGGGTGACTAATTTTCTATAAGGAAGAAAGATACAGAACAAGGAAGAAACCCCCAAAAAGCGTGGCTACAGAACCTTCCAAATTGGGCAATGGCAGCTGATGGCGAACATGAGGGCATTTTGCCTTTGGGTCTAAAACTCACAGCTCTTACTAGTTTTAATAACAGGACCCTGGGGCGGGGGGGGCGGAAATCTGAATCCAGCTAATCAGTTCCTCTGGAGAAGAGCAGCCAAAAGGAGGGGGGGGGGGGAAGCCGGTTAGAATCCCCTCAGGTCCACCTCCAGACCTCAGTCATATCTATTTACTAATGGATTAGTGCATATCACTTCCCTCAAGCCCACTGTGCATTGCAGCCCAATTACCCTCTTCTTGCTCTCTGTCCACAACATTCCATTTCCCACCTCTGGGCATTTGTACAGGCTGTTCCCCAGAAATGCTCCCAGCACTTCACTTCTGCCTCAACGCTTAGCTCAAGTGCCACCTCCTCCAAGAAGCCTTCCATGATTCTCCCAGTTCTTAATGCCCTTCCCCCTAAAATTGTTTCGTATTTAAATGTTTTGCAAACACTTCTCTGCATTCATAGAGAGGCAGTGTAACAGAGAGAGCTGTCCTCAAAGCCAGGAAGCCCAGAGTCGGGTCCTGCCTCAGACAGACTGCTGTGTAAATTCTCAGGGCTCTGGACGAGCTTCCCAGTGACAGAGAAGGTGCCAACCTGCACTGAGAGAAGGAATTTCCTCCCCTGGAAGTTCCCTCTACCAGTGAGATCACAAGACTAGATCCAGCTCTCATCTGTGTACTTATCATCTGCAAAATGATGCCCAGAGACCCTCTGGGACCCCATGCAGCTCCAGGGCTAAGATCATCTGGTTGCCAGGCTGAACCTCCTCCCACCCCAGTAGATCGAAGCTGATTTTTGTTTTTGTGCCCCTAACAGGCGCTTAACAAATGCTTTTTGGAAAGGAGATGTTCATTCTCCAGGAGGGGAGCCCTAGCCTCTCCACATTAAGGTTTTCCCACCCATTCTTTCCTTTCCCACACAAGCCAGGGCAGGTAGAGCTTTTTACTCAGCAGGGTGGGACATCTGGGGGAGAGAGATGACAGGAAGCCTGCTGGACGTTTCACTTTTAAAGAAGAACTATTTGGGGACGTACGATTCAGCCATGTTCAGCCACGCCAGGCTGCCTCCAGTGCTTGGGGCTGAACAGCTGAGTAGGGCATGGCCCAGCCAGGTGGCCAGTGCCCTGTGGCCACAGCCGCTACCAGGCTCCCTGGTATAGTCTGATTTCAACAGGAAGAAAACATGGAAAGTCTTTTTGAGAAATGGAAAGGTATTAAGTCAGAGTTTCAGAAGCCTCTGCCAAAAAAAAAAAAAGTTAATTAAAAATTGGACTGATTTATTTTCACCCATCAGTCACTTGAAGTGAATGAGAGCTGTCCCCAAGGGCCAGAGAGAAGGTTGTTTGGCAGCCGGCCGGCTTCTGCTGTGGCACGTTAGGAGTTTTGGGAACCTCACCTCACCAGCAGAATAACTAAGAAAGAGAACGAGGTCCAGCACCCCTTAGTCTGTTTGTTCCCAATAAAGCCAATGGAGCTTCCTGGCCCTGCTGCCCACCCCCCCTCACTGTGCCTACCATTCGAAGCCATGCAGCCTCCAGGGTCTGTACTGTTAGTGCTTAAAGAAATGAGGAGTTAGGAGAGAAGGAGGCAGTCCAGATTATGTAGGGATAGACAGCAGCAGCTGGCAAAGGCATAGGATCCCAGGACACTTAGAGCTCATCTAATCCAATCCCTTCATTTTATAGATAGGAAAACTAAGGCCCAGAGAGGCAAGTGACTTTTCCATGGAATCGGAGGCAGAAAGCACACTTTGGAAGGCGAGGGTCATCCCAGGCTCAGACCTTGGCCCCTAATCAGGGATAGGGGACAAAATAGGGTCTGGGAACAATAACTCATTGATATAGGGAACTCCCAGGTGGAGAAACTCCCTCCACCAATGCAGGTCAGTACCTTCTCTGCAACTTAGAGCCTTGGTTACCTAGAGAACAAGAAGGTAAATGACTCGGCCAGGGTCACACAGCCAGGATGAATGAGAGGCAGGACTCAGATCTGAGGCTTCCTGGTTCTGAGGTCAGCTGTAGCCACCACACCACGCTGTCTTGCTTTCTCACCTAGTAAATGTTTATTTTTTTTTCATTCCTTCCTTCCTGCTCCTAGCACATGCATGACCAATAATCCCCAGAGAGATGGTGCCACAGAGCCTGCAGAACCCTCTATTCCAGCCTGTACCTAAAACAAGAATCAATCACCTACTAAGTGCCAACAACTGCTTATCAATGACCTACTATGTGCCAGGCCTCTGTAGGGGACTGAGGATATAAAGACAAAAACAAAATGAGAGTCTGCCCTCAAGGAACTTGCATTCTTCAGGGGGAACAACACATACACAGATAAGTTTGGACAATGTAAATAAAATAATACTAGCTAGTGTTGATATAGTATTTGATGGCTTGCAAAGTGCTTTGGAAATGTAATCTCATTTTATTTTCACGATGCTGGGAAGTAGGTGCTATTATTATCCTCATTTTACAGCTAAGTGAACTGAGTTAGATAGAGGGTCACACAGCTAATAAGTGTTTGAGGCCAGATTTGAACTCAGATGCACCTCACCCCAGAGTCAGCACTCTCTCCACTACACTACCTAGCTGCCTTTAAAAGGGAATGGGTGGAAGCAATGGTAGCTGGGAGAGCGGGGTAATCAGGAAAGACCTCAAATAGGAGGCAGCATTTGAGCTGAGATCTGAAGGAAGTAAGGGGTTCTCAGAAGCAAAGATGAGAGAAAGGGCACTCCAGGCAGGAGGCATGACCTGTGCAAAGGCAGAGAGGTGGTAGATGGAGTCAGGTATGAGGAATAACAGGCGAGCCAGTTTGGTGGGGGTGGGGTGGTACTTAGGGCTGGAAGGGACCTCACTTGTCATCCATTCCTATCTTCTCTCTCTAGAGCTGCAGAAAGCGAGGGCCACAGAGATTAAGTGAATTGCCCAAGGTCACATGGTGACAAGTACTAAAAATCACACACCAAAATGCATCAGTAAAACTTTTATCAACTTTTGCCAAGAAGGAATCCTCCATCTATTGGGGTGGCCAATTCTATATCCAACTAGATCATTTGGGGAGGGAGATGAATAGCTCCTGGCCCTTTGACCCCCATCTTCCTGGGGTATCAAGGAAATCTGGAAAGGACCCTAGGATCAGACAAGGAAATGTCTAAAGCTAGAAGAGGCTTCAGAGATCATATGGTACAACCCCCTTGTTTACAGATGAGGAAACTGAGGCCCTGGATTTGATTATCTCCTTTTCTACCTGTATGACTCTCTCTCTTTACACACACACACCCCTACATATGTACATACATACATACACACACACACACGCAAAGAATGATAAGGATAAATTAGGGAACTATGACTTCCCTTCTAGCTATGCACCCACTTCCCCCTAAGTCCAGAGTCTGGCTCATGTGAAATATTTTCTAAGCACCTACTTTATGCCAGTCACGGATGAGAAAGTAGAAGTCTTGAGGCTCGAAGGCCCTTTCCCTTACCACAGTGTCCAGGGCCACCACCAATTCATCGTTGAACAGGATTTCCCAGAGGTTTTCACACAGAGCTGCTTGGTGATGCCCTGACAGCTCCACAAAGGGACGGAAATTCCTCTCCAAGAGCAGTATCCCTGCGGAAGCAACAACAGCACATGGCCTGGGTCCCAGCCCACCACCAGCCTCTGCCAGGAGAGAACAGGGGCTCTGGCTTTCCACAGCCCCTTGGCATCCTTCCCCTCGGTGCCATTTCCCACACTGGGTACATCAGACTCAGGCCAAGTGGTCCTCTCCAAGTCTTCGGCTTTCTGCCCGGCTAGAACATGGTCAGATCCCACCCACAGGGCGGAGGAAAAGACAATGTTGATCTTAAAGCTTCGTTATTTTTTTTCGTGTGAGAAACAACTAGAAGGATATTAATTGGGTCAATTACTTATGATTTCTGGGAAGTCCTGTCCTATTTGCCTCAGTTTCCTTATTTGTGCGCATAACAGCAGCAGCTACCTCCCAGGTTTGTGGTAAGGATCAAGTGAGATAATAATTGTAAATCACTTAGCACAGCACTTGGCACATAGTAAGCGCTATGTAAATATCAATTATTATAATTATTAAAATATACACATGTGTATACATATACATATAGTCGTACATATATGTACATACAAATCACAACACACAAATACGTAACTTCGTGTTTACTTTGCACATATTTTGTATTTTTTTGGCCACATGTTGTATCTCCCCAGTTAAATACAGCATATCCCCAAAGTCTTCATGTTGCTTTAAGTTTTGTTAGCTTTAATAACTTAAAATGGCATGAAGATTTTGGGGACATGTTGTACACACTCTGAGGACAGAGACAATTTGGTTTGTCTTTATGTCTTCAGCACCCAAAAGAGCGCCTCGCAAATACTCAGAAGGCTGGAATGGACCTCAGGACACCAAGGACAACTCGAGAACTAGAGGCTGAGGGAGAAGAGTGAAAGAGAGTAAGACCTTGAGGTCCCCAGGTCCATCCCCCTGATTGTCTACTTTCTTGGGCTTCTCAAAGGGGGCACCCTCCCAGGCCAATCAGGCTGCAAGGTAGATGGCACTGGGGAGGTCTCGTTCTTTCTCACAGCACAGGTTGGCATTGTGGTTCCCCCACTGCTGAGACCGTACCTTGTTACCTCATTTAAGTAGCCAGGAAATCCATACCACCCCATGACTGCCCTGCCATGAGACCAGCCTGCCCTTGGATTAGGAGACCTTCTACAATTTAGCCCCCCACTCTGGTTCCTTAAATATGAACATTTTCTCCATAGAAACCAAGCACCAATCCCCAGAGCCCTGAAGGGGTGTCAGTTTTCTTATAACATAGATCTGTGGGCATTTGGAACCATCTAGAACAATCCATTGGCTAATCTAAACCTAATCCATCCCCTTAGTACGGGGCACAGGGGACCTGGGGCAAGTTCACTCACCTCTGTCAGTCAGTTTTCTTTCCTACCTAAATGACATCTTAGAGAGATCATTTGAAAGGAGGCAGTGTGTCAGAGTGGAAGGAGTACCCAGAACACCCGGCTTCCAATCCTGCCTCAGACACTTATTAGCTCTGTGACCTTGGGTAAGTTGCTTAAGCTATCTGTCTCAGTTTCCTCATCTGTAAAATAGGGATAATAATTGCACTCACCTCACAGGTTTGTTGTGACGATAAGAAGAATATAGGTAAAGGATTTTGCAAACCTTAAAGTACTATATAATACGTTAGGAGGCACAATGGATAGAGTGCCAGGCCTGGAAATAGAAAGACCTGAGTTCAAATCTGGCCTCAGACACTGACTAGCTGGGTGACCCTGGGCAAGTCACTTAATCCTGTTTGCCTCAGTTTCCTCATCTGTAAAATGAGCTGGAGAAGGAAATAGAAAAACTATTTCAGTATCTCTGCCAAGAAAACCCCAAATGGGGGCATGAAGAGTCAGACATAACCGAAAAAAATGACTAGACAACCAAGTGCTACATACATGTCAGCTACTGTTACTATCTGGGTCAAATCTAATCACAGAATCTCCCAGTTGGATGGCACTTCAATGGCCCTGTAGTCTGAGCCTTTCCTGGATAAGAACCCCAACTCTGACAGCCCCCAATGAAAGCTCATCCACCCTTCCCTGGAAGGCCACCAGGGAGGGGGAAGTCCCTCTCTCCCTAAGCAGCCCATTTCACTTTGGGACAACACGTAGGATTGGGACCATGAGCCCCTGCTCCGTCGTCCCCACCCCAGCTCATTCTCCTGGCCATAAACATTTGCTTTCGCTGTTTTGGTCTTCAGGACCACCCTGTTTCTCATGGATCTGACTGGCTCAGACACCAACATCCTGAGATCCCATGCTATCCTTTACTTTTGTCCCATCTTCAGTTCCATTTCCCAAGCCCCATCCCCACCCCCAGCCAAAGCCTCTCCAGACACAAAAGGCTGGAGGCGAAAGAAGCGTCAGCAACGGCTGCCCAGCCTCTACCCATGCGCCCAGCCAGAGCCTTCCTTGCCATGTGGTAAATGATCTGGAAGGGTGCTCTGTGTGGCTCCCAGCATGGAGCTGGTGCTGGTGCTGGTGCTGGTGCTGGTGCTGGTGCTGGTGCTGGCAGCGAGGCCGAGAATGTAAGAAAAACAGATGCACAAGCCCATGCTGCCGCTCTGGCTGATGACTAGCTATTCTTAGCAAGGCTTCTGTGGTTGAAAAAAATTTTAAAACCTTCCCCCACCTCCATTAAAAAAAAAAAACCCAAACCTCCTCATCCTTTCTTCATAAGGTGGATTCCTTATGAGACCTGAGGTCTCAGAATTACGGGGTCGGAGGTCTTGGGATCTCAGAGGTCATCCCATCTAATACTCTCCTTTTACAGATGAGCAAACTGAGGTCAAAAGGAGCTTGAAGAGGCTTGTTCGAGGTCCCAAGGTGGGATTTAGAGCAGGAAGGGACCTCAGGGGCCACCTGGGCAGACCCCCTCGTTTGAAGAAAACATTAATAAAACATCTACACTTTAAAGAATAAGACTAAAGCGAGCCATCACATTAACCATTTGGCCAGGACATTTCCCTGGCTGAGGGCCAACTCGGGGATTAATCAAGTCACACGTTGCTCACAATACCATGTTTTAAGGAGCTCAACGGCCCCTCAGTAGGCACGAGCTTTGCAGCCTCAGAATTCCCATCCACAGCGTCCAGCATGAAGGGGAAGAGAAACTCTCCGAAGATCCCGACATCCAGTTGATCGGGGCCATCGGTACTCTCTCGCTCAAAGCCGCCTCGTTTCTCCTGCAGCAAGCAGAATTCTGTGGCATAGGATAGAAGATAAGCCAGCCAGTGGGGTCAGTGTTAATGGATGTGCCTTAGGGGAAAGGGGGGAGGGTGGTGTGTGTGTCTGAAGCATTATAGTTTTCCCCTGGCTGTCCCTTCCCTACTGGGAGAAAACCATCTCCCTGTGTGGACACCACCATATAGGCATTCACTGAGCAAAGAAGGGGGCATAACTCAAGGGCAAAACAGGCTGCTATCAGATGGGAGCAGCTAAGGAAAGACTCAGGCTGTGCACCACCTGCCCTTCTCTCCCATAATAATGCAAGCTCATCAAGGGCAGGGACACCAGGGACAAGGTATCCGGCTAAATAAATAAATGTTTGCTGAATTCAATTGGGCTCTGGTCCTAGGCCCAGGGGGCAGCTAGGTGGTACCACAGTGGATAGAGCACCAGCCTTGGAAGATTCACCTTGAGTTCAAATCTGACCCCAGATACTTACTAGCTGTGTAACCCTGGGCAAGTCACTTAACTCTGTTCGCCTCAGTTTCCCGTAAAATTTTTATCTGTAAAATAAGCTGGAGAAAGAAATGGCAAACCGCTCCAGTATCTTTGCCAAGAAAACCCCAAAGGGGGTCATGAAAAGTCAGACATGACTGAAACAACTCAGCAACAAAATTCTTGACCCACATCACTCCTCAGGCCAGGGTTCAAGTATTCCAACAGGGAAGCTCCAACTTTGAGTCAGTCGCCTGTAGAAAAAGAGCCCTGGGTGGGAAGACCTAGGTCAGAGGTGGGGAACCTGCAGCCTCAAGGCCACACGTAGCCTATTTGTTTGGTGAAGTTTAGATTCAGTCAAAGGGATGCGCTTGAGGACCTAGAGGGCTACATGGGGGCTCCAGGCTGCAGGTTCCCCGCCCTTGACCTAGGTTCTTAGAAGTCCCAGATCTGGAGCTGGGAGGATCACTGCGTCCACCAGGTCAGCCTTCTAATTTTACAGGTAAGGAACTTCAGCCCCAGAAGTTGAGTGATTAACCCAAGGTCACACAACACATACACATCAGAGGCAAGATTTAAACAGGTTCTCTTACTCCAGATTTCACCTCCTTCCTCCAAACAACATCACCTCTACAATCTCCCTTCTGCCATTTATAACGTGTTATGACTCAGGGTAGATTCCTTCTCTGGGCCTCAATTTTCCAGTCTGTAAAATGAGGAAGTGACTTCCTAGCTGTGAAAGCATATTAAAAACCTCCCTTTTAATTCAATTGAAACTATTAAGAAATATTATTTAAAGACCTTTAGGAAAATGTGTAAGGAATTGAGAACAAAGGCTAAAGTAAAAGGAGATCTCTCTGAGATGGAACTCAACTGCCTTTCTCCACTCAGAAAGGATTATGCTTCTGACCTTAGGAAGGAGGCCTAGTCAATCAATACGGAGAGTAGTCAAACAAGTTTTATTTAAAAATTAAGTAACTATTGTTATCTGGAATGTTAACCCTTAATTGCAAGAGCCCTATAAACATTGTCTTGGTGCCTAAGATGTCCCAGGACATGAGGGCACCTATGCCCGTTTGTCTATTTCTCTAAGCTAGAAATGCCTGGACTTAGAATACTGTTAGAAACACAGACTGTTTCTGGCAGGCTCTGTCTAAAGTGCACAGTACAGTAGCAATATTTTTTTCTTGATGGTAACTGATGGGGCACTAATGATGGAACCCTAAAATGCCTTGGACTTTCCCACATGGCCCAGATCCCAGGAGTTTGCTGAGGCATCTGGCCCACCCCAGCCCACCTTGATTACTTAATTAGCTTACTTGACACTCCTTAATCCCATCTGGGTCCCTTTCTCTGCTATCTCCCCACCACCCCAGGCTACTTGCCAGCTCCTAGATCCCATCCAGATTTTCTCACAGTCTTTTTCTATATAAAAGTACCAATTTTGTCCTCATCAAATGTGCAGACTCACTAGGAATCTGGCCTGCTTGTATTGGCATCACAAATACCACAGATTTAGTAGAAATCTCACTAACCCAACCAACGTCATAATAAACTCACTACTTGGACTGAAAGAAGGCTTGAGTGGTCAAATTCTTTCGAGGCAGACTCCTGCCCTGTACCCTTGCATTTCGGGGTTCCCAGCACCCCTAAACCACAACATAACCATCCATCCATTCATCCAACTGCTTACAGAGAAGGGGATATGGATCTGAAGTCAGAAAGCCTGGGTTCAGATCTATCCATAGATATGAACATGAGCAAGTAGCTCTCTAGGCCCAGCTACCCAGCTGTGGGTGGATCCTGTTTCTGAAATGGCAGATCCTGGATGCCCTGGCTGGGGTGGGGGGGGAGGGGAAACCACAAGGTTTATTCTAGTTCCTGTATTCAAGAGAGAGCTGACAGCATAAGAAGGGGCTGGATAAGACCCCAACTCAGAATAGTAAATGCACAAGGGCTGAAAAATCAAAGGCTATTCGAGAGCCAGAGTTTAGTAGGCAGAGTGCTGCACTCAACACAGGGAGACCTGGCTTTGAAACCCACATTACTAGCTGTGTGACCTTGGACAAGTCACTTCATTGTCAGAAGACCCTAGTTCAATGCCAATCCCTTGTTCAAATTCTACCTTGCCACTCACTAACCTGGACAAACTTGGGCAAGTCACTTTTTCCCTTCTCTGGGGTTCAGTTTTCTCATCATAAAACAGCAGGTGTTCAATTTAACATTTGCTAAATTGAATTGAGCAGACACTGGATACAAAAATTCAACCTGCATTGATTAGTCCCTATTACTTGTACGGCACAGTTCTAGGTCCTGGGGATATGAAGATGAAATCAGACAAAGCCTTTCTGAGTTCTCAGGGAGCTTATAATCTAATAGGGGATAAGAAGGGATAATAAGAATTATCTAGTAGAAAATAAGAAGATAGGAGCACAAATCACCACAATCGCAGAAATGGCCAATCAGGATCAAAGGGAGAGTTAGGAGGACTGGAGCTTATACGCCACCTAGGAAATCCTGTGTGACCTTGAACAAAGCTCTCAGCCTCTCTGAGAGAAGAATTTTTGTTTCCTTCTCTGTAAAATGAACCACGGCATGAATGATGCTTAAGCATTCTCTAAAAATAATAATGATCATAATAATAGCTAATATTCCTATGGTGATTTAAGGTTTGAAAAGTACTTTTCAATGCATTATGTAATTCAATCCTCACAGTATCCCCGTTGTTATCCCCATTTTATAGATAAGAAAATCCAGTCTCCAAGGTTCAGTCCCTTGTGCGGGGTCACCCAGCTGGGAGATGCTGGAGTCAGGCTTGAGCCCCGTGTCTCTGGCTAGAGGTCCAGCAGTACACATCCCAGTGTCTCTCTCGGTTACAATCTTCAGTCCCACAGAGGGGCACCTTGAGCAGCAGGGAGCGGGTGGTTAACTTCTATCAAGGAATGGTCATCTGAGAATGAGACCAGATTGCAGTCAAGCTGAGTGAGCTGAGACTTTGGGAAGAATGCCCAAGTGGAAGAACTGGGGGACCTCAGAGCGCATTGCCAAAGGGGACTCTCAGCTCTAGGTCTTGGGAAAGGGGAGGCAGCTTCTTCCCAGAATGGCTTTGGATTAGCTGCGGCCAGAAGTGGGGGGTGGACCAGTCTTTGGTGGTCCAGTCTGGTCCAGTCCAGTCCAAAGACCAAACTATAGAATGTGGAACTATTCAGAATGTTCCATGGCAAGAGTGACTCGGAACACGGATAGACAAAACCCAGAACAGGATGCCAACACTCACCCGCCAGTCACGCCAAACAAAGACTCTGGACAAACAGGCGATTCAGCGATGGGAAAGCAAGGACCCCACACGAAAAACAGAACCACCTTCCTGAGGCCAGGGCATGAGAAAGGAGCCAAAGGAAAGGAAAGAAGTCCCAGGGGACCATCTCCCAATAGCACAAAGACCAATTTATTTGCAAAGAAAAGAGAAGGGGGAAAGCAGGTCTGAAATTGAAATGCAAACAGGGGCTCAGGCCTCCACGAAGCTGGGACAGCCCAAAAGCCCCAGGGGAGGGGGGGACAGGATTCAAGGTCAACTATACAAAATTACAAGCTCCCAGTGTCCCCAGGCTGCCTCCCAGACAAGCTGGCTCTGTCATTGGTGAAAGTATTGGCTTTTTCATGTGAGGGACCAAGCTTCAGGTGGTTTTTGGGTAAAGTCTTTCAAGGAAGGTCTAGGGTAGTGGAAAGAACTAGATTTGGAACCAGAAGACCTGGGTTCAAATGCCACTGATGCCACTTGCCACCTATGTGACCTGGGGCAAATATCTTCCCCTCCTGGGTCTCAGTTTCTTCATCCATAAAATGAGAGGGTTTAACTAGATGGCCTTGGAAGTCCTGTTCTACATCTGACCCCATGATGACCCACATGGAAAGCTTTCTCCAAGGGAAGGGAAGCCCCCTGATGTGTGTCAACAAGAAAGGACAAATGTGGTGGGTGCTCTCTACTGTTCCCCCTCAGCATGCACTGCACAGACATAGCAGGAGCCGGGGAGGGGATGGCCAGGGCAGGGCCGTGCTTTCTTCCCAGGGCTGGAACTCCAGAAGCTTCAGCAGCCTCTGAAATGCTGCAGCCCAGTCTACCGAACAGCCTCAAGACAAATCGGCAACTTTCAAGGGTGGGTCCGATTCTGGGAAAATACCCAAGTGGAAAACCAAGGCTAGGAGATAGAAGGGGGATCAAACTGGGAGATCCTCCATTTAGGATGGAGGAAGAAGAAAGGGAGGGCAAAGGAAGAGGGAAGGACAGAGAAAAGGGAGGGAAGAGGAGTGAGAGGGGTGGAAAGAAAGGGAAGACGTGGATGTTGCTAAAGTTAGGTTTATTTTCCTAAGGGACCCATATTGGCTTAGTCAGCCAGTCAACAAACGGTTGTAGCCCTCCCTTCCAGAAGAGAAGGTCTAGAGATGGTGTGAGCCACAGAATCCTCATAGAGGACAGGGAATTTCTTCCCAAGGTAACAACTTGAATATGGCACTCATCTGAACCATCCCTGATTCCGATTTGATTCAACAGACACTTAATAATCATGGACCCCGCACCAAGAATGAGATGCTTTCCCAGTTCTTGAGGCGTTGGTAGCCTAGGAGGGAACACGAGATCACAGGACTGAGAGGTGGAAGGCATCTTTAAATGGACTGGGCCCATTCTATCACAGGAGGGCTGGGTTTGGTTAGCAGCACAGTCGGGCTCCAATCTTGACTTGGGATCTTGGGGCTCCAGAACTCTGATCTGACTACACTGCCAGTCTAACAAACACCAAGACACAAAGAATCTATGCGGGAACTCCTGCCGCCACCCCCTCCGTGACACAGGAGATTTGGCCAAACCCCAGAGATTTGCGAAGGTACCGTCAGAGGGCCTCCTGCACCCAGGGCTTCCTGACTCCAAGCCCAACACTGTCTCGTCTTGCTAGGCTGCCTCCTGCCTCTCTCTCAGAGATAGGGGCCAAACTTCTTTCTCATTTCATAGGTTGGTAAGGCACTCTGCCTGAAGCAGCTCTGATGGGCCCAGGGACCGATTTTGGTTTCTGACATTTTGATAAATATTTAAATATTTGATTATATTTCAATATTTTTTGATATTTCAATATGTAATATTTGTATTTCAAAATAATTGGTTTCCTTTGTCATTTTGTAGACTTGACCAGACTGCCATCAAAGGGGTCCAGGACACACAAAGTGATTGTTGATGTTCTGTTCTTTCAGTTGTGCCCAACTCTTCATGACCCCCTTTGGGGTTTTCTTTGCAGACATCCTGGAGTGGTTTGCCATTTCCTTCTCCGGCTCATTTGACAGAAAAGGAAACTGAGGCAAACAAGGTGAAGTGACTCGCCCAGGGTCACACAGCTACTAAGTGTCTGAGGCCAGATTTGAACTCAGGTCTTCCTGCCTCCAGGCCCAGGGCTTTATCCACTGCGCCCCCTAGCTGAAGAAGCCCTCCCTCTTGCCTCCAAGACAACATACAAATCCCTTGGCACGCTGGGTCTTTCATTCTGCCTCCAACCTACTCTCCTCAGTTGATTTTCTATTAGTCGGCTTCGTGCCTTCTCTGTCCAGCCAAACGCATGGCCCACCTCCCCACCCTTCTGCAGGCTTCCTACGGCCCTCAGTTTGGGTGCTGCCCATGACCAGGCCCCTCTTGGGATCTCCAGAGTTGTAAGTGTTCTGTCATTCCCCCAGCATCTGCTGTCCACTTCACCTCCACCTAGCCAGGGCAGCCAGCCGCCTTCCTGGGGGTACTGCCCCCCACTTTCTCTCATTCTAGGAGCAGTAATAATCCACACCACTATGCCTGGCCATTGAGAGCCCAGTGGCTCTACTCACCATCTCTGAATTTCCAGACCACAGTCATTGTTTTCTCCATTGGAATGGAAGCTCCTTGAGGGCAGGGAAAGTTTTACCTTCAGTTATTTGTATCCCTGGCACTTAATGCCTTACACATCGGCAGTCCTGTTAACATTTCTGTAGCTCTGTAACTGTATCTCATTGGTTCCTCTCAACAACTCTGGAAAGTAGATGCTATTTGCATCCATTTCACAAGAAAACTGAGGCAGGCAGAAGTTAAGCGACTTGCTTACCATCACACAGCTAGTGTCTCAGGCTAGATATTAACTCATGTCTTCCCCATTCCAAGTCTAGCATGATGACACCTAGGCACATAGTAGGCACTTAATAAGTGCTTCATATTTTTTTTGGTCTAATTATATGCTATACATCTCCAGAGGGCAGCTAGGTGGTGGCATAGTGCAAAGAGCATCAAGCCTAGATTTAGGAAGACTCATCTTCCTAAGTTCAAATCTGGCCTCCGACACTTACTAGCTGTGTGACCCTGGGCAAGTCACTTCACCCTGTTTGCCTCAGTTTCCTTACCTGTAAAATGAGCTGGAGACGGAAATGGCAAACCGCTCCAGGATCTTTGCCAAGAAAACCCCAGATGGGGTCATGAAGAGTTGGACATGACTGAAAAATGACTTAACAATAACATCTCCAATAGAATGTAAACTCCTTGCAGGCAGACCCCTAGCTGGTTCATTTTATTCCCTCATCTGTATCCTCAGCATGGTGCTCGGACACACAGTAGGTGCCTACTAGGCATTAGCTGACCTGAAGTGGGTGGCCCACGGGCCACCTGAAAGGCAGGACACTCACCAAACTGACCATCCTTCTTGACGTACAGCTCCAGGACCCTGTAGGCGATGGGGGTGGACACCGGGATATCGAGGACCACGTTGGAATCTCTCTTCACATTCCCATCTTCGCTCACGGAAACCTGAGGGAGAGGGAGGAGGTGGGCAGGGAGGGAGGGGGTCTTCTTCCTGCCCCTCATATTCATTCACCCCCAGCTGCCAGCCCTGCTGGCACCGAAAGCGAGGTTTCAGCACTGGCTCAGAGGAAAACGAGGTTACGCCCTCAGCCCTGAAAGGACAAGGTGGCATTCGGCGGCCCCGGCTCTGGCCCCTTGGTGAGGTTTATTGAAACAGCTTTGAAGGCGCTGATGAAAACGCCAAACGAGGCCGAGAGCTTCGCAGAGGGAAGAAAGTGCGGGAGGAGAGAAGCCGCAGCCGGTGCTTGGGGGCCACGGTGTCTGTGTAAACCATGAAACTTCGGTGACAGCCTCCAGGACTTGGGGAAGGGGCCAGGGAAGAGAAGGGGACAAAGGGAAGGAAGGACCCCCCCCCCCACCAGGCTGGGACCTTCAAGGAGTTTTATAAATTCAACAATTTAACAAACATTCACACAGCGCCCAGGTATACTTGGCTCTGTGCTAGGCACTGGTGGGGACAAAGAGTCAAAAACAAACCAACCCCTGCCCCAAAGAGTTTAGGCAGACAATCCTAAAGACCATTATACAAGGAGGCAGGACTTGAGCTCAAATTCTGTCGGCCACTAAGAGCCATGGACTCCTGGCCAAGTCATTTGACTGTCAGTTTCCTTAGCGGTAAATGGCACGGGGTGACCCTCGCCTTGCAGGCTTACTGGAGGCTCAGAGGAAGAAGGTGGGTAAACCTTTGTGGCAGGAGAACCGAGGAGCATCTGTGGTCCACAGCCACGGACAGGAGTGTGGAGGAATCCTCATCCCACCTGTGCCCAAGCTCTAATACCACCTACAGCCTCTGCTGGAATCCCCCCACTGACGGCAAGCTCAGCACCCAAAGCCACATTCCCTTCTCAAACACGCCCAGTTGTGGGAAGCTTGTCCTTATGTAGACAAAATCACACAGCAATCATCAGAGGGGGAATCCGAACCCAAGTCCTTCTGATTCCTGATTACTGTTCTACTGTTCTTTCTAGTGTAGTATGCTGTCCCTCTTGACGGGGCAGCTAGGGGGCGCCCTAGTGCATAGAGCACCAAGCCTAGAGATGGGAAGACTCAACTTCTACAGTTCAAATCCAGCCTCAGACACTTGCCAGCTGTATGACCCTAGGCAAGTCACTTTATCCTGCTTGCCTCAGTTTCCTCAAATGTAAAATGAGCTGGAGAAGGAAATGGCAAACCAATCCAGTATCTCTGCCAAGAAAACTCCAAATAGGGTCATGAAAAGCCAGTCACGACTGAAATACTGCTTCTCTAATCTAGTTCGAGGCTGACATCTGACACGTCCTGGTTGTTTGGCCCTGGGCAGGTCATCGTTATATACACCCTAAAGCTCCATAGCATCCATGGGGGGAGGATGGGTATGGGGGAATGATATCTGGAGATATTAATGAAACCACACAACGTTTAAACAGTTTAACCTGCCCAGTTTTGAGCCTCCTTCTCCCATTATTAAAAAAAAAAGGCGGAGCCTGGGCCTCCGGATTCCTGGACCAGGAGCTGCCGCAGATGGCCGGCCTTGGCCGTCACCTGCTCTGGGTGTGGCCGAGGGCAGAGCACTTCTTTTGCCAGCCTCAGCATTGTGGACTGTTCAATGGGGACCGAGCTGGGGTGGCAGGTGGCAGAATGGAGCACGCTGTCGACCCTGACACATCATAAAAAAGGAGCTGTCGGGCTTAGGGGCCGGAATTCTGGGGGCTTTGTTTGTTTGTTTGTTTTTTGCTAGGCAATGGGGTTAAGTGACTTGCCCAGGGTCACACAGCTAGTAAGTGTTATGTGTCTCAGGCTAGATTTGAACTCAGGTCCTCCTGAATCCAGGGCCAGTCCTCCATCCACTGCGCCACCTAGCTGCCCCTGTTTTTTGTTTTGTTTCGTTTTTAGGGGCCAGAATTCTGAATTCATCTTTGTGGAGACCTCCCAGGTCAGAAAGTCCTTCCTCCAATGCAGGCTGACAATCATCCTTAACCTAGAGCTTAACAAGTCACCTGGGGCACCAAAAAGGTCCATGACTTGACCAGGGTCACACAGTCGGGATCTAGGAGAAAAGGGAGTTGAACTCAAAGTAGAAGCAGAAAGAGACACAGGACCTGGGTTCAAATCCAACTCACTCCACCTCCCTGGGCCTCAGTTTCCTCACCCGCAAATTGAGGGAGTTGGACTTGCTGCCTCCAAGGTTCCTCCCGCTCTGATCTAGGATCCAGTAACGCTGGCCCTGCTCTATCCACTAGGCCGCACTGCCTCTCAAGCCTAAGTTATGTGATGGGACCCGTGAAAGGCGACTGAAGCAAAGGTCAATAGGAGCATTGGAGTAGGAAAGGTGGAGGATGAAAGTCACAGGCCCTGGGTTCAAATCTTGACTTTGCCACTTACTTCCTGTGTGACCTGAAGCAAGTGGCCTCTGGGCTCCTGTTTGCTCATCTGTAAAGGGGAGTAAGAGTATGAGAGAGAGACAGAAAAAGAGATAGACAGAGACGGAGGGGGCCAGAATATGAGAAAGGATCAGAGAGCGTAAGTGTGAGACAGAGTGTGAAAGTGAATGTAAGTGTGTGCCAGTGCGAGTGGGAATGTGCGAGGCACGTGTGTCCTAGATGACCTCCTTCCTTTGATCTGCTCCCTCTCGTGCCAGGGCCAGAGCCGGCAGCCAGGCCACTCGACCACTCTGGGTCCCCCACAGGCCTTCCTCCCCCAGGCAGGCCCCCAAGCCCTGCCCGTCCGACCCCAGCCCACAGTCCGAAGGGCCCTGGGCCACGCCTGCTCCCAGCGTGCTCATGGACTGGAAAGCCCGACTCCAGCTTCCCGGGCTCCACCTTCTACGACCCAAGCCAGGACGATAGGGCTTCACTCAAGATCAAACGTCCCGGGCTGCTCAGGCCCCCCAGCAGGCTGGAGCAGGGGAGGCCCACGTCCACAAGGCTTCCTCTAGGCCAGCCTAAGCACTCCCCTCGCTTTGCCCCAATCACACCAGGTAGGCAGCCATCTACACGGCCTGGGCATAGGGCCAGCCCTGGTCATGGTAACATAAGGCTTCTTTTGTTGACCACTTTATAGCCGAGAAGGAAGGATTTCGAGTTCTTGGCACGAAAAGTGCCGTGTGATCAAGAACATCTTAAGAGAGGTTGCCTCCCCTCGCTTAGAACTGAAGACCCTCAGGGCCCATGTAGCCCCCCCCCCCCCACCCCGTGTCAGGACAAGCCCTCTGACCGGCGATCAGCCAGCCTGGGCCACCAGGAAGGGAGTTCCATCTGCTTCTGAAGCAGCCCCCTCCCCAGTGGGCCAGGGAGAGCACAGCGCCAGCCCCCTCAGACTCCCCCCCCCCGGCTGGCGCGACTTGAGGCGCTACCTTCACCCTCTTGGTCTTGAGGCCCACCATGCCGCCATACTTCTCTTCTATCTGGACGTGCTCAGAGATCACACACTTTTGCGTCGTCACGATCTTCTGCGTCACGATGCACAGAACGTCATTCTTCCCTTCCAGGACCTGCTGCAGCAGGGGACTCTTCAGATTTATTGTCCTGGAAGAGAGGAGCGAGTATGAGTGTCCCAGAGTCTTGCCGCGGCCTGATGGCCTTACGAACTTCCCCCTTGATGAAGCAAGGGGCCTCGAGGGAATCCAGGCAAAACAACATAAACCGAAACTTAGTGAGGCCAATTCAGAGCTCCCAGGCAAGCTTCCCACCTCCAGCAAGACTGGGGCTGGGAGGGGGCTCTCAGGACCCTATTGCTCAGCATGGCTCAGGCACATCGGGGAACCAAATGGAGGAGGAAGGCAGAGGATGACCGACTGGCCCTGGAACAGCCAGTCATCTGCCCCAACTGCTCTTGTGCGAGTCAACTCCTGGGTACCCAGCTAAGTCCCCGAACTCCCACTTAACATGGCCCAAAGAACACAAGGCTAGGGGACAGCATGACATCTATCTTCCACTTTCACAAAGTGAATGGGGAAAGGCAGATGGATTCCTTCTCATCCACAGCGAGGACAAAATGAGGGGAAACAATCGATGCTGCGGACCTAGAGCTGGGACCAGGTCACAGCATCATAAGGAGGGACCTCAGGGAGATCCCCAAGTCAACCAGCTGAGGGCTTGAGTGGTTAAAGGATCTGTCCAAGGTCCTACTGGCAGCAAGGAGCACATCCGGGCCCACGATCGGGTTCTCTAGGCAATCTCAAGCCGGAGGAAGAGAGGCTGAGCTTCCAGGAATAAGGAGGCGATAGTCCCACCGGACACTGCCCCAGTCAGACCACAGCTAGAGATGGCGTCCGATGGTGGGAGCCGTGTTTGAGGAAGGACCCGGCCAAACTGGAGAGCATCTGGGGGAGAGCAACCAGAATGGCGAAAAGCCTGCACTTCATACCATAGGAGGATCCTTTGAGAAACTGGGGATTTTTAATATGAAGAGTTTTAATAAAAGAAAAAATTCGGTGAGGACGCGATGGCAGCTGTCTTCAAGGATCTCAAGGAATACCAAGCAGAAGAGATATTAGCTTTGCTCGATTTGGTCCCAGAAGGGAGAACCAGGAGCCCTGATTGGAAGCTGTAAAAAGGCAGCTGAGACTTGTTTCTCAGATTCCTGACTGTAAGAGCTGTGGAATGGGCTGCCCCGGGAGATGGAGGGCTAAGTAACCGGATGGCAGGAATGGTCTCATTTTTGGCTTTGCAGCCATAGGGCCCGGCACATAGTAGGTGCTTAACGATGTTTATTGAGCTCAATGACATTCAGGCCCACGTCGGACTAGATCCCGTCCAGTGACTCCAAACCCAGCCCACTGCCCTTATTACCCCAGAAACAAAGCTGCAATGATCAAATTTAATAAAAAAATCATGATCCGGTAAATGAAAAGCAGCAAATGGGACCTGGCCGTCATTGACCATACAAGACAGCTGGAAATTGAGACAGCCAGAACATAGCTCTTCTTTAAAAAATAGCTCCTCAAGCCCCAGAAAAGGCTAATTGCAACAAAGGTGAAAAAGTCATTTGAATTGACGCAGTTAGGACTCGAGGCACACATGACTTGGTCCATTTGACTGGACTGCATTCTGGTCTCTGTGGAGGGGTGGTGTGGATGCAGGAAAAGTTGGCAGAAAGGGGCTGGGGAGACTGCGTCTGCATTAAAGAGACTGATGTGCAGGGCTCCCCAAACGACGATCCAAGCTGAGAGGCATTTATTAAACACCTACTAAGTGCTAGGCCCCGAGATGCAGAGACAAAAACAAGGACTCACCCCTGTCCTCGGGAAGCTTGCATTCTCCTAGGGCAGATGAGTTATCTTGTCCGTCCCTACCCAGAAAGGGAGACTGGCCAACAGTGAGTGACGAGGCAGATCAGATAAAAAAATATACACGTGCATCAATCCAACCAAGCAGAGGAGGATCATGGAATGTTACGACGCTGTAAGAAACTGTAAACCTGGAAAATTGAGAGAAGCCTGGGAAGACTCAGAGAGACAGATGGGGAAGGAAGAAAACAGGACCAGGAAAACCATATACACAGCGATTCATTGTTCAGTCACGTCTGACTCTCTGTGAGGTTTGGGGTTTTTTGGGCAAAGATACTGGAGTGATTTGACGTTTCCTTCTCCAGCGTGTCCCCGTTTTACACATGAGGAACCAAGGCAAATAGGGGTTAAGTGACTTGCCCAAGGTCACGCAGCTAAGAAGTGTCTGAGGCCAGATTTTAACTAGGATCTTTCTAATTCCAAGGCCAGCGCGCTGTGTGCTATGGCGCCACCTAGCGGCCCCTTACAAAATGACTACGACAATGTAAATGGAAAAAAAACCAGCAAGAAAAGGGAAACAAAGCTGTGTAATGACAGTGCCCTCCAGAGGACAGATGAGGCAGCGTCCACTTAAAAATAATTATAAAGTTGCAAAAATCTCTCTCTCTCCCTTCTTTACAAAGGCGAAGGACCACTACTAAGATGGAACACTGTGTATATATATGTATATATATATATATATATATATACTTTCACACTTTGTTGCTTTTGCTGAACTTTTTTTCCCCTCTGTGTCACAAGAAATGGTTTTCTGGGAAGGGGTTGGGGAAGGGATATATACATATTTGGAATGAAGGTAATTTTAAAACACAAGGGAACAAGAATAATCAAAAACCAGAACCAAATGGACCGGTTCCTGGCAAAGCCTCCTTTTGCTGGCTTCAGAGGCACCCTCCACCCCATCCCCCTGCTTCCGTCACAGCCAATCTCATCTTTTGGTTCATTCTGCAGCATCTATTCCCCCCAATCAGACATTTTACAGACTTATTTCCTTCTAATTCCTACAGCGAAGGAAAAAAAAATTGTACGTCACAGACAACCCAATTCAAAGACAAGCTCAGCCTCGGGTGCCCATGAATGATGGCAGGGAATCATTGGAAGGCTTTCTCTTAGGAATTTAGAAGTGATAGCACTCAATGGAACTCATGTGACCTCCACATGCCTGAAAAAGAAGCCACCTAAAACCTTCCAGCTGCTTCGGACCTGCTTGAGAACAAATGAATAAACAAACTTCTAAAAATGCGTTTATGAAAACTTCTGGGTTCAAATCCTGGTCTTACCACTCACTACTTGACCTCGAGCAAGTCACTTCCCTGCGACTTGCGTATGGTGCCGTGCTGTCCTAGGCAAGTAACAACAGCTCTGGGGCACAATTTCCTCATCTGCAAGATGGCAGGTTAGACTAAGTGATTTCCAAGGTCCCTTCCAGCTCTGAATCCATAAACCACGCACAGATCTGCTCTCCAGGAGTGCCCAGCTCCTCTCACAGCCCCAACCCGGAAGCGATGAAACCTGGGGACGAGGAGCAGCCATCCCAGAACCACAGCCTTCCTCCGCCATGATGACCTCGGGTCACTGCGGGGAGGTTCACAAGCTCAGCCCTGGCTCTCAGGGCCCCTGCCGGCCCTTCTGGAAGCCTGCTTTAGACGGCTGGGGAGATCCCAGAACAAATCATTCTGTGGCTAAGCCCACCACAGCAATTAGCAGCATGGAAAACAGGGCATGTTCAATAAGCCAACACAGAGCAGTTCAATCTTCACCGAGCCTCTCGAGGTCATGACGGATGGATGGGCTGGGAGGTGAAAGAGGACCAGCATGAAAGGGGAAAGCGGTTACCCCCAGGGGCTCATTTCTGGCCTCTAACAGGCTAATGGGGCTGGGGGCAGGGGGCTGCTGCTGCTTCTGTTCCATCTCCGCCTAAAGGGCCCTGGCAGCATTCCTGATTCCCTGATCAGGGCGACTCAGGCCTCATTCCCCAGGACGGTGCTGCCACCTTTTGGAAGCTTTGAATGATGGACAAATCTGGAATTTATCATTTCTTTTTATGGTCCTTGTTGGGAGAGGAAACAGAGACAAAGTTAAGACAACCTGGGAAGACAAACCAGGACCTCCGCCCCCACTCTCTTCCACTCAACCAGAAAGGTTACTGGCTCAGAGAATCAGAGATCTTGGCAACCCTAGAGTCCAAATTCTCATTTTACAGGTGACAAAACTGAGGCAAACAGAAGTTTGCCCAAGGTCACACTCGAACACTAGTCTTTCTGTCTTGGGTCCAGCAGTTTATCCATAACACCACGCTTCTTCTCTTGACCCCTGTCAAGAGTATTTCTAAGCAGTACCAAGGAGAAGCAGAGGTCATAGCAGAAGTCATGGATTCAGAACTAGAAGAGACTTGAAATTGTCTCATCCAACCCCTTCATTTTACAAATAACAACGCAGATAATTTTACAGATAATAATATAAATAACATTTATATAACACTTGCTGTGTGCCAGGCACTGTGCTAAGTACTTTATGATGATTATCTCGGCTGATTCTCACAACAATCCTGGGGTAGATGCTATATCGTCCCCATTTTACAGATAAGGAAACTGAGGTTCAGACTCAGACAAAGTAACTGGCAAATCTTGGGCCTCAAATACAGGACTTTTGACCCCAAATCCAGTGCCTGTTTCAGTGCACCAGGTGTGACACTACCCATCCTTGTGAACATCACAGCCACTGCCGTCCCCAAACCCCAAATGATCCATGTAGAACAGAAACTCCAGCATCTTGGGAGATTGTCTGAGCTGGGACTGTCCTGAAGGTCCCAGGCTCCATCCACTGCCATGCAGTGACACGTGGTCACAGCCTCCAGACCACGGCAGGTCTTTCCTGCCCTCTTGAGACCATGGCCCTGAGGGATGGGCTCTAACAGTCACGAAGGTTTTCTGACATCAAGCCCTTTGTAGCTTCCACCCACGGCAACGCCTCGTTCTGCCCTCTTGGGGCCAAGCAGAACAGGGGAATCCTCACCCCTCCGCAGCTCTTCTGATATTTCCCTAACATGACACTGGCAGCGTCAGGATGAGTTTGTGAAACAGTATTCTGAGATTGTGCTGAACTCTCCCCAGCTACGGACTCCTCCTTCCTTGACCGGCCAGGGGCTGCACCTCTGGTTAGCGCTCGGTCATTCCTGGTGGAATGAATGACTCACCGGGCACACCCCTTCTTAAGGACACAACCAAGATGGGGAATTCTGCCCATGTCAATGCCCCAAGACTCCTGGGGAGTGTCCTGGTCAGGGCATCAGGGAGGCTGAAGTTATCTCTGGCAGTAAATAAGCAGCCAGCCTCCCTTAGTCACTCAGGAGGCAGAGAGCAAAGGTCTAATTCTTCTTCACCAAGGAAAACATCGAGCCAGTGGATGGTGATCCAGGGATAGAGCCCAAGCATGACCTAAGACCCAAAGGCAACACACAGGGGCCATGAAGGGCGATGGAGTGAAAGGTGAAAGAGCAGGGAATTTGGATTTCAAGGCCAGGGGCTTGGCTACCAAAGAGAAACTCAATTCAGCTCTCGGGGTCTCATCAAGCTTCATCAAATGAAGGACAGATTTGGACTAGACGGTCTCATGGTAACTGACAGTTGTCAGTCCGTGATCCTTCTGGGAAAAGGTGGGCAAAGAAGGGGTCCCGATTTAACAAGGGACAAACAGTATGGGAGGAGCAGACAAGGCAGTCCAAGGACTGAGTTCAAATTCCAGTTCTGCCACTTTGTCATGTGTGACCTTGGGTAGATTCCTTAACCTCTTTGGCCTCAGTTTCCCTATCTGTAAAATGAAGAGGACTCTGAGGTCCCTTGTAGCCCACTCCATCTGACATCCATTTCCTCCTGTGTAAAATGGTTAGGCTGGGTGACTCTTCTAAATCTATGATTACATCAGATAATTAATAAGGTATCATGGACACAAAAATATAACATTTGTGAGTTATCAGGTAAGGTTAGAAAACTAAGCTGCCAGTATTAAAAAATTTTTTAAAAGCTCAGAACCTCAGGTGAACAGCAACACATAGGATCAAATATCACCAAATAAATAGCTGGGTATCATGGAGTACACCTTTGTGGCATTAAAAATGTCTATTCAGGGGGCAGCTAGGTGGCGCAGTGGATAGAGCACCAGCCTTGAAGTCAGGAGGACCCAAGTTCAAATCCGGCCTCACACCAAACACTTGACACATACTAGTTGTGTGACCATGGGCAAGTCACTTAACCCCAACTGCCTTACCAAAAAAAAATGTCTATTGATAAAACATCAATATTTTAAGACGGTCCTCATTATGTCCCCCAAATGTTGCATACTTGGGAGGCTACCCACCATGCCAACCTCTAGCTCTGGCCCCGGGACCAGAACACATTTCCAAACTCAGGATATCGTTCTAACAAAGCTTAGCAACAAAGACTATAAATTCCAGGATCTTAACCTCACAGAATTTCACCACTCCAACCCCAAAGTGCACAGAGCTAGCCCCCATCCTTTCCTTTACCTGTGACTTATTTGTAACATGACCCCATCCAGCTGGTTCCCAGGCACAACCTTTTTCTTGATGCCTCTTCCAATTTTCCATCAACAGAGTCCCCATCCTGTATGAAAACCCTTCTAATCAGAGTCCTAAAACTCTACCACTGAACCTCAGGGATATCAAATTGCATTTGCCAGCTTCTGTGACAGTTCTGCCTTGCCCCCCTGGCACAAACATGGTGGCACCCAGAGCAATACAAGATCCCCTCCCACTAACCCCCACTTAGCACCCTCCTCTCTTACACTGCACTCACCATTTCCCCCTTAGCATCTGATCAGATTCAGCTCCTCTGAGTGTGACCCATTCCACCATCCAACTCTTTGGCCAAAGGGGAGTGGGGTGTACCAGTCTGGGAGGACTACCGCTGTTTATGAGCATATTTTTTTTGGAAAAGAGGCTGGCTTCAGATAGTCAGCTTAGAGGGCTACCTAGTTTATGTCTTTGTTCAGTTGGTTTCCCACTGAAAACCCTGAGAAATGAAAGTCCTCTTCTCCAACCCCCTGACTATATAAGCCCCCCTTCCTGTGCCCCCAGAATTCCACAGGATGGTGGATCTCAACAGCCAAGGAAACTTGGAGGCATCTAGTCCATGCCCCTCCATGGGGGCCATTTCCTCCATGGCCCAGCAGGGTCACATAGTTTACCCAAAATCTCAAAGCCAAGGATATAAGTCCAGCCCTTGCATCTCCAGGTTCCTCACTCAGCTACAGGCCCCTTCTCCCACTGGATGTCATGGACACCCATCTCCCATTTCCTTCTGTTCCTTTAGACCAGGGTCCTCTTTTCCTCTCTCATTCTTGGCCCTTGTAAGGTTTCCTAAGAGTTTTCTATCGGATTGTAAACATGGAAGGGATTTTCAAAGGAATGAGAAGGCTCTCTCCTGGTCCTTCATCTTTTCTTTTTTCCTTCAGACCAGGGGCATCATAGACCTCTGGCAGCCTGGTCAAGTCTATGGACCCCTTCTAAGAATCAGGTTTTTAAATACATAAAATAAAATACAGAGGATTAGAAAGGAAACCATTATATTGAAATAGTTATTAAAAAGTCCACAGACTCCAGGTTAAACATCTCTACTTATGACCCAGTAATAACCAATCAATAAATTGTTATTAGGCACCTACCATGTGCTTGGCACCTGGGATATGAAGACAAAAAAGTGACAGCCTTGCCCTCAAGGGGCTTGCCTTCCATGGAATATAAGGACAAAGTCACTCAGAAATGCCAGATGGGGACACATCCTTCAAAAAGGACTAAGGACCACTTTTTTTTCTTTTTTCTTTTTTCTTTTTGTTTTTTGGTGAGGCAATGGGGGTAAAGTGACTTGCCCAGGGTCACACAGTAGTAAGCGTCAAGTATCTAAGGTCAGATTTGAACTCAGGTCCTCCCAAGACCACTTTTCAAAGCAAAACCAGACTCAAGTTATCCAGCAGCTGGAAGGAGCAGGAGTATTGGAGTTGGAGGAGGGGGGGAGGGAGCTAGAGGTCTTCCCTGACCGTGCCATCCTATTGCCAACCCTGCCCCCGTACACACCACCTCAGGTCCACCTGGATCTGAGTGGAAGCACGGTGGGGTCCCAGGCAACAGCTCACTAACGGGGACCAGGTGAGGGTGGTTAAGCGGGCAGCCTAGTCAGGGAGGGAGGAGGCTGACTGTGGCCACTGCCATTCAGAGAGATCAGGCTAGTATTAGCTTAGTTACCAAATGTTTGAAAACAATAGAACAATAAACACCAAATTCCAAGCCATCTTGTTTGTGAAAGTCATCAAGAGAAAGTTGGGGGTGGCCAGTGTCTCAGATCAACTCATCTTATCTGCTCGTTTTACACTTTAGGAAACTGAGGCCCAGAGAAGGGAAATGACTCCTCCAAAGTCACCCACCCTGTGACCGCCAGAACCAGGACTAGAGATGAGATTTCCTGTCTCATCCAGGGGCTCTTTCCACTGAGGATTCCATATCATCCAGTGTGGTGTAAAGACCAAGGAACAGACAAAGTATGAGGCACTACAGGAAAGGGGAGAGGTTCTAGTCAGTAAGAGATGTGGAGAATGAGCTCGTTGGAGAAAATTTACAACTTTTGAGGTGGATGTAGCTCTCCCAGTGTTCTCTCTTATGTGTTAAGCTTGTGATCTACGTAAAGAGAAAAGCCAACCTCTGTACGTACCAGAGCTGCGTGGCCATGTACAATCTCTTTTATAATTCTGCTATGTATATGGAAATGCCTCTTTTAGTTGGTTTATGAAAATCCTTTCAAAAATTTTAAAATCAACACTATCTGTGAGCTATCTGGGTTAAGACTCACTGTCTAGCCCTTTAAGGAAAATCTCTCTCCATCTGGGGACCCTACACCAATGCCCAGCAGAACAGCTGGTGCTTTAGCAGGGGTATCTCAAAATCCTGCCCCACCCCCATACTGTTTCTCCCGCCCGGAGGCCAAGAGATATGACAGCACCGGTTGTCAGGATCCCACTTCTGGCACCGACTAGCCATGAGCCTCAGATTCCTCATCTACAAACCTTCAGCAGCAATACTCGGGCTCAAAGATCCTGTCACACTAGTTTTTAATGGTTTGATAATCTATTTCAATGTAATTGAGACAACAAAGGCAAGCCTTTAAGTAAGCAGCAGGGCAGCTAGGTGGTGCTGATAGTGCACGGAGCACCAGGCCTGGAGTCCAATAGACTCCTCTTCCTGAGTTCAAATCCAGCCTCAGACACTTACCAGCTGTGTGACCCTGGGCAAGTCACTTCACCCTGTCTGCCTCAGTTTTCTCATCTGTAGAATGACTTGGAGAAGGAAATGCCAAACCACTCTATTATCTTTGCCAAGAACACCCCAAATGAGATCACAGAAAGTCAGACATGATTGAAATGACTGAACAAAAAAAAAAAACAATAAAAAAAAGCAATGGCTTTGGCTATTATCACTAGGATATACTCTGCAAAAACACAAGAATCCCTTGGTTCAGAGGGCGCTTAGGACTGAGCTCCACAGCAGCCCAGGCCTGTGGAAGAAGATGAGCTGGCTCTGCTTGGCCCCAGAGGCCAAACCAATGAGTGGAAACTTCAAAAAGGCTAAACTGAGGCTCGAGGTCAGGAAAACTTTCCTAACACTCATAGCTGTTAAACCAAAGAGAAGTGGGTGCCTCTGGGAGGTCATGGGTCCTTCCCTCATGGGGGTCTGTAAATGAAGTCTGAGTTACTGAGGAGATTGTGGCCGACAGGTTTCTTGTTCACGTGTAGGTTGGACCAGCTGACCCAAGGTCTGTGATTTGGTCTTCATGATGAGGGAAAGCATTCCCCCTTCCCCCCTCTCCCTCAACTGCAGGTGGGATTGGGTAACTCTTTCAGAGCTCCCCTGGAAGGCCCATCACTCCTTATTAGCCACATTAGGCACCGACCTCTCCCAGGCAAGGACGGGCTCTACCTGGCCCGCAGCCCAGCTCCCGGAGCTTATCTCTTTCACACACAATGGCGAAGGGAGAGGAAGAGAAAATAACCTGGCAATTACAGACTTTCCACCTTTACACCTGAGTTATTGACTGCCGGGGGTTTATGAGACTCAGCAGCCTGGGAAGGCAGTAAAGCAAAGGAAGCTCGTGCACCTGCCTGGGACACAAACACACCCAGGAGGGCCCAGCGAGGGACGCTCAAAGACCACTCTGGCCACCTTGGACCGAGGCGATCGACATCTAGGCAGCAGACTGGAAGGCCCCAGACAAGCTCCCACTTACTTACCCATCATTCCCAAAGCATTTTCCTCCCAGCTGTACTGAGAGATAGACAGCTATCTCCATTTTACCGATGAGAAAACTGGGGCTCAGCGAGGGAAGCAGTTTGCTCACAGTCATGGAGCTGGTAAATTCCAAAGCTAGGACTGCTGAAGTCAGGCTGTTGTTGTCATTCAATGGTTTCAGTCATGTCTGACTCTTCATGACCCCATTGGGGTTTTCTTTTTTTTGTTTTGTCTTTTTTTTTTTTAGGCAATTGGGGTTAAGTGACTTGCCCAGGGTTACACAGCTAGTAAGTGTCAAGTGCTTGGTCCGAGGCTGGATTTGAACTCAGGTCCTCCTGACTTCAGGGCCGGTGCTCTATCCACTGTGCCACCTAGCTGCCCCCCATTGGGATTTTCTTGGCAGAGATACTGGAGTGGTTGGCCATTTCCTTCTCCAGCTCATTTTACAGATGAGGAAACTGAGGCAAACAGGGTGAAATGACTTGCCCAGGGTCACACCGTAAGTATCTGAGGCTGGATTTGAACTCAGGTCTTCCTGACTCCAGGCCCTGTCCTCTATCCACTGAGCCATTTAGCCCTATCTACACTAAAGTGCTTGGTAGTAACTCGTCATTCTTTAGAACTATAGAGGCAGCTAGGTAGCACAGGGGATAGAGTGCTGAGCCTGAAGTCAGGAAGACCTGAGTTCAAATCCAGCCTCAGACACTCAGTAGCTGCGTGACCCTGGGCAAGTCACACAATCTCTCTGCCTCATTTTTCTCATCTGTAAAATGGAGACAATAACAGCACCTGCCTCCCAAGGTTGTTGTGAAGATCAGATGAGATAATAATTGTAGAACATGCAGCACTGTGCCAGGCACAGAGTAAGCCCTAGACAGGGGTTCGCTATTGTTATTAAAAAGAAAAGCAAGAATAAATAAATAAATAAATTCACACAAGTAGAGCACATCAGGGGCAGAATTTGAATCCAGGTCCCCCGACTCCAGAAGACTTGGGGATGCCCACCCAAACTCCTGGGGACTCCTCCTCACCCACCTATCCACAGCCTCCCTGATGAGCTGCTGTAGATCCACCTCCTGTTTCCGCAGCGTCCCAAAGGAAGACTGGCTCTCCACCAAGCCTGCTCCTCCGGCGTTCAGGGAGAGCCTCCCCAAGGCGGTCTCGACGGTGCCCTTCAAGACATCCTCAAACTTCCCCTCATACGTCACAAAGTCTGACTCAACCACAACTAGAAGGAAACAAAGGATGACCGGAGCTTCAGACAAACATATCTTGGCATATAATAAGTACTAAATAATTTTTTAATTAATTTATTTATTTTTAGTTTTCAACAATCACTTCCATAAGCTTTTGAGTTTTAAATTTTCTCCCCCTCCCTGCCCAAGACAGCACGCAATCTGATATAGGCTCTACATAATACAATCCTATTAAACACATTTTCACATTAGTCATGTTGTAAAGAAGAATTAGAACCAATAGGAGGAACCACAAGAAAAAAGAAACAAAACAAAATAGAAGAAAAAAAAGAGCAAATAGTATGGTTCAATCATTCAAACTCCACAGTTCTTTTCCTGGATGTAGATAGCATTTTCCAGCATTTTCCATCCATTTGGAGTGGTCTTAGATGCTTGAATTGCTGAGAAAAGCAAAGTCTATCAAAGTTAGTCATCGCACAGTGTGGCTGTTATTGTGTACAATGTTCTCTGGGTCCTGCTCACTTCACTCAGCATCAGACCACATAAGTCTTTCCAGGTTTTTCTGAAGTCTGCCTGCTCATCATTTCTTATAGCACAGTAGTATTCTATTACTGAAAAAAAATTTTTTAAAAACTCATTCCCTCCTTCCAATGACAGGAAGAGGCTTGAAAAAGATAAAGGCTGAGATTCATATCAACACCTGTTAGTTGGGTGTTTGGTGCAAGAACAACTGGCCTCGTCACTTCTCCCTTTGTCTATCCTAATGGACAACTGGACACCTGCCCAGCAGTCTGGGTAGTAATCTTCAATGGGGGAGGCTGGGAGGGTCTAGGCAGAAGACTGTCAGGGAGAAAAGGAAGGGCATTGCCTGCCACCCTGAAACCCCTGGCTGCTGGGTCATCATCCTAATCACTTGGTCTAGCCTACTTTGGGAAGAAAGTTCTCCCCTGACCCTCTTCTAAAAATCAGTCAATCAACAAGCATTGATGAAGGACCTACTATGTGTAAAATGCTGGGCTAGGTGTCTGGTACATGCACTGGGGACACAGACAAAACTAAAACCACATAACCAACTGCCTACCGAACCCTCAAAAGTGGTTGCCCCATAGACATGTCCATACAGGATTTGAACTTTCCCCCCAAAACCTCTTTGGAACTTCCCTGTCCTTCTAGTCTTCCAGGTTGGCAGCCTTGGCATCATCCTTGACCCCCCATCTCTCATCTATCCATGGCATCACCAAATTAGATTACATAAAAGGAAAGAGGAAGAACCCAGGACAGAGCTTTGGTGGACAGCCACAGCTAATGGCATGACCTGATTGATAATCCAGCAAAGGTAATGGAGGAGGGGGTCAGATAAGTGGGAGGAGAACCAAGAGAGAGCAGTGTCACTGGAGAGGAGAGAATGTTCAGGAGAAGAGGGTGGTGGACAGTGTCCAAGGCTGCACAGAGGCCCAGAAGGATGGAAATTGAGAAAATGCCACTGATATTGGCAATAAGAGATCATCAGTAACTTTGGAAAGAGCAGTATTGATAGAACAATGAGGCTGGAAGCCAGACTACTGAGTTAAGAAGAGAGGGAGAGGAAGAGGAGATATCTAGTGTAGATGGTCCTGTCAAGGAGTTTACCAACAAAAGGGAGAAGATATGGGACAATATCTGGGGGGGAATGGATGGAACAAGGGAGGATTTTTGTTTGTTTTTTTTTTTTGAGGATGGGGAAGATCTGTTAGTGGATAGCAGGGAAGGAGCTTGGGGAGAGAATGAAGATAAGAGAGTGGAGATGATAGTAAGGACAATCTTATGAGAAGACAGGAAGAGATGAAATCAAGGATGCACAAAGGGGTTTGCCTTGGCAAGAAAAAGGGCCACCTCTGCTTGTGAGATGGGAGAAGGAGATAATGGTGGAAGGCACCTGGGTAATGTAGGAGGGGGTAGAGAGGAGAACAGGGAGCTCTTGGTAAAGGCTTCAATTTTCTCAGTCATATATGAGGCCAGGTTCTCAGTGGAGAAGGTGAGTGATGGGGTGGCTGTAGAGATCAAAGGAGAGAAAAGTTTGGAAGAGATACCTAGGAGAGTGAGATAAGGAATCTATTAGGGAAAAATAAAAGAGTCTGGCTACAGAGAAGGCCCAGTTAAGAGGATGCAAGATTAATTTGTAGGGGATCCAGTCAGCACAATTTCATGATTCCCATCAGCTCTGTTCAGCGCTGATTCTCCCCAGGTGACACAGCTTTCACAAACACCTCAATTCTGATAAATACTTTTGCAGATTTATATCTCCCTGACCTCTGCCCAGGCAGGGAATCCCTTATCTCCACTAATCTTCATGATAAAGTCCTGCTGAGGCTTCATCATTCACTGCCTGAACCACAATTTGGAGAATAACCAGGCCCCTCATCTTGGACCAACACCATCTCCCAGGCTCCCAGCCCTGGACTTTGGGGACCTGTTCCCCAACCTCTAAGGACTCCTCTCCCAACTCTCTCCTCCCCACATCCCTGTGGCCACTCAAAATCTTACGGAAGTAAATGTTGAAAATTAAAAATAAATTAATTAATTATAAAAAAAAAGAACCCCTGTCCTAGATGAAGAGGAAAAAAAATGTATAGGTATATGTACACACATGCACATACATATGTACACATATAAATACTGCACACTGCATATATGTGTTATATGCAGCATGTTTGTGTGTATAGCACATGTGTATGCACACATATGAGCATGTATACACACATAATTATTTGCCAGCATCATAAAATTCCCAACTCGGATGATGTGATTGCCCTTGCTTCACTGAGAAATCAAAAGCACATATGACTCCCTTGCTGAGAACAGAGACGGCCTCTTCATTATCTTTGTACCTCCTTTGGGGCACAGGGTACAGCAGAGGGCATGTCCTTTCTCGGGATTTTTGTTGTTGTTATTTGCTTGTGGCTGGCCTTTCTAGACGCTTCCTGGCTGACTCTGAGGATGCTGACAGGCCCAGCTGCTGGATGAAGCCCTGCCCTTCCCTCTGGACCTTGACCTTCCCTCTAGGAAAGCCCCCATCCCTGCATTCAAGGCCATCGCGGGTGCCTTACCTGGATTCAGAAACTGATCTTTGGTCAGGATGTCATTGATGGTGGCTGATAAAAACTGGTACTTGGCTCTCTGCCAACACCAAAACCTTTTTTTCTTCACCACCAAACTCAGAAGCTGTAACCTGTCTGAGTCATTCAAGCTTTTCACTGGGATCAAGTCTCCTCCTGGATCAGTATCTTTCAGAAAATTCCTGGTGGCCTTGGCAAACATCCTGAGGACTCACCTGGAAGAAAAGGCCATTCTTTACTTCTCCTAAGCCTCACCCCGAGAGAATCCCCCCCAGCCACAGCTCACACCCCACAACATCCCCCTCCTACCTGTGGTATCAGAGAAGCTGTCAAGATCACTCAAGCTGGATGGATGCCAGAGATCAAACTGAGGCATTGAAGGAAAATCTATCTTTCCTGATCACCATTTCTCCTCTGAACTGAATTGTTACTTCTCCCTAATGTACCACTGCCTTTCCCCAGGCACATATGGTAGAAGTAGTCAGCTCTTATGAGTTATTATCCCAGGAGAGAGAAAGGCACATTCTGATTGAGACTGCAGGAGGAAGAGAGAGGGAGAGGGGTGGGGTAGGAGAAAGAGAGAAAGAGAGGGGCAGAGAAAAAGGAAAGGAGAGAGAGAGAAGTGGGGAGGGAGGGAAGAGAAAGAGAAGGGGGCAGAGGAGGGAGAGAAAGAGAGAGAGGGGAGAGAAAGAGAGAGAGGGGAGAGAAAGAGAGAGAGGGGAGAGAAAGAGAGAGGGGAGGAAGAGACAGAGAGAGATGAGAGAGAGATGTGGGAGAGAAAGGGGGGGGAGAAAGAGAGAGGGGGAGAGACAGAAAAGGAGAGAAAGGAGGGAGAGAGACGGAGGAAGAGAAAGTGGGGAGAAAAAAGAAATGGGGGAGAGAAAGAGGGGGGAAAGAGACAGGGTGAGAGAAAGAGATGGGGAGGAGAATGAGACGGGGGGGAGAAAAAGAGAGATGGGGAGAGGGGGCAAAATCTAGTGGAAAACCACTGGCTACTGTATTTGCATCCATCACTGCAGCTTCTAAGCACCACATCTCAGAAAAGGCATTGCCAAAATGGAGGCCACCTAGAAGAGGGCAACCATGATGGATTGGCAATCTGTGCCTTGGAAGGCTCAGGTGAAGGACCTGGGGATATTTATCCTGGAGAAGAAAATCATTCTGGGAGGAAGTGCCCCAGGCATCTGAAGGGCTGTCATGCAGAAGGATGTCATGCTACAGCTTGGCACACAAGGAGGGCAGAACTGGGAACCAAGGAGGGAAGGTGCAGGAAAGCATATTTAGAATTGGCATAAGGAGAAAGTTCCTAAAAATCTGAGTTTTTCAAAAGGGAAGGGGCTGCTGAATGACCTTTGTCAGACACATCGTTTTGAGAGAATTCCTATGCAGGTACGAGAGATAACCTCTGAAATTTCCTGCTATTCTGAGATTGTGATTCATTGGGAGACACCATTATTTAGTGTATGGGGGTGGGTGAGGTTGAAGTGGGGCAGTGTGCCATGATGGGTGGAGAACAAACCTTGAATCAGGAGTACTGGGTTTGAGTCAAGCCTGTGACACATGCTGGGAAGTCTTTTAACCTCCCCATGCCCCAGATCATGTAAGACTAACAGTTACAGAGCAGGTGCTGATCTGCCCTGCTAGAGGGAGTTCCCTCCACCAAAGCAATTCCAAGACTCATGAAAAACCAGCCATAATACCACCAGGTTGGGAGCTCAAGGTTCCAACCTATTTTGCCACTGACTGATCAATCAACTTCCTCTCTCCACGCCTCAGTTTCCCTACTTGTTGGGGGGAAGGGAAGAAGGACAAGACATTCCCTTCTATTCTCATAAAGAAAGTGAGCTAGTATAAATGAGAAAGTGTTGTAAGCACAGTGCAAAACCGCTACAAGAAGTTACAACCAGAGCAGGGGGAGGCAAACGTGATTTCTTCATCTGACAAAGGAAATTTTCTCCTCAACAGGAAACCCTAAACTCTCAATTACCCAAAGTCCCTTACCCCACACAACTTGGCCTCTCAGGATTTTAAAAAATGAGGAATCCTTTTTTTTTAAGTCCCTATATGGGTGTGTCTGTGGGGGGATGCTTAGAACAAGTATAGGTAATGAAGCCTTGGACTGAGGGAACACATATCCCTAATTGTCCCTTCTTGAGAGGCTGATTTCATTTACTTTGAGAAATGAGGCTTTACATCTTCTTTATGGAAAACCTTCCCTGCCCCTACCCTTGAGGGAGGAGGGGAAAGGGAGGCACCATTGGGGGATGGACAAGACAAGAAGAGAACCTGAATCCCCACTGGGCCACTCGCTATCTGTGTGACCTCGGACTATTACATCACCTCTCTGGATCTCAGTTTCCTCATTTGTAAATGAGGAGGGGTTGAAAAAAAATCATGACATTATCAGATCTGATTTATACTGTTTACCTTTTGTTTTAACCCAAGTTGAAATGCGTGATGTGCCTTGTCTAAGGTCATACTGATAACAAGTAACAGGTCCAGAACCAGGAGGGACCTTGGAGGTCATCTAGCTCAACCTTCCCCCTCATTTTATAGCTCAGGAAACTAAGGCTTAGAAAACTCAGGTCACAGAAGTAATAAACAAGTGGATAGAACACCGGCCCTGAAGTCAGGAGGACCTGAGTTCAAATCCAGCCTCAGACCAAACACTTGACACTTACTAGCTGTGTGACCCTGGGCAAGTCACTTAACCCCAATTGCCTCAAACAAACAAAAAAAAGTAATAAACAAAACATCTGGGATTTGAACTCAGGCTCCATGTCTACACTAGCTTCCTATCTTTTGGTCTACACTGTGCTTCTGCTACTGTCTGCTGGCTCCGTTTTCCTGTTTATAATAACAACTCACATTAAGAATCACTTTCTGAGTATGAGAGGGAGACAAGAAAGCTGGCCTTGCTCTGAGTTCAGATCTGACCTCTGAAATGGACTGGCTGTGTGACCTCTGAGCCGCTATTCCTCTCCTATAAAATGGGGGGCTTGGACTTGATGGCTTCCAGGGTCCCTCTAGTTCTAAGTCGATGACCCTACGATAATCTATCATAAGAGGCCTTCTGTACACCAATCTGGGGAGATCATCAAGAAATTCTCAGTGCTCCCACTTTGCCGATTCCAAGTGAGGCTCTCACCTCCACGGCCATTACCACTCGAACTCTCAGTAGAGACACACGCGATAAGCATTTGGGGAAAACACTTTGCAAACCGTAAATCTTAAATACATTTGGACACTATGATGGCTAGTGCACCGTCTGGGGAAAGAAGCATGGGACAGCACAGGAAGGACGTGCTGAATTCCCAGCCTATGCGGGAATTCCCAGCCTGTGCGGGAATTTCCAGCCTGTGCGACCTCGGGCTGATTCTCAGTTTCTTCCTCTGTAAAATGGGGGAGTGGGCTGGGGATTGGATACCCCTCAAGGTCCATTCCAGCTAGCCTCGGGATCCCACAGCACAGTCTTCTCCAGTTCTCTGGAAGGCAAGTCAAAGCCAGTTTGTCAGATGGATAGCTTTGCACCAAAGCCATCCTCCCACCTTCCAGTCACCTCCAACATTTCTACTGGCAGATCTGGAGGAGAGATGGTTAATCCAAGTCCATTTTTACTGGAAAGAAAAGTTGGAAAACACAGCCTTTGACTGTTCAAGCCAGTGTAGAGTAAAAACAAAATGATTCCCAAAAACCAGAGATCAGCCCGAGGAGGGGGATGGGGTGAGATAGCAAAGCTGAAGGTGGGCAGAAGAGTAGGAGGCAAGCAGAGATTAAGAATTCAAGAGTGGGGAGGACTCTGTGAGAGCCCTAGGGTTAGAGACAGAAGAACTCCAGAACCTTCTAAATGAAAGCCCGGTGCTGGGCTGGAGACAGTGAGGAGGGAGCTCCAACCCCAGGCAGATCACAAGTCTTGGGGCTGAAGGAGGGTTCCTGGAGGACAGCTAGGCCAACCCCCTCATCTGATGTGGGGAATGAGGCCCAGAGAGATCAAGTATGTGGTCTAAAAGTCACGAGATCACAGATTTAGAAGTGGAAAGAAGGAAAAGCAGAAGGATCATACATTTAGACTACAAGGCCGCAGGGGTAGAGCAGAAAGAACCCTGGATTGGAAATCAAGGTACTTCATTTCAAAGCCCCTTCCCGCTATTTCTACCTTTGTGACCTCAAATAGATCTGTCACCCCCTCAGCCTCAGTTCCCTTATCTGGGGGGGGGGCAGGGTTCACCTCCACCAATAAGGAGAGAGTCCTACAAGGATGGGCACAGGGACTGCGGTTATATTCCTAAAAGGACAGTATGGGTCTAGAATGCCTCCAACTTCCAGCTTCCTGTGGATCACTCCCAGCAACCTAGATCAGCAACCTAGAGCAACAGCTACATTTCTAGCCCACAGAGCTGAGAGTGGTCCAATGCCACGGACGTGGCACAGCAGGGACTCCACTTTGGATCCAGACTCCACATCCGGACCTTTCTAACTACACTGGCTACTTCTCTGATCATTTACACCATGCTATGGCTCTGCTGCCTCAGTTTCCCTTCTTGTATAATAACTCAGAAGTCTGGGGTTCTGACCTAAAGGGTCAGAAAGGTCTGGGCTCAGCGCTGCCTTCAACATACATACAGGTCATCTGTACCCCTTCAATCCCCTCTGCCTCCCTCTGCTGATCAGCTCCCATTTATCCCGCCTGTAGCGAGTTTGTACATAGTTGTTTTGATGTCCTCCCTATAAGACTGGGAGCTTCTTGAGGGCAGGGACTGTCTGTTGCCTTTCTTTGTATTCTCAGAGCTTAGCACAGTGCCTGACATATAGTAGGTGCTTAATAAATGTTTACTGGCCAAATCCCTCAATTTACAGACAAGGAAAGTGACAGCTAGAAAGGGAAGTGATTGGTAGCAGCTGCCATCCCAAGCCAATCCATCTGCTGCCTCCAAAGCCAGTGTTTGCCACTTCTGAGCTTAATATTCATTTGGTCAAACAGTCTCATTTTATCATTGCAGAAGCTGAGGCCCAGAGAAAGTGGTCTGCTGAAGTGAATCAGCTGTAAAGAGGGGGCGGGGAGGAAGCTGGCACCCAAACCCTCAAGACCCCAAATCTGGCTTGGTTGTAGTGGAGAAGAGCTGGTTAAATGCCTAGAAGATTAAGGTTTGAGGAGGTCCCCAAACTAAATCCCTATCTCGAATGAGTTGCGGTTTTTTGGGGGGAAGGGGAAGGAAATAAGCATTTATGAGGTACCTACTATGTGCCAGGCACTGGACTAAGAGTTTACAAATATTTTTCATTTGATCATCTCTTATCAACATTCCTGGAGGGCTTAGCACAAGTCACAGCCCTAAGGAAGCCCGTACACACAATATGCCTTTGTCCTGCAAGTGGCTCAGTTTCCCCCCAGCGACAGTTCCAGGGCCCGGGTTCCTTGCATTCCAGCAGTCCGGGTGACCTGTTAGACTGACAGCCCTAAGCCCGGCGGCAGGACTTCCCCACTTTCCCCTTCCCTCCTGGGGCCTCCAACCAGATTCAGGCCAGGCAGGGGTGAGGGTGGAGCCAGGGCTGGGGGAAGCTGAGATCTCGTGCTTGGAAGCGAAAGTCGGGGCAGGGGCTGCGAGGGACGAGGAGAGGGGGTTACCGGGGCCGGCCGGGCAGCTGCGCATCCAGCGTCCCTCGGAAGCGGGGTGGGGAGCGTCGTTGGCACTTCTCGGTCCAGGTGATCTCGGGTCCTGCCCGGGAGGAGAGACAGAAACAAAGCGGCAGCGTCCAGGAGGAGGAGGAGGAGGA
>NW_020954577.1:8237031-8330895 GCF_900497805.2 Vombatus ursinus | reverse complement strand
ATAGATAGATAGGTAGGTAGGTAGATGGGTAGATTGATGGATGGATAGATAGACAGACAGATGGACAGATAGATGGATGGATGGATAGACAGATGGACAGATGGATGGATAGATGGATAGATAATAGATGGACAGATGATGGATGGATGAATAGAGAGCTATATAGATACATAAATATATATAATAAGCAAATTATATATACTATATATATTTAAAACCTTTTGGTGAAACTAAAAATATTAAGAAATAGTATTTTCTCTAAAAAATCCATTCCCAAATCTTTAAGAAAACTGCTTACAAAGGCTTTGCGCAGTGAGTGATTGGATTATTGACCCAACCTATTATCTAGGACCCAACCTCCTCTGAGGAGAAAGGATTAAGATACTTATGGAAAGTAAGGTCCCTTTGTTTAATTCTTAGGGTAAGGAGGAGGGGGGAGTGGTTATGAGGATAGGATATTAACTAGGTTGATCAAATTCTGGAAAGCTAACCCAGAACTATATTGTATATATTGTCATTTTCTTTCTTGGGATTCCTACAAATATTACCTGAAATCTGCTCCAGGCAGAGAGAGATGTAGTATGGGGAAGTATGCCAGTTTGAACACCTCTCCAAGCTAGAAATAGCTTGAATATAGGTTTAATGATATAGTAAATAAAATTATTTCTGGAAGATCAGAGCTCAGAATGCTGAGTACAGTATTTGTATATTTCCCCCTGAAACTTTAGGTACCATTTCCTTTTTGTCTTTGCATCCTGTGTCTGACATAGAATCAATCAGCCAATGAGCGTTTGCTACCTGCCAGGTATTGTATTATTCTGGTCACTTGGGGTGCAAACACAAAGACCATGCAGCAGACAAATTAATAAGTGTTTGTGGAGCAGAATTGATTTCCTCTCCGTGAGTCTTCTCTGCTCCATAAATAGGGTGAGCACCCAAAAGGTTACTTTGGGAATATCTGACCAGAGGAATCTTGATATAATTTTGCTTGGAACCTGGGAACTAGCATGGATTAGTATGTAGGTTTTCTTTTTAAAATTTATTATAAACATTGACCCAATAAGAAATGATAAATATGAAGAATTCTAATACAGTATACAGTGATACAGAGGGAAAACATATCAAGGATTGCAATAAGGGGGCCTGAGGCAATATTTAAGGCAATAATTCTGAGGTCTAATGCAGTGGACAGTCTTGAGCCCAGCTGGCTAAAGTCAAGGCCCAGACCCATCCTTTCTTGGAACTACAGATAGAGACCAAGAGTGGGAGGTGACATAGAGGTCCAATCCAAGTCTCTCTTTTACCCTCCTTTGCTGAACAATTTTCAGAGTGTGTGTGTGTGTGTGTGCATATATTTACATATATACACACATATGTATACAAACATATACATACATATCTAGTCAGTCAGTAGTCCATCAACAAGCATTTATTAAACACCTACTGTGTGCCAGCACCAAATATCACAATAATCATACAGTTGTTATATGTGTGAGGTAGTGTTGCATGGTGAATAGAGAGGCAGCCTCCTCCTCAGGAAGCCGGAGGTTCAAATGGATCCCCTTGACACCCATTGGTGTCTTTTGCTTTTCTTTGTCTCTCCACGGCAGGTGCCCGACACAGAATCCAAGTTTAATAAATGCCCACTGTGTGACTACTCTCAGCTTCTAGCGCTCTAGGCAGTTCAGAACCAGTGCCCCTGTGCCCCAGCAGGAGTGTCCTAAGGGGGCATCCCGTTCCCCATGGAAATCACAAGTTCACTTCTTTCTGAAAAATGTGTACTACCTACACATCCCTGGCCAAACTGCCCTGTGCCTCACTGTTTCTATAGGCCTTTTTGAGGTAGCTGGAGGCTCAGTGGGTAGCGCTCCCTGGAGATAGCATGACCTGAATTGGAATCCAGCCTCAGACACTTACTAGCTGTGTGTCATTTAACCTCTGCCTCAGTTTCTTCAACTGTAAAAGGGAGATAATAACAAGACCTATCTTGTAGAGACATTGGAAGGGCAAAATGAGATATTTGTCAAGAGTGCTTAGCACAGAGCCTGGCACATAGTAGGTGCTATATAAATGCTTGCTTCCTTCCCTTTTCTTTTCCATTTCTGACCTTTTCTTCTCTCCTTACACTGTCCCCAAGTTGAAGTGCCCAACCTCAGCAAATATCTGTAAATTACCTACTAAAGACAAGACACCATAATTGGGTCTGCGGATATGCAAACAACAAGGTACGTAGTCCCTGTCCTCAAAGAGCTTATAGTCAAATAAGCCATTTACCCAAATAAATCCAGGGTGACCTAAATCTTAGTGTAAGTTTCAATAGCTTAAAACTGAACTAAGATTTTGGGGGACACCCTATATGACACAATGAAGTGTGGTCAGTCTTCATTATAGTCAGGGCCAGGGGTCTCTAGAGTGGGGTACTCCCACCCCCGAGAGTGGCTGGCAAAGACATCAGCACATAGGAGAGCAGCCCAACTGATCAGTGTTTTTGTAGCTGGGGCTTGCTTCTGAGGCTCTCCTTCCCCCTTGCCTATGCCCAGTGAAGGGCAGCCCTATGTGCTATACCCCCTCCAGGAAGCCAGGGGCAGGCAGTCATTCCTTGTATTCCCTGCATACCTGCTCCATCCCCCCGACAGCCACTGAAGCTTCAGCATATCTTGAGCTCAAATGTGCCCTGACCCAGCCTCTGCCTACTGTCCACACCCCCTGCTTGCCCAGTGCCTGGGGGACCAGGACAGCAAAAGGGGCAGCTAGATTCTGCTTCCTCAGAAATGGGGACCCCTCTTGGACCTCCACACCAGGGGGACAGGTGGGATGTGAGTTACTTGTGGGGGAACTAAGATGCTCACTGCCCGATGCTTCAGGAAGGGGAGGCGTGTCCAGACTGCAATGGGGGCAGGCAGACCCTGCTTCCCGAGAGGGAAGCCTCATCCTCAGGAAAGGATGGGCAGGATGAGGACTCAATAACCTAGGACAGAATGAGGGAGAGATCTCACTGGAATACTGGAGGGTGGTGGGGGTAGTCCATGGGCACTGGCGTCCAAGCTGGCCCAGGACGGGGAGGTGACTGTACATTGCCACCAGCCTGGGCTCTTCTCGCCCTCTCCCCTCACCCCAAGAGGAGGAAATGCCATGCTGACCCCAGATGAGCTTGGGTAAGGAGAGGGCACAGCAGTGGTGTCCGCAGGAATGAGAGCACAAAGAGCAGCTGCAGCCAGAGACAAGGGGCACCTTGGCTGCTGCTGCCAGTGCCGGTGGGCCTAGGGCTCTGAGTTCAGAACTCTCTGGGACCTACAGCTCTCCTCCCAACACCCACCAGAAAACTGCTGCTGGAGACATTTCAGTCTCTATGGGACCGTTCTTTGTCTTTGACTTCCTTGGCAGTCTGTGTCCACCAGTGGCATCTCTGTGTCAAAGCTATTTAATCGACCTCTCCAATCCCCCAATGCATTTAGTAGCCAAAGCTTGGTCTTACTTGTCAAACAGTGTCACTGACAGAATAATGAATTGGCACCAGCTGTCTGCCTGCCCTTCCTAGCATCTTATCTATCTCTCCGTTTACTGTCAGGGAAAGAGAAATAGAACCCTCAATCTAGTAGGAGCAGCATTGTAATGTGTCCCCAGGTAAAGCTCGAAGACCTTACATTGCAGATTTTTTGCAAGTCTACATCAATGGAAAGAATCTCCACACTGGAAGCTCCTCACCCCAGTGAAATTTATCTCCCATTTACTCTGTAGGCATCTTGCACCTGCCTAGTTACTTACATGCTGAATCTCCCATTACCATGGGAAACTCCTTGAGGGAAGAAACTGTTTTTGGCTTTCCCTGTATCCAAAGTTCTTAGCTCACTGCTTGGGACATAGTATGTGCTTAGTAAATGCTTGTGGACTTGAAATCACAGGTGTGGACTGCCATTAAGATGACTACCTAGTACCCAGAATGCACCGTGTATGACCCAGAATGAAGATAAATCAAGTCCTTCTACACAAGAGCTGATGTTCTGACAAGATCCCACCAGTTTAACCCAAGAAAACAAGATGGGGAGACTGACAGAGGTCACGATGTTGTTGCTTCCATCTCTGGAATTCATGTCTGGTAAAAGTTCATAGCTGAATTATAATGGGAGAGTGGGGCTGTGTGCACAGAGATTATTAGGAAAGGTCCTTAAATAGGCTAATTGCAAGAGGGAGAAAATACCAATTAGGAAAATAACTAAGTGTCTCAGAGTCTGAATCATAATCCTTATTGATTGGAAAAAGAAATCATAATATCTCATTATTCTGAGTAACCATAAGAGGGAGCAGTTTCAAAGTGTGACTAATGGTCCTTCTGGATTTCCTGCGATGTGGAAATTATTATGAAAGCTTCTGCATATGACCACTGCGGGTTGAAAACAGAGCAGCGACGACGGTGAGGCAACGAGGGCTTTGGCCCCCAGTGCCCATATTTACAGAGGCTGACAGAAAGTGGAATCCATGGAGCTTGGCACCTGACCAGCTAACTAAGTAAAAGAGAAAGATGTCTGAGAGTAGGTTGGGCTGAGCTGCTACCCTACCTGGCTTGAACTAGCCTCGTCTCCATTCTTGAGGAGCCATCAAGTGGTGGTGGCTCTTTATCTACTTTGCCCTGGGTCTGTTCTGATGCCCTTGTCAGAGACACAGACTCGTGGTTTTGGCTCTTGGGGGTTAGTGTGCTTTTCCAAGCAAATTCCAAATTTGGGTCCCGAAGAATCCAAAAGATTCTTCTTTTGCTTAGATTCTTAGTGTGTTGGGCAACCCCCTTCTCCACTTGTGAAGATCTCAACAATTTCCCCACTCATTCCCACCCTGTGCAGTTTCCCCCCATGCCCTTTCAAAGATCCTCCACAGAGGAACAGCCCAATGCACGTATGCCTTCCTCTGGCTACTTTGTTACCTTCGGGCTACTCACATTTTGTGTTCTTGTTAGACCAATCCACCTCTGCTTTTGGTCACATGTATCCTTGATGATCTGTGTTGTGGTGTAGTAGAAAAGCTACTAGCTTTGGTGTCAGGAGATCTGGGTTCAAATCTCACTTCTGACACTTGCTAGCTGAGTGACTAGGTCATAGACAGGCTTCAGAATCTCATTGGGGCAGAGGATTTCTGCTCTGGAAATTCCCCAACCTGTTATAATCATAGATTCTTTCCCTCTTCACTCTGAAAAGTCTTAAAATACAGTACTACAGATCAGGACAATACCAAATGACTGGATGTGCTGTGAGAGCTAAGGGTTGATATCTCTTGCCCCGCTCCCCCAAAAAAATAACTGTAGGAAGCCCAAATGACAACAGAAAATACATTTTTTAAGAGAACAGTTTTTCCCCATTGTGAGTTGTATAATTGTTCTACACAAACAGGAAGTCTCAGAAAACCACTATGGCCCAAATAAACCACAAAGCCTTATTTGTATGATGCCTTATTAGAAGCCAGCTGCTTTTGCTTTATTAATGTTTTATTAAGGACCATCTGGCTGCTGCCGCCATGGTTCTGATCTTCAAAGAAGTGGGCACAGAAGAGGAATAAGCATTTTCCGCTCACAGACTATTCCAGAAAGTCTCTCTGGTTCGGGGGTATTTTCTGAGACCCATGAGGATCATATGAAGCATATTGTCACTGCTGTGGACACAAATCCTTCTTCCTGCCTTCTTCTTGAAATTTCCATGTCCCATGATTGTATTTCCAGGGACTTGCCTAAGCCAATAATGCTTCCCGATTGATGACATGGGGCAGTGAGGTGGTACAGTGGATATGGCGCTGAGCCTGGAGTCAGGAAGACCTGAGTGCAAATGTGACCCCAGATACTTTTTAGCTATGTGACCCTGGGCAAGTCACTTCACTCTGTTTGCCTCAGTTTCCTCATCTGTAAAATGAGCTAGAGAAGGAAATGGTAAACTACTCCAGTGTCTTTGCCAAGAAAACCCCAAATAGGGTCATGAAGAGTCAGGCGTGACTGAAAATGACTGATGACATTGGACATGGGAAACCAATCAGTGCACCTGAGTAGGCGTTTGCCCTCATCCCTGGAAGACCCATGAGCTTTGGCTGACTGGTGTAGAGGAGACAGGACAGGAGAGATGGACATGCCAAGGCTCAGGGAGTCTCTCTGCTGGTCTTTCCCACCTTCTGCCATGGAGGCATACAAGGCTCTGGTGAACCCTATAATTTTTTACTTCCTTTGTGGCCCCCCATTTCGTATCCCCATCCCAGGTATCTCCTGTTGGGTCTTCCCATGTGCTCCTCCTTGGTTGCCTTCCTACCTCTCAGACCAATCCTTTCCTTCTCCCCTTATAGGATCATCCACACCCCACCCTCATGCATGACTACAGCCCACGGCTCCGTACTGGGCCCTTTTTCTGTCCTAACATTCTCCCTCTTGGTGATCTCATCAGCAACCTTATCTCTATTCAGGTCACTCCAATAGCTAGCTATGTATCTATAGAGGTCTGTCTATCTATTTATCATTTATTTCTAGGATCACTTTTGTTGTAGTTATTCAGCTGTTTCATTTGTGTCTGACTCTCCATGACCCCATTTGGGGTTTTCTTGGCAGAGATACTGGAGTGGTTTGCCATTTCCTTCTCCAGCTCATTTTACAGATGAGGAAACTGAGGCAAACAGAGTGAAGTGGCTTGCCCAGGATCACACAGCTAGTAAGTATCTGGCATCACATTTGGATTGAGGAAGGTGAGGCTTCGTGACTCCTGGTCGGTGCTCTATGCACTATGGCGCCACCTAGCTGCCCTGATCATAGGACCATAGCCTAGAGGTGGAAGGGGCCTCCGAAACCGTCTAGTGCCACTATTTCAATTTATAGATGAGAAAACCGAGGCCCAGGGAGGTAACGTGATTTTCCTAAGATCACACCAATAGTGAGCATCAAAGGTGGGATTTGAATCTAGGTTCTCTGACTCTTTCCACTTTATCAGCATCCGGATTGCCCTACTGGTATCTTAAATTCAGCATGGATGAAATGGCACAGGCCCGGGCACCCATCAGCTGGGGAATGGCTGAACAAATTATGGTCAACGAGTGCATATGCAGTGACATTGTGCTGTGGAGAATGACAAAGGGGATGGTTTCAGAGAGTCCTGGGGAGACTTGTATGAACTCTGATGCACAGTGAAGGGAGCAGAGCCAGGAGAATAATTTACACAGTAACAACATAGTAAAGGCAACAACCCTGAAGACTTAGGAATGCTGATCAACTCAATGACCTGCCATTATTCCAGAAGACTGACATTAAAGTGTGGGACCTGCCTCCCAACAGAGAGGTGATAGACTCATGCAGAATGAGACGTGCATGTTTGGTCATGGCCGACGTTTTCCTTGGCTATGCATATTTGCTACAATGGTTTTGTTCTTCTTTTTTCTTTCCAGTGTATGTGGGAAGGAGTTTGGGGAGACAAGAGAAAGAAAAAAAATAAATGCTTGTTAGTTAAAAAACAAATAAAATTTAATTTTAAAAAGTTGTGAAAGTAACTACTTAAAGTACATAGGAAAAAAATGGAAATTTGATAGCTAAAATGCAATTATTATTCTGCCAAGTTTGATTAGAAATCAGACTGACATGCCTGCAGTCCAACTTAAACTCAGTTATAATATAATTAAGAGTTAGGACATTTTAATTGCATTCCTATTTAAATGTTAATGTCTCCAACATGCACCTGATTTGCAATTAGTCCTCATTTTGGAAAACTATAATCATCAATTTTAGCTGCACGTTGTAGGTCTGGGTTGGTATCCACATACAAACCAACGGACCTAGATGATAGCTAGAGAGAAGTTGGTCTATAGGCACCATTACCATCTCTCTGTGTACTCCCAGCTCCTCTCTCCCCACTGCCAGATAGTGTTGCCCAATGGATAGTCCAGTGCAAGGGCCATTTTCCAACTGAGGCCCTTCCTGGTTTTCCTCAGTGCCAGTATCTATCTCCTCCCTCAAATTACCTTATATCTGTTTAGTACACACACACACACACACACACACACACACATACACACACACACACACACACACAAATACACATCCCCTTCCTCCAATAGAATGTGAGATCCTTTAGGGCAGGGGCTGTTTCCTTGTTATTTTTGTTTGTTTTGGTATTGCTAGCACCTAGTATAGTGTCCGCATGTAGTGGCTACTTAATAAATACTTCTTGTTTAGTTGATTGACTCAGAGTCAGAAAAATCTGAGTTCAAATCCTGCCCCAGACACTTACTAGCTGTGTGATCTTGGGCAAGTCACTTAACCTCTGTCTGCCTCAGTTCCCTCATCTGTAAAATATGGACAATAATGGCACCTGCCTCCCAGAGTCATTGTGAGGCTATAATATGCGTTGGTTGGGCTAGATAAATGTGAGCTCTTACTTTTTGACCCACGTACAAGGAGAGGATCTTCATCCGCAAGCAGGAGCTGGTGACAGGGCTAGAAGAGAGTCTGATATGTAGCTATAGAGCCGCCCTCAACATCAGCTTGGACTTTGCCCTTTTCCTCATACTGCCCCCCCTACACCCTACTCACTATTACTACAGCACTAATTATAATTTATAATCATAATAACAATAACTAGAATTTCTATAGCACCTACTATGTTCCAGTTGTTTTCTGTCACGTCTGATTCTTGGTGACCCCATTTGGGGTTTTCTTGCCATAGATACTGGAGTGGTTTGCCGTTTCCTTTTCCAGATCATTTTACAGCTGAGGAAACTGAGGCAAACAGGGTTAAGTGATTTGCCCAGGGTCACACAGTAAGTGTCTAGGGTCACATTTGAATTCAGGTCTTCCTGACATCCAGCCTGGCGCCATATCCACTGCACCACCTGGCTGTCCTCCGTGTTCCAAGCACTGAGCTAAACACTACAAATATTATCTCATTTGATCCTCACAACAATGCTGTGAGGTATCCTCAGTTTACAGTTAAGGAAACTGAGGCAAACAGAGAATAAGTGACTTGCCCGAGGTCCCACAGCTAGGAAGTATCTCAGGCTGGATTTGAACCCAGGCCTTCCTGATTCCAGGCCCGGCCCCATGCACTGTCCAGCTATAAGCTGCTTATAGCGAAGAACTTGATAAACTCATTGAAGCTGGAGAGGTAAGTGCCTGATACCTGCTTAAAATATCCTCTCCCTTACAATATTTGAAGGAGTAACTATCTAACGGTGGGATTGTTTTCTGTCAGTTGGTAGAGAATGTTTGAGGCACCTTCCCAGCTCTCCTGAGACCACGGCCAGCAGGCAGTCACCTCTGCTGCCTGTTTCTGGGGCTGGGACTGACAGTCTGAGGCTTCTCACTGAATCTGGGGCCTCAGAGCTGGAGAATCCCGAAAGATTGATGCCCAACCCTGTATTTTACAGATGAGCCAACGAAGGCCTTGAGACCCGATGCAGCCATGCCGCTAGGAGATGGCCGAGCAGAGACCAGAGTCCAGGCCTCCGGGGTCCCGAGCAGGGCTCTTTCTGCTTCCCCACACTGCGTTTTTTGGGGAGCCGAGAATAATCCCAGGGAAAGAATCACGGCTCTGAGTGCAGATCAGCCCCAGGAAGAACAGTGGGGAAAAGGCCAAATGATTTATTTCTGAACAATGCCCTGCCCCCCTCTCCTGCCTCCCCCATAATGGATGGGCACCCCGTGGCTGCTCCTCTCTGCCAGGTGCCAAAGAGATGAATCCTAATGAGGGATGAAGGCTGCTGCCTGGGAAACACTGCCCTGCCAGGGGAGGAAAGTGCATCTATCCCCTGGCTCCTAGCGGTCCGTGCTCCCTCAGCTTTGCCACAGATCTGTGAGCTTGCCAGACCTCCCGGGCCCGGCCAGCTCTCCATTTAGCTACACCTCACTCCTCTCTGTGGATCGATGCCCAGCAAGCTTGATCAGCCCCTGTTCGTGCTGCTGCAAGGCACTGGAGAGAGCCCCCCGCCCCTCAAGGAGATTACAGTCTAAAGGGGGAATGAGACACCCACACACCTAAGTGTGATACTAGGTAGCACGTGAGAAGAGTGAGGGAGGGGTCTGGACAAAGAAATGGGAGGCAGTCGGGCATGACAGGTAGGGAGCTGGCCTTAAAGTGAGGTTCTGGGCTCAAGTAACATTCACTTAGGGTGTGACCTTGAGGGTTGTTTAACCCCTCAGGGTCTCGGGTAGCTTTCTAAGACTGTACATTGAAGACTCTTTGCTAATCTGTCTTGGTAAAAGGAGCTACATTGATGAGATCTGGTCTGGTTTTTTTTTTTTTATTAGACATGAGATATTTATTTTGTGAGACAATCAAGTGATTGTAATTCCCCACATACTTCTGATTAAGTGCAATAGGAGCCAGTCATGTGTAATCTCTGCACAGTAATGCACCTCATCCTTTTATTTTTAGTCATTACACAAAAATCAAATCATAAAACCAGTGAACAAGATATGCGGACTTCACGAAAGGTAGCTAAGCCTACATAATGAGAAGTTAGAACCGGACACAAACTGGAATGGTCAAGGAATAGGAATTTAGTCAGATAGAATGCAATTAAAAGTAACCAAAATAAGTGTTCAAATATAATTTTCTTCAATATAGTAAATGCTCTCTTTAAATCACATTCAGGCAAGGTGCACATTTTTTTTCTTTTTTCCTTTTTAAACCCTCCACTATTAGCTTAGTTATGTTAGGTATATATGGTAAATTATCCAAAGTTACACAAAGTAATTTTGATGTGGGTCAAATGCTGCTTTGAACATCATGTAAAAAATAAGATTGACTTTCTGAAACTAAATTAACATTCTGACACAAATACACAAAATAAAATTTGGCAACATTAAAGAGATGTCACAAATGCTTATTCTCAGCTATGTAGTGTTCCCATACGCAAACTTTTGGTTTTAAATCTCACAACTGGATGAGTATCCAGGAGCAGTTTTCTTTCCATTTTGGCCATTATTTAGAAAAAGAAACTGTTCCTAAAACCAGTTTACAATGAACTTTAGTAAGCATTTTAATTCCTACATAAAACTTCCAGGTGTAACACAGTAAACACTGGATGGGAAGCCTGTAAAGTACAAAGGTCATCCCACCCACCAAGGTATCAAGATTCTCTTTCTACAAGCAGATAAATTCTATCTTTCTGGTCACTGGGTGCAATGTTAGACATTTTCATGTGTGCTCATGTTTCAAAAAACATTCAGAGAAATTACAAAGCACTGTGATTGTACCTCACTGGTAAAAGGCTTGGTATGGTTTGATCTCATGGCTTTGCCTGTCTCACAGAAGCCCAACATCCCCACCCTGGCCGAGAGTGTGTTAGTGTGTGTATATGTTTTATGGCTACTTGCTTCCAAAGATGTGCAATTTAATGTGAAAAAAAGTTGCTAGGCCTATCTCCTTACTGCGTATAAAATCGGCTGCAGAACAACCCTAGTCCCAAGCAGTGCCTCCCCAATAAACACCCATCATCAGAATCAACGGGACTGGGGTTCGTGATTGTCCCTCACAACCCATACAGTTGCTTGTACTGAGGCTGCCTGGGATGCCGGTCTGGTTTAAAAAAAGAAAGATGAGGGAGAGACCAATTTTCAGGTAGTTCAGGCCAGGGGAGGATCAGAGAAAGCTTAATGGAAACCTTGGATGGCACGCAAGTTGGGCCTTGAAGGAAGAGAACCTCAAAAAGAAAAGAAGAGGAGGGAGGACATTCCAGGAATGGGCAAATGCTTAGAGGCAAGAAAGGGCAGGAGAAGACTGCGGAGCATTTAGCCAGGAGGAGGACCAACCCTACTTCTGCCACTTTCAAAGGCATGGAACCTTGAGCTAGTCACTTACCTCCCTTGTCCCCATTATCTTGGTCTGTAAAATGACGGAGTTGGAATGGATGACTCCTGAGGTCATCTGAATGTCTGTCCAGCCCAGACATTGTGGCAGATCAGCCATCAGCTTTGCTGCTGTTCTAGCGCCATCTTGGCCAGAGGTCATCCTTTGGTGAGTCAACCCACTCATGCTTGGGTTGAGTTCTGGAGCAAGCTTGATCGGTGAGTGAAGCAAGTACAAATTTGTCTAACCAACTCTTCCTAGTTGACCAGAGCATGCTATCAGCTCTGCTGCCAGGCACATATACTCGCTTCCTCTTCCAGCTTCCTTATTTTCTCTTTCCACCTCTCACTCTGGCAACAGTAATCAATCAGCACCATTGCTTTGGGAAAAGGTATGTCAATGGAAGCCCCATGGCTCCTCTCTCCATTTCAGTGACTTTCAATACAAAAATAGCCCTCACTGGCCATCAGTGGCTGCTTGTCAGAAGGGCTCAGGAAATGCTCCTTAACTTCAATGACTAATGACCAACCTTGTGCTGGTGAAGGGAGTTTCTATAATAGGAGCTCCCCACAGGGATGAAATTGTGGGCCCAACTCCTCCCATCCCTCTATCAAGTTCTGGGGTGTTTAGTTCAAATAAACAAACAAACAACCTCTGTTTATAGTGAAGCCTTGCACTGCACACACACACACACACACACACACACACACACACACGTCTTTAGTATGTTGTCTTCTCTCATTGGATTGTAAGCTCCTTAAGGACAGGAACTGTCTTTCTTTTCCCCATTCGTATTTCCAATGCTTAGCATAGTGCCTGACACACAGTAGGTGCTTATGTTTAGTGACTATGGATACCACAATTATGTCTGTAAAAGAGGAAATGTTAAAACCTTTCTGGACCCATTGGGCTCCCTACAACCAAGTTGAGTTAATCAGGGAAAACCTCTAAGAAGAGGAGATGGTCGATCTCTGGAGTGTTAAAGGGAGGTAGACCTGTGGCTTGGAAAACAAAGAAGATTGAGGAAAAGACCCAACATAAAGATGGGAGGTGAAGCCTCTATGCCAGCTGTGAAATGGGTTTGCCTTGTTGAACGCAGCCCAGTTGCTACAAAAGTTGGCATGATGAGACCTTCTGTTACAAAGACAGAGTTTTTCTCCAATTTGCATTAAGCCAACCTGTGCTCCTCTCTGTGCCCATCAAACACATGTGAAGAGAAGAAATTCAGACCAAGCACAGCCTTTTCCCATCTCATTTATTCAGAGATCAACTAGCTCCATAAAGAGAGCCCCTTGCACATTCATGAGCGTTCATAGAGGTGTTATTCTGATCTTAAGATGGCATGATCTGGCTTTAAAAAAATACAAAAGGAATACCACCACAAGTAGCCATAAAAATGGTGCCCGCCAAGGAGCTGGGGTAAAGGGGAAGGAAACTGCTGTGAATAAAATAAACAAATTCAACAGCCTCTAAACACTGCAGCCCCCCAAACCAAATTATTGTTTGATGGTTGGCATTTTAGCCATCATCATCACTCACAGAGGCTGGTGTGACGCATATTTCCAATGCAGAGAAATAAAAGCCGATGCTGAATAGCAGATAAATACACTGAAGATGCGAATCAAAGCCGTGAAGAGAGACAACAGCTGGTAGGGAAAAAATAGAGCCATGCAGATGTCAAGATCAAAATTAAAGACATTTCAAATCTGTTACACTAATACACGGGAACTGTCATCCCCAAGGTTATCGGAATGGCTTTTTATTTCTCCCACTCAGAATTAGAGAGTGCCAGACTATTCCACATTGAGCTGAAAGGCTCAAGGTACCAACAGGCTCATGAGAAGCGTCAAGGGCCCAACTCACTCATGGTGGAGTGTCTACCTCTTAGCGTTTGCTCGAGACCCTCTGGACACACACCTGGACAATACAGAAAGACGGAGTCTGTGGAACAGGTCGGGTATTTGGTGGAAGGAGTAAAAGCAGAGCTCTTAAAAAAATGGAACTAAAGAAGTGAAACCCAGGCAAGGAAAGAGGGAGTGGTGTTGGAATAACCTCGACCATGTTCCTGCAGTTGGCCTGCTAGCTTTCCTCTCTACACAGCATCCTGGCAAGGCAGCGCCCAGAGTCCCTGCAGGGAGTGAGTGAAATTTGTGAGAATCCTCTTGGTGCTCTAGTAACAGATTGGGTCCTCAACCTTGGTAGGTGGTCCCAGAATTCAGTCCCCTGCTGTGGGGAATTTGTTGGCTCATGGCCTGGCCACTCCTCCCATTGTGTTTACACAGAACAACCCTGCTGGCTGGTAATCAACCATCAAATTTTGCAGGGAGATTCATGGGCAGCCAAATGGGCTCATTCTCATACCCATTTCCTAGAGTCAATAGCAACAAAAGTAAGGAAAGTCCAGTGGGGCTAGGGACAGGAGGCAGGAAGAATTTCCATAAAGGTATCCAAAAACTTTTATGAAGTTGGGAGTTCCCTCCAACCCTCTAAGAAGAATGGGATTTTATATTTTGTCTTTGATTGAAAAAAGACATCAAAATTGAACTTCATGAAAGGCAACCTGGCACCAGAAAAGAAGACTGAACTGGGAGTCAGGAGATCTAAATGTGAATCCTGCCTTGCACATTTACTAGCTGTGCGAAGGGGTGGTGCAGTACCATGGAGAGAGCACAGGATTCGGACAGGGTTCGAATCCCAGATTCATGCCTTGGTGACTTTGGGCAAGTGATTTAACCTCACTCTGAATCTGGAAAATAAAGGGATGGAACCTCTAATGTCCCTTCCGGCTCTAAATCTCTGATCTTATGGCTCTGGGGGAAAGTGACATCCCCTCTCTAAAGCCTTCCGTTTCCTCATCTGTAAAAAGAGGGTGATGATCCTTGTAGTCTGCTGAAAGGAGAGCTGCTGATACAGCAATGATTAGCTACGTTCTCCCTTTCCAAGGCTACTTTCGCCCCAACACTGGTGATTGAGGAAGGGTAAGGTTAGGGATAGAACATGAATTTCAAATTGTATAGGAGTCAGAGACTATTCCATTATGTGGCTACTGAGCCTCCCCAAGAGTTGCTCCCTAGGAAGCTCCTTCATCTCTCTGGGTCTCATTTTCCTCATCAGTAAAATGAGACAGAATCAGAGAATTTTAGAGATGGATGAAACCTCAGAAGCCATCTCATCCAACCAAACCCTAAAGCAGAATCCTCACGATGACATACCCAACAAGTGGTTGTTCAGTCTCTACACAAAACAGTCGAATTAGACGATCTTAAAGGTCCCTTGTAGCTTTGAAACTCTACAGTTTTGTAATTCTGAGTTAAAGTAGACTTTTTTTAAAATTTTGATTTTTTCAGTGAGGCAATTGGGGTTAAGTGACTTGCCCAGAATCACACAGCCAGGAAGTATTATGTGTGTGAGGCCGCATTTGAACTCAGGTCCTCCTGACTCCAGGGTCGGTGCTCTATGCACTACACCACCTAGCTGTCCCCTAAAGTAGACTTTTGATCTTCTCACCCAATCCCATGTCCCTGGTGGGTTTTCTAGAATAATCTAGATTTTAGAGCTGCTTTGGAGACCAAACCGGGTGAGAAGGAGCAATTGACAGAGACAACTGAAAATGGATTATTCCCCAAGTTGTTTTTTGGTCATTGACTATGAAAATAACCAGCAGGAGGCACTGGCCGGCTAACGGCAGTATTAGGAATGCCCTTCCTAGCACCTGCTGGGACCAGCTTTCCCAAGGACCATTCATAACATACAGATTTTCTCTCTGTAGGCCAGTTGGGCACTCCACGCCCACCCAGACCTCAAATAACATGGCATTTGGTCTGGCTTTCTTTGGATTTATGAAATACAAGCATTGGAAGGAATTTCCATCTACAGAATAAGAGAGCTATGTCAAGTTTTCCCATTGTTTTCCCATAGTGGTATAACTAGGTCAATGAATAGGTACGGATTAGTGAATTTCTGGGCATGGCTCCAAATTGTTTTCCAGAATGGCTGGACCAATTCACACCTCAGCCAATGGTGGACTAGTGTGCCTATATTCCCAGAGCCCAAAGCTTTTTAAAAACCAGCCGCTTGGGGCAGCTAGGTGGTACAGTGGATCGAGCACCGGCCCTGAAGTCAGGAGGACCTGAGTTCAAATTTGGCCTCAGACCAAACACTTGACACTTACTAGCTGTGTGACCCTGGGCAAGTCACTTAACCCCAACTGCCTAAAAAGCAAAAACAAAACCAAAAGAAACCCAGCCCCTAGAGCAGGCTTGTTTCAGGTTACTGGTAGTGCCTTCTCTCCAACTTCCTCTGTAGATCTCTTTTTTGTTCACAGTTGTTAGCAGTTGTTCCTTTCTTTCCACCCACGATAGCATGCTCCTTGAAGGAAGAGGACATTTTTGCCCTTCGTTGTATCCCTGGTGCCTAAGCAACTGATAAATGCTTGTCTTGATTTCAATAACATGCAGAATAATCAATCAATCAACATTTATTAAGTGTCTATGATGTACCTGGGGACACAAAAAGAGGCAAAAGACAGTTCCTGCCCTCAACGAGCTCACAATCTAATAGGGTAAGACCCAGAGTCAGTTTGAGAGCTAGCAAAAACCACCAGAGTTAGCCAGGATCACTTCACCTTCAGCAATGAGAAAACTGAAGCCCAGGCTCACTCCAGGCTGCACAGAGTCAATGGTGGAGCTGAGATTTGAACCTCTGTCTTCCAATGCCAGCGCTAGTACCGCCACCCTCATCACGCTGAGCTAATACTCCTACGAGGAAATCTAGACCCAGTTTCCTTGTGAGCAGCCTGAACTACGCTCTCTGTGTAGGTGAGGAGAACCCGGCTAGGGTCTACACCAGACCAGGATCAAGGGATGGCGGCTATAGAAACGGAAAGGAGATTGATCTGCTTGTCTGCATACAAGAGAACGACAGACTCCAATTTTGAAGGAGGATTTTATTGTCGGAAACCTCAGTGGACAGTTGTCCTTTGCCCTGGGAAAGAGCTCACCTGTTCCATGCAATGCCAAAATCCTACCACTGTCCTAAGCTTACCAACCCATGAGGCTTCTGCCTTTTTTCTCACTTTTTATTGTGGCAGGTCAAATGCTTGCCTACTTTGAAACCTGTCAAACATTTTATTTTGTTTTTTCTTTCTTTTTGCAGAAACCTTTCCTTACATTCTTACCCAGCGTTGAGCTTCCCCAGCACTGACTTGTGCATCAGGATAGAAAGTTTAGGCATTAATGAGGCCTCAATTCTAATATCATTTGGGCAATTGCTTGGTCATACATTTCCTTTGTTGCACATATGAGCATATGACTGTGATTTGGAATCACTCGCCAGTACGAAAGGCAAACTGCCTCGCCCTGTGGTCTGAATCTGTGCTTTCTCTTAGGCAGCTGCCAAGTTCGTGAAGCAGAGACACTGGACAGGAGGGAAGTGGATGGGAGAGAGCGATGGACAGGACACAGCTCAATGCTGCGGGACACTTGGAGAGTCATCAAAACAGAACGGAGAGTTCAAAGGAAGATCGGCGATCCCATCGTTTGGGGCGTAATAAGGCAGATGGTCAAACATTTTGTACAAGATCTAAAATGTGGTACTTATAAGAGGTAGAAAATACCAAAATAGTATTTAAGAAAACACATCAGTTATTTAAAACAATTAGGTAAATTTGCCAAGTTTGTTTTTTTTTTTCTTAAAAAGTTCCCCTGTTGTATGTTTCGAGTTTGTAGAAACCAGCAAGGTTGTGGATACAAATGCATTGCGAATTTCAAACTGTACTATTGAACACTGGCAACATTGTTTAATAGGTTGCAGTGGGAGGGTCACGGGAGGACAGGAAAGCAGGGGCTGCTTTCAGTCCTAGCTAAAGGTTCGGTTCTCCCTTAGGGAAGTTTCCCCAGTGGCTGCTTTGAGCCATTGATCCGAAATGTTGGGCGTGGGGATTTCTTTCCTAATGCTTGAACAACAGGGTAAAATTGTGCATGTAAGGCAACTGGACAACCTCTTCCAGGAGGTTCTAAACCCATATTAAATAAAAATAAGATTTCATCTCACACCCCATCCTCCCACCTGAGGAAATAAAAAGAAGAGAATAATCAGACCAGCGCCTGCAGAATCACCCGGGATGAGCAATTCTCCAGCAGTCTGAGGCCAAAAGGTCGCTGAGCGACCAAATTAAACTTGGGCGGCTCGTGAAGTCGGGGCTCTCTTCCTGTTCCCTAACATATCTGGGAGATGTTATTTTTCCCCTTCAACACAATTCAATAAGGCATCAATTTAATCTGAATGTCTGTGAAGCCTTTGGAAAATTAGTGTTAAAGCTTCTCCCCTTCTCCTCTCCCCAAGCCTCTAACATTCAAGATTTCATTTTATTAAATAGTTTATATATAAAAAGAAATTAAGGTGTTCTACATTCATACAAACAATCATGGTAACAATTGGAGTTGTAGAGAAATCCATTGAGGAAAATAGATACTTATATACTTACAAGGCTAGAGTAAGCACAAATGTGTCATTCTAGACGGTGTCTTTTAAATACATGTACATATATTTATATATAGATAAGTATGCATTGTCTCAGAAAGCAACCAGCAGAGAATGAGAGGCAGATGAACTTCTTTCACCACAGGGTAGGAGTGTCCAGTTTGGAAAAGCCATGGTCTCTTCGAAGGTCCAAGTAAGTACCGTTGCTCACCCATGAGTCATCACTGGATTTCCTGTCCAACACCAAGAAGTTTGCTGAATGAGCATCTGAAGGATTCTCTGGACAGTCTCCTCACCTATCGCTACCTGAGGCCTCAAAGAATACAGCTGTTCTTTGATCTGTCGAACTTTCTTAATCCTCTAATACAGGCAAAGACTGAAAAGTTATAGATTACTGGAAGGGTAGAACCTGAAAGCCTGGAAACCTGGATTTTTGTCTTTGTTTTTGAAAATCCTCAGGGCCTCTGACTTGTCAAACATGAGAGACTGTGAACAGTTTGGCTTTTGAGAAAACCACAAGGGCTCATCTGGTGCTGTATCAATCAATCACCAAGAATTTATTAAGCGTCTACCATGTGTATGACGCTGTGTTGGGCCTTGGGGATAAAACCTAAATCTATATGACAAATAAGTATGAAAAGATACAAAGTGAAATGAGCAGAATCAGTCTACATTGACTACAGCTATGAGTATGTGTGAGATGGCCTAGAGTCTAGGGGTCTTGCTACCCACCTGCGTGTGTGATAAAGGCAGAAATGTGGAGCAGGCAGGGAGAAAGACAATGACGTCCCCTCCTTCCCTTAGCTTTGGTTCTACCTTAAATTCACTTGCATGCCAAACTCAGGATTTGGGGAATTTCTACCTCTAAATCATATAATTTTGGGATAACAGACTGTGATTCAATCCCTGACGTGGAATTAAAGGGGGAAAAGCCCTATAATGGAAGTCTGGGGTACTCTTTCCTGTTTTATTAATAACCTTAGCTGGGTGTGATAACCCAAAGCCTGTCGCTGTGGCTAAAATGCTGCCCACATCAGGGAAAGCTTTTTCAGTCACTGCCCCCTAGGAGCTGTCAATGGGCAGCAGCACCGACGTGAACAACACAGCTGCATCCAGCTGTGACCAGAAAACAAAACCATGGGGACGGCACATGGTAGCGACCACTCAACATGGCCAGCAGGGGACAGGTCCTGTGGAAGCATCACGAATGCACCCCTGAAGCCACTAGCAGCTCCTTAGCAAAGATTAAGGAGTGGTCACTCCACGTGTAGCCCGTCTACACATATGTCCTACGTACATGTCCCTTCACAAGTGCATCCTATCAACATTTATTAAATGCCTACCATATGCAAGGGGATTGGAAAACATCAAAGGGCTTTGGTAATTAGAAGCTACTCCCTTGTGCCAAGATCCATCTTTTCAAAGCAAAAATCCTCCCCAAAATGCTTTGGAATGTGGAAATTTCTGAAGAATTAAAGTTCTGGGTGACCCAAATAACAATGTGTCCGTGTTGTTCCCTCCCAGTGAAAGGAAAGCTTTGTGAGGACAGGGATTGTTTGGTTCTTATTTTCATTATCCCAGTCTGATGATGTGCAGTGTAGAGACAGTGGGTTCAAGAGTTGGCTTCAAGTCTTATGGGTAGGCGAGCCACTTGTCCACTCAGAGCTCTTGGCAACTCAGTGGCTGAGACACTGCTGGCCTGCACTGACCAGGGGAGTTTCTTCACCTAGGAGTTCCCCATACCAAAGCCATCACAGCTCCAGTCCCAGAACCTGCCTCTATTCCCAGTCCCTCCAGCAGCTCCACCATATTCTCCATGGCAGTATTGGCCTACCAGGGGGTGACAAGCATACCTGAAAAACCGAGGCTGATGCTCCAAGTTATTCTCTTCCATGACCCGTCGTCGATCCCTCTGCAGTTGCTCGATCCTTTGCTTCTGTGTTTCTGCTTCTTCTATGTTCCCTTCTTCTAAAAACCTGGACAGAGAGGACCATTAGCTCAGGGATGGCCTTGACCTCTTGGTCATATGTGGCTCCTAGGCATGTCCCCAGTGCGTTGGTGTTTGCACCACAACCCAGGGGGGAAGGAGAGGAGCTCAAGGATTGTTATTCTCATGTGACTAAAGAGGAAATGAAGGCTCTGAGAGGCAGAGGAGGAGATGCAGAGAGTAAGAGGTAGACATCAAGGGCTTCAGTTTCCCTCTTCGGGGGGCTTGTGCAACATTGCATGAAATTCCTTAAATCCATACGGCCAGCTGGTCTTTTCAAAGTGCCCTTATTTACACTATGAATAAATTAGCAGGTCAGAGTGGTAGCAAGAACACTGGTTTAGGGGCACACAGGACCATAGGTGTCAAGCTGGAAATAAGATTAAAGGTAATTTTAATCTTTACCTTCAGAGCTATGAAGGTGAGATATGATTATACCCATTTTATAGATGAAAAAACAAGGCACAGAATGGTTAAGGGACTTGCCAAGGCCATGACGTTGGGTTCAGAAACCCAAAATATGACACTTACACAATCACTTATATCTAGGGGGCCTGGTTTTCTCTGGGCCTGGTTTTCTGTGTACTCTGTAAACTGTGAGAGTTCAATTTCTCAGATTCCTTGTAATCATAGCCATCTATAGCTCTAATGTTCTATGTCCTTCCTCCTAAGCACATCATGAAATGCCTTCGTGGCATCAGGGAAGGAGATTCTGGGATCACCAAGGACCATCTGAGATCCAAAATCTTGTGGCAGAAGAGATCTTATACACCATCTGGGCCCATTCGACAGATGAAAGAACTGAGGCCGTCAGAGGTGAAGGAAGAGAGACTTCTCCAAGGTCACTTTGGAGAATAGCTGCTGAATAGGGACGTGAAGCCAGACTCTGGGTGGTGGTGTTACATAGTGGAAAGAGTGCTGAACCTGGAGTCAGAGAACGTGGGGTTGACCCCCAGCTCTGCTACTTACTACCTTTGTGACCCCGGGGAAGACGCATCACTTGTCTGACTTTGGTTATTGTATCAACAAGATAAAAGCTTGGATGTGATGACCTCTGGGGTTATAACCTATGGCCCCCAAGCCAATACCCTCTGACAGTCTACTCATCCATTCATCCATCTATCCATCCATCCAGATATTGAGTGGGCAACTCTGCACGAGGCCTGTGCCTGGGCCTGTAATGTTACAATGGGTTCTTTATCAATGGAGAGATTTGCTTTACTTGGAGTAGATGGTAAGTTCTTTAAGGGTGGGGATTTTTAATTTTTTGGTTTTTTGGCCTTGTCTCATGCAGACAGTGGTTACTAACTTATTGAATGAATCAATGAACTGAGTGGATATCCTCGAGTATCAGGCATTGGAATGGTTAAGCACATGAGTTCCAGCCTGTCATGGTGTTCAAGATGGCGGCAGGCTGTGGAAATGAGTCTAGTGTCAGACAGGGTCATCAAGAGGCTTAGTATCCAGTCCTGCCTCTGACTCTTACTGTGTGACCCTGGGCAATTTGCTTAATCTTTTTGGGTCTCAGTTTTCTCATCGGTAAAATGGGATAATCACAATTGTTCTCTACCCTCATAGGGGCTCTCTAAAGAGAGAGACTTGGCAGCCTTAAAACACTATAGAAATGAGAGGTGTTTCATCTGTTACCATGAGATCTTGGCACCTCCTTGAGAGTGGGGCATTTCCCCAGTAGGAGGATGACAGATCAACGAGAGACCATTAAGAGGAGGATAGATGGATGACCATACATGTGGCCTCCTGGGCACAATGCGACCTGAGGGAATGGGGGACGCTGGGGAAGAGAAGACTCAGGAGGACACGGAAGCCTCTGCCAGTGCCTGAAAGTCTGTCAGATGGAAGAGAATTTGGTTTATTCCTCCTGGTCGCAGAGGATTGAACTAGGAGCAACAGGTGGACGGTGTACACAGGAAAATTCAGGCACGATGTCAGGAAAAGTCTAACAACTGAGCCCTCCAGAAGTGTAATGGGCTTCTTTGGGGGAGTGGGCTCACACTGGAAGGGCCCTTAGAGGCGGTAGAATCCAACCCCCCATTTTACAGGGGAGGAAGCTGAGTTAGGTGACCTGCCAGGGCAATATAAGCACAGTTGGAATCCTAAGCTAGTTCCTTTGATTCTAAATCCAGGGCTCTTTCCCATAGAGGCCTCCAAATGCCCGGTGGCTGTGCATCAGGGACACCACAGTGAGCGATGTGGGTTCCTCTCATCACTGACGTTGTGAGATCCCATGGTTAGCCTCAGTGTCCATCTCCTTGTCTCCCCTGTGGGCTGAGGAAGGCATCTTGTGCCAGGTGGTCGGAGCCCACAGGGAGCAAGAGAACATTACCTTTGGTCCGGCCGGAACCGTGTGTCCGTCGCAGGGAGGTACGGTTTGGTCAGTGGATCCAGCTCATTCAGCTCCAGGGCAAACTGGGTGAAGCCGTAATACTGCTCATGCCCTTTGGGCATGGGGTCTGCAAAGAAGCACAGCTATGGGTGCCCGCCTCCCACTCCCCCAGGTCTCTTGTTCATTTTTCCCTACGCACTTTCCTTGACCCCCTACCTGCTCTTCTCTGAGCTCAGTATCATTTTGCTCCCAATCTATTAAACCACCCCAGCAGAAGGGACCTGGGTATATTACTCTCCCCCTGGCTTTTCCCCTGTCTGCCCAGCTTGGCCCCAGGTGACTGTGAAGTCTAGACACTCACTTAAAACTTGAAATTGAGGAGCCTGAGTGCAAAGACTAGCGTCCAATTTCTGCGACTCCACTGGGCTTCACTCTAAGTGATTGGGTTCTCCTGAACTGTATTGTCATAAGAAATCTGCTTTTATAAAAAATCCTGTGATTGTTTTTTCCCCCTTCTCACTCAGCAGATTCCCCCAGTGTCAACTTTAGGGCTTTGAAATCTGTCAGACCTGTTTTTCCTTCCTCTATCACACCTAGAATTAACACACATAATGTGGTGGATGTAAGTGGGCTGCACCCTATTCCCAGTTTTGGCCTTGAGCATGTCACTTATCCTTCGTTGGCCTCAGTTTCATTACTTGTAAAATGAAGGGAGGTTCACCAAATGGCCTCGGAGACCCCTTCTGGTTCTACAGCTGAACAGGAAGCTATGAGATACAGTGGACTGTGATGGACATAGGAGGGAGGATGACCTCCATTGTAACCCCACCTCAGATACCCGCTAGCTATGTGACCCTGAGCAAATCACTTAACCTGCATCTGTCTAAGTTTCCTCATCTGTGAAATGAAGTTAATAATAACTCCTGCCTCCCAGGGTTATTGTGAAGATAAAATGAGATAATATTTGTAAAGCACTTTGTAAACCTTAAAGTAGTATGTAAATGTCAGTAATTGAAAACAAAAATAAAAATGAAATCAGTCACTGCCCTGCTCAAGCCACCTCCCGGTAGAACACAAGTGCCTCTGCTTGGCATCAGAGCCATGGGACTGGGTGCCCTTTGACCCAGTGAGTAGAGGTCAGAGTACCAGCCCATTAGAGCTTGAGGGGGTCTTAAAGGTCCTTCCATTACTGAGTCCTAGATGGTCAGAACTAGAATAACAACAGCAATATTGTGAATTATGGTCAATGGTTCTAGAGTACTCAACAAATAGGACATTAGAGGTTCTCAAGTCCAGCCTCCTCATTTTACAGCTGAGGAAACTGAGGCCCAAAGTAAAGTGATTTGCCCGAGGTCACAGGGCCAGGATTCAAACCTAGGTCCCTTTAACTCCAAGCTCAGACATCTTTCTTTCATTGTGACATTCCTGAGTTCCCAAAGGAAGTAAGATTTACATTATTTACATTTAGATTCTGAATTCAGGTTGTCTGAATTCCTGAATTCACCACTCTCCTATACTACCTCATCACAAGCCTCGAAGGAAGTTAGTGCAAGGATTATTATCCCCATTTTGCAGACGAGGAAACTGCGGACCAGACAGGGGAAGGGAGTTGCCCAAAGGTTCCCTCGGGTGGTTGGGAACAGCTTTCTCCAAAGGCCCAGACTCACTGCTTTTAGCCCTTTTCCCCTTCCTGTTTGGTCTTACATTGTGCCATGCTCACCAGAGGCCACAAAAATGTGTGTGGATTAAAAACTTCCTTCCCAGACTGAGCCAAGGGCTGGGTCCTGCAGCCAGATGCCAGTGTTCACAAGAAGCTCAGGCTGAGGGAAACCCCAATGCGGCGTCCCCTGGATAGAGCCCAGTGACTGACAACTTCCCACCTCTCATCCACACCTGAGCAGTCCCAGTACTCACGTGCTCTCCAGATGCACGTTGATGAGGACCGCATGCCACTGTAGATGCTCTCATGCCACTTCCCAAAGAGACGGCGCACGGCTTTGCCGCCTTTGTCAAAGATGGTGCCCTCGATCTCATGGGAATTGGTGCTCCAGTATTTGGCCTAGAAGATAGAGGGGACAGGTCACCCACCACTTCACGGTCACTTAGGGAGTTACTTTAACAGTGAGAAACTCACACTAAGTCTTCTGGACTTTGGGACACAGGATCTTCTGTGTGTCCAGTTGCTGTTATCACTGTCCTCATCATCGTACTAATCGCCATCTCATTCTTGTCATCTTGTCGATTTTGGACTTCAGTTGGAAAGGCTCCTAAGACAAGGCACTCTGCTGCTACGATGATTTTATTTGTAAGGTCTATGAACTATTGCACTATTGCATGCAATAACTGCTTTATGTAGGTGAATAAAATTACTGGGGTGTCAGCTCATCCTCTGCAAGCGTCCTAGGGACAACTGCATCACAGAGGATGATGGAGACGAAATGCTGTTCCCACATGGTTTGGATATTCTTCTCTAAGTTTTGGAAGCTTTTTGTTCCACATGGCCACATCTATTAAAAACGCATCAGGTCTACGTGTTAGCAATTTTGGGCAACAGCCTGATCTATAGCAATGGTCTAATTCCAAGGTAGTTGATTGGATAACTTCTCAAGGATATTTTGAGGTCTATATTTGCAGTGGGCGGGGGGGGGGTTATCTTGTGTCAGTCCATGAGAGACTATTTGCTTCTATGCTTCTATATACAGAGACTCTATTTTTGGGGGGGTGCTAGGTAATGGGGTTAAGTGACTTGCCCAAGGTCATACAGCTAGGAAGTATTATGTGTGTGAGGCTGGATTTGAACTCAGGTCCTCCTGACTCTAGGGCTGGTGCTCTATCCACTGCGCCACCTAGCTGCCCCCATATAGAGACTCTATAGGAATCTAACCCCCAGGTTGTGTCTTGCCAGGCATTCAGCAGGTGCTAAATTTCTGCAGATAAGTTGCATGATTTCTACCATTTCTTTGCACGATCAACATCGATCATTAAGTCTGGGCTCCTTCAACATAACCCTTCTATAATTCCTGGTGGTGATGACCTGGTCCTGAATTGTATCATGAATCCTTCCATCTTCCAAAACAAATCCCCATGATGCTACTTTGTTGAAATACTGTTCTGCGAGGCTGGACCCCCAGTAGCACCTATGGTTCTCCTCTCAGATCACAGGAATTAAATAGGTTTCACTCGCATGTCAGTTACATTTGACAAACCCAATGGTGGGTATCTGGTATCAGTCTTTTCTATTGTCTGGTGGAGCGGTGTCTGCTTATAGCTTTTCTACTGCCCTTTTCTGTTCCCAGGCGACAAATCAGAGGATGAGGAGACTGCGCAGTGTGAAAAAGCTTACTATCTGAATTTTTTTCTACACGAAATTTCCAACCTTTTGTAGACTAATGATGATGTTGATAATCACAATAACATCTTTAAATGATACTTAAGGCTCTTCTCCAGATTTCAACGGCTTTCCTTATTTATCCCCCTAAAACAAGATAAACCACCCAAGTCTTTGCTGAGAAGAAAGTTAACTTTCCCTCTACCACCGATTCTTCTGTGGTCAGGTGACATCTCAAAGCTCAGGGGAAAGTACTTGTGTGTGTTGGCTGCAATGCCAGAGTTGTGCCAGCAGAGGGTGCTAACTCCTCAGTAGCCTATTTCCCAAATTCAGCCTTACCTGGCTCCCCTACATCATCAGTACTGTCTTCAACTGAAAACAGCGTGTACCTTTGGATTACTAAACCCTGGGCTTTGGAACAGACCAACAGCAGAAGGGCATGTAAAGGCTATTTTGAGTAATGACTATTTCCTCTTCTTCAAGGCACTGAATCAAAGACTCTCAGAGCTGAAAGGGATCAACAAAGCCATCTGACCCACCCTGTATCTGACCAAGATCCCTTCTATGACATACTCTCCATGTGGTCATCCATCTGCCACTTGAATACTTCCATTGATGGGGATCTCACTACCTTATGAGGCAGTCAGTGCCAGCTTGGGGTAGCTCTGACCCCGAGGAAGTCTGACCTTACTTCTGACCGGAATCTGCCTCTTTTTCGCCTCCAGCCCCTGTTCTTATAGATGTGAGTTCTGCCACATAGGATAAATCTAACCCTTCTCCCATGGGACAACCTTTGCAGCTCTTGGAGGCTCAAGCAGTGTATGGCCCCTGCATTTCCCCAGGTCCTTCATTGGATCCTCTGAAGGATCAGGAATCAAATTTCAGCCTTTCAAGATTTGGGTATGATGTTGCAACAAGGAGTCATCAAGTCTTTAGCATGAATAACTAAAATCTAGGCAAGACATAAAAGGGGCAGGGTTCAACACCCACCTTTGGGAGAGAGAGCCCTTGGAAGGGCTGACACTCATATAGTGCCTAAGGTCTGCAAAGCATTTTACATACAAGTGTATGCCACCCTGTTATCACCCCCATTTTACAGATAAGGAAACTGAGGCTGAGAGAGGGTGAGTGAGTTGCCCAGAGTTGTACAGGTAGTAAGTGTTTGAGGCTGGACTATGAACTCAGGTCTTCCTGACCCAAAGTCTATGACTTGCAGTATCCACTGTACCCCCAAGCTGCCTCTGAAGATGACTGGGGTGGGGAGGTCACCTTTTGCCCTTGGTCAGAGCTACCCCTGCCCAGGATTACCTGCTATGCTCTTGGTTCTCTAAGCAGACATCGAGCGGGAAGGGACCTCAGAGGACAACTGTTCCAACCCCCTCATTTTACAGAGGAAGAAACTGAGGCCAAGGAGGGGAAGGAACTTACCGTAGTTGTCTCAGAAGGACCTATCCAATCTAGTCCTCCCTTTTCTGACTTCCTTATTAAATGGAGAGTAAGAACCATAACAACTGTTCTGGTTTCTAGATCACTTTAAGTTTTACGAGGACTTTCCTCACAATAACCTGAGGAGAGAGGTGGTACCAGTATTATCCCCAATGTAGAGATGGGGAAACTGAGGCTCACAGAGATGGAGTGATGCTAATAAGTGTTGGGGTCATGACTCCAGTCCCTGTCCATGACTCCAAGGTCGGTCAGTGCTCCTGGCACCACACCCAGAACCCCAACATCCTCTTTGAGTCTGAAATCTGCAATTCTACAAATTGGCTGCTCAGAGTGAAGAAAAATATCTCCAGTGAAATTCAGGGTGGTGGGGGTGCGACTTCACTGTTGTCCAGCTCACAGGCAGCCCTGGGCCACCTCCCTTGTCAGACTTTTAGAGGCAGGGTGGTGCAGTGGGAAGAGCCTGGATCTGCAGTCCTAGGACCTGTGTCTGAATCCTGACTCTGAAGCTTGGCCTAAATGACCTCTCAATTTCCTTCCAGGTCACTATTTATGATCCTGCAATCCTATTCAGTCATTCTCTTGTATCTGAAAAGCAAGGCCATGGCGAGCCCAACAAACGCCATTGTGGTTTGACTTTACGGGTGCCGAGAGGGACCTGATCCCCTTCTCTTAACCCTTCCTCCCCTCCCCCAAGGAAACAAGTCTTCCCCAGAGGCTGCCTCCCCAAACTTCCCAGCTCCAGCTTCATGCCTTTAAGGTTGCTGATCCCTGAGAAAAATGGAAATAACCCAGGAAACAGGAACACTTTGAGCTGTTATCAGTTTGCTTCTCCTCAGTATGGATGAGTTCTTCAGAATAAATTTGGAGAGGGAAGAGAGCAAGGGAGTACTGGGAGCCCTGGAGCCTGGGAGAGGCAGAAGTACCATGGGGCAGGGGAAAGGGGAGCAGAGCAAAAAGCCCAGATGCCTAATTCTGCCTGACCACCCCCCTCCCCAGGTACCTTGATAAAGTTCACTTTGCAGTGGCAGGAATCTTCATTTAGATTCTTAATGATGATTTCACCATAGTGTTCTATCCATCTCTGGCCACTCAGGATGTTGTGAATGCAAGAGGTCACTTTGTTCCACTCGAAGTGATCGCCAAAGCTGAGGGGAAATGAGGGTGAGGAAGGAGGTTTTCCAAAATTGAGAATGACAAATGAAAATAATAACCAGAATGACCTTATCGATGGGCCCACCACCAAACCCTGATATACTTTCCTCAACAAGGAAGAAACACACAGAATTCCAGTATTATAGTCAGAATAGAATGCAAGTTCCATGAGGGCAGGACCATTCCACTTTCATTTCTGCACCCCCAGTGCCTGGCACACAGTTGATTATAAGAGATGGCTGGAAGACCTAGGGCAGCTAGGTGGCACAGTGGATGGAGCACTGGAAGACCCATCTTCCTGAGTTCAAATCTAGCCTCAGATACTTACGAGCTGTGTGACCCTGGGCAAGTCACTTAACCCAGTTTGCCTCAGTTTTCTCATCTTTAAGATAAGCTGAAGAAGGAAATGGCAAACCACTCTGGTATCTTTGCCAAGAAAATCCCAAATGGGGTCACAGAGAGTGGGATATGACTGAAAAACAACTAAACAACAATGGAAGACTCAAGTTCAAATCTGGGCTTAGACACTTATTCTGTGTGACCTTGGTCAAGTCACCAACCCTCAGTTTCCCTATATGTAAAATGGAGATAGTAAGAGCACCTACTCCCCAGGTTGTTGTGAGGATTAAAGGAGATATCTATAAAGTACTTTATAAACATTAAAGTGCTAGCTTTATTTTATTATTAATAATTTTAATTGATTATAGATCGATTGACAAAAGCTTTTTTCAGAGCAGAGCTTAGGCATCACAGCCCAGAGGCCTCCCCCAGAGATGTTGGTCTTTACCACCTCTTCAATGAATTTGCTTATACCTTGGGGTGTTCATTTATTGGTCTGTTCACTCCCTCACTCCTTCGTTCGTGTGAGCACATGGTCTATTCCCCAAGGAAAATGCAACCTCTTTAGAGGAGAAGACGGCTTTGGTTTTGGTTTTGTCTGGACCCATGATTTCATCAGTGCAAGGGAGCTCCCAGGGAGGAAACCCTCCCTTCCTGTTGCAGTTTAATAGATGAAGAAACAAAGGCATTGACTGAGTGACTTGCCTGAGGTCACTCAGGAGGAAGAAACTGAGGGCCAGTCTGAACTCAGGACTTCCACTTTACCACCCAGCTCCTTTGTCTGGGACATGCCATCTTCTTTCCTCCTCCCAGCCTCGGTTTCTTCAGGTTTGAAAATGGCAGGTTGGACAAGATGAGCTCTGAGCCTTTCCAGCTCTACTGTGTCATGATTTGAAATGACACTAATCCCTGTGAGCCCAACATCAGTTTCTTTCAAATAAGACATGTTGACATTGAAGTGAATTGACTTGGGCAGCCCGTTCCCAGGCAATGAAAATCTGGATAAAGGCCTCACTGTCCTCTGTGTGTCCAGGAGGGAAGGGCCTGGGGTGAGTGAACAATGGTTAGAGCAGAGAGCGGAGTCTCCCAGGCTAAGGAAACTGGACATGGAGAAAATGAACAAAATCGGAGCCAACTGTCCAGTGGATCAAAATAGTTACACAATTGAATTTTATGTGCAAAGATAAGTCATGCATGGTCGCTTCAAAGGTTTCCAGCTAATTGCTTAAATTTAAATCTCAACCACAAATTCTATGCAGTTTGGGTTAATGGGGCCATGATGCCTCTGCAGAGAACTTACGCAGGAAGGGTGACATGCGTTGTGCCAACTGGAACGATTTCCATGGATTTGCCCCAGAATTTGTTTTTCCATCTCACATCTAAAACAAAACATCAAATGTCAGTCAGTTAGTAGGACAGAGGCGTACTCTGAGGCAACCAATCCATCAATGTACTTATTAAGGGCCTACTATGTGCCCAGTGCTAGAGATGAAAGGTCAAGGTTAGGGATGACCTGTCAAGGATATTGTAGAGAGATTGCTGTTCAGATGCATTCAGATGCTGTTCAGATGTTCTAAGTTAAATTCTGTTTAATTCAATGTGGTAAGAATTTATTAAGCACCTACTGCATGCCAGGCATTGCATTATAGGTTGGGAAGTCAACAAGCAAACAATGCACACTCCAGACAAACATGTTGTGTGTGTGTGTGTACACATACACACGGTAAAGAGGAGGTAATCTCAGAGGGAAGGCACTAAGCTTTGAGACTGAGAAGGACCTCTTCCAGGGAGAAAAATGAAACGGTCCCTTGCCCTCAAAGAGTGTGCATTCTATTGGGCATCACACCAGAGGTGCTTCTACTGCCGATGTTCCCCAATTCTGATTTTGATGGGGAGAAACTGTAGGTCCGAATGCTTCCTCATTCCCCTCCGGCCAACTGCCTATAGTCACATTTGGGCTGGTGAAAGCTTAATGCCTCTTCTTTTCTCATCCATTACCAAAAGGCAGAGATTTCATTAACGTGCCTTTTCCCACTAATTGGGGGAGAGCGGTCGTCCCTCTGGAGAAGCTTCCTGGCCAAAAATAAAAAACTGGTTTGCAGAGCAAATGAAGTTGCTCCAAACAAGATCTCAGGGGACAATATTTAAGTAATTTTTCCCGACTTCAGGAGCATTTCATTCAATGCAAACACTCAATCTGCAGACTAAAAAGCATTGCTGTTTGTCCATTAAAACAAAGGGCTAGTCTCTGGGGACCAGCAGTCTAATTCTTGTTATTATGTGTACTGGCAAGTAATAGAACGATGCTGCTTTTAAAGTCTTTTCAGTCCCAATTTTTCACTCGTTCAGCCTCTGTTCCTCACCCACTTGTGAGGCTTTCATTTTCATAGACTCTAGGCTGGGAGTGAAGGATATGGAGTGTTGAACTTGCTTCTGGGAAGAGCTCACCTCAGGCTTTACCCGTCAGGCCACCCTGAGCCTCAGACAACTCTCTGTGACCAGAGATTACAGACAGGTGATGGGCTGCTTGGGTGGAGGAGTTCCTATATCAACAAGACCAAAGGTTCTTCTGGAAGGGATAGGGGAAAAGATTCTCAAAAGGATGGAGGAGAGTTGGCCTCTTGGGTAGTACTTTACCAGAACCCTGCACCCACAGAAAGGAAGTATGGTAGAGGGAATTGTGCACTGTGTTTAGAGTCAGAAGGTATGGGTTGGAATCTTGGCTCTGCCATTTTCTCTTTGTGTGACCTTGGGGAAAGTCACTTCACTCGGGGCCTCATTCCACATCTGTAAAATGAAGGGATTGGACAACGTCATCTCTCAGGTCCCCTCCAGCTCAGAATCTCCATTCCTATCGTGTCTGAGGCTCTGTTGATAGGTGCGACTGCCAAGTATACAATCAATGACGCAGAGATAGGGAAAGCCCAGTTTATTATGTTCAGAGTATGGGCATCATTGAAATAAAAATCAAGGAGCCCAGAACATATGTTTCAGCAACCTTTATATAGGTTTTGTTTATATAAGTGGGATGGGTACAAGGGAATTTTTACAGAAAGTAGAAGCAGAAAGTAATTATGTACACGTCACAGAAGAGATGGCAGAAGGGGAAATCAGGTTAAACAGTAAGCTAGCTGGGAAACAATGGGGCAAGAGCTGCTCTCTTAAGCTTAGATTTTCAGACAGAGCAGGAACTAACCAGTTCACACCAAGGTGAAGGTCTCAGTTTGATTTTGCAGACTCTAGCTAGGTATGGGACCTGTTCACCTTAAATAATTGGTGGTGAGAAACTAAGCTAGAAATTCTTTTCTGATACTACAAAGACTCTGATTTGATGTCAAGAAAAGGGCTGATATTTCTAAGACAGAAGGTCTAAGAAAATCAGAGCTGTTCCTCTTTCTAAAATAAAAAGAATTCTCAAGAGTCCAAGAGTTTCTTTACTCCTCTGAGCACCAGCTTCCTTATTTGTAAAACGCTGATCCTGACAGCAACACGGCAAAATGGTTAGAGCTGGCTGCAGAGTCAGGAAGTCCTGTGGTATTCCAGCCCCACCTCTGATACAAACTGACCGTGTGACCCTGGGAAGGAAAGGGGAGGGGAAGGAAGCATTTACAGAGCACCTACGGTGTACTGGATACTGTGCTAAGTGCTTTACAAACATTATTTTTTAGATCCTTTCAATAAGTACTCACCTGAAAGGTGAGTACTATTAGTTTCTCCATTTTATAGCTGGGCAAATAATTTTACTTCTCCAGGTTCCCAATCAACTTTGCAAGTTTCAGAACAGGGGTGGGTTTGTATTATAGAGGGAGTTTGTTCACTGCGAGTTCTCTAAACTGATGAAATCACTGGGCTCGTGGGAGGCATGTCTTCCACTGTGTTATTGTGAGAGCCAACTGGCACCATGTGTGCGAAATGCTTTGAAAAACTCGAAGTATGGGAATATCAGTTTGAGCAGATCCCTTATTTAGGCCTCAGTTTCCCCATCTGTAAAATGTGGAGGTTGGCCTAGATGAGTCCTTCTAGCTTTAAACCCAGCTTGAGAGAGGTTGCCTACGTCACTTGGCTCCTCTGGGCCTCAGTCTCCCTGTCTGTAAAATGAGGGGGTTGGACAGAACGGCCACTAAGGTCCTTTCCACCTCAAAAATCGATGATGCTACGAGGTGGCGGCTTCTTCCACCAAACAATGGTAGCTGATGAATGATTTGAGCATGAGGAAAACCCGTTTCAGGGAATGCCTGTTCTCCTTTCAAGATGTCTGTCATAATGAATGTGTCATGAAAGAAAACCCACACTTTCCAAGCCTCGCACCTCTCCGACTCAAATCCTCAGGGCCGACCCTCGGTTGTCCTGTTTACATCTTGTCTGTTCATGGGAGCGCCTTGAGGGCAGGGACCGTTTCTACCTTTCTTTGTATCCTCAGTGCCTGGTACATAGTAGGTGCATAATAAATGCTCATTGACTGACTGATTTACACCATGCAGCTGCTGCCATCTCTATGGGAAGCTCATAGACTTGGGATTGGAAGGGGCATCATCACTGTCTTTGATCCTTAAGACCTGGCGCAGGAAGGTGGGCGGCCATCAAACCCTCTTCCCCCAGTGGACGTGTGGGTGAATGGCAGAGCCAGCATGGACCCCATGTGGCCAGATTCCTCATCCACATCTGGATAACATCAGGAGATTGTGAAAGTTAGTTAATTCCAGTGAGTCACAGCGGACTTTGGGTCTTACAGCTGGAAGCGAGCTGAGGTCTCATTTCATCCCATACGTTCAGCTCCCAGATGGGGTGAAGTGCGAGGGGACTTCTGAGTCAGCGTAAGTCAGCAGGGGCCTTATTGGCCAAACAGGCAGTGTGACCTGGGACTGCATCAGGAGGTGTGGTGTCTGGAAGAAGAGGGATACTGCCAACATGGAGTGCCTCTAGGTGAGGGAGACAAGGAAGGCTAGGGGACTGGAGACCATGAACACTGGTTAAAGGAGCCAGGGATGCTTAGCCAGCAAAAAGGAAGACCTAGAGAGAAGACAGGATCAAGGATCTGAAGGGCTGCCACACAGAAGAGGGGTTAAACCTTTTCTGTTTGGCCCTAGGGGAAAAAAAAATAATAATAATGATGATAATCTCTCAGGTTTACAAAGTGCTTTAAAATATTATATCACCTTTCCCTCACTCTGGGAGATGAGGGCTTTTATTATCTTCAGTTTACAGATGAGGAAATGGAAGCATATAGAGATTAAGTGACTTGCCCAGGGTCATAGAGCCGGTTAATTGTTTCAGGTAGGATTTGAACTCAGGTCTTCCAGGCTCCAGGCCCAGTGATCTTTCCAACCAGTTAGTCAACAAACATTTAAGTACCTACTATGTGCTAAGCACTTTCTGATATTGTGTCTTGTGATCCTCACAACAATCCTGCTGAGAAGCTAGACTCACGGAGGCATCAGGTGCTAGAAAAAGTGCTCCTGAGAAGTGGATGGAAGGAAGGCCATTCTGCGAGATGTTCCAAGGCCCGCTGCTCAGGGCTGAGCCACAGCAGGGGTGACCATGGGCACCGTCCATCTTGTGTCTGGGGGCTCTCCTTTTCTTTCCAGGCACGGGTCACACATGCTGCTCAGACCGAGGAAAGGACAGTCTGAACTTACACGCTGACTCCACGGCTGAGCTCCTGATCTTTCCATTGGGAGTGGAAGCTTTGGATAGAAGATGAAGGTCAGGTCTGTGCGTGTAAGAGGGTGTGTTCGTCTGCAACCACACAGAGACAGGGTCAAGGGGGCCTCAGCCCTTCACTGGAAACACTTTCGGACTCAGCGTGGTGTCAAGAGCCTTGAGTTACAGAAGCAGCCACAGACACAATCTCACCTCATGCCCTTGGCCTGGAGGCTGAGACAGACCCACACACATTCAGCAGTTAAGAGAACACGATCACGGGCCCAGACGAGTGGTCCAGAACGCTGGTTCAAAGACAGAGCCCTAGACGCAGAGAGGGCTCTCCTCCGTTAAGTACTTGCAAGCTGGTGATTGGTGATGCAGGGGACTGGCCATGGAGTCCCAGGACCTGAGTTCAAATCCTGGCTCTGCTAGTTAGCCTTAGAGACTTTAGATCTCCTAGAGTCTAATGGGTTTGTAGGTGGAAGAGACAGAGCACAGAGCGCGGACCAGCGAGGAAGCCGCAAGGGAGAGTGTGTCTCTCAGCCCAGGCCCAGACCCCAGGCACGGTCTCGGCTTCTTTGCTCCTCAGCACTTTTTGTGGTAACAGCTCAAGGGCTTTCTGCTGTCTCCAAATAAAGGAGGTGCAAACAGCTGCCTGAGCCTGTGTGCGCAGAGCGCATCAGGTAGATATTAACCTTTTCACCAAGGACTCCTGCTGTGGGGGCCCTGAAGAGCTCTCTCCTCTCTGCAGGCCTTTGGAAATGAGAATTCCCAAAAGCCTCACGATGGAAAGTGCTGTCCACATCCAGAGAAAGAACTATGGAGTCTGAATGCAGATCAAAGCCGACGATTTGCTCTCTTTTTTATTTTTGTTTTCTCTTTCTCGTGGTCTTTCCCTTTTGTTCTGATTCCTCTTTACATGACTGATGTGGAAATGCGTTTAATATGATTGTACGCGTAGAGCCTATATTGGATTGCATGCAGTCTTGGGGAAGGGGGGGAATTTAGAACTCAAAATCTTAAAAAAGTGAATGTTGAAAACTAAAAATATATTAATTAATTAAAAAAGGAAATGAGAGACGTCATCACTCTCTGAGGAGCAGGTAGAGTTTTTAAGTTTTCCCTCCTTGAGCCTGTAACTTCATTAGAGCAGGGAAATCCTGGTGGGGAAAAGCCCTCATTGGATGACGATCAGCCAGCCTCATCACCTTGGAGAGCTGCCCAGGACGCTGAGAGAGGTTCGGGGGCTTGCCTGGGCCGCAGACTCAGCATGTGCTAGGGGGAGGATCTGAACCCAGGCTTTCTGACACTAAAGCCAGCAGTGCGCTAACCCCTGCAGCACACTGCCTCTGGCACAGAGGACAGAAGAAGGCCTCAGCTAGAGTGGAGGGGGCCCAAAAAAGCCGAGGAATGATTAGCCAATCAGGTAACACTCTTATGCTCTCAAGTCCTGCATTTGGAACCACTGCTTAGACAGAAAATCAATGCTAGGGAGGTCTGTGCTGGAGCGCCAAGGGGCCCCTCCAGCTGTAACGACCAGCTTGACCTTTCTCCTTGGCCCTGCACAGCTGGCCACTGGGACGCGCAACAGAAGAGCCCAAGAGAAAAACCACATTACCTTGCCAGAACACGAAGTTTGCAGACTCTGCATGACAGGCTGAGATCGGCGGGTGGTGGCTGACCTGGCGGACACAAGGAGAGAAGGAGACATTTGATCATATCAGTTTCCTTCACCTCCAACTCCCCGCTCCCTCACTGACCACCACCATCTTCTTCCTCTAGAGGTGGCTAAGTGGAGGAGTGACCAGCATGGCCTAACCTAAGGTTAGTTGTTTCAGGTATTGACGATGGTGAGAAGCCGACAGGGTGGGGACAGGGGTTGAAGGATCATGGCTTTGGAACTGGAAGGGCCTTCAGGGACCATTTACTCAATGCCCCCCCATTTTACAGATGAGGAAACTGAGGCCCAATGGAGCTGTGACTTGCCCGAGGTCAAACAGATAGTAAGCATCAGAAGTGGGATTTGAACTCAGAGCCTCTGACTCCTAGGTCAGTGCTCTCATCACTGAATCGTACAGTGTGGAAATTAGAAGCAAATTTTTAATTAAATGAGCACCAATTAACAATCACCAAGGATTTATTAAGCACGTGCTGTGCACCAGGCACTATTAGGACACAATGCAAACTGAAAATGACCATGATTCAATAAATATCTGTACATAAATTTAGAGGGATCTCTCCCCTGGTGGAAACTATCCTGTATTTATTTTGCACCCACTTTAATTTAATTTATTTTTTCTGGTTAATAAGCATTTATTTTCTCTCCCTCCCATTTCTCAGACTGAAGAAACCTCTTATAATAAAAATGGAAAATCAAGCGAAAGCACTGCCCACCTTGACTCCGTCCAAAGCTGTGCATGCCCTTCGTTAGCTCAGGCAGCGTGTGCAGCAGAGAGAGCCCTAGCTTTCAAGTCAGGAAGACGTGGGGTTTGAGTTTTGCCTGTGACCCAGAAGGGCTGTGGGACCTGGGAGAAGACCCTGAACCTCTCAGGGCCCTACCTACCTACATTGAGCCTCAAGGACCCAGGTTTTGGGTCTCCACAGACAGAGCTGAACCCCCAGTGTGGGTCTTAGGGGACAAAATTTCGCTGCCCTGAAGCCTTTCCAAACTTAGCTCGCTGGATACCCTGGGATGACAGATACATGGTCCATTGTCAGGTTCCATGGGGAAACTTTCTTCTTTCCTTTAGATTATCTGAGCACTTCACATAAATTAACTCATTTGAACCTCATAACAACACTGTGAGGTCTGAGCTAGCACTATCCCATTTTACAGATGGTGAAACAGAGGCAAAGTATCTTTTTTAGGGTCATATAGCTAGTAAGTGTCTGAGGTGGGATTTGAACCCATTTTTTTTTAAGCCATCTCCCAAGCCTGGAATGCCAAGCTTCACCTCTGCCTACAGAACTTCCTTCAAAGCTCACCTCGAGTACTCCGCTCCTCTGGTTATCTCCCATTTATTTACCTGGGGACGTGTTAGATGTTTGGAGGCCACAAAGCACTCCTCCCCTAGAAGGGTATAAACTCCCCGAGGGCAGGGACTGTGTAGTTTTTGTCTTTGCCTAGTGCTTAGCACATACCTGGCACCAAGGAGGACCTAAATATTTACACACTTGTTGGATTGAATTCAATTTTCATCCAGAAGGTTGTAAACCAATATCTAATCTGCAAGCAATTAAGAGACTCCAGGAACAGGCAAGTAGGAACTCACTTACTTTTCTGGTAAAGAATCATTATTTCTGCTGTATTTACTAATGAAAAGGCTAAAGAGCAAATGGCGGCCCAATCATTTTCTCCCCATTATATACCTTCCCACCAAATAGCGTTTCTCCATCTAATTAACTTGTTACTCCTGGTCTAAGCATGAGCAACACTGCCATTTGTCTGCCCTGGTGGCACAAGGCGTATGCTAATACTGTTTTCTTGTTTGGTTCTAAGGAGACCTCCCCATGCAACTCTGCCTCAATTTGTCTTTCTGCATCCCAGCAGGCTGCAGACCCACTGCTACATAAGCATTGACACCCCCAACTCCAACCCCTAAGATGCTCGGAGGAAAAAAGAGCAGCTTTGACTGGGGCCCCACTGTAAATGTCTGGCCACCGAGCTCAGCCAGAGCAAGGCTTTTTATGGGACTCCTAGATCCAGGCAGTCTTTGCATATAGCAGACTATTGCAAAGGGAGCCAGGCCCTCCCTGAGGAATGAGGCCTTCTCTCTATCTTTGGGGGCTGTATCCCTCACCAGGCTTTGGCCGGCAAGACCAACCACAGAATAAAAGCCATCCTTTAAGAACCCAAGGATCCAATTCAACTCAACCAGCATTGATTAAGCACCTACTGTGTGCCAGGCACTCTGCTGAGCATTGGGGATTCGAGGACAAAGATAGGTCAGTCCCTGTCCTCGGGGAGCTTCAGTTCTACCCAGGGATACAACATGAGCCCAGATAAGTAAACACAAAGTATACAGAAAATGTTGTTTGGTCATTCAGTTGTATCCAACTCTTTGTGACCCCATCCCATCCATGGACTATATCCATGGGGTTTTCTTGGCAAAGATACTGGAGTGGTTTGCCATTTCTTTCTCCAACATATAAAATAATGCCAAGTAATTTCCAGAGCACTAACGACTAGTATGTAAGTCATCAAACAGACACCAATTAACCAGTTACATAGCGATAACTCTGCCTGCCTTCTTACTGAGGAGGGCTTTCCTCTGGTGATTGGATGGCTCGGGCTCTTCAGAAGATTGCCCAGGGAAGAGGCCCGCCTTCCCCTCTTACTGCCATCATCAGACCTTGACTTCCTAAGCACAACCATCCTGGCTGTTTATGTCGTGTGCTGAGACGCCCCAGGTGTGTGAGAAGGGCACTGAGACACATCACTTGCCTTTCGTCAATCTTTCTGTCTCATTATATTCAGAATAATGTGGCCATTCATGTAAGCTTAGGACACAGTGCCTGGCAGCACACGAATGGCTTAATAAATGCTTTTTTCCTCTCTTCTTTCTTAGGGTCCTGTTTACTGAAAGCTGTCCCCAAAACCAGCCTTTTCATCAACTAGGGAGAATCACATACACCTGGACCACCAGGGCGTGCTAGACTCAAGCCACTGGCCAAGTTTCTCCCCAAAAATTCTGAATTCCATTTATCAGAGTGGGTTTATCAGGGTGTCTAATGCGCCTGCACAGCCCTCCCCAAAGGCTGTAGTATCACCGCTGCTACCAGAGGGTGCTCGGTCTGATGTTTAGCCTACCTCTCTTAATTCACTGAAATGCCAGGGCTTTTTATGAAACTGGGACGCTGGCCCCTGGCTTAAAATGGCCTTATACCGCTCCAATTTTTGTTTTAGGGATAATCAATAACACTAGAGCTCCCCCTTCCCCCTCACCTCCAACACAGAGGAAATCTACTGCCAAATGTCCACCAACTCCATCTAGAAGACTCATGCAATTGAATTTTCAGTAGTTGCATGATTTATTAAAATAAAATGTACTATCAAATGCTCCCCTTTCCAGGAAGGCTCTGTCCAGCTGGTTCCTCCCTCTCCCAATCTCCTTCTTCCTCTAATGGAAGGAAAGATTAAGGAAAGGGACTCTATGTTTAGAATCCACCACAATGAGCTCTGTAAACAATGTCCAAACAGAGTGGTGCTAGCTCTGGGGTTGGGGACTGGTCTCCTGGCCCAGCTTCGCCAGCTGCTGAGGTTTGGGGACAGCCGCCTCTTCAGGCTCCATATCCCATATCAGTACCTATATCCTTTATTAGTATATGCAGAATAAATAAAAGGTCATGGGCGGGGGAAGAGGGAGCCTCTAACAGTTGGAGGCCTCTTGCAGAAGGTGGCCCATGAGCTGAATTCTGAAGGAAACTAGGAATTCTAAGAGGCAGGTGTGAGGGCACATTCCAGGCACAGGGGATGTTCAGGAGTGCACTGACTCAGGGTGCTGCGTGTGGGGAATAGTCCAAAGGCTGGTTTGGGTGAACTGAAAAGTCCATGAGGAGGAATTATACATGATGAAGACTGAAAAGGTTGGACGGACCAGATTATGAAAGGGCTTAGAAACCACCGGCCAGACTGCTTTCTCAACAGTATGTTTGGGGCCCATTTCTCGGTCCTAAAGCCAAGGTGACGTGTTTCTGCCCCCGATGACTCTTGTGATTTCCAGGCTAGTAAGGGGATCTCGGTGCTCACCTTGGAAGTTGAGCATCCTGGCCTCCGGGAGGTCCCGGGGACCAGCAGCTCTCCCTCCATGGCGGCACCTTCTTCTATCTTGTCACCCTGGCCAGATTGGCCGCCTAGTTGGGTGGCTATTTTTAACTGCCAGTCTCAGTTTTATTGCAAATGCTGCTATGGCAACCCAATCACCTCGCCATTTTAAGTCAGTTATTAAAACGCCAGTCAAATTGGAATCTGACTCAATCTCCCTCATTCTTTTTAACCACCATTTGAAAAAAAAAATCCAGCCAACCCCCAACAGATGAAAGCCCCAAGGTTCTGAAGATCCCTGGGATTGTCAGCTGTGGGGCAGAAGAAGCTTCTTTCTACCTTCTGACCTTTCCTTTCTCCTGTAACATGGAGCAGGCTAGAGGAAGGACCCCCCAAGGAGTCAGGCAGAGCTTCCCCAGAGCTCCAGAGCAGCAGTGGACGCTGGGAGTTTGGTGCAGCGGTCAGAGGAGCCACGTTCACTCCCTATCCGTGCATGTCAGGCAAGGCCCACGACCTCTCTGGCCTTCAGTGTCCTCTTCTGTCCAAAGCTGGACAAGAGGAGCCCAAAGGAACAATGAGTTTCCATGCTAGCATGGCTATCTCTCTCCTGAGTTTAGGGATTATTCATGTGATGGATGTGCTCAGGCTGGTCTGGAAGGCCTCAGAAGTAAAAAGTCTTAGGCCATCTAAGTGGCAACTTCCTCTCTCTGAGCCTCAGTTTCCTCTTCTGTAAAATGGGCATAACATTTGTCTTACCTATGGGAAAGTAATTTGTAACACTCAGAGGTCACATAGAAATGATGGTTGAAAAACCATGTAAACCTTTCTACAGGAGGCAGAAGCTGTGCCATGGAGTGGAAAGCAGGTTGGGTTTTGAGTCAGAGAACCCACGTTCACATGCTGACTCTTGCATGTAACACCTGTAGAGAGCTTTACAAGTCTTAAAGCACTATACAAATCGCTAGCTATTGTTAACATTACATTATTCTTACAGAGGCAGATGGTGGTGTAATGGATAGAGTGCCAGGCCTAGACTCATGAAACCCTGAGTTCAAACCTAGCCTCAGACACTTAATGGTTGTGTGACCCTGGGCAAGTCACTTCAACTCCGTTTGTCTCAGTTTCCTTATCTGTAAAATGGAGATGATAATAATAGCTTCCATATCCTTGGGTTGTTGTGAGCATCAAATAAGAGATTTGTAGGAATGCTTAGCACAGTGCCAGGCACATAGTCAGGGCTAAATAAACGCTTATTTCCTTCCCTTCTACCTATTTTTGTTGTTGTTCAGTCATTTCTAACTGGGTTCAACTCTTAGTAACCCCCTATTGAGTTTTCTTGGCAGAGATACTGGAGTGGTTTGCCATTTCCTTCTCCAGCTCATTTTACAGATGAGTAAACAGAGGCAAACAAAGTCAGGTGACTTGCCCAGGGTCATACAGCTAGTAAGTGTCTGAGGCCAGATTTAACTCATGTCCTCCGGACTCCAGGCCCTGTACTCTAACCATTTTAGCACGCAGCAGTCCTGGGTGACCCAGGGCACCTCTGGGTTAGGCCTAGATGGCTCCTGCAGGACCCTTCTACCTCCAAATCCTTGGTTTTATGATCCTATGAGTTTGGATTTGAATTCCAGCTCCTGCCTATATGACCTCTGGGCCTCCACCTGCTTCCCGCACTGAGTCTTGGCTCCTTTCATCACAGGAACTGCTCAAGTTCAGCTTGGAGACAAAAATCCACCCGGTGAGGAAAGGTTGTTGAGGGGAGCAGAAGTCAGCCCAGCGGTGTCTGCCCCCAGACAGAATGGGCTGCCTTGGGGCCCAGGGACTGAGGGGTGGTAGGCAGGGGTCTCACTGGGGAACAAAGCATTTGCCTGTGTCTGACGAATGGCTAATCAAATTGAGGCAGGCAAATGTGATGGAGTGATAGTGTCACAATGGGCGATGAATATAAAGATTCCAGAGAAGCCCAGAAAGACTTAGATAAATAGATGCAGCAGGAAATCAACAGGACCAGGAAAACAACACATGCAAGGATGACAATAGCGTTAAAGGAAAAGACCACAATGAAACAACTTAAATGGAAGCCTGGGTAACTATGTAACTAGCTCAGCAAGGAAGACATAGGAGGACACAGCTCCCTCCCTGCTTTGGAGAGAGGAGGGAAGACCTCCAGGTCAAACGCTGCATATGATGTCAAACTTGGCTGAGGTGTTCACTAGGAAATCCTCTAATTACTGTTAAAATTAGCATCAATACTCTTCCTGAATCAGTATAGATATTGGTTATGAAGAAGGATTGTTACTGGGAGTTGGTAGCCACGGTCCCACACTTCTCTAGTCTCTCAAGTTTAGTTAATTAAGCAACTAATGCTTAATTGGGGACCATTGTTACTTGGGTCAGTAGTACCTGCATTTGGCTTTACTTCCTCGGAGGGGACATAGCCTGGTGGGTGGTACCTGCGGAAGGGGTCAAATGTAATTCTTCAAACTGCATGGGCAAACACGCCTGGTGCTCTTCAGAACCCACTCCAATAGCTTTAACAGAGAAAGAGCTCTCCACTCTCCCTGCCAGGCTGGTGCAGGGTTGCGCAGGCAATTGGACGATATTAGCAGGAGCTAAGTTTCAAGGATGGGTGAGGGGAGAAGTGAGAGTTGATGTCTCTCCCTCAAGTAGATGCAATGGAATTACCCTAAATGCTTCAAAGCTGGGAAAAGAGGACAATGGCTAATTCAGATGCACGTCCAGCGGAAGCCTGAAGGATGCCTCAGCAGCATTCCTGAAAGCCTCCACCTCCCCAAACCCTCCGAGCTGTGGGTTTCTATTTCAGCAGCAGCAGCAACCCTACCTGTTCTGAAAAAAACTGGAAGCCCTTCTCCTCGTGGATACATTCATAGGTCTCTCCAAGCACTGGATTGAAGGGCTTGCTTCCTGCTCGGAAGTAGCTGGACGCATAGGCAGACACGGCAAAAGCTGCCACGTACACCTGGGAACAGGCAGAAAAGAACACAGTCAATTCACCAGTCGAGCTTAGCAGCCAGATGGGTGGCACAGGGCCTGGAGGCAGGAAAACCTAGGTTCAAATCCTACCCCATGCACTCAGTAGCTGTGCAACCCAAGGACAGTACCTTAACCACACTCAGCCTCTGTTTCCTAGCCTGTAAAATGGGGATAATAATACTTTAGTCACTGGGTTGTTGTGAGGACAAAGTGAGATGCTCGTAAAGCACTTTATAAACCTTAAAACACTGTGTCAATGCTAGCTATTATTGTGAACAAGCATTCATTGAGCCCCTACTGTGTACAACGTAAAAGTTCTGCGTGAGTGTTGGGGACAGAATGATGATCGATAGTGAGTCATTGATTATAGATTTGGAGCAAAACCACACCAGGTCCATTTTGCAGGTGGGGAAATGGAGGTAGTCAGAGATGAAGTCACACAGCTGGTAAGTGTCTGAGGCAGAGCTTGAAATTAGTTCTTCCTGACTCTAAGCAGACAGTGCGGGGTGCTGGAAAGCACACTGGATCTTGGGTTGGAGGGCCTGAGTTCGAATCCCACTTCTGATGCACAGCAGCTTCTGGTCCTTCTGTAAAATGGGGGGTGGGGGGTGGTCACAAAGGGCTCTCCTAGCTTTAGATCGAAGATTCTATAATCCCTGGCCTAATGGGGCTTCTATCCTAGTAAGGGAAGGGGACAGATGGCCCATCATGAAGACATGGGACAAAGAAGTGGAGGGAGAAAGAGTCATCAACTGGGGGATTAGGAAAAGCCCGGAAAAGGTGACACCTGAGCTAAGCCTTTAGGGGAGAAAAGGAGTTAGAGAAGAAGGTAGATGGGGGAAAGTGCATTACAGTGCGCGTGAATGTCCCAAAATGGGAGGTGGTGCTGACTTTGGGGAAGAGTCCCTATGTCAGTTTGGTTAGAGGAGAGCCAAGTGAAGTAAGGCTGGAAAGTTAGCTGGGAGCCTGAGTGGGGGGCAAGGTAGAGAGAGAGCTTCTGGGCCAACCTAAGGCAATAGGGAGCTATCGAAGGTCTTTGAGTGCAGGGGAGGCCAGCGACAAGGCCGGGAAGATTATTTTCATTGTTGTGAGAAAGATGGGTGAGGTTGTTATTTAGTGGCTAACAGATACATTGGCCTATTAAAATGTAGCCCTGCTTTTATTAAGATTTAACTGAATCAGGTTCAAACACCTCTCAATTTAGCAGACAACCTAATTCATCAACAATCCATTAAAACCTCATTTTCCTTCAGTCAGACTGGATGGTTAATATTTAGCTCTTTTCTTCTCTCCTGCCTGGGCTCAGGGATGCGGCTAAAGGGGAAGAAATAATAATAATGCTGACATTTCTATAGCACCCTAAGGTTTGCCAAGCACTTTAGAATCTCATCTGAGCCCCCCACATCTACAAGTCACAGGCCATTAAGAAGGCCAGAGCACAGATCTCACAGGGCCACACTGGGAGGTTCAAATGCCACCATGTCCCTAAAGAGCTTTGGAAACCTCAGCTGTTGTCATGAGGGTCATAGTTTATGTGACTTGCTCAGGTTCTTTCGGACATCTAGTCCGGTGCTTTCATTTCTACGGTAGGCTGCCTTTGGAAGAAAAGGAGCAGGGTGACATAAACTGAATTAGAAATTGGCTACTTATCAAGCAAAGATTAAATGAGGTATTAACCTAAAGATTTTTCATTCATTCATTCATTCATTCATTTATTCATTCATTCTTCTCGCCTGGTGTGCTTAGGTCTAAAGGTTTGTTTAACAATTGAGAACATCTGCAAACCATGCGTTCCTTTTCTAGTTCCCTCTGTGTCCCAAAGTTTATCATTCAATAGAATTTTATTAATAAACTAACACACAGTAACTCTCTCTCTGGTAAGCTGGTTCCCAGACGGTCCTCCCACCCTCCAGGGCACACAGACCTACCCAGTCACAGAATCACCTTCCAACACTTCCTGCCTCTCCTTTGGCCTCCAACCAATGCTCCCAAACTGATTTTGCCATCCTCCCTCCCCCCTCACACAGACACACACCGGGCATTCCAGTCAAACCGGTCTAGATGGCCCTTCCCTATACACAACATTCCATCCCCCGCTGCTGTTTCCTGTCTGCCCCATCCCTGAAGCGCTCTCCTTCCCTACCTCAGTCTCCTGGAATTTCTGCATCCCTTCCAGCCTCAGCCTCCCCTGGCTGTCTCCAGTCCTCCCACTTAATTACTTCTCTCCCACCTAGTGCATCGTTTGCATACACTTATAGGTGGACACATCATCTCCCCCATTAGAAGGTAAGCTCCTTGAAGGCAGGGTCTGGTTTTTGTTGCTTTGTTTTCTTCACGTCCACAGCAGGTAGCACAGGGCCTAGCACACACTAGGTGCTTAATAAATGCTTGTTCAACTGAATCGTCTTGTACTTGTTAATGAAGAATCCAGATTCCTGGGTTTCCCAGACTTTAAAGAAGGGAGACAAAAAGCAGGGCCAGGCTCGTGGGAGAAACAGCCAGAATGCAAAACGACCCAGAAATGTCCTCTGCCAGTGAAGTCATTTGCAGCTGGGCATTTTCAGACCTCGGAGACTCCTTCTGACAAAGCTGGCCCTGAAACATTCATCATTGCCCAGAGAACACCAGGCGCTCAGGACTGTCTGACCTTCTCGAAAGGGGCTGAATAGGCTTGAACAGGCCACTGGGGGGAGCACGGGCCTTCAACAATTTCTGCCTTTCTGGGAAAAGTAGGAAAAACAAAAAAGCACAGGGAGGCAAAACTGAGTGGCTTTGCCGGCCCCCAGAGTGCTCCCCTCTTGGCAGGCTGAGGGAGGAGGCAAGCTCTCCTAGCATGGAACAGGCAAGATTTCCCCAAAGGGAAAAAAAAGAATAGTAACAAGCGTCTTGTATCTTAGATTTAGGGCTGGTGGGCACCTTTCAGAGATTGCTCACCCTCAAGATTACACATTAGCAAGGGAAAATGCAGGAAGGGCCCCCTTAGACTGTGCCTCAGTAGCCTATGGATAGGGCCATCAGTGGTCATGGCTCTAGGGCTGGGAAGCACCTTCCGGGTCATCCAATCCAATCCCCCCATTTTACAGATGGCCAACCAAGGTCACAACAGCAATGAATGGCAGAGTCAGAAGCCAGACACTGTGCAGCACCATCTCCCTCATACCACCGACTCCTCTGGGTGAGATTCCTCTGTGCCAGGGAGCAGACAAGCCCTCCCTTCCAGGTCCATCCACAGAGGTCATCCTGTCCTTCCGGGAAGGGCGGGACTTTCCAGCCGGCACTGAAAGGGCTACACAAGGTCGCCCAGGCTCCCATAGGGTCCCAAAGCTCCGTGCACCCCTCATTCTCCTGCCAGCCTTCAGCCTGCTCTAACAGAAAAGGGCTGGCTCAGGAAGATCAGGAAGCAGCTTTAGCCCTCCCTGGCTGATGGGAACACGTATCTGGTGTTAGACCCGTCACCCCTGGACAAACGAGGCTCTGGTCATTTCCCCCCCAAGTAGAACCAAGTTAAAGAAAGGAATGCAGTTTAACCCTATCTGTAAAGTGCATGTGGGTATGAAGAGGTTTACCTACAATTCCCAGAAAAACCTTAAAACTTTGAGATTCCTTGTAGACTCACTTATCTCTCTTTGACAAAAGGAACCTGGCTTCAGTTTTGTTTACCGGTCCCAGGAAACCCTTCAAGTTTTAGAAACTGCCTTATTTCCCTTTGAAAGCAAACTTCCCCTCCCAGCTCCCTTCATTATCTATTCTCATTGTCTGTTCAAATCACTCAGACATTCCAAACGGAAATTCTCACCTGGACCCTTTTCCAAAGGACCCACCTCCCCCATCAACTGGCTTTCCCATTGTTTTGCCTTCCTGGCCATTCCCACCCTTAATCCTAGCTAGGCCCCAGGGTTCCTTTCACCCCAGCTTGCTGGCTACCCCCATCCAGATCTCCCTAGACCCCTCCTCCCCTCATCCCAAACTGCTTGGCCACTCCCTTGGACCCCTCCTCCTGTCACTCCAAACTGGATGGCCCCTCCCTCAGTCTGTACTTCAGGCTCACCCTTCCCCCAGCGTCACCTGACCACCTTGAAACCCTATTTAGATCACTGATGTTTGGGTTCCTTTGGAGTCTAGCCTATATGCTTATCTTTAATAAACTTTTTCTCTGGCTGGAAGAAGATCTGAGTTGAATTCATTCAGGCAGATTCATGCCATGATTTGGGCTTTTTCCCACGATCTTGGGGTGCCTCTGTGCATCTAAGAGTACCCCAAAACCCCCCCACTTCAGGTGTGTGCACATGTGTGTGTGGACATGCATGTGTGTGTGGTTGGGGATGGAGTGGTGGGGGAGAAGACCCCTTCCTTGAAGGCCTTCCATGTTATGGTGAGGGAGGCACCAAAGTAAGCCCAGGAGGAGAACCCCTCTGGGTCTGGATTTTCTCGTAAATGAGGACAGCATGGTCTCTTACAGCTGTGATCCTACGAGCCCTATCACATGGCCCTGAATGGCAAAATCTGTGCTGAGCTACGGGCCTTCCTGTGTTTGCCCTTCCTAGTGTCCCGAGCATGAGAGACCCTCCCTCCAATCACCAGCATATCCTGGGGAAGCCCCACCTTCTGCAGGGCAGGACATTCCCTTCATTCTCTAGAGATTAACTCTTTCCTCCCTTCCCGACAGTCCTACCTTCCTTAGGGTGAGCTGTGACTTTCTCTGTTCTCCAGGGAGGTCCCTAAAGAGGTTTTCTGGGGTGTGGGATGAGATCTCTTTCTGAGAGTAATCCCAGATCACACAGGGAAGTCCAAAGTAGGACTCAAACCCAGCTTTTCCGGGGTCAAAGTCCATTTGCTATTTCCCATAGCCTCTCAAAGAGTCTAAAAGAATCTGGGTTTGGGTTGATAGAAGAATTAGCTCTGTGGAGGGTGGGGGCTGACAGCTGGTGGTGACTCATTAGCATTTCCACAGTAGACAAGTCACCACAAGCCATCAGCCTGCACAGACAGGAGGGCACCTGGGCCAGAGGCCTGGCCTCTGAGACCCCAGCATTTACATGGTCTGCCAGAAGATAAGCAGCCTTATTGTTTGCCTGGTGGCAGCGGGGAGAAAAGAAAGAGGCAAACTCTGCCTGGCCACTGGGAGAGAGCAGGGGACAGACGGGCAGGTGGGAGGCCAGGGAGGAATCAGATGACCTCACACACTCCTGTAGCTCAGACAGCCGGGATGGGGGGAGGAGGAACATGAGAGAGGCTTCCACCTGGCTTCTTCCTGCCTTTTCTAGCTTAAAGGTTTTCTGTGGGTACATGGAAAAGGGGCTTCACATAAACCCCCAGAGAACAGAAATGGAAGCACAGATGCCAAAAAGAGGGAACATGATCCTGGAGGGAAATTTTTGCCCAAAAAGGGCAAAAAGAGCAGTTTCTAGAACAAAATTCTGGAGGTTTGTGAGCGCACACACACACACACACACACACACACACACACACACACACACACACAGAGACACATACACGTGTGTTTTCTGTACCTTCTTGACAGACCTACATGTGTGTGTGTGTGTGTGTGTGTGTGTTTTCAGATAGTACAGTGGAAAAGAGTGTTAAATTTGGAGTCAAAGGACCTGGGTTCAAATCCTGTCCCTCCAGATAACCATTATGACCTTAGGTAATAAGGTCTCCCAGGTCCTTAATTTCCACATCTATAAAATGAGGGGGTTGAGTTCAGTGACCTCTGAGATCACTTCAAGCCCTTGATCTAGAATCCTATGAGAGGTTCCAGATTCAAATCCTGACTTTGCTACTTGTATAACCTTGGGCCACTTACTCAATGTCTCCGGCCTCGGTCTCCTCTACTGTAGAAAGAGGGAGGTGGGATTTCCGGCAGTCCCCCCTCCCCCCCAGCCCCTGCCCTCGGGCACGGGAGCCCATCCCCCTCACCATCCTCTCCAGGGGGTCTGGTGTCCTCGAGGCCCGGTCCAGCAGCTCGCTGTACTCTAGCTCCTCACAGAGCCGCTGTAGCGTGTTTAGAGGCTCATTTAGCTCCACAGGCATGGCCACCTTGGACAGGTCCTTCCCGATGTTGTTTCTCAGAATATTCCAGAGGCTGATGCTGCTGGTGTTGGGGCAGGGCGCCGGCAAGCAGGTCCGCCGTTTGCTCTGGCCTCCTGGGTCACTTTCGAGAATGGGGCCTGGAAGGGACAGAAGATGACTCACCTTCAGCTCACCAATCCATTTCTTTCCCTCTTTCGCTTGTTAAAATTTAACTCTAGTTTAAAAAAAATTAACTTATTAATGTTTTCACACGTCATATCTGAATGGGCTATTGTATCCAACCATGTGCCCAGAAAGGCTTCCCTTGTGAAAAAGAAAAACAGTTCAGAAAACCAGCCAACAAAGTCTGACAATATATGTGGCATGTTGTACCCACATGCCACCACCTCTCTTAGTAGGCAGGCAGGTGCATTTCCTTATCTCTTCTCCAAGACTGGTCACTATAGTTACACAGAGTTTGCCTTCGTTTTAGGGTCTTTTCATTTACGTTGATGTAGTTTCTGTGCAGAATGTTTTCCTGGTTCAGCTTACTTCCCTCTGCATCAGTTCATATAAGTCTTCCTGTGTTTCTCTGAATTTTCATACACTTCTTCCTTTATTCATTCCCCTCACCCTGGGGGCCCAGGTACCATCCTGGTACAGTCACCTTTGTGCAAAACAACACCAAGAGCTCTCATTTCTACAATATGTTTGAAGTTTACAAAGCATTCTCCTCCCCTTCCTGGTGCTACTCTCAGAGGACACTCCATCTCCAGACTCCACATCTCTTCACTGGCTGTGCTCCACACCTAGAATGCCCTCCCTCCTGGCTCCCTTCAGGAATCAGTTCCAAAGCCGCTTTTTTTTTTTTTGGCTTTTTTGATGAGACAATCGAGGTTAAATGACTTGCCCAGGGTCACACAGATAGTCACTGGTCCAGTAAACAGGACCCAAAGAAAGAAGAGAGGAAAAAAGCATTTATTAAGCCGTTCATGTGCTGCCAGGCACTATGTCCTAAGCTTACATGAATGGCCACGTTATTCTGAATATAATGAGACAGAAAGATTGACGGAACGCAAGTGACATGTCTCAGAGCCCTTCTCACATGCCTGGGGCATCTCAGCACACAAAATAACCAGCCAGGATGGTTGTGCTTGGGAAGTCAAGGTCTGATGATGGCAGTAGTAAGAGGGGAGGCGGGCCTTCATTTTCATTCATTTCTTTCCTGAAATGCTCCAAGCACTAAACTCTGTCCCTGACTGCAGAAGGTCCCTCTTTGTCAAGGCAATCACAGTCTGTGGAACACCACCAAGATTTGATTAAAATGCCTGTGTCAGCACACATAGCCCACCCTGGCACCCCCTCCTCACGTCCGGCTGCCCGGCCGCTGTAGCCCACACACAGCCAAACGTTCAGGGGCCCAGGGCATATCCCACCATTCTGAAGGCTTCGGCCAAAAGACTCTTAACCTTCTCTATGCTGTGAGCAGAGGACATGCACAGCCCTTCCTCCTCCTCTTCCCCTGTCATCTTCCTTCTCTTTCTCCATCATCTTCGTCCTCTTCTGAATTCAGATTTCTGACTCTAAAGCCAGTGCTCCAAACGGCCTAATGTTTTTCTAAACAGTTTTTGATGAGGTGGTAGGTTGTTTGGTATTTATGGTGCTCATTAGATAGCATTTATTATATGCCTACTGTATGGAGAGCCCCAAGTTAGATGCTGAGTAGACACAGGCATAAGCAGTTACTCCTGCCTTCAAGAGTCTCGTGAGCTAGTCATGAAGACAGGGCACAGATGGAAACTAGAACCAATGCATGGTAAAGTGCAAAGGTCAGAGGGTCCTTAAAACAAACCTGGGGAAGCTGTCACACTGTGGGGTTCCTGGCTGACAGCTCAGGGTCCAAGTAACACCATACCTCTGGATCAGTTGGGAGGGTTCCAAGTGAGGAAGTTCTCTTCCTGTCCCCTGCCCCAAGGAGGTGACAATCTACTGAGTGGCACCCCCAGCCTAGGCTGGCCTGAGAGCCTCTGGGATTCCCCATGGCACCAGGTGGCTGGAATCCTCCACCTAGAGAACAAGCTTTTCTGTGGCTAAGTCCTCCTTAAGCCACATGCAAGGAAGCTTTTTTAATCTGCTATGATTGCTGGGAGGCTATTTTCTTTTTCCTTTTTTTTTTTTTTTGCAAGGCAATCAGAGTTAAGTGACTTGCCCAGGGTCACACAGCTACTAAGTGTTATGTGTCTGAGGTCGGATTTGAACTCAGGTCCTCCTGACTCCAAGGCTGGAGCTCTAGCTACTGTGCCACCTAGCTGCCCCCAGGAGGCCATTTTCACAAAGCCTGTTAGCCATTCTTGGAATCAGGCAATATTTACTCTTCAATGCTATGACTTGTTAGAAGAAAAGAATCAAACAAACTTAGGGTATCCTTTTTATCATGACAGAGCCTCAGTTGGCTGGAAGGGGGTGTTCTCAGAACCTCTCATGGGGCATAACCTCGAGGATGTGGTACTTGTCACTTTCAAAACTGTGATTCCCCCCACTCCAATCTCCTGAGGACCCTGGAAGCCCGCCATGTTACATGCCATACAAGAGACACTTAAATGCTCTAATATTCCAACAGAGTGGAAGAGGCAGCTTGGGATGGTGGATAGGGCACTGGATTGGGAGTTAGGAAGACCTGGATTCCAATCTCACCTTAGATACTTACTAGTTGTGTGACTCTCACCAAGCCACTTAGCTTCTCTGGGCCTCAGTTTCCTTATTTTGTAAAAAGATGGGGTTGGACTCGATGGCTGTCTGGCTGTTGAGGTCCCTTTTGGGTTCACCTCTAGGGTCCTATGATCTGTGATCTCATGAATGTGGGGCCTCCTGCTAGTGACCACAACCCATTTCTGAATACCCAGGCGGGGTGACTCTCATCTAGGCTTCTAGAAGCTCCCCTTGTGGGGTCCATCCAACACGCTGATGGCCAATCCTCACTTTCCCTTGACCTCACAAAGGTACCAATGGAGCCCATGGATGGACCGTCAGTTATTCCTTGCTCCTGCTATATGACTGGCCCATCTTTTTGAGCATGGATCTCTTTGGCGGCATGTTCGCTTGGTTTCTCCCATTTGGCCACGGGCTCACACCCACCATCTGCCTCTCCACCTTGGTCCCAGCAGTCCCCATTTTCTGTCCTTAAGGCCTGTCCTGTACCATGGCTGGTGGCCACAGACAACCAGAAGGATGGACAAAGGATGGTGTTCCCTGAAGCTGTTAGTTTAGCGGCCTCAAGCCTGTGGCGATAAATGTATACAGCAAATAGAAATGGATTCTCACAGGCTACGTCGTGACTTGGAAAATGGCAAATTAACATTATCTCTGTTGTATTATATTTTTGTTTATTTTGGAAAACATTTCCCAATTTCATTTTAATCTGATACAGGCCACAGGGGAGTTTGCAGGTCCTGAGTCTGACCTCTCTGGCATACAGTAGGGGAAAAAAGACAACTCTGAATAGCAGTGGATACTATTAACCTAGCGACTGGTCCTTGGGGGCACTAATGCCTCCCATACCATTGGCAGAATGGACCACTACATTCACCATGTGAGGACTACTTTAGGACCAGGTCTTAAACTCCTGATGTGTGCCCTTCTGGTTCTCTGTGACTAATCCAACAAGCACTTATTAAGCACCTACTATGGATAAAACCCTGGCTTAAAGACAAAAAGTGGCTGCTGTCTTTAAGGACATTCCAACCCAATGGAGGCTTCATAGGGCCTGGCTTGGTCCCTGTACATAGCCAGTGCTTAATAAGTGCTCCTGCTCCATGAGGAGAAAAACATTGCCTTTTAGACAGGAAAATGTTTTGGTCTTACCCAAAGTCTGCCTCTCATTCTCCAGATCATTGCTGAGGTTATCCATGGAGACGTTATCACTTAGGTCACTGACGTATGAGTCATCATCAGAAGCCTGCAGGAGAAGAGAGAAATATCTTCATTAAGCCAAGCGTTCCAGGGCCACACCATCACGAGAGGTGAACAAATGGTGGCTAGGATGGTTTCCCCAAATGGCTCAATGCTCCTTGAGTTATGAGGCACCAATGTTTTTCAGGGCATTGTGATCATGCTATTTTCGCAGCTACCTCCTCCAGTCTGATAAAAAAGACATTCAAAGCCTTTTAGCCATTTACTGGAATCAAGCAATATTCATTCTTAAATGGTGTGGCTCATTATCAGAAAAGCATCAAATAAACTCATGGTATCATCATAATTGCGCAGAAGCCCCATTTGGAATATTAATCATAATAAACCCTTATTTTTTCTGAATTAGTTAGAAAAAACTCAGCCAGATTGAGTTGAAGTTTAGAGTTTTATTATCTATGAAAACAGGATTTATGGAAATCAATACCATATGTGAGCTTGCCAGGAGAATGCCTTCCCCACTCACGAAAACAAGCCCTGGGAGCGGCATTCATTTGTTCTCAACGACCGAACTAACGGAGGATTCTCACCAACTCACTGAAGCAGGACAGAACCTGGCAACACAATTATTCATCAGCTCACGTGACAATGTTCATCTTACGGTGACACACGGGTTAAATTCCACTGGGACAAAGGCTACTATGGGAGAAAGCCAGATTCTTTCACTGCGGTGGAATTTTGCTTAAGGTGAACACATTCACTAGAAGTTAATCACTCTCCCGTGTTGTGAGCTGAAGAGAGTTTCTGAAGTGCTGCTTTGCCTTGATCCATCTGCCCACGAGCCAATTTTGTAAAGTGAGAGGGAGATGTCACATCCATGTTCATCCTCACTCCTCTCCCAAAAAGCCTGGACTTGGGGGGATGGGCTGTTCTGTAGTTCCAGTGGGTACTTTGAGAGTCTCCAGGGTGTGGGGGAAGGGGATAGGCCGTCCTGTTTGAAGTGATAAGGGCTAACAAGGCTCAAAGAAAAGCTACTTGATGGCAGAATAAAAAACCCCATATATCTCTACTCCTACTCCTACTCCAGCCCACCCCACCCAGGCGTGCTCGTACCAGCCACATTTAATCAGAGGTTGTCATCACAGAGCACATGGGCCCTCACTCCACAGCATCCAATGAGACAACACATATGGAAAAGTACTTTGCACATTTTATAGCATTATGCAAATCTGTTGTTGTTATTATTATTATTAGTTGTTGTTGTAGATGGCTCATTAAAGCAACGTAACAAAAACTATCTTAAAATTTAAAGAGAAGTAAAGGCCAAACCTCATTTTCTGAGGAGCTTGGAGACAGCAAGACTTCTTGTGCGTCGAAAAACTCTGAAAGGGAGTCTGTGATGGAGAGCCGACTTTCATTGGAGAGCTGATGGACGAGGGCTCTGCTTTCTTCTCCAGAGATCTCCTATTTTCAAATCAAACCAAACCAAACCAAGACACTGAGAAAGGCTATCTGGAAATTTGTAAGGTACAAGGCAAAGAAGAATCTTTAAAAAAATCAGTCCCGGAGCACCCCTGATCAGATTTCGATTTCAAAGCGGGAGCGAGTTCCAAAAATCAAGAGGCCCAAACGTTCACTGAGCAAAGTGGAAAGCCAAGTTCCCTAGGCCCTGGACAGGCCACTCACAGAAACGGGTCACCACTCACATTTCAAGGCAAGGGGATATTCTACCAACAGAGACAATTTTTTTTTCATTCAAGAGAGAAAAAACCTTTTTCTGAAATGGAATTCCCACCCTTTCTGTTTCCTCCTTCTTCCACCTTCTATGCAAAGGGCTCCCAACCTCTTGTGGTCCTCATATCACCCTCCTATGGTGGTTGTTCAGTTTCATCCGACTCTTTGTGACCCCTTATGAAGTTTTCTTGGCAAAGATACTGGAATGACTTGTCATTTCCTTCTCCAGCAGATTAGGCAAATGGAGGTTAAGTGACTGGCCTAGGGTCACACATGTAGTGGGTGTCTGAGGCTGGGTTTGAACTCAGGTCTTCCTGACTCCAGGCCTGGCACTCTACCCACTGGGCCACCTAGCTGCCTCCAAACCTTCCTATACCCCTAGCTAACATGAAAGAAATAAATTCAAGAGTTTACCAGGTCTATGCACATGAGAAATAAAAACATTAATTGTAATAGGATAATCTAGTTATCCAATATTCTCCATACTCCCTTGCCCATCTTCCATCATTCCCTCTATGCTAACAATTGCTTTCTAACTCTTACTTGCACCAAAGATCTGAACATACTTGTGCACGAGATTCAGAATGATATTAATTTCCTTCTCCTGGGGAAGAGCAACACATCTCTGGCACAGAAGGCAGGTTGGGTGGATTTGAGCTAGGAAGGAGCCCTAGTTCTGGCAGGAAGAAGAAATCCACCACAGTTACCGACCCCTTTCCCTCCCTCAAATTTCTTTTATCTGCCTCAGAAAAAGTAAGAAGTCAGAGCAGTAAGCCCAGAATCCCCACTTCTTCCCAGCCCTCAAGGATGGCCTCAAGCTCTCTGGGCAAGATGGCCATGACACTCTGAACCTACACTCAAAATGGGATACAGGAAATCCTCCTGCTCCTCTCTGGGAAAAGACTCGAGCCAGTGCCATTCAATTACTTAGAAGATGGCGCATTGGCCCATCTGGTGCTGCCCAACAGCATACTCTGCACCAAGTGACTTGACGATTCTATCATGGTAGCTAAATAAGCTTGTTCCATATCACTCACACATCTAATAACACTTCATAGGCTGGCCCTTGGAATGATACAGACAACCAAGGAAAAAGAAGAGTTTAAATGCTTGAGGCCCATTCCACAGGCCCATAAGATGAAGGTACTGAGGATCGGCATTCATTTTTTAAATTATTAACAAAGAGTAAAAGAACCGAAATCTTCCTCTGGAGTCTTTGTTACGTGGATGACCTTAAGTTCTCAAAGATTGTACCAGTACAGCACCAGCTTTGGTAGGGCAACTAGGTGGTGCGGTGGATAGAGCACTGGGCCTGGAGTCAAGGAGATGTGAGTTCAAACCCAACTTCAGACACTTACTAGCTGTGTGAGTCTGAACAAGTCACTTAACCTGTTTGCCTCAGTTTCCTCATCTGTAAAATGAGCTGGAGAAGGAAACGGCAAACCACTCCTGTATCTCTACCAATAAAACCCCAATGGGGGCCACGAAGAGTCAGACATGACTGAAATGACTGAACAACACCACCAAGCCGGGAAGGCCATGAGGATGGAGTCGGGGATTGACTGTGTGTCTGCATTTTCTTACATATATTTATTTTTAGTTTTCAGCATTCGCTTTTGTAAGATTCTGAGTTCTCAATTTTTCAGCCCTGCCCCCACTCCCCCTTCCCTAAGACGGCACGTGATCTGATATAGGCTATACATGTATGATTGTATTAAACATATGTCCACATTAGTCATGGAGTGAAAGAAGAACCAGAACAAGAGTATTTGTCCATATTCTGAAGCCCAGTCTCTCCTAGTTCAGTGACATAGGCAGTGTGGTAGATAGTGGCAGTCAGAGGACCTGAGTTCAAATCCCACCTCTGATGCTTGGTACCTGTGTGATCTTCAGCAAGTCATTTGAGTTTGTTGGGCCTCAGTTTCCCTCTGTGTGAAGTGAGGGGTTTAAACTAGATGGCTTCTGCAGTCTCTTCCCCATCTGGAATCCAGTGATTCTAAGAAAGTCATCAGCAGGTCAACTAAAGGTGGATGCATTTCTCATCCACAGCAACTTTGAAAGGTGACAGATTCACAGAGGGGTCACAATCTACACTGTGGGCGGAGGGGAGAGACCCAGGAAAGGCGTTAACAAGAACTTCCTCATACAACCCAGGATGCCATCATCATTTCCAAGATGGCACTTCATAATTCATATGCCAAAGAGAAGGAGAGAAGAAAGGATAGAGGAAGAAAGGAGAAAAAAAAGAAAGGAAAAAAGAAGGGGGGGAGAAGAAAAGAAAGGAAGAAAAAAGGAAGGAAGGAAGGGAGAAGAAGGGAAAAGGAGAAAGAAAGAGAAGAAAAAAGAAAGGAAGGGAGGAAAAGAGAAAGGAAGAGAAGAAAAAGGGAGAAAGGAACAAAAGGAGGGAAGCAAAAAGGGTGGAAAAAAGAAAAAAGGAAGCAAGAAAGGAAAGTGGGATGGGAAAGGTGAGAACGGGGGATGGAAGGAATATCAGAGTATAACACTGGGAACCTTGCTGCCTGGGGCTTGCAGGGGAGGGGGCTCTAGGAGTTAGGAAATGAAGATGGGAGTTCTGGAGACAAGTTTCATCCACCAAGCCAGCTAGCCAACACCATCTGTCTTCTTGTTTGTCATGCCTATGAACCACTTAAAAGACACCCAGGGCCACATTCCATACTCGGTCTCCAAGAAGCAGCAGCTGAGCTTCCTGGGGGCAAAACACTGACATTTTCATTGCTGGGGAAGTCAGCTAAAGTCACTGCTAAATCAGCACCTGGGGCAAAAAACAGGGAGAAGTATGGGAAGCTTAGCCAGACACTGAAAAGGGGCGTAAAGAAATAGAAAAATGGCATCAACTGGGTTGATTCCAAAAAGACTTTGGAAGGGTAGGATATTGGGCCAAGATAAAAAGACGGAAAATTAACTGGGACAAACGTAAGTCATATCTGCTTTTGGCAGCAATAAAAAATACTGGGTTTGGTGCCAGAGGGCTCGAGGCGGAATCCCAGATGCTCAGCTGTCGGGCAAATGAGGAAGGTCTTGGTGCCTTGTTTTCCTCCTTTGTCAAGTGAGGGGTGTTGGACTGTGGCCTGCATGGTCTCCCCGGTCCTCTTCTCTGTGAAGGCTTTTAGGTCAGTGTTACTGGGGTGAGAGGACACCCATGCCTGGAGCACTTTGGGCTCTGTTTTCAAATCCCCAACTGCTACAAATCTCAGATCAGGCAATGACAAAGCGGCATCTTTGTCGTTCAAGATGAATGATTAACTCGCTGAGGAATGATTATTCTAATAAAGGTAGAAATGGGGGAAACACGACCTACAAAGAGCATTCTAAACAAAAGGAAGAGCACAGGAACAGCCAGGGGTTGGGAGAGGACCCATCTTTTCCCCATTCATGTGATCTCACCTCTCTCTTTCTTTGTTCCTGCATCTGAGAAATGGGGAGAATCCCTGAGAGTCAGAAGGCCTTCCATCCTCCTGGGCAGCAGGTCTCAGTGCGCCCACTGCCCAGCTCTCACTACCGAGGAGCTGTAATTCTGAGTAAATTTTTCCTTACATCTTTCTGCCTGTGAGACTCCCTCACTTCCTTCAAAGGTCAGTTTAATAATAACAAAAATATGTAATAATAATATTTGGTATAGTACTTTAAGGTTTGCAAAGTGCTGTACAAATATTCTATCAGTTTATCTTCCTAACAACCCTGGAAGGTAGGTGCTATTATCACCTCCATTTTACAGATAGGTAAACTGAGGCAGAGGCTTGACTAACTTGCCCAGGGTCACACAGCTAGTAAGTATCTCAGGCAGGATTTGAATTCAGATCTTCCCAACTCCAGGCCCAGCACACTGTCCACTGTACATACAGCTACCATCTACTCAGGGTTTTCCTGAACCTCCCAGCTATTCATTCTCCCCCCAAAAAAATCACCTCCTGAGTTTTTACAGAGGAAGCATGGCAGATAGTGGATAGAGAACTGGTCTCTAAGCCAGGAAGGTCTGGATTCAAGCCCAATTTTGACATATCCTGGTTGTGTGACCCTGGGCAAGTAATTTTACCTCTTGCGATCTAGGAGACTCTGTAAAACTATATGCTGCAAAGAAAGTGCCAATATGCAATGTTTCCGCATTGGTGGAAAGAGTAACCACACTACAGAGTTTCCTGACTACAAGGAAATCACAGTTTGTATCCTTACCATTTATCCCTATATTTGTATGAACTTATATATGTCCATGTAAGCTTCCTGAGGGCTTGGAATGATTGTTTGTATCCTGTGTCTAGCACAGCTCATGCTACATAGTAGGTGCTTAATAAATGCATGATTGCAAGTCATTCCCCAATTGATAAATGGTCAAAGGATATGAACAGGCAGTTCTCAGATGAAGAAATTAAAGCCATCTATAGTCATATGAAAAAATGCTCTAAATCACTATTGATTAGAGAAATGCAAATTAAAACAACTCTGAGGTACCACATCACACCTATCAGATTGGCTAATATGACAAAACAGGAAAAGGATAAATATTGGAGAAGATGTGGGAAAATTGGAACACTAATGTATTGTCAGTGGAGTTGTGAACTGATCCAACTATTCTGGAAAGCAATTTGGAACTATGTCCGAAGGGTTATAAAATGGCACATATCCTTTGACCCAATAATACCACTTCTAGATCTGTGTCCCAAAGAGATCATACAAAAATATTTATAGCAGCCTTTTTTGTGGTGGCAATGAATTGGAAATTAAAATGCCTCAGTTTACCCATCAATTGGGTAATGGCTGAACAAGCTGTGAATATAATGGAATACTATTGTTCCATAAGAAATGATGAGCGGGTGGATTTCAGAAAAATCCGGACAGACTTGCATGAACGGATGCTGAGTGAAGTGAGCAGAACCAGGAGTACATTGTATACAGTAACAGCAACACTGTGTGATGACCCACTTTATCAGACTTAGCTCTTCTGAGCAAGGCAATGATCTAAAACAATTCCAAAAGATTCAAGGTGGAAAATGCTATTCACACCCAGAGAAAGAACTATGGTGTCTGAATGCAGATGGAAGCATCTTATTTTCTCTTTCTTTTGTTGTGTTTTTTCTTGCTCTTGATTTTTCCCTTTTGTTCTGATTCTTCTTTCACAACATGACTAATGTGGAAACATGCTTAATATGAGCATACATGTATAGCCTATATCAGATTGCACGCCGTCTTGGAAAGGGGGGAATAGAAGGAAGAGAGAAAATTTAGAACTCAAAATCTTATAAAAGTGAATGTTGAAAATGAAAAATAATTAAATTAATTAATTTTAAAAAATAAACGTATGATTGACTTCCATGAAACCTCAGTCTTCCTCTGCCACAGCTTTGGGTTCTGCCCTTTGTCACCAAACAGAACAAATCTGGTCCCACCCAGGAGAGCTCGATCTCGCACCCCTGGGACGTTCTAAGGGAAATGTTTTGTTAACTTGAAAGTGCAAGGGAAATGTCAGTTATTGGTATAGTCGGGGGCTAGCTGTTTGTGCTGACTTTCCAGAACGGCCCAGGAGGGCAAACAGGAGGGCTTTCCCAACAAAAGGAATGGAATCACTGAAAAAAAAAAAACCAGAGAAAATGAAACAAACTCTTGTTGCCTTTCAGCCGTGTCCGACTCTCTGTGACCCCATTTGAGTTTTCTTAGCAAAGATCCTGGAGCAGTTTGCCATTTCCTTCTCCAGCTCATTTTACAGATGAGGAAACTGAGGCAAACAGGGTAAAGTGACTTACCCAGGGTCACACAGCTAGTAAGTGTCTGAGGCCAGATTTGAACTCAGGTCTTCCTGCTTCTAGGCCCAGCGCTCTAGCCATGCACCACCTAGCTGCCCAAACTCTTCTTCTGGGGTGAAAATAAAACAATAAAAATGACCAAATCAAGGTAGATCTTTGAAGGAAGATTTTGTAGAATATGGTACCAAACTTAATGAGGCTGTGGATTCTCTGCTTCCCCTCCCTGATTCTCTCTCTACTTACAAATCTGTGGTAGATCCCTGGTGTTCACAGAGGACTTTACTCTATATGCAAACAACCTATTGGATCCTTACAACAATCTCCTGAAAGTATCATTGCCCCCATTTCACAAAGGAGGAAACTGAGGCTCAAAGAGTAGTCTGGCTCCCACCACCCCTTTCCAGCCTAATTTCTGCTCCTTCTTTTCCTAACCCCCAGCTCCAACCCAACTGGTCCATGCAGAGCACTCCCGGAACACTCCTCACTTCCATATATTTGGATACACCATGCCCCAGGCACGGAATGCCTTCTTTCTTAGAATCCTGACTTTGGTACAAGGCTCCCCTCTGGGGTCACTTCCTTCTAGGAAGCTTTCCCTGATCCCCCCCAACCCTAGTTTGAAGGGCTCTCTCCAGCCTCACTTATGTTACTGGACAAACTATATCCTCCTCCCCCGGCCCTCTCCACCCCAGGAGACTGTAAACTTCTTGAAGGAAGGAGCAGGGTAATTCATTTTTGTCTCCATGTCCTTGGTACACAGACTGGCCCACAGACTGGCTGCTTGAGAAATGTTTGTGAAACTGAATTGAATTAGGAGATCTGTCCAAGGTCACAGGGCTGATAAATGGTGGGCCTGAGGCACAAACCTAGGATTTCTGGCGCCACCAGGGCTCCTTCCACTGACCCAGAACAGCTTTTCCCCTGTACTCTTTCAAGGGATCACTGTTTCTTCCATTTCCACATTCCAGCTGTATCTCTTAGGTAATATTTAACTAAGAAATGACTATCTTGGCTAAGATCTCTCTAACCCAAGTTTCTTCAGTGGTTGACAATGGCAATATTTTGTCCCAGACTGCTTAGGAATTCATTCTGGCCCAGCAGAGGTTTGACTGGTCCTTCTCCCACCCTTCTGGGGCAAGCCCACCCTGTGCTTCAGAGCTGAGACCCAAACCCCAAGCAAGATCTTAAGGCCCCAGGGAAATCCAATGGAACCAAGCTGAGAGCAATCATTTAGGAAAATTTTCATGAAAGTTTAATCATAATGATGATGATGGTGATGGTGATAGCTTACATTTACAGAACGCTTACTATGTGTCAGGCATTTTACACTTATCTCATTTGATTCTCACAACAACCTTGGGAGGTAGGTGCTATTATTATCCCCATTTTACAGATGAGGAAACTGAGGCAAACAGAAGCATCTTGCCAGGGTCACATAGCTAGAAAGTATCTGAAGCTGAATTAGAACTCCGGTCTTTCTGACTCTAGGCTCACTGTAGCACCACCTAGAACAGGCTGCTTCCATTTCTAAATTGGGGCATAGTAAGAAAACCCACAGTCGAACTTCACAAACAAACCTAAAACCCCAGAGGCCTCTACTTTGTCGACAAGGCAGCTATTATTAGGGTGTGTTACATCCATTTGGAAACGTCCATGACCAATCCCAGGGAAAGAAGAAAGGCACAAGTCATTAGGATAATTGGTGGCCTTGGAAACTTACATAATGACTATAATCAAGATAGGAAGCATCACAAGAAATGATTTGCACACACAGGAAGATTAAAATGCACACCTTTTTAAAAAAAAAAGAAAGAAAACTAAATTCCAAATTCCAGAAATCAGGAAAGAATCACATTATGGAGCGAAATGGGGGGAAAACCATCCTGTTTTCTTATGTCTAGCTTATTTCGAGGCAATAATTGTGACAACAATTTCCAAAGCGGTTCTTGTGCACATGCACCCAGGAAGAAATGAAGCAGAAACATGCAGATTCATCAGCAGCCACTTCAGAGACCATTTCCATTCTACCGCAAACACAGCTCTCTGGATTTGAAATGCACTCCACCATGCACGCTGCCCGTTAAACCAATCTGCTCGTGTCTTAAATAAACAACAAATGGCTAAATATAGCATCCTTTACCTTACTTGCCCCTTTCCACGGCTAATTTTAGGCAAAGCACCCATCTGGAGATTTTCTCCTCATCTTAGAGGAAGAGGGAGATTTCATAACAAAGCAGTTGCCTGAAAGCCAGGCTTTTTGATGTACAATTGGCAGAGAGACTTCAACTTAGTTAACAACACAAACTTCCCCTTATAGGAGATGATTGTCCCCTTTTCTATCATTATTTACCTCAAAATCTTTCAAGGGATGGAAGAGGAGAATAAAGAAAGAGTAGGAACAGTTGTAGAAGAAAGTGGTGAACGAAAGCTCATGGAGGCAAGTCTGGTCTCTTTATGAGACCCTCCGAGGGTTCACTCAGCCACCTTTCCCTCCTTCAGCTCATCTTACAGGCGTGCGCGGACACACACACACACACAAACACACACACGCGCGCGCACACACACTGATACCTGTTAGAGGGTGGTGGTATTTAGGAGAAAATGAAAGAGAGATAAATAAAAGGGAAGAGGCTTCTCATTAATGATTTCAAAACCCAGCCAGCCTGATCGCTAAAGTAAACCTGCTCCCCAGTCCCTCCTGTCCTGAAGTCACAGGAAACGAGGATGGCCCAAGGCTGGGTCTATGAGCACCCCTCACAATGGGAGGAATCAGGCAGGAAGTGCACAGTCAGGAAAAGGAATCATGCAGTAAGGGGACTGCAGTCATGGAAGAGAAGCCTGTACCCACCTCTGCCAGACCATCGCTTGACTTGGCACCGGCAGCAGAATCGAGGAGCAGGGACTCAGCATGGATTCTACGTAAGCGGTCTTTAAGGTCTGTGTTTTGTGCTAGGGCCTGGAACATGTTAAAAAAAATATTGGGGCCACATTAATGGAGGAGACGTATCACAAAGGGCAGGAATCAACGGGCTGGATGGGATAGGCACAAGAGATTCGTGGGAGGATTGGTCTATCCATTGTTATTGAACTCTACACCCTCATAGGTCCACTGAGAACCTCGGCTCACACTTGGATGAGCTCTGAGATCCTCTGAACAGCCTTGCCAAATTCAACCCAAGTGATGATGCCCCTTCCTTCCACCTTATTCCAGGTCCTAATAATACTTTTTGAAATAAAAGCCATCAGATCACCGATCCTACTACCTGTGCGCCCTTGGACAAGCTGGCTATCTCTCTCTGGGCCCTGGTTTGATTATCTACAAAAGGAAAAGGGTTGGACTAGCTCTTAAACCACATGTGTATGTCATGGACCCTTTTGGCAGTGAGTCTGGGAAAGCCAGAAAGAAAGATTCCTCAGAATCACATTTTTATACATAGGATTACAAAGGAAACCCATTTTATTGAAAAGCAGTTACCAAAAAAAAAGAAAAATTATTGGCAAGTTCATGGGCTGCAGGTAAGACCTTCTAGGCTAAACTATTAGATTGTAAGCTCCTTGAGGGAAGAAACTATTTTTTGCCTCTTTTTTCTCTCCCCAATGTCTGGCATATAGCAGGTGCTTAATAAATGTTTAATGATTTCTTGAGGAGTGATTTCTAAGATAAACTGACTTCTGCTCTAAATGTGTGATCCCATTATCCTCCCAGAAGTGGGTCCCTTCCTAGGCTGAAAGAAACACAATCTGTCTACTCCCAGGTCCACATTCTAAACCTTTCTGGCTTGCTAGAGCTTGCCATGGCCTTTGAGAACTCAGGGTCACCTCCACATCATCAGGAGACTTCAGGCTAGGTAGGGCTCTTCTGGAGGAACATTTCTTTTTAAATGGAAGGGTATGTCCAAACCCATACAAACAGTGGGATGGAGATGTTGAAAAAAAGGAAAGAGAAAACCTGCAATGCCAGATTTCAGCCCGTTTGTGCTGGCTTCAGGTTTGAGTTTTTGTATCAGGATAAGAAGCCACACAGCTGCTTTTTAAGAAGATGATGGAAAATGGGACTCAAAGCTCTCTATGCCAGTAAAGGCTGGGCCTGAGACGTGGCCAGTCTGGCTCAAGAGCTTCCTGCCTCTTCTCCAACTTTCTAACCCTCCTCTATTGCCAGGTTGCTCATGACTGACCCCTTTTCTTCCCCTTCCTGTGACTGCCAAAGAAAACAGGCGTCTCCCATGCCTCCACTGAGCCCTGCCCTACCAGCAGCTAATACCTGCCTAATCCTGACCACAGCCAAATGGGAGACAGAGGCATCAGTGGGGACCGAGACGTGGTTAGGAGGCTTAGAAGAAATGGCCTTCGATAGACTTCCTAACCAGGAGGGATTCATTCATTCTTTGAGGTTGTGTGTGTACTTACTCATCCGGCTCTGAAAGATGAGTATGTTTCCTCCTCTTAGAAGGGCACCAGGAACAGGTAAATAGTGGGGTGTAAGCGAGCATGTCAGATTATCCTTTCTTTGCCTTTAAGGGAGTCCCTGTTGCCCACTTCGGCTTTCTACACAAGGGTTCTCTCAAAGGCAAAGGGAGTTGGTTTCTTCTTTCTGACATTCCCACCCATTAGAAGATGCCTCATTTCCGAAAGATGCTGGGGTCGGGAGGGCCATGCTCATTATTGGTGCATGTGGAATGTTTGTGTTCTCTCTGACGCAAAAAAAGAGGTCAAGAGACTCTTCCCAGGGCAAGTGGAGAGATGAGCTCAGTGAGGAAATTAATAGGGTTGAGGTGGGGTAGGGGGAGGGGAGTCACTCAGTTCTAGAAATTCCACTGCCCAGGTCAATTTGGATTACATGTGCAGGTTACTTTAAAACATGCACAGATCACTTGAAAAGGAAGCAAGGAGGGAGGGAGGAAAAGAGGGGGAGGAGAGAGAGAGAAGGGGGGAGAGAAAAAGGGAAGGAAAGAAGGAAGGGAGGGAGAGGGGAGAGATAGAGAGAAAAAGAAAGAGGGAGGGAGAGAAGGAGAGAAGGAGGGAAGGAAGGAAGGAAGGAAGGCAGGTAAAAATTACGAAATCATGGCTGAAATGCTCTCCCAGGATCCTGGCCTCGCCCATCACACGTCTTAGCTTTGCTGTCTCTGTTGCAGCTTTTGTAAAGATGGAGAGAAAGGCACAAACCTTACTGAAAAAGTTTGGCAGCCTTCTCCTCTGATGGCAGTGAGGCTCCTCCTAGACCCCCTTCTTCTCCATCCCTTCACCTCCACACTCCCAGCCAAAAAGAGGAAGACACACAAGTCCTGATCTCTGATCAGTCCTAAGAGCAAATGCCACAATGAAAAGAAAGACCTCTTCTGTTCTAACTACATGGCCAACTCTCAAATTGGCCGGAGGGTGAATGGGGTTTCCATTGGAGTAATCGTGATCTTCTCCATGGGTAGGAATGTCAGAGAAAAGGCAGCATCACCTTGTTTTCATCTGTGCATGGAGGGGGATGAAAACAGCCCCACTCCTCTCAGACCCTAATGCCATTCCATAAGAGCTGGCTTATCGCCAATCCAAAGAACAGTTGTTTGAATCTGTGTGTGTGCTGACCCCAGCCTGGCCTTTAAAAAGGTTCTCAGATCCCAACAAACCCTGGGTTGGGTGCTGAATGCCCCCCTCAGCCTGGCTCCCAGCTCTCATAGGTTTGTTTCCCGTGACCCCTCTTCACACACACCCATGCCAGGGAAACTGGCCTGCAAAGCTTGTTCCTGAACACAACGTCCCTTTTCCCACCTGGGCCAAGTCATCTGATCTCTGTAAGATGGGGATAATACTAGCAACCCCCTCCCAGGGCTAGAGAGAAGATCAGGTAAACTCCATGTAAGCAGCAAAGTGGTTTGCAAACAATGAAATGCTATACACATGTGAACAACCCCTGCACTGCCTATGCATGTGTGTGAATTATCCCTATGCCACCTATACACACGTGTGAATTCTCATTGTACAGCACTGTAACTTTTGGAGAGGATTGCAGGGAGGGGCTGGCCCTGTGACTTCACTCGTCTTGGGAATTCTAAATGAGGAGTTCCCTCTCTCAGTCACATTAGCACCTGTTGAAATTCATAGTCGCTTACAAAGGCTGAGTGTGAGCCCAAGTTAACACAGTCACAGTCTAGAATACAAATTCTGAAACTTACATTCTTAGTTTTGCCTGAGGACTCTGACATGTTAAATACTACATACAATAAGCGCTTAATAAGTGCTGGTTGAGTTTTTTTGTTGAATGAAAATGATGATCATCTAGTTGGTTTATTCCCTCAGGAACTCTCCAGGGAACCCAGGATCCAGACAAGATAAGAAGACATGAGCAAGAAGGAAGGAAGGAAGCATTTGTGAAACGTCTACTATGTGCTGGTTGTGTGCTAAGCACTTTACAAATATACAATACTTGTAGAAATATCTCATTTGATCTTTTAACAACCCTAGAAGAAAGGTGCTGCCATTATCCTCATTTTATAGTTGAGGAAACTGAGGCAGACAGATGTCAAATGACTTGCCAGGTGTTACACAGCTACTAAGTGTATGGTCTCAGATCTCCCCTACATCAGGCCCAGCACTCCATACACTACGGTGTCCCCTTAGCTGCTAGGACAGTTCTATATCTTCCCTCCATAACACACATGTAACTTACGGATGATAAGGCATGCTTCAGACCCACAATCTGTGCGGATGGTGATGAGGAGGACTCATGCTCTATCATCTGCTTCAGTTTCTCCCTCTCATTTGATATGGTATTGAAAGCTGACTTTAAGGTGAAGTAAACTAGAAGATTTAAAGAAAAAAAAAAGGAAGAGACATTAAAAAAATTGAGAGTACATAAAATAAGTTACAAACTATCCCAACAGTCAATAAAATAAGTTACAAACTATCACAACAGTCAATTAATAAACATTTATTAAGCACCTGCGATGTGCCAGGCACTATGTTAAGGGCGAGGGATACAAAAAAGAGGCAAAAGACAGTTCCTGCCCTCAAGGAGCTTGCAATCTAATGGATAACAGCATTCACAACACTAGCCTTTCTTAGGGGTGAAGATTCAGTGAGGAGCAAGTGTTACATCTGTGAGTATTACACACATACAGACACAAACACACACTTAAATCAAGGCTGAGCCCTTGTCCCTCAGCAGCCACAGTGTCACGTGCCACGAAAGCTTCTCCTGAACCCCTGAGTCAGGCTGTGTTGACACTGTGCCAAAGCAACCCGTTCTAGGAGTCAAAGAGGCCCAATGAAAGTGTCTGGGCTTTTAGACCGCTTCTACTGAACTCTGCTTATTTTAAAAGTCAAACACACACACACATACACACACACACACACACACACACACATACAGTCCTTGATATTTGGGGTCTAATGATAAGTAGCTAATGTGACTAAACTTTTCAAGTTTCAATGTAAATTATTTGTTGCAAAGGTTTTTTTTTTCTCTTTCAATTGGGGGTAGGAGTTGGGAGGGAGATTCCCTCCCCCCACAAACGAAAAAGAAAAGAGGGTCATTGAAGCATTTAAAAGCAATGCACAGCAAAGAACTGGAAATTGAGGGATTGCCCATTAATTGGGGAATGGCTAAACAACTTGTGGGATATGGTTGTCACGGAATATTACTGTGCCATTGAAAATGATGAGAGGGATGGTTTCAGAAAAATCTGGGAAGACTTACGTGAACTGATGCAAAGTGAAATAAGCAGAACAGGGAAAACAGTGTACATAATAACAGCAATATAATAAGGATGAACAACTGTGAAAGACTTAGCTGCTCTGATCAAAACAGTGATCCTCCACAACTCCAGAGGACCCATGATACTATCCACCTCAGAGAGAGAACCAATGAACTCTGAGGGTAGCCTGGAGCAGACTTTTCTTCACTCTCTTTATTCTTCTTGCTTTTTTTTTTCTTTGCAACATGGCTAATATGGAAGTATGTTTTGTGTGACTTCATACATATAATGAGGTATCATAGTACTTGCCTTCCGAATGGGTGGAGGAGGGGCAGGAGAGAAGGACAGAATTTGGAGCTCAAATTTTAAAAAATGTTAAAAATAAATAAATAATTGAAAAAATAATAAAAGCAATGCACAGAATAAAACAGAAGGAAAACCAGAAGGAAAGACAGACAAACCAACAGGAGCAATCTGAAAGTTACCTGTTGAATTCTTTATACGCTTCTGTAAGGTACAACCCATTTCATATGAAGAGTTTGCTTGCTAAAAGTGACCCAAAAAATTGTGTATGAGGGAAAAAAGAAAACCTTGTAAAGATCAATTTGCAGAGAAATAAAATATTGATAAAAATAAAATATTGAGGAGAGAGCCAGATTGTTCCAAGGAGCAGATAGAGAACTGCCCTTTGGGGGATCATAGCATACTAAGAGAAACTCTCAGCAGCCTGAGTTTGAAGAATGATGGAGGTAATTCAAGCTGCAGGGCATTATTGTCCATTGACTCATTTTCTGTGGCTGTTTTTTTTTTTTCAACATTTACAACTGAAGCTGTAAACCAAATGATTGTTTGGGGACTATGAGATTATTATTAAAGGCCAGTGGAGTTCATATCTTTCAGAAACAGTCACTGATTAGCAGGAAGCTGTGACTTGAGTCTTTAGTAGATAAAGGAAGAAAGAGAGAGAAGGAGAAGGAAGAGGCAGAAGTAGCAGGAGGGCAAGCTGAGCAAAAGAGGAGTCACAAGAAGCCATGGAAGGCTAAACAAAGAAGTTTCCAGCTGAGAAAGCTGATTCTTCAGCTGCTTTGACGGGAGTCTGCTGTTTGGGAGAAAGCTGATTCTTCAGCTGCTTTGACGGGAGTCTTCTGATTGGGAGAGGCAATGTTTTGCAGATTGACTGGCAAAAAGACTTGTTCAGCTGAAAGGATTCTTTGGCTACAGTGCTGATTGGAGGAGAGCTTAACTCTGCTGCTGCACATACATAGCTTTCTATGTTTTCTGTTCTGTAGTGCCATCTATATCATGAGAAAGGGGGGAAAAACTCAGACAGTTCCTTGCTACCTGTTACTACCCTCTATAGTTTGAGAGGGAAAGAAAGAGAAGGGGGAAACAGGCTTTGAATTTGTTTTGTTATAAGCTGGGTTTACTGGGGAAGAGGCTTGGCTTGGCTTTGCTAGAAGATGTCAGGAGAGAAAGCAGAATCCCTTTAAATGAAAGGCAGGCTGGGCTTGTCTCAATTGCCCAGAGAGTCACCTTAGAGAGTTTTGTACTTCTCTGGCTGAAGAGAATTACTTATCACTAAACAAACATAATGTTTGTGTATGAGTGTGTCTCTATATAGATAGAAAAACAAATATAGAGACATACACATGTCTCTGTATATAGATATATATGTATATACAAACATATCTATAGACGTAGGGAGATGCATATGTATGTATGTGTGTACACACAGACACATCCTCACATTTGCATTGCTAAAAAAGTATAACATTTTCTTAGTGCCCTATTAAATGTGACTGTGAACTCCAGAGGGTGTCGCTGATCTATTGGTTAGAAAGCAGAAGAGAACCAACTTCGCCCATCAGGAGATTGGTAAGGACCAAAGAGGGGCATTTATCAAAGAAGCAGCTTTGTGTGGTGCAGATTTTTCTTGAAGGGGTCAAGGACATCAAAGCCTGCAGTCCAGAGTTGTGACATGCTTCTGGTGTGTGGGTTTCCTCATTCATGTAAGTATGTGTCTTCTCTCTCCCATAAATACTCTATGCATTGCTGGAAGCATATGACTCAGGTTTTTGAGTGGACTGTAATTTTTTTTTGTTATAGAAGTTTTTGCCCTCTGCTTAATAAATGTCATGTTTGATTATTCCTGCTCTTGCCTTCTGCTGAGAAAATGATATCAGTATTATTGCTTTTGCCTTATTTTTTTAATAAATGTTTTATGTCTAAGAGTCATTGGTATCACTCTGACTGATTGATTTTGTATAAATGGGAAGTACACCAGTGGGGGGTTCAGGACCCACAGTAGCAACTAGTAGAAGTGTTTCCTTCCACATTAGGGTTATCCCTATGGCCCTAAGAGAGTGATTGAAGAACAGCAATGTGACCATGGCCAGTCCCCAGCTCCAGGAAGAATCCCATGACTGATGATGTGAAGTAGGTTGGGGTTCATGAAGCAGCACAGACAAAGGGGAGTACAAATGACATGTCAGACACCACTCTTGCAGGCTACACTGCCCCAATGGGTGGGCCACCCCCTCACTACACTTAAAAGGAAAATCAAAGTACATGTAATACAGATTTGCAGTTTCACATACAATCCTCTTTCTGTTCTACTTTGCCTATGAAAGCTTAAATTATGAATTTTTAAAAAGTCATAACCAAAAAAAGCTTCAATTTAAGGGATAATAATAGTCTAGATGATGAAGGCCTGAACCAGGGTGGTGGCAACAACAATAATAATAACCAGCATTTATATAGCACTTTAAAAGTTTGCAAAGCTCTTTACAAACATTATCTCAGGTCATCTTCACAACAGCCCTGGGTGGTAGATGATATTGTTTCTCCCCATTTTATAGATAAGGCAAATAAGCAAGATGAAGGTTAAGCGATTTGCCCAACGTCATTGAGCTGATCTGAGATTCTATTGGCTCTCAGATGTTCCTGATTCCAGGTCCAGGACTCTAGCCACTTCCCTGACTGGCTGGTCATCTCAGGAGGGAAGGGACAGAGTCAAAGAGGTTGTGGAGATAGAAAAGATAAGACTTCACTTCTGATACTCGTGGACCTCTGTGTTTATGTCCAAAGTCATAGGAAACAGCAGCTTCCAGACACTTCGAGAACGTTCTCTCTCTCATGGACGTGTTCTTATTACTTATTCAAAAAATGATTTCTTAGTTGTTTATTTGTCCCGAGCTGGCTTTTTTTTAATAGAAAAAAAGATCAAAAGGTCTGAGTGATAGCACATCTTTACATCCCTGGCAAGACAGCCAGACAATCACAGTGTCTGTTTTGGAAGCAATTATCACCTCAAATGGGGGAGCCAAACCTCCTGCACAAAGTCTTTCAAGGCAGCTCCAAATGCCAGAAACAAGATCTTTGGTTCATCACAATTGGACTCTTCACTTTGGGAATATTCTAAGTTCTATCCAATTAAGTAAATATTTAAGTGCATGCAATGTGCAAGGCACTCTTAGGAATGGTTTGGACTTTTATTTGGTTTTTGGGTTTGTTTGTTTGCTTGTTTTCTGGCATTCACAAAAGATCAGAGACAATAAATCCTTCCAAGTCTCGATCTTCTCTCATTTCAAAATCTCACTGGCTCCCAGGGTGGTGTGGTATAGTGGAAAAGCAAACACTATGGAGTCAGAGGACCTGGGTTCAAAACCCAGCTCTGCCACCAGTGTAGACCTTAGGAAAGTCCCTTCCATCGGGCCTCGGTTTCCTTCTCAGTAAAAATGAAAGGGGCTAGACTAGCTCTGATCCCAAGATAGAGCTATGATGGATGTTGTGTCTGAGCCATATATTTCTACTCAGTAAAATGATAGAGTTGGACCAGATGAAAGCCAGATCTAAAATACACAATACTTTGCTTTATTTGTATCAATAACCAGAGATTAGAATCTCACTTTTTAAAAAATCTTTTAAGGAAGGACCTAAACATTCTCCTCCATTGATCCTGGAGCAGCCTTAGTCATTGCTCAACTACCTCGAATTGGCTTGCCAAATGTATTCAGAGCTACTTCCTAGGTTAGTCTAATACGGTCTCTAGTCTCCATCTATCCCTCTCATAGCTCTTGGCAGCTTTTCCAGCACCAGCTGTCAGGGCGGAGGTGGGAAGGACCTCCCTCTGTCAACAGTCAATAAAGTACTGTTATTGCATCTGATGTAGTTTGCCAGTTGAAAAAAATAGCGACTCATATACCTCTCACACTGTATACAGGAATACATCACTTAACAACAGATAGGGTAGGCCAGTTTTTTAATAGGATGGCATAATTCTTTCTGAAATGTGCAACATAAATAGAATTGGACTTGCAGTCAGAAGACGTGCATTTGACTCCTGCGTCAGACACTTATTTTTTAAAAATTCAACCAAGATTTATTAGGCTCTTACTGTGTACGAGGTACTGTACAGAGTTTAAATAGAAAAGGGTCAAATATAAACTGCTTTGTTTGGCATTTCAAGCTCTTCATAAGCAGGTCCCTTCCTCCCTTGGCAGCTTCTTTTCTACTCCTCTGCATGTGATCTACATTCTAGCAACACTGGCCTACTCAGCACGGCCAAAACAGACCTTATTATCCTTCCCCTAAACCCCCCCCCCCCCACCTTCCTGCAACCGTAGCGAGCAGCGCCCTCCTCCCAGGCTCCTGGGCTCCAGCCTAGGAGTCATCCTGGACTCCTCACTGTCTCTGACCACCCCCCCCACCTCACCTCCAGCCCAGCTGTTGCCAAAGCCTATGGATTTCACCTTTGCAGCATCTCTCGAATACAGCCCCTTCTCTCCTCTGACACTACCCGCCCTCTCCCTCCCCTAGACTCTCATCACCAGGACTACTGCAATGGCCTTCAGGGTCTGCCAGCCTCCAGTCCTTTGTCTCTTCAGTCACCAAAGGGATTTTCCTAGAGCTCAGGCCTGACCATATCACCCTTCTCCTCCCCCTCCCTGACTCCAGTGGCTTCCTCTCACCTCCAGGATAAAATGCAAAATCCCTGGCATTAAAAGCACTTCATAACGGAGCCCTATGCCCAGTCTTCTTACGCCTCACAACCACCCCCTCCCTGAAACACGGACTCACACATTCTCTTCACCCGGTGACAATGGCCTCCTGGCTGTTTTTCAAACACGACCCTCCATCTCTGGCCTCCATGCGTTTGCTCTGGTTGTGCCCCATGCCTGGGATGCTCTTCCTCCTCATCCTTGCCTCCTGGCTCCCCTGGCTCCTTTCAAGCCCAGCTAAAACCCACCTGCTATGGGAAGCTTTTCTCAAGCCCTCTTAATTCCACTGCCTTCCTTCCGTGAATTAATTCCAATTTATCCTGGCTACCCTTGCTTGTACGTAGCCTCCCCCATTCGACTATGAACTCCATGAGAGCAGGGACTGTCTTTTGCATTTCTTTGTATCCCCAGCACTTAGCAGAGTGCATGGCACATAGTAGGTGCTTAATAAATGCTCACTGACTGATCGACTGACTGTTGTCTTGAAGTACCTTGAACAAAACACTGTGTTTTCCACCTCTAAGCCTTTGCCCTGGTCATTCCCCGTGCCTGGTAAGCCCGATCCTCTCACCTCCACACTTTGCTTCCCTGGCCTCTTTCAATACTTAGCTCAAATCATACTTACTGCAGGATTGCCTCAGACACTAACTAATTGTGTGACCCTGGGCGAATCATTTGACCTCTATCATCCTCAAGTTTCCTCATCTGTAAAATGGAAATAATAAAAGCACCTACTTCCCAGGGTTGTTATGTGAATCAAAAAGAGGTAATGTGTAAAGTCCTTTGTGAGAACTCAAGAGTTAAATAAATGTAAACTATAATTATATTACTGGTAATAATACTCTCCTGGAGATGCTATATAACCACAAGCCACACGGTGTCCAAAGAATGAATACTGAAGGTCACCCAGAGCAAAAGGGAGGCAAGAAGTGTACAAGAAGAAGCCAGCACCCAAGGCAAGGTAGGTGGGCAGAGTAGACCAAAGGAAGGCCAGGAGAGGAAGAGAGCTGGGCACGGCCTAGGAGGGAGCATCGTTAACCCATGAACACTTGCCTGTTCCCCACTGGTCCCCATTCCATAGCAAAAATCCAGGGCAGCCATTCTTAACCTGCCACCCTATTGCTTTTTTTTTTTTTTTTTTTTTGATAATTGCATTTCAATATAATTAGTCACCTTTGCAATCTTCTCTATTTTGTTTTATGCTTTTGAAAACATGATTCTGGGAACAGGTCAGGCCTGAGATCTAGGAATATCCCTTTGGTAGCTGAAGAGACGAAGCACTGGGGACCAGCAGACCCCGACAGGCCATTGCGATACTCCTGGTGTGAGGGGATGAGGGGCTGGGTGAGGGGGCAGGCAGTGTCAGAGGAGAGAGAGGGCTGTATTCGAGAGATGCTGCGAAGGTGAAATCCATAGGCTTTGGAAACAGAAGTTTATAACTTGCCCAGGATCCCACAACTAGGAGGAAACTGAGGCAGGCTTTGAACCCACGTCTTCTTGTCTCCAAGTCACAGCCACTGAGTGACTAAGCCAAGGCTTGGATTAATCAACCAGTCCTTCAACAAGGCTTTATCAAAAGCCTACAGGCTGTGCCAGACACCGTCCTGGGGGTACAAACACACATGGAAACGTTGTCACTCTTACCCTGAATTTGCCTCCCAAGCTAGCGTGCCCTGTCTGTGATCCTATCTCGACCCTGAAGGAATTCTCTCTATTTAAGGGATGTTTTATAAAATCACCAATCATTCTCTAAGTTATTTGCTTTGTTTAAACTTCAGATTTTTGTCTGTTGAATCACTTCAAGCAAGTCACGTGTAGTGCATGCCGACCCCTGTGTAGAAAGGGGTGAGTTTTGGTCAAACCGCTCCCTAGCTCCCAGAGACAAAGTGAAGAAAACCCTTCAGAAAAGCTTCTCTGCCACCAGCACGACAAGAACCACTCTGGCCTAAGACAATTCTAGCTCCTTTTCATCTTCTTTCCTTCTCCAAGAGCCGAAGTGAGATCCTGAAAATTCCAAAGGCACTTGAGGAACCCTGGTGGAAAGGTCCCTCTGGCAAGGTGGGGTAGCCACTGGACCTCCTTACTTAGGCTGAGTCGCTCTGAAATCAGATGGAGGGGTAAAGAGTGGGGCAGCTAGGTGGCGGAGTGGATAGAGCACTGGCCCTGAAGTCAGGAAGACCTGAGTTCAAATCCGGCCTCAGAACAAACACTTGACACTTACTAGCTGTGTGACTCTGGGCAAGTCACTTAACCCCAATTGCCAAGAAGAAGAAGAAGAAGAAGAAGAAGAAGAAGAAGAAGAAGAAGAGGGGTAAAGAGCCCTGTGTTCTAGCTGGACAGGGAGAGTGGTAAAAGCCAAGAGAAGAGTGAGGAGACTGGCCTCTTGGATCTACCCCCTGGCAAGGCTATCAGGGCACAGGAGGGAAGGACCTCTTTCAGCTAATCAACCATTACCATATGAGCTTTCACATGCTTGGTTAACTCAAAGGGCCTCTCGGAATAGAACCTGAATAGAACTCTCAGAACCTGAAAGTTCATTTTAAAAGCTGCAAGAACGAGGCACAGTCAGACAGTCAATAGAAATCAGTCTTGTGTGAGAGCTGGTGCGAGACGAGGCTGTCCACCCGAGTGACTCCCAGCTTTTGCTGATCAGTAACTTTGGCCCTGTCTAATGACCAGGCAGAGCTCTCCTCTGAGGGTTAGCTGGATTTCAGAGAGGCCTGAGAGAAGGAACAAGAAAACCACAGTAAGCAGGGTGGGGTAGATTTCTCAGAGCACTGAACTTGGAGCCAGGAAGGCCTGGATTCAAATCCTGCCTCAGACACTTATTAGCTGAGCTTTTTGCAGGCTGAACATCCCCAATTCCTTCGAAGGAATGCGATGAACTCGGGTTCCTTCACCGTCCTGTTCACCTTCCACTGCATACTGCAACTTATCAACATCCTTCCAAAAATAAAGTCATAGCATGGTCTGAGCAGGGCAGAATAAAGCAGGCCAGTCACCTCCCTCTCACCAGACGCTCAGATGAGGAGCGCCTGGGTTCAAATCCCAGCCCAGACGCTGCCGAGCCAACGTCCTTTCCTCCACGGTGTCTGCAGCCTAGGAATGCTTTGGCTGCCTTGGTGGTGAAGCTAGCTTTGATCTCTACCAGCTCAAGGGCTGCCTGGGGCCCTGCAGTCTCAATTTTTAGAGTACGATGCTCAACAAAGAGTATCACCTCAAGGTTGGAAATGAAGAAGAAACTCTGGTTGTGGTAGGGGTGAGGGTGGGGGTTGTTGTCTTAAATGTGGAGGAAAATAAGCCGAGGGAAGCCTTTCTGCTGCTCCGGAACGGCTGTGATGATTCCGGCCAGGCTGCTTCCCAAGCTGGCACATCCAAAATAAATGAGGCAGGGAGGGTGGGGAGACCAGCGGCCGACCCTTTCCTTGGCAGATGTGATCGATGGGATTCTCCCCATCGGTGAGCCAGAAGACAGCTCCCACAGGATCCAGTAGCTGCGCCTTCGGCACCTGATGAACTGGGGTATCATTGGCAGCTGACGCAGGAATGTCAGCACCACAAACGTGTCAACTTGAAAGGCACCCAGGACAAAAGTGGTATGTTCAAGGCTTCCAAAGAAGAGTGGGCTCGAGGAAAACATCACACGTATATTCATTCATTCATTCATCTAACAAGCACTGATTAAGCACCTACTTTGTCAGCCAGCCGGTATTGTGCTGGTAGAGTCTTGGCCTTGGGGTCAAGGAGCCCTGAGTTCAAATCCTACCTCAGACCTTTATTAACTTTGTTGTCCTGGGCAAATACTTAACCTCTGGCTGTCTCAGTTTCCTCATGCACAAAATGGAGATACCAAGAACACGTTTCTCTCACAGTCCTTGAGAGGGACAAATGAAATCGCATAAGCCAATCATTTTGCAAAGAAAGGATATTGATGCAATTTTGTCTCAAAGGTTGAGAATTATGACCCAATAAATTACCACAGTCTTTTAACTTGTCCTTGAAAGCAAAGCCCTTCTTTTTGATGTTGGTATTCTATATGACTGCAAGGCATGGAGCACGGAGGATTCTGAAGAGCTAAAAGCAGCCTTGTGCAGAGAAAAGAGTTCAGAGTTTGGAGCCAGAGGGGCTAAGTCCAAATCGTGGCTCTCTCCTATGGACCTACGTGACCTTGAGCAAATCACTTCTCCTCTCTGGGACTCAGTTTCCTCATCTGTAAAGCGAGGTAGATGGCCTCTAAGGGCTCATCCAGTGCTTGATGTAGGCTCCACCAGAAACGAGGACTGCCCAGAGGACACTGAAGAGGGCCATGACGGCCGCGAGCAGGCCACAGCAAGTCGGGAACAAGCTGCAGAAAGGACTTTATCTCAGGAATGTCTGCCGCTGGCTCGCTTTGTGTATGTATGGGCTTGCTTCTTGTCTCCCCCATTAGATTGTAAGCTCCTCGAGGGCAGGGATGGTCTTGTCCCTAGAGCTTAGTACAATAGCTGGTACACAGCAGACACTTAGTAAATGTTAATGGACGATTGAATGTGTAAGAGAGAAAGCTGGTCCAAAGGACCACCCATGGGCAGCCCACGGTCTTGATGGGGATCCCTGACTGGAAAAGAGAAATCAAGGAAGGTCTCAGCCCATCGGTGCCTCTTGTGGAGGAACTTTTGGAAGGTGAAGGAAGGGATGACGGGTCACCAGATGTGACCGAGAGGAGGACCCACATCAGAGAGACCGCAGATCCGTGGAACTACTGAGTATACACAGGAAACGGCAATGCAGACTTGGACTTGGCCTTGAGAATGGGGCGGGTTCAACTGCTGTGTTCCAGGGAGCTGATGCTCCCATGGAGGTGGCAGGAATTTTGGGCAGGGGTGGGGGGAGACAAAGAAGGAGACTGGCATGATGGCTCAGCGGCAGGCAGGAGGCCCTGGCTCTAAGCCTCAGCGAGGACACGTCCAAGTGGGTTGTGTTTCTGGTTGCTCACCCTCGAGTGCTCAGAAAGTGTGCAGGGATGGCTGGAGAAAGACCACCCACTTAGAGGAGCTAAGGACGCCCAGCAGTCAAGTCCTCTAGACACCGTGTTGAGAAACGCTTTTAGCAACATTCCATCAAGTATATCAAGGGAAAACAAATCAGTGTGCTTACCTTTGTGCGCAATGTGACACAGGTCTTCTTGCATTTTGGAAAATTCTGATGAGGTTTCAGAACCATCAGAATAATTTTTGTCTTCCCCAAAATCTAGCGTTGACAGATTCGGATTGGATGCATGAAGCCTGACTGGGCCTGAATAAGGCTTCGGGACCTGTGGGGACACCAACAGGAGGGTTACTGAAGGGGCAGAGCAGGGAAACTCTCCCCTCCCCCCAGCCCATTCCTTTCCCGCCAAGCGAGATGCCATAGTTGAGGTTCAGACAGTGGGGGCAGAAGCAATGCTCCAGACAGACGACACAGCCTCTCTCCTCTGTCCCTGGAGTTTAAAAAAATCCCAAACCTGAGGAGTTCTGAGAACCATCTCACCCCTAACAGCTTCCACTGGGGTGTAAATGGGCAAGACGTCATGTAACAAACAGGAAAGATGAGTGACAGAGGGGAGCTGGGTATTCTGCTGCCTTAGTCCTCCCAAGCAAGGGGCAGTGAGTGAGGCAAGGACTAGATCTGGAGTCAGGAAGTCCTGGGTTCAAATCCCACCTCCGATGCTAGCTAGCTGTGTGAGCCTGGGCAGGGGATTTAGTGCTTCTGAATCTCAGTTTCCCCATGTGAAAAATAGAGCCAAAATGGGCCCCTCCTCACAGGGTGGCCGAGAGGCTCAAACCACACAAGGTGTGCAGGCTGCTCACTGCCCGCATTCCAACGACTGTGTCTTGGTTGCTCTATGGACCCAGTGACAGCTGGCATCGAGCCAGATTATCCTTTCCCTTCTTGGAGGGAATGCATTTCCAGGAGACAGTTATCTGTCCCTGGAACATCCTTCAGTGCCTTTAAATAAGTGGGTGTGGAGAAGCAGCAATCAGCATCCTTGGAGGGAACACCCACATTGATAGGATCCCCGATTCTTTGGAGAGATAGCTTTGTCTAGTGATCAGTGCACAGGACTTGGAATCAGGAAGACCTGGGTTCCAATCCTGACCTTAGACACTGACCAGCTATGTGACACTGGACAAGTCAGCTAACCTCTTTATGCCTCAGTTCCCTTTTCTATAGATGAGGGGGTGATCTGTGATTCTCTGACCCTTGAGTCTTGGCTTTAAAGGTGGTCTTATACCATTCAAGCAGCCCCCCTCACCTCTGGACCTCCCAAACTTCAGCTCCCCACTTAGCCCTGGTTGCCAGGTACTCTGCCTGATAGCAGGGCCCAGCCAGGCTACTTTGGTCTAGTGGATATCCCTGTTAAACACGGCAGGCTGGGCTCCAAACGTGGCTTTGGAGTCCCACACACCCAGCGGCGTAGGAAGCTGCAAGCGTGACACGTGCAGCCCCTGGGGGAGGCGGTTTGTGTGCAGAGGGGACACAAGAAGCTGGACAAGGCTTTGCCCCTCAGCAGCGCTAGGCCTCTCAGATTCTGAGCTGCTGACTCAGCAGAGCCTCAGCGGAATCTGAGGCAGTGGGGAAGGATCACCATTAACCAAGGCCACACTTAAGCAGGGAAGGAGTGCTCAGACGAGTCAGAGAGAAGGGGGAAATGGAAAGTCCTTGGGCTGCCTCTGGAACTGCCAATCTGCCGCCATTTTCTGAAGTCAATGGAGTGACCAAAGCCCACCTTCCCGTGCCCCATGGAGGAGCTTTCTCCCATCTCTCCGATACGAAGCCAATCCCCATGGCCTTCATCATCTGCTCAGGACCTTTGGGGATGAGTCAATAACCAGGTCCTTTGGGATTGGCCCATTTGACCACTTAAATAAAGGTACTGGGGTATTCATAATTGTACTCCTAAGCACAGGTGGTCCAGAAGTTGTTTTTTTCCACAAAGGGCAGAGTAGGAACAGAGGAGGGGTGAGCATCCCGGGGGGGCTCAGGTTACCTGCAGCATTCCTTTGGCCTCTTTGCTAATAGCTCTCGCCCGCCACCGTCTGTGGGGTCTTTTTTCCTTTTTGGGACTTTCAAAAGCTCCACCCTTCATCACAAAAGAAGAAAGAAGGAAAGAGCGTGAGGCTCCACAGAATGAGTCTGTGGGGCCGGCAGAGCAGCACCAAGCTCCATCCCCAGCAGCTGCCAATGGGCTGCCTCCCATCTGGCAGGCCCAGAGGAGGGACTCACACTGACCTGAAGGGCGTTTATCGCCGGGGCTGAGTAGGTCCTGTGAAGGACCTCCATGCTCTGGAGGAGGTGGCTCATCTCCACCAAGTAGGTATGACAGTGGGCCAGATCTGGGGGAAGATGAACACGAGTGAAGCAAAGTGATGTCATAGGAGGGTAGGGTCAGAGCTGGAAGGGACTGCGGAGGTGAACTAGTCCACTTTTACAAAAGTGGAAACTGAGGTCTGGGGAAATGGAAGTGACTTGTCCAAGGTCACACAGACAATAAAGGACAGAGCTAGGATCTGAACCCGGTCCTCTGACTGCACAAATGGTGGTATGTGAACGGCAGGAATCTTAGTGTGCTGAAAGGATGGATGAATGAAATTTGGAGAGATGAAGGAAGACGTTTACTGGTTCAGCATGAAGAAGGCAGAACCTACGCCAGGGTATATTTACACAGTGAGTACCATCGGGGCAACAAAGACAACACTATGCGGGAGCTGAGCTCTGAGGAGCTGCGATGACTGATCTCCACCCCAGGCTGCAGACAACGCAACAGCCTTCTCTCCCCTTGCTAGAGAGGTGGTGGACAATGGGGACAGAAAATGGCGTACACTGTCCGATGTTTGTGTGGTTGACTCTGCCTAACCTTTTCCTTGTTACAGGGTCTATTGGGAAATGTCTGTGAGGTTTTTAAAAAGACATAAATTTTTTAAAAAAAGGATATGAAATCTTGCATCACATTTTGAATTTCATAATCATAAATTGAACAATGCAAAAAAAAAAACCAACCACACTTGTGGTTCTCCATTAACAAGTGCATGTGTGCTTTCCCTAAGGCCCATAAGATCCAATCTCCCCACCCCCATACTGTGTCAGAGGCCTCCCTCTGGGGTTTTTCATGCTTCCCAGATACCGATTTTTAGGACAGCTCCCAACTCGTCAATATCAACTACTCAGAAATGACTGTCACAATCTGACACCTGCTTGCATCTCCTGGGAAGGCTGCAAGGTCACAAGGAAGGCATTAACCCTTGCCCCACATGGCCGACATCAAAATATCACACTGTATCTAGAACAAAGCAGGAGGCTTCTCCTCGTGGAGGGTTCACACTTTCATGAAAAAGTGATATCTGCAGATTTGAAAAGGCATACTTGACCTAGTTCCCTGAGCCAACAGCTGGCTCTAATGTTTGCATTCTCTGTGAATCCTTCTGTCCCTGTTATCAGTCCACTGCTCTGATAGCCTGTGTCTTGATCTGGAAATCTCACCATGGACTCTGGAAAGGCCTCCATGGCAAAGGCAGCTTTCCAAGGTCAAAGTTGAGGCAGCCTGGGAGGACAAAGCTCACATGGCCATGGGGGCAATCAGACTGGTATTTGTGGAAGAGGGAAGATGAGTTGCCAGGTTTCAACCTGACACCTCTCGTTAGCTAAGAACCTGGAGAGGTCATCGAGTCCAACCCCAAGGCAGGGCAAAGGGCAATGGATTGAGAGCCAGAGGACCTGAGTGGAATGCTGGCTCTGCTAATCTGAGGCCAAGAGGTCGAGACGAGAGAGTGATGCTAGATGGACAATCTGCAGGAGACTTGGAAGCCAGATCAGAAGCCATCTAGGCCAACATTTACAGAGGAGGAAACAGAGGCCCACAGAGCCAAAATGGCTTCCTTAGAAGTGGGATCCAAACACCAGAGCCAGGGCATGACCCTCACTGCCAAAGCTGCACTGTTTTAGCTGTGACAGAGGGCAGTGTGGTACAGTGACAAGCATGGTGGGCTCAGAATCCGGTGAGGTCTGGGGGCGAGCCCAGCCTCAGGGGCTTATTAGCTGTGTGACCATCAGAGAGTCACTCTGCCTCAATAAACCTCAGTTTTTTTATTGGTGGCATGAAGCCTGTAGAACCCATCCCACAGGACTAGTAAAGCCTAAATGAGACAACGCACGTCAGAGAAGCCGGCCGATTTGAAAGTGCTGTATTGATGTCAGTTGCTGTGATTATTACTACTCCATTAGGGGACTGTGAGCTAGTCGCTTCCCTCTGGACCTCAGTTTTCCCATCTGAGGAAGCAGCAATCCCCAAGGATGCCCCTGCCCGGCATCTCCCATGCCATGACCTCTTCTCCAACCAATCGACTTCAGGGACAAAGAGGAGAAGGGAGACGAGAGAGGGGACCCAAACATCCCTCAGGATAAAAAGCGGCCCGAGCTCTAGACACTCTACCTTTGGAACATTTTTCCATGTCTTCGGAAGACTGTGTCCATATGGGGAGCCTGGCTTCTCCACAGCTGAACGACAAATTGCTTCCCGTCTGCAACGAACTCTGCTTCGATATACTGCTGCGCTGTTCCACAGACAACAGAGGCGATGAGAAATGCAAACACATCCTAGAAGTCTGGCAGAGAGGCTGACCAAGTGGTCTGCCCTGGGACGGGAGGGCAGGGCCTGGCATGGAGACCCAGTGGCCTCTGAGGCTTGGAGATTCTGACGCCCCATGGCCAGGGAGCTTGAGCTGACCTTGAGCTCTGTTTCTTGGCTTCCCCTCCTTCCAAATGACAACAATGTCACAGATCCAGCCAACAGTGAAAAATCACTTGGAATGTATTTTTGCAAATACCCATGGCCACGTGAGATCGTCCTTTCATGGTCAGAAGAAAAATTGAGGTCAAGCTAGGTGAGGGAGATAAGGAGGAGAGAGGAGACAGAGAGAGGGAAAGAGGGAGGGAAAAAAAGAAGGGAGGGGAGGAGAGGGGGAAAGAGAAAGGGGGAAGAGGAAAAAGAAGGAGGAAGGGAGGGGAAGAGAGAAAGGATGAGAGAGGGAAAGACAGAGAGGGAAACAGAGAGGGAGAGAGAGAGAGGACAGAGAGACACAGAGAGAGGGAAGGAGGGAGGGGGAGAGAGAAGAGAGAGGGAGAGATAAAGAAAAGGGGAAGGAAAGAGGGAAGGAGAAAAGAAGGGAGGAAAAGAGAGGAAGGAAGAGAGAGAGAAAGGGAGGGAGAGAGAGAAACACAAGCAAACACGTTCGGGGGAGGGGGTGTATTCTTTTCTACATACTCCTACTGTCTTACCTTTAGTAAATGATCTGGTTACCCTAGTTTGGACTGACTGCACAAACACAGTTAAATAATTAAGTATGATTAGAGGAGAAATAGTAACAAGGAAAGAAAGTCTCATGAAAGGATCAATGGACCATCTCATAAGACCCTGGGTTCAAGTCCCAGTTCTTCCAGTTAAGCAACTTAAGAAAGTTTTTTAAAGCTTTCCGAACCTCAGTTTTCTCATCTGTAAAATGGAGATAATAATACCGGCATGATGCAGACTAGATGAGACAACAATGTGCCCTGTACCAAGCACTCTATGTCTGTCTGTCTGTAACTTGTCTTCTACATTTTGCTGCACAACCGTGTATTCATGCATGTGAAACAGGTTACAGTCTAGTGCAAAATCTCAGAGTTGGACAGGATGTCAGAGGCCACCTGGTCTAAGCTGAACAAGAATCCTCTCTACAAATTCCCCAATTAAAAGTCATCCAGCCTTCGCTTGAAAATCTCAAGTGAATAGAGCTCACTACTTCCTAAAGAAACCCGTTAAACTTCAGGATAAGCCTCACCCCAAGGAGTCCAAACCTGGCCTCGAGTTTCCCTCTCACATCCCTGGCTCCTCTCTCTGGACCCAATGAGAACAATCCTTGACCCCTTGTTTACATGGCTACCCTTCAAATACTTGACAGTTCTCCCATCTCCCCACTCTGACCTCTGAGTCTACTCTTTTCTGGGATAAACATTCTCAGTTTCCTCAAATGATCTCCATGTACCAAGAACTCAAGGTCTTTCACTGTACTGGTCACCCTCTTCTGGACACTTTCCAACTTGTCAATATTCTTCCCAACACGCAGCCCTCAGAACAAAAGACTCCAAATGTGCTCGGATCAGGACAGAGCAGGGCAGGACTATCACCTCCCTTGGTCGACACTATACAAATTCACCACTTTCCATTCCTTCTTCCCAAATCCTTCCCCTCCACAAATCTAGGTAATGGGGGTGCCAGGAGTCCTTCCTTCCTTCCTTCTTTTTTTCCTTCCTTCCTTCCTCCCTCACTTCCTTCTTTCCTTCCTTTCTCCCTCCCTTCCCCCCTTCCTCCTTCCTTCAATGCCTAGATTCCCATTGCCAAGCCATCGGGTATTACCTTCCTATTTGATACAGAGTCAAGTACTCCAGATGCAGAGTCCGAGACAGTGGACGCAGAGAAAAAATGGTTAACATCCCGTGGGAACATAGCAATCTCATTTTGACGATATACTCGGTGGTGACGCAGCTTGGCTACCCACTCGTCAAAGACTTCCTCGGACTTTACCTAAAACAAAGAGACTTGAGGTCATGGAATATGTTAAGCACAACACTGAAAACGATCCTTAGCCATCAAAAGCAGATCACTGTAGCCCCACCAGTTCTTCATTTAACCTCCGCTGGAAAACCCCGTTGTGAATAGCACATGTTAGAGCTTCCGTAGTTTGGATCCTACCGATAGCCCAATAGGACCATAAATGTTGGTTGAATTAAGCTGCATTGGAATGGCAGGATTCTAATCTACAAGGCTGGAGTTAATGTTACTTTGGGGTGGGGGGAATCTGTGGAGGAAATGAGAAGTACATATATAGTCACACGGGATGTTTGGCAGAATCTGGAGTAAGCCCAACTGATGCACTATTTTAAAAACAATCACTGTTGCAATAAAAAACAAATAAGTTTATTACTAATGATTTTGACCTGCCTTCCAAAGCATTTATAGGATTCTCTAAGACACAAGCCAGGGCAGCTAGGTGGCACAATGGATAGAGCACTGGATCTGGAGTCAGGAACACCTGAGTTCAAATCCAGCCTCAGACACGTACAAGTCGCATGACTCTGAGCCAAGTCACTTAATCCTGCTTGCCTCAGTTTCCTCATCTGTAAAATGAGCCGGAGAAGGAAATGACAAACCACTCCAGTATCTGCCAAGAAAATCCCAAAGGGGGTCACGAAGATTTGGACACAATTGAAACAACTGAACAACAACACAAAAAGACACATGCCCCTAGTCCTCTCTCTTTGGCTCACCAGGTGTGCTGTGCATTCTCTCTCTGAACAATACAATAGAAAATATCAGCAGGTACTAAACGTGCCCCTGGGGCTCAGGGCTTCTTTGTTCTCTTGACTTTTCACCAGGTCAGAAGTCCCTTCCTCCAATTTGGGCAAGTGAGCAGGATTTCACAATTCTTGATCCAAAATTCAGCAAAACATTTATGTTTTGGTATGAAATTGCTAACCTGCCTCAAAGGTCCAAAGGGAAGACGCTCCTTGGGCAGAAGATGACAATAAAAATATTACAATGGTTCAGTTCTGTCTAACAAGCAGTCCATGAGCACCCACTATGTGCCAAGTGCTGTGTTTGGTGCTGAGGCTACAAAGACAACAAAGATACACCAGACAAAAATGCAACAATCTCTCCCCTCCAAGGGCTTACATTCTACTGGGATGATACAATGTATTCACAGAGAATTTGATACAAAATATATACACAGTAACTTTGAGGGAAGGGAGGTATCAGGAGGCATCTTGTGAAGGAAGCTACATGTGAGCTAAGAATCATGGAAAGGGTTCTAATTCACGTGATCCGAAGGAACAATTGTGTCAGATATGGCTGTTGGTTTCAGCCCAAAAGAAAGATGCAATACAAATTCGAATAACATAAGCACTTCATTATTGGCACTAACGAGAACCTAGACTTACCAATGCCAGCTTTATTACTATTATTAATGTTAATATAATTCAACCTCCTCCTTGCCCCAGACTTTAATGGTGATGAATTCCAACTCCTCTAGAGACTCAAATTAATAGCTACCAAGTATTTTCATAGACTCGTAATGGGGTTGGTGGTAAACATGTGTGTGTGTGTGTGTGTATTTTTTTTTTTTTTTAGCAATTGGGGTTAAGTAACTTGCCCAGGGTCACACAGCTAGTGTTAGTGTTTGGTCTGAGGCCAGATTTGAACTCAGGTCCTCCTGACTCCAGGGCCAGTGTTCTATCCACTGCGCCACCTAGCTGCCCCAGTGATTAATATTTTCAAAGGTGAGATGGTTGTTTGTTTTCATTTACTAGACTATAAACTCCAGGAGGGCTTTTTTCCTCTCCTTCTTCCAGAATCAGTTATTCCCTTTTTTATCCTTTATCATGGAGCACAGCAAATGTCTCTGTACACAGAATGAAACAAGCCCAGGAGTTCCCCAAGCATATGAGACCCCTGATTAATTTCAAAGTTGAAAAAAAAAATCCAGGCCAATTATGTTAGGGCTTTCGTTAGTCGTATGGCCTACAGAGGGAATACGTGTTCCTATCACCTGCTTTGTGCCAGATACTGCCCAGAGTCACACAGCTAGTGAGTAGCTGGTGTAGAATGAAGGTGGGGGGCAGTCACATGGGAAGAGACAACAGTCATTTTAGAAAGGTTTCTGGGGATTTTTTTTTAAATAGAGGTTCATGTTGGAATCGTAGCCAGAGACATGCTGTTTCGGGAAGATGAGACACGCTTCCCTCCACTCCCATCATCTCATATAGCAGCTTACCTAATTACATATTAGGGAAAAGTTTCACATGCCAGTTTCTTCAAATTCATTTCCCTCTCTAGATGAGGTCAGCACATCCAAGTGTTCATGACAGATGGATTAGATTGGACAGTGAAGTCCACCATTTTAAAGACTTTTTCCAGGGCAGAGCCAAGATGGCGGAGTGAAAGCAGTGACTTGCTTGAGCTCTCCCCCAACCCCTCTAAATACCTATAAAAAAAAAGGCTCTAAACAAATTCTAAAGCAGCAGAACCCACAAAAAGACAGAGTGAAACAAATTTTCAGCCCAAGACAACCTGGATGGTTGATGGGAAAGGTATGTCGCGCCAGGCTGGGAGAGGAGTACAGTGCAGCATGGGTGTGCATGCCGTAGCGAACCTGGAGCAGGCCTCAGAGAACTGAATCACAGGCAGCTGGGGTGGTTTCCAGACTTCTCAACCCATGAACACCAAAGACAACTTAGAAGATCAGTGGGAAAAGTCTGTGACTGTGGTGAGAGAGGAGCTAGGTCTCAGCCGCAAGCCCGGAGCATGGCCTCTGGGGTAGCGGCTGCCTCCTGAGCTTCCCGCCCACAGACTGAGGGGGAATCGCGTGGCTGATCAGAGGGGGATTGCAGGGATCTTGTTGCCAGTGCTGAGGCAGGAATCTCTTGTGTTGCCCATGCCTGGATCTGGGTCACAGTTCTGAGGGGGGGTCCTGGGGCGAGGAGGAGTGCTGGTGCGGTAGAGCTTGTTGTGGCAGTGGAGAGGAAACACCTTGCCCCTTATCATACCACCTTGGAAGAACTGAAAATTTACAGGTCCCTAGAAGCAGCTCTGAAAACAACTGTACAAACCCCCGAAGCTTGGGACAGTACATTCTCCACATTGGAAACAGACTCTCACCTTAACAAAGAGTTTAAAACTCAAGTAATTGGCTGGGATCATGAGCAAGCAGCACAAAAAGAGTCAGAGTATATTATCTTACTTTGGTGACAAAGAAGATCAAAACATACAACCAGAAGAAGACAACAAAGTCAAAGGTCCTACATCCAAAGCCTCCAAGAATAATATGAATCAGTCCCAAGCCTTGGAAGAGCTCAAAAAGGATTCTGAGAAGCAAGTAAGAGAAGTAGAGGAAAAACTGGGAAGAGAAATGAGAGTGATGCAAGAAAATCATGAAAAACAAGTCAACAGCTTGCTAAAGGAGACCCCAAAAAATACTGAAGAAAATAATACCTTAAAAAATAGCCTAACTCAAATGGCAAAAGAGGTCCAAAAAGCCAATGAGGAGAAGAATGCCCTAAAAAGCAAAATTGGTCAAATGGAAAAGGAAGTTCAAAAGATTACTGAAGAAAATACTTCCTAAAAACTAGAATAGAGCAATTGGAAGCTAGTGACTTTATGAGAAATCAAGACACTGTAAAACAAATCCAAAAGAATGAAAAATTAGAAAACAATGTGAAATATCTCATTGGAAAAACAACTGACCTGGAAAATAGATCCAGGAGAGAGAATTTAAAAATTATTGGACTATCTGAAAGCCATGATCAAAAAAAGAGTCTAGACATCATCTTTCAAGCAATGATCAAGGAAAACTGCCCTGATATTTTAGAACCAGAGGGCAAAATAGAAATGGAAAGAATCCACCAATCTCCTCCTGAAAGAGATCCCCAAAGGAAAACTCCTAGGAATATTGTAGCCAAATTCCAGAGTTCCCAGGTCAAGGAGAAAATATTGCAAGCAGCCAGAAAGAAACAATTCAAATATTGTAGAAACATAATCAGGATAACACAAGATTTAGCAGTTCCTACATTAAGGGACCACAGGGCATGGAATATAATATTCTGGAGGGCAAAGGAGATAGGATTTCAACCAAGAATCACCTACCCAGCAAAACTGAGTATAATCCTGCAGGGGAAAAAAATGGTCATTCGGTGAAATAGAGGACTTTCAAGCATTCTTGATGAAAAGATCAGAGCTGAATAGAAAATCTGACTTTCAAATACAAGACTCAAGTGGAACATGAAGAGGTAAACAGGAAAGAGAAATCATAAGAGACTTATTAAGGTTGAACCATTTACATTCCTGCATGGAAAGGTGATATTTGTAACTCATGAGACCTTTGTCAGTATTAGGGTAGTCAGAGGGAAAAAATTATATGTATGGATGGATAGATAGATAGATAGATAGATAGATAGATAGATAGATAGATAGATAGATAGATAGATAGATAGGTAGATAGAGGGCACAGGGTGAGTTGAAGATGATGGTGTCATATCTGGAGAATAAAATTAAAGGGTGAGAGAGGATTATACTAGGAGAAGGAGAAAGGGAGAGGTAGAACAGGGTAAATTATCTCACAAAAAAAAGAAAAGAAAAGGCTCTTACAGTGGAGGGGAAACAAGGGAAGGTGAGAGGGAATGAGTGAATCTTATTCTCATAGGATTTGACTTAAGGAGGGAATAACATACACACTCAATTGGGCATGGAAATCTGTCTTACCCTACAGAAAAAATAAGGGGGAAAGGGGACAGGAGAGTAGGGGGATGATAAGAGAGGAGGGCAGATTGGAAAGGGGGTAATCAGAAATAAATATTTCTGAAGAGGGACAGGGTTAAAAGAAAGAACAGAATAAATGGGGGACGGCAGGATAGGATTAAGGGAAATAGAGTTAGTTTTTCACAGCATGTCTACTATGGAAGTGTTTTACATAACTGCACAGGTATAACCTATATTGGGTTATTGCCTTTTCAATGAGGGTGGGTGGGGAGGGAGGAAGGGAGAAAATTTGGAACCCAAAGTTTTAAAAACACATGTTTAAAAAAATGTTTTCACATGCAACTGGGAAATAAGAAATACAGGAAATGGGGTACAGAAATCTATCCTACCCTACAGGAAAATAGAAGAGGAAGGGGTAAAAGAAGGAGGGGAGAGATAGAAGAGAGGGCAGACTAGAGGAAGGGGTATTCAGAATGTATGCCATCTTGGGGTGGAGGGAGGGGTGAGATGGGGTAAAAATTTGGAACTCAAAATCTTGTGGAAGTAAATGTTGAAAACTAAAAATAAATAAATTAAAAAAAAAAACTTTTTCCTAATGAAAGGTACCACCCAAAACACACTTTGCTCCCAACTTTTTTATATTCTCATTCTCCAGGGTAGAGAGGTCAACATCTAACAGAATGACCAAGGCCTGACTCTGTGTGCAGATCCAGGTCACCCTCAAGAAGTCACTTCCCCCTGTCTTTGTCTGTTAAAGGGAAGGAGCATAGTTAGAGTGGACCAGATAATCCCAACGGTCAAGAACAATGCTAAACATGCAGGGTCCAGCTTGCCTGGTACATGGGACGTGTTGAATAAATACTTAACTGATTGATAAGCACAGTTCTTGAGGACTCTATTATGTGGGGTTCCCTATTAGCCCTCTACATCTTCTACTCTCCAATGACCACTCATCAGAGAAAGTCTAAATTGTGTACATTATTGTTTTAGTATTAAGTGTGTGGGGGCAGGGTGGTGTAGTGGACAGGGGGTCAGCCTAAGGGTCAGGCCACACGTGGACTCTCAGCAAGTCCTTTATCTTCTCCATCAATCACCAAAAATGATGAAGTGCCTACTGTGTGCTAGGCCCTGGGGATCCAAACACAGGTGTGAGACACATTCCCTGCCCTGAGGGAGCGCACATTCAGTGCCTTGGAAGAACTTGATGGGACCCTAAGTTACAGACAAATGGCGGACCAGCCCTGGGAGAAGGAATTCCCACAGCCAGGAGCTCCTGACACTGGGAGAATCAGAGCTCTCGACCAAAGAAAAGCCACTTTTGAGATTCTCCTGGGTAAAGGACAGGCCCCGGACCCTCTCTGCCAACACAGACCGGCACCTTTCTGCTACTTGGAGCTTCACTGTATTGCCTGGAGCACACACAGAGAAGTTGATCTACATGCCCAAGGTCACACAGCCAGGATGTCAGAGGCAGGATTTGAAATCAGCTCCTCCTGGCCGCAAGGCCAACCCTCTTTCCACTAGGTCAGGCTACCTCGTCTTTAAAAATTAATCTTGTATGTATGATGTACATAAGCTAAATCTCTATCAACCAGAAGATTTCATTTACACAGAACATTCTGGCCCCTGTTGGAGCTGGCCAGCAGAAAGTTTACTAAATAATGCTTCTTTGAGTGTAAATGAGGAAATAACCTACACTCCTTCAGGGTACAGGATGCCAAAATAACAAGGGGAACTCATTTCTTTCACATACAATTCAAATAGGAAAAATTTCAAAGCCACACTGTCCACAAATTTGTATAATTATAACCCCCCCTCCATCCAACCAGCAAACCCACACACACACACACACATGCACACGCACAAGCACATGTATACACACACACCCACTAGAATGTCAAGATTTAAGAGGTAAGGAAGCATTATGGTTCCACCTGAGAGCTAAGTGGGAATGAGTTCTACAATTACTCTCTTTTTGAAGATCACCCATACCCATGAGCGACCTAGGAATTCACTATCTCCTAAGTGGTCTTGGGCCCTAATCAACCAACTGACAAGCATTTCTTTGTGCACCTGCGTCCTCAGCTCTGCGTTAGGTACTAAGAGGTATATGTGAGAAAAATGACTGTCTCTAGGGTCATGGAGCTCTAGATCCATCTAGTTCTTGGCCCTCATTTTACAGATGAGGAAACTAAGGCTCCGAAGGTAGCTGACTTAATCTAAGGTCCCAGTCACTTTGACGTATCTCTGGTCAGTTTCTCTACCCTCAACTCATGAGCCTGGGAGCATCATCTTCTGTTGCTGGAATGCTCTCAGACAGCGCCCCCAGCTTTTGTGAGAACGGATTCTGCTTTTCATCTGCTCAGAGGCTTGAGATCAGCTAGGGTCAGGTGACCACAAAGCCCGTGAGCCCTCCGTGCCCTCACCTGATGAGGTCCCCTTTGGATCCTGACCATCACCCAGTCTGCTAGCTCTCCCTCCCAGCTTTGCGTCACCTACAAATGTCATTAGTAGGATGTCTCTGCCTCAGACCACAATACTGATCATTTTAAAAAATGCACAATCAATTTGGGGGAAGAGAATAGTATGCCTTCCTCTCAGTGTAGGGAATCACCCTGAGCTCTGGCGTAAGGGGGCATGAATGGGCTGACCAATCGGTTTCACAGCCTGTCAAAAGTGGCTCCGAGGGGCAGCTAGGTGGCTCAGTGGATAGAGCACCGGCCCTGGATTCAGAAGGACCTGAGTTCAAATCCGGCCTCAGACACATAACACTTACTAGCTGTGTGACCCTGGGCAAGTCGCTTAAACCCCATTGCCCAACCAAAAAAAAAAAAAAAAAGAGTGGCTCAGAAAGCTAAAGACGGAAGCAAATCTATTAGCTGAGCTTCCTTGCTCAAGAGAAATCAGGTAGGAATTCTGGAAAGTCCCCCAATGTTAGGAATCTAGCAGAGCTCTCTAATTAGATTGGGGCTGGAGATGGAGGCCAGTACCTCTCTTGGAGACCAGCCAAGGTACGTGAGGCCTCTACTGCGCACAGCTGATATGTTTTCAGAGACACAATTTGACCTGCCGAAACGTCCACAGGGTGATGAATGTTTTGGCCACAGAAACTCTTAAAGAGGATTGATTCACTTGCAATTTCAAACTGCATATTCAATTCACTGGGCCTCTCTTTTTTGCTTTTATTAATATGTGCTCATGGATATAAATTTTCCTCTAAAATGAATGTCTTATGTGCATTCCATAAATTTTGCCACGTCCTATTATTTATGATTTTCTTTAATGTAATTTTCCACTGACTAATTTGTGGAGGGGATGAGATCTACATCCTTGAATGGAATACCCACACCAAGGAAACCTCAGCTCTGGCATATCATTGAAGTCGATTTGGATTTGCATAATAACGAGTCACAACAGATTTTGAATATAGGTCATCAGCAGAGTGTTTTGAGATCCTCAAGATAGAAATCATTACTTTATGAGTCCTTCATTTGTAGTATTATTAATAACAACGGTGATTGTTATATCATAAATATACATGATATAATTATTCATGTATTGTTAGATTCCCTTATATTGCCTTATATCTAATATAATACAATGGCATTTAATACAATATAACAACATAATATGATATCACGTCACACAGTGGACAAAGTGTTGGGTCTAAAATCAGAAAGACCTGAATTCAAATCCAGCCCCAGGTACTTATTAGCTGTGTGATCCTAGGCAAGTCACTTAGCTTCTGTCAGCCTCAGTTTCCTTGGGGATGATAATAGCACCTACCTCTAGGGCTTGTTGTGAGGATCAAATGAGTTAATATTCATAAAGCCCTCAGCCCAGAGCCTGACACACGTTAGGTACTTAATAAATATTTCCATGCTTGCTTGCTTCCCTCCCCTGTAGTCTTATTCACACTCCCCATGTCCCCAAGTGCAGATGAGCACCTTCTCTGGTCTTAAGAGCTTTTCCTAGGGCAATGTCAGGTTAGGTGACTTAGCCAGGGTGGCACAGTTTGTGTCAGACATGGAACTTGAACCTGGGTCTTCCAATCTTCAAAGCCAGCTTTTCATCATGGTTCAATAATACAGCACACTAAAGTTTGCAAAGCACTTGATTTACATTTTTCCCTTGGGCCCTCCCCACAACCCTGGGAGATGGGTAGCATGGCTATGGTGCCAAGGTCACACATC
>NW_020954577.1:8221724-8237021 GCF_900497805.2 Vombatus ursinus | reverse complement strand
ACGGGCACCACAATGGAGTCCCAAAGCACTGGTCATGACGGGCACCATGACGGAGTCCCATTGGGAAGCATCCTTACCTTCAGATGGTAGATGTGCTCCTCTGTATCGAGGTCTATGCATTTTGAGGACTTCTTGACAGACATCACGGAGAGCCCAACATCAATGGATCCATGGAGCTTTTCTCTCTCTATCTGGTCAGAATCACATCACACTGGAATGAACACCATGGCCTAGAGTTTCCAACTCTAATCCCTTGAGGGCCCATCTCAACAAAGTGAGGTTACCACTTCCCACCCCTGCCAGCTCCCCACTTTTCAGGTACATGCTACTGATGAGTTCTCCAACCCTGATGAAGACAGGGGGCCCTTTGGGGCCCAAGTGAACAATGGTTAGAGACTTACATCAGCCAGGCTCTTGGCATACTTCAAGATCCCTTTCTCCAAGAAGAAGAATCTCTGTTGCAAGAAAAGCACATGTCACTGAGGGGGTCTGAGGCAAAGTGAACTAGAGAAGGGGCTTTAGGGGGCCTCTCTGCAGATGGGGCCTGGCAGGGCCTGGGACCCTCACCCAGAGCACCAGCAGGAAGCTGCAGGGGCAGGTGAGGCGGGCTTCGGGCCCCTACCTTGTGCCAGCCTTTGAGTGGCCACTTCCTCTTCTTCAGCAGGAAGCCCTTCTGGATCTGGGGCTCCTGGGTGGAGGTGATCTCTCCCCGGAGGCCTTCCACCACTTCCCAGCTGTCCTGCTCAAACGACAGAATCCACACTCAGGGGCACTTTTTCAAAAAGGAAATGTTCCTCTTTCCTTAAAAAAGCTGCAGAGACGTCACAGCAGCTGCCCTACTCGAGCCAGAGCTCCTCCTCTCCAGCAGACTCTGTGTCAACTTCCCACCCCCAGGCCCAGGCCTCTCACTCTCGTTCCCCAGACAGTTCTCCGGTTCTTCCTTTTGTCTGCAGCAAGAGAAGGATGGTTAAAGGAAACTGACTTGGGTTGCACTTTTCCCCAGGAGAGCGTCTCGCAGATTCTATTTTTGTTTGCCCTGACAAATCTTCAGAGCACTAAGGTCCCCAGCATCCAGGGATCAAGGGAGAACTGAAGCCAGTGTCAGACTTTGTTGCATCAGAATAGACATTAGAGAGACTAGAGCCTCAACATGTAATAAAGTGAGAAAGACAGAAGGAGATGGAATGGGAAGAGAGAGGGAAAATGAGAGGGAGAAAGGGAAGAGAGGGGGAAGAAGGGAGAGAGAGAGGGAAAAGGAGAGAGGGAGAGAGAGGGGAGGGGAGGAGAAAGGAAGGAGGGGCGGGGAAGGAGAGGGGGGAGGGGAGGAGAAAAGGAGGAAGGGAAAGAGAGAGAGGGAAAAGGAGAGGGGGAGAAGAGGGAAAGAGAGAAGGAGGGAGAGGGAGAGAGAGGGAAAAGGAGAGGGGAGGGAAGGAGAAAGGGAGGAAAACAGAGAGAGAGGGAGGAAGAGAAAGAGAGAGAGAGAGGAAAGGAGAGGGAAGGAGAGAGGGAGGGAGGGAAAGGGAGAGGGGAGGAGGACGGGTGGTTGAGATCCAAAGCTAAAAGGCCTTCCTAGTTCATGTAGTCAGACCCCTTGGTTTTTCCAGATAAGGAGCCAGAGGAGGTCCAGTGATCCACCCCAGGGCCACAGGTCACAGTGGGGGAGCTGGGATCCCACATTAGGTTTTCCTGCCTCTGAAGGCAACACGCTGCTCATATGATGTGCTCCCTCTCCTTTGAGTTCACCCAGTCTGTCTTCAGCATCCTCTCCCCTCTACCCGACAGGGCCTGAATGCTGACCCTGGCTTCCTCCTCCTTAGCCCCCAGGGTATCACATCTGCCTCATGGAGCACTTGGCAAGCTTCTTCAAAGAAAAACAGAATTTTAGCATTGGCTGGGTCCTCAGCCGCCATCTACTCAAATCCATCCCCAAAAGGAATATCACATCCAGACTTGATAAACAGCCGTCCAGCTTTGCTTGAAGCCCTTTGCCCACTGCCTCTCCAGGCTGCCATCCCACCTTGGGGCTGCCCTAGTAGTTAGGAAGCTCTTACTGGCATTAAACCCAGATCTGCCTCTGCACCGCCCTCCACCGCCTTCCCACAATGCTCCTGGTCTTGCCCTGTGCGGCCAATCCCTCATCCACATGACAATCCTTCAAACACTTGAAGGCAGCCTAAGTCCACAGATGAAAACCTGAAGCAAAATCTGCATCTTGTCTCCTAGCCACCATGGAACACCTTGGCAAGGGAAGAGGAGATCCTTCACTAGTCTCAATGGATGTCTTTTGGAGGCCCCAGAGATAAGAAAAATCACCATGTGTTTGTGACACAAATCTGTCTCAGGATTTTCTCCAAGCCTCTCCTTTTAACACCTCTGATTACAACAGGGATAACATCTAACGGTCAATCAAACAAACACTGTGCTCGGCAAGGAGGATATGAATTTGGGGGCCCCATTGAGATAGTGAGGTCCCAACAGTGAAAGATCCCAGAATGAATTTCTGTTTACGTTGATCATTTCTGAGAAAGTCATTCTGCAGTGCTAAAGCAGTATTTTGGCTATGTCCAATTTGTTTGGGCCAAAAGACTTGGAAAATCAGATACACAAGAATAAACACTTGAAAAAAAAAGAGTTTTCAAGACAGTTGTCAAGCAGACACTCTTGATACAAGAGCAAGGAGGAGGCACTTCCTTCAGAAATGCTAATGTTGTTCATTCGTGTCCAACTCTTCATGACCTTGTTTGGAGTTTTCTTGGCAAAGAGACTGGAATGATTTGTTGTTTCCTTTTCCAGCTCATTTTACACTTGAGGAAACTGAGGCAAACAGGGTGAAGTGACTCGTCCAGAGTCACACAGCTAACAAGTGTCTGAGGCCAGATTTGAACTTGGGTCTTCCTGACTCCAGTGTGGCTAATAAGAGAGACTGAGGCCAAGAGCTAAGGAAGGTCTCACAGGTAGACTGTCTTCTCTATACAAAAATAATACATGTGCCTTTCAGTTGCCCTAAAAACAGCTAGGAGTTCTGGGCCTAGAGTGAGAAAGACCTGAATTCTAATTCAGCTTCAAACACTTTAGGTACGTCACTCACTGTATCAGCCTCAGTTTCCTCAACTATAAAATGGACATACTAATAATAGTACCTACCTCCCAGGATTGTGGTGAAGAAGAAATGAGATTATATTTGCCTGGCATACAGTAGGCACTTAATTAGTGCTTGTTGCCTCCCTCCCTCCCAACTCCACTACCCCTGGAAACCTTTGGTCTTCAGGGAGGTTACACCAGCGCTAACAGAGCTGAGCTGATGCTCCGTCCTGCCCCAAACCATCAGCACCCTTGGGTTATACCTTGTACGAGGGTAAAAGATAGAAAAAGCATCTCTCGTTGATGCTGCTTTAGCCGGATATCAGAGGAGGCTGGCGTCAGCATCCAGCGTCCAGCACAGCATGCTCCAGAACTGTCTAATAAAAGGGCCAAATATAGCATGCTCTTTGACGCGGGGAGGTAACCAGATGTTTACTCATGTTCCTGGGCTACTGGAAGGGCATTTTCATATTGCTGAGTCACTGAATTGTGAGTATTTCCCTCCGGGGCAGATGTCTCTGCTCCAGGTATTTCAGATGCTAAATCCATGAGCCTGGCCCTGCCGACAACAGATTTTGGACTTTCCTGGCATCTCTTCCAGCAGCTGTGACCCCACAATAGGGGGGACCAGGGGACTGCTGTTTCCATGCTTCACTAAACTCTTATCTGGCCTGGCTGGGGACAGACATGCTCTGGGTAAGAGCATTACCAAAGAGGCTGGTCCTGGGTTATCCACTTTAACGAATTAGTGTACGGGAAAATAGACTTAATGCTAAAAATAAACAGAATCAAATTTCCTTGAACACTCAGAAGGAGCAAGGTCGGGCCTGAGTCAGAAGATCAGAGTCTGAGCCTCACTCTGACACTACGGGTATGACCTGAGGTGGGTTACTTATTGTTTGCGCTGCCTCAGTTTCCTCTTCTGGAGGATGGGGGAAATAGTACTGGTACCACCTGCCTAAAAACGTTGCAATGAGGAGTGGAAAGGACCCTGGCTCTGGGGAAAGCATGAAGCCTGGAGTTAAGAAGAATGGAGTTCAAATCCAGTCACAGATACTTACTAGCTGTGTGACGCTGGGCAAATCACTTAACCCTGTTTGCCTCAGTTTCCTCATCTGTAAAATGCGTATGATAATCATAGCACGTACTTTCTAGGGTCGTGGTGAAGATCAAAGGAGATAATATTTGTAAAGCTCTTAGCATAATGCCTAGCACACAGTAGGTATTTAATAAATGCTTGTGCCCTTCTCTTCTGCTCTCTCTACCACCACATCACAATGTCTCTGAGTGGGACCTAGATGTGTATTATCTGGATCAGAATTTTCTGAAGAAGATCTGCTGCAATCTGGATCAGTGAAGAGAATGCCCAGGTCACTGAAGTCACAGGTCCCTGCTACTGGCCTAAGAGTTTACCATAAGGGCTGGATTTTGGACCCTAGATCTCAGGCTGACTATTTATTTGTGTCTAAGCCAACCACTTGACTTTTCAGGGCCTCAGATTCCGGAAATGGGCATATTGTTCTCAAAGTGTGAGGACAGTGCCCTGTGACCCCCCTTCCTCCGTCCCTCCCTCACCCAGTGGCTACAGTCTCCCCTATCCCCCAAACTACCGTATGCACTCATATTTGTACATGTTATTTTGCTGGGTAGAATGTAAGCTCCTGGAGGGCAGGAGTTGTATCATTTTTGTCTTTGCACTCCTACGGCCCAGCACATCCACTGTTTTAGACGCACCCTCCGATTTCATTCATCCAGGGCAATGACAGAATCACAGAATTTAAGAGTTAAATGGTATTTTAGCGGCCGCCCAGTGGACTCCCGTACAAAAGCAACCTTGTCATGAGAAAACTCTCCACTAAGGCAGCTCTGCACTTCTAGGCAGCTTAGAGTATCAGCAGTGGCCTGGGGCACTAAGAGGCTGAGCCTGGCTCCCGCACCCAACTGGGAGCTCCCCCACCCAACTGGGAGCTCCTCGAGGGCAGGGGCTGTGTTTTGCTTCTTTTTGCATCCTCAGAGTTCGGCCCAGAACCTGCTGAACCATGTTGTTTGTGTTCAGTCTTCCATCTCATCGGACTCTCTGTAACCCCATTTGGGTTTTTTTTCACAGAGGTACTGGAGCAGTTGGCCATTTCCTTCTCCAGCTCATTTTACAGATGAGGAAACTGAGGCAAACAGGGTGAAGTGACTTGCGTAGCTAGTGTTTGAGACCAGATTTGAACTCAGGTCTTCCTGACTCCAGCCCTCTATGTACTGTGACACCTAACTGCCCCTACCCTAGCAAGTAGGTATTATTATTGTCCCCATTTAATAGATGAAGAAACCGAGGCTTTGAGAGGTTAACTGACTTGCCCAGGGTCACACAGCTATTAAGTGTCTGAGGTCAGATTTGAGCCTTCCAGAGCTCTATCCACTGCACCAATTCCTACTCCAACACTAACCCTAAATTCACCTGTCACATAGTGGGTGCTTAATAAACGTTTATTGACTCTCTGACTAAATACATAAAGTAAAATATATAGGATTAAGAAAGAAACCGATTGCATTGAAATAGTCATCAGTTTGGTTTAGCGTTACAGGCCCTAGGTTAAGAACTCCTGCTCTAAATCAATCACATTTCGGACCCACAGAAATGGGGGCCTGAAAGTCACCTGCGGTGTATTAGAAAGTGTATGACAGTTAGAGTCTGATGACCTGAGTTCACATCCCAATTCTGCTATTTCCTGTGGGACTTCAGGCAAGATGGCTCAGTGGATAGAACAGTAGACTTAGAGTCAGGAAGACCACCTGAGTTCAAATTCTGCCCGAGAGACGGCCAAGCTGTGTGATCTCGGGCAAATGACTTAACCTCTCTGGGACTCAATTTCCTCATCTGTAAAAATCTCAATCCTATGACCCTAATCACACCTCCCTCCCAGGGTCACTATGAGGATCAAATGGGATAACATAAGGAAAGCTCCCTTAAAAGGCTACTTAAATGCTATCATTATCATCATCATTATTGTTGATATCCTCCAGGCCTCAGTTTCCCTTCTGTAAAATGAAGGCAAAGATTAGATGACCCCTCCAGTTCTAAATCCTCTGGTTTTTCCTATCTTGGATAATTCACCTCTTCTCTCAGGGACTTAGTCTCGCCAACTCTAAATGGAGAGAATTAAACTAAATGTTCTCTATGACCCCTTCTCATCCTAAACCTCAGGAATTACCCAGCTGCAGAGGAAGGGCTACTCTGCATGAGGATAGGGACTTTCCTCACCTGGGAGTTCCCAGGGAAGAACACAGGTCCCATCACTATCTTCATCACGCCCTTTGGCCAGAACATTTGGTATGCGATGGGAAGATAGGAAAAGCAGGGTCATGCCAAAACTTGAAATGCCAGACTAGGGAAACTCTAACTAAAAGTAGGCAATAGGGAGTCAGTGAAGGAACTCTGCGTAAATAAGATGTGTGCATGCACATGCATCCGCATACATGTATGCACATATTCACACACATGCACACATGTACATACATGCCCACCCCACTTGCCTACTTTCCCAGACTTCGTCATCTCTAAAAACTCATCATTCCAAGACAGAAGCAGCTCAGAAACTCTTTGGACCATTTCCCAGCCCCCTCCCCGCATCCCGTTTCATTTTCCTCTCATGTGCTGACTCTGACCCAGAGATCCATGACTCCAGAAGGCAGCATGCCCTGTAGGAGCTGCACGGTTCAGGGGAGGCACGCTGGGGTTTGCGTCAGCGGCCAGCCTCTCCTGACACCCAGCTCTGCTATTCAAGGCCCAGGAGAACCTGACAAGATTCCTCGTCTGTAAAAGGAAGGGGTTGGATTTAGATGATGTCTGAAGTTGTTTCCAGCTCTAACCCCCCAACCCGCTATATGATCTAAACAACCAACAGCACAGGAACTCAGGAGAGAGAGCAGGTGAGATGAGCTGGGGCCCAAGGGATGGGTGAGATTTGAACAAGCAGGGGAAAGAGGAAGGCCCTCCAGGTGCCAGCAATGGCATGAGCAAAGGTTCAGAGGTGGGAATATGCATGCCTGGACCAGTCCAGCTGGAGCAATGAGTTCGTACAGGAGAGTAGTTAGAACAAAAGCTGAAAAGGGCGAGAGGGGCGTCGTCCCTCTTCCCCGTGCTTCCCAGAATTCCTCTGAGCTTCCCATCTGCTCTTTGCACCTGGCCTCAAATTCTAACACTATGGAATCAGACACGGCAGTGACATCCTCTCCCTGCCAAAGGGATGCTGGGTCCACTCACCTCTACATCCAAAGGCCCCGAGCAAGAAGCCAGCAAAAACACCAGCGTCGATCAATAATCAAGGCCCCGGGAGTGTCTGTGGGGCAAGGAGCCCACGCTCTGGAAATCCTGCCCATTACCTGCTACCCTCGACCACAGATCAATCAGTCGTCCTAACGTGTCACATCCAGGCTTTCGCCCTAATTGTCTGTGGTCTTGTGGCTTTTCACTGCCCTGCTTGTCTGGCGTGTGGGGATTCTGGCTGGGGAGCTTAACTTTGATTCCTGGAAACATTCTAGACCAGATGATTAAAGAGATGGTGAGCAGTGAACATGGCAAAAGCAAAGCAGTCCTTACAAAGAGCCAGCTTGGCTTCATTAAGAATGGGTCATGCCAGGCCAATTCCACTTTCTAACTTTCTAACTTTGACCTCAAAGACAGCTAGGTGGTACAATGGATAGAGCACTGGGCCTGGAGTCAGGAAGACTCATCTTCCTGAATTCAAACGTGGCTCCAGATACTTACCAGCTGTGTGACTCTGGGCAAGTCATTTTACCCTGTTTGCCTCAGTTTCCTCATTTGTAAAATGAGCTGGAGAAGGAAATGACCAACCACTCCAATATCTCTGCCAAGGAAACCCCCAAATGGGGTCACAAAGAGTCAGACACGGGGGCAGCTAGGTGGCAGAGTGAATAGAGCACCAGCCCTGGAGTCAGGAGGACTCAAATTCAAATCCAGTCTCAGACACTCAACACTTACTAGCTGTGTGACCCTGGGCAAGTCACTTAACCCCGATTGCCTCATCAAAAAGCAAAAACCAAACAAACAAACAAAAAAACAAAGAGTCAGACACAAATGAAAAGACTGAACAAGAAAACCTCGCAGAATTGTTGTGAGGATCAAATGAGTTAAAATAAATGTTAGCTACCATCCTTCTCCTCAGGCCCCTTTCAGCTTAAATCTCTGATCCTCTCTCTGGCCTCTAGTGATGATAAGGGTTCACTCACTCACTCAGCAAGCATTTCACAGACCAGAGTTCAAGAATACCTCAAAGGGCCAAGCTCTATCAATTGAAAGCAGGATGAAATTTTTTATCTCAAAGTAAAACAATAACGTCTGCTAGTAATTATTTAGATTTAAAGTCCATTTGCACAGAGAGCAGGGAGAAAATATTTACTAGCAAATACATTTTCTTGTCAGCTGCCACACCTGGTTCTTCTAGTTTAAGTACTTACTGTATGCCAAGTGCTCTGTGTGTGGAGGTGGTGGTGGGAGGTGGGGGAGGGTCCCAAGAACCTTCAGAGAGCATACTTTTGAACTCACATGGTTAGCGGGAAAGAGTGCTGGATTTAGAGATGGGAGGCTTCTATTTGAATCCTAGAACTCTGATATTTACTGTGTGATGTTGGACATACTACTTTCCCCTCTCTCTCAGACTCAGTTTCCTCATCTGTAAAGTGAAGATGCTAGCATTTCCATTACTCTTCTCACAGAACTGTAGCAGAGAAACCATTCAGCCAATTTTAGAGTGCCTCCTACATGCTTCCTTAATGGCCCAAGCCATTTCAAACACCTCTAATTATCAGGAAATTCTTCCTTCTATTTGAGCTGAAATCTGCTTCCCTGTCACCTTTGGCCAAGAAGCCGCAAAGAAAAAGATATGAAATGGACATTTAAAGGACTCCAGCCTCCGGAAACATCAGCCCCTGGATGACACAGCTGGGGTTCACTTGTCCCTCCCTGGCATTTTGTCTCTCACTGAATCTTTGCTCCTTGGTTACATCTGGATGGTTCTGGGCCTGGAGGCTAGTCAGCTGTAATTACCGGTGAGCAGCCTGGACTCCTGGACTAGAAAAAGGAACTTCAGGTCCCCAAGGGCTAAGGCAACTTCGCAATTCACCTGCCTGCACAACGACCTCGGCTAGTCTCCAACGCTGCCCCACTTGCCCCATCTGACAAGCCTAGACAATCCAAGAATGGCCTGTGAGCAGAGCTGTTTGGATACTGCCCATACGCTGCCCTGAAGGCCCAGTCCCTCTTTAATTCCTCATAATGGATAAGTCAATTATTTCTGCAGCATTCAACATGTCGGGTGCTCAGTGTAGACTTAGAATGTGACAAGATGGAAAAAAGAAGCACAGACATCCAGCTTTCTCTTTCCCATCACTCTACTCCCTGCCCCAGCCCTATAGATCAGGCGTCACTCACTTGCCTTTCCAAGGCCTTATCTTTAGGAAGGGAGAGTATCCATTTCTCCTCTGGAGCCCTCAGCCCTGCTCCAAGAAAGCCATTATAGACTTAGTCATCTTTATTTAGCCTCTGGTTTCTTGGAGAGTTCTAGGAAGGAGGGCTCAGGAGACAACAGAAAAGATAAGCAAACCTAGAATGACTCACTATTCACTGATTTTTTTAGAAGCATTTCCCCTACCCACTTTAGTTTAGACACTGTGGGGCTCTAGCTAAGTAACTAAAGAAAATCTGGGCAGATCCTAAAATTCCATCTTGTATGTAGACAGAGCTTCTGCTTTTCCAAGGACACCCATGCCTACAGAACCCTCCTACTCAAGGGGCAAACCGAGTACTGTAATTCGATTCAAGAGCACTAGATTTGGAGCCAAAGGGTCCGAGGGCCAATGCCAGCTCAGCCCTGGACTCTCCAGATTAGTCTTCCTTCTCAACCTTCTCAACCCTGGCAAGGGCTCCAGCCCTGCAGCTGCTGCCTCCTCCTCCTCCTCCTCCTCCTCCTCCTCCTCCTCCTCCTGGTGTGAGTGTCCTAGAGCCTCCACTGCGCCAGCCGTGCTTGCTTCTAAAGGCTGCCTTTCCACCCTGCCCAGCCTGTTTCCAGAGCCTCGTATATGCTGTCTTACCTACATTAGAATAGAAGCTCCTTGAAGGCAGGGACCTCTGCTTTTCCTATTTCAGTCTGATACATGTGCCTGATACGTGACAAGTGCTTAATAAATACTTTATCCATCTATTCCTCTACCTATTTGGGAGACTTTAAGAAATCAATAAATAAGAAATATTAAGCACCTACTGTGTACCAGGAGATGGGGATAAAAAACAATAAAGCAATCCCTATTTGCAAGAATCTTATAATCCAATGGAAGAGATAAGTACGTTCTGTTGCGTTACACGTTGTGTTAAGTCATGTGTTATGCTATGTTATACTATGCTATGAACTGTGGGCCCATAAGCTCACCCCCAAAGTCTTGCCCTCTGGGTGAAAGTTAGCAGAGCTGGCACTCGTCCGTCCTAGTCTTTGAGAAGCCTGGGTCTGCATCATACCATGACAAGGCTTAATAGGAGAGATTTAGTCACAGATGTCAGTAAAATTTCAAGAACGTAATTAGCTAAATTAGTCCCCTCCCAATCTGGCAGGGGGAAGCTTCCCACCGGGGATTAGCCTAGGCAGACCCACCACCCCCTCCCAAGACATTCTCGGTCCCTATCGGGTGGTGGATGCTGGCAGTTTCAGGCCTCACTGAAGCCAAGAGCAGTACCAAAAAGCTCCCATCACAGGGGACTAAAAATAGCTAACAAGCTCGGGCCAGGATAGGAGTGGGATTGACAAAAGCCACCAACGCTGGGTTGTATTCTCGTTTGCTTGTTGTTTTTAAAGTTGGGTTCCTTTCAATGGGAATTTCCTAAGAGGAAAAAGTTTCCTCTGACCATACACACAATATGTCTGAAAACTGGGTTGGCTTCAAAGAAATCCGTTCCTTGTGTAGAGTCAAAGAGCTCTGAGCACACACAGCTGGGTCAGGAAGAGGTATGAGAACTGACCAGCTCAAGATGGAGGCAATAGAGCACAGCCACAGGAATGTTACCTAGAACTTGGGGGCCCTGTCGCTCTCCCGCCTTGTAGGTGCTGAAGTGCTCCTAGGTCCTCACTCCTCCCTTGGGAAACAGGAGGACAGAGAAGCTGGGGTCCTTCATGGAGGGAGAGCTGAGGTCACACAGCTCCCTCAGGAGGCAGGACTGAGGGAGAATAGAAGCTCCCTAAGGGCAGGTCCTGGCTTCTTTTTTTGACTCCCTCCACAAAGAGCCCTGTAGGAAGTGGGGAGTTACAGTTTGTTCTTTAAATGTCTTATCTCTCCCCACTAGAATTTAGGCTGCTTGAGGGCAAGGATCACCTTCTTTTAGCATTTAGCATTTGTATCCCAGGTGCTGAGCAGAATATCCCACTCACTCTAAAGGCCTAATTAACACTATCTGGCAGAGTGAGATCCCAGAGGCTGAGTCCAACTCGCTGTCATTTACATACAGAGCAGAGGCCCAAGTAGCTGAGGCACTTGGGTAGAAAGGGCCACTAGATCTGAGCCTTAAAGGAAGCCACGGATTCCGAGAGGCAGAAGTGAGGAGGAGGGGGAGCATCCCAGTCATGGGGCACACCAAGGCAAAGGCACAGGGAGGATCTTGGGAATGAAGCTGATTAAGCTTTTTTAGGACAGCTAAAAAAGTCACATCAATCAACCAGCATTTCTTTCATACACTATTATCAATAACAACCCACATAGTCACGTGCACGTGGATTTCTGATCACATAGCCCCCGCAGGAAAAACTTCCCCAGTTCTGTTAGGTTCTGTCACAGAAGCATCAATATTTAGGCCAAATTGGGGAGAAGGGGAATTTAAAATTTTATTTCTCTTCTCACCAAGAAGAAAATAAACCACTCTATTATTTTGCTTTAACAAAAACGACATTGCTTGCTTGTCACTAACTTGGCTTCAGTGCAGTTACTCAGTATAATAATAACAGTAAGAGCTGGTATTTCCACAGCACCTGAAGGCTTGCTAAGTGCTTTACACATAGTATGTCATTTGAGGCTCAAACCAATCCTACAACCATCCCCATTTGTGGAAAAGGAAATCAGAGAGGTTAAAGGGGCTTGCCTGGGGTAACCACTTAGTAAGTGGTGGGGGCAGGATTCCAACCTAGGTCAGCTGACTCTGAAACCAGCACAAGATGACACCAGGTGATCGTCCTGAGGGGTACACACAGCTTGGAGGTCTGTCAATGCGGAAGAACATTTCACCTTCCTTCTCTTGCTGTACTTGATCATTTCACGCAAAAAAAAATTTCTTTGCCTCAAAATAAAAAAACCAAGGCAGGGTACCCCATGTATTCTGTTCCTAACGAGCACAGATTGTACCTGGATTGGGAACACCATTGCTCTGCCCTACAAGGAAGGGATGAATCAACAGCAGAGGCTGGAGAGGTGAACCAGAAACCTTCCCCTGAGCACAGGAGGTCACAAGTAACTCCTCTCCCTGAGGGCTCTGTGGCCCAGCCTGAAAATGGCCCTTTCTATCAGAATATCAGAGATGTAGCCTGGGGTCTCTGCTACCAGAGGCAGCTTGTGGCTTGGGTCAGCATCACATGTGTGGAGCTCAGAGCATCCAAACCAGCCTTTTCATTTTACAGAGGAGAAAACTGAGGCCCCGGGGGGAGAGAACAGTGGCAAAGGGGAAGGAGGAGAGGCTCAGGTGAATAGGTGGTGGTGAAGAGAAAGAAGTAAAGGGGGTAAAGAGGTGAGTGGAGGTGATGGGGAGATAGGGAGGCAATGGAAGGGAAAAGAGGTGATGAGTAGAGAAGGAGGTGATGGAAAGGGGAAAAAGGAGGAGCTGGGAGGAGAAGATGAGGGCACAGGAAGAAGCGAATAGGAATTATGGGGGAAAGTTGGGGTATGAGAAAGATCATGAGTGGGGAGAAGGAGGTTTTTTAGGAAAAAGAAGATGAATGGATGGCTAGGATGGTGGTAGGGAGAAAGGAAGGTGGTGGGAAGGAGGAGGAGGAGGAGGCAGTGAGAGAAGGAGAATAATAGGGAACCAGAGGAGGTGATACAGTAGCTGCACTGCCAGCTGGTACCAAAACATTCCCGGGCACAGCTGGTTGCAACCCTCTAAGCGCTGATGACTGTGTATTCTCCTCACTTCGCTGTTCAGTTAGAAGAGAAAGTGCCCTTATGAAAATCAATCGCAATACACCCCTACTATAAGCCAGAAGCTGTGGGCTGTGGGCTGGAATCCACCAGAAGTGTCGCTGGCACTGCCCTGGGAGGTGGGCACTGGTTCTCTGGACACTTGGTTCCTCTTCTTTGTCCCTCTCTCTGTTCATGTTTTGCCCACCGATGGGCAAAGAGACCTGAAAGGGACTGAGACCCAAATCCCAACACCAGCTCGTGGCTATTTAAGACCTTGCAAAGAAGCCACGAGGGAAGAGGCTGCACTGCCCATAAGGAGGATTGTGCCCAATTATTGGGCAATTTAATCCGTCCTCAACTGGTCGAGAGGTGACTGAAAGGAATGGAGTTGAACAGGGAGAACTGGATTTTCCAGCAGCTAGAACCGTGGTGGGGGGAGAACGATGGGGGCAGGGCCAGGCTGAGTGAACCTTTAAGTTGCTTGGCTAACCTCTACCTGTCGACTCCCCTGCTTGGAGGAGCAGCTGCTGGTGCTCCGAGAAGGAGAGACCAACTTCTGGGGCAGCCCCAGGCCCTTCTCATCACTCATGATGAAGCCACTGGCCACTGGAGCTCCAGGCGATCCTGACAGCAGCGGCAGACTCTGGAGCCTAGGGATGGAGAACCACCAAACAGGCAGGGAGGTCCCGTCTCAGCCAGTGCATTTTAGTGGTATAGTCGGGGTCCCAGAGGAGCCTCCTGAAACAAAAGGAGAAGACACACGGATCACACTCTTCATACACACGGACTGCCCACACTAAAGCCCGGGGTCAATAGTCAATAAGCCTTCATTAGGGTCTCCTATGCCTCGGGCACTGTGCTGAGCTCTAGGGATACAAAAAAAGGCCAAAGACAATCCCTGTCCTCAAGGAGCTTACAGTCTAATGTATTAAGCAAAGGTTAGCCAGGTGTCTCAGAGCCAGCCCATCTGCCACACCCCATCCTGCTAGTCTGGGCCTTGGGAGGCAAGAACTCACTCGTCATAGTCTTGCTAAGAATTGGGGGGGAGGGAGTCTAGGAAGGAAGGAAGGAATTTATTAAGAGGATTTATTTAACACCTACTATGTGCCCAGCATTGTGCTAGGTACTTCACATATTATCTCACTTAATCCTCACAACAATCCTGAGAAGTAGATGCTGTTATTATCCCTATTTTATAGTTGAGGAAACTGAGGCAGGCAGTGGTTAAGTGACTTGCCCAAAGTCACACACCTAGCCAGTGTCTAAGGCTGGTTTTTAACAGTTTACCACTGCACCACCTAGCTGCCTAGGGATCCAAGGAAGTTTCTTGAGCAGGGATGAGATGTGGTCAGACTTTAGGAAGATTATTTTGGCAGTGGTATAGAACATGGATCTGAGAAGCGTGCGCCTAGAAGCTGAGAGTCCCAAAAGGAGAGCATTGAAATGGTCTGGGTAAGAAGGGATGACTACAGTGTCAGCCCTCGAAATCAAGAGAAGAAGATGGAAACAAGAGACAGTGCAAGGTGAATTAGCAAGACGAGAGCTGGTGGGTGTAGGGAAAGGCCAAGAAGGAAAAGACAGGGGAACTGTGAGCCTGTGAACCTCAGGAACTGACAGGAAGAGGGTGCCCTCAGTGCCGTCGTTCAGGCGTGGGGCCAGGTGTGGGGCCAGATGTGGAGCCAGGTGTGGCGCCAGTAACGAAGAACATATTGAACTCGAAAGACCAAAGAGACAGAGTCAGAGGCGTTGAACAGGGAGCTCAGCAGTCAATTCAGCAAACATTTGCTAAGCAGCTGCTGTGTTCCAGGCTCTGTGCACTCCAGTGAGGGTACAAAGGAAAAGCCCAACACCAGCCCCGGAGGATCTTATGCTCCACTCAGGGGCTCATGATGTACACAAGCAAGGAACTCCAAAGCGTCTGTGAACACATCTACAAAGGCATCTAGACACATCTGAAAAACAGAGACAGAGACAGAGATAGAGAGAGAGAGAGAGAGAGAGTGTGTGTGTGTGTGTGTGTGTGTGTGTGTGTGTATGTGAGGGAGGAGAAAGGGA
>NW_020954577.1:8171501-8221624 GCF_900497805.2 Vombatus ursinus | reverse complement strand
GGGGGGGGAGAAAGGGGAGACAGAGACAGAGACAGAGAGACAGAGAGAGCAAGATTTTTTGCTATTCTGACTACAGAAAACAGGATCATTAATTTATGAATTCACACATGGATTTAGGGAACCCTTAGCATCACTCTGCCTCCTCCTCTCTGCTCCCTCAGAGGACCATAGCCCACAGGATGGGCACTGCCAGTGTCAGAGATAATGCTTGCCAGCAGCTAGCCTGATCAGTTGCTGGCAAAATGGAACAATCTGTCAGTCTGCTAGCATTTAATAAGTTCCTACTGTGTGTTAAGCACTGGGGATACAAACAAAGCAAGCACACCCCTGTTCTCAAGGAGTTCATAGAAGAGAGCCTATACCAGCACCATGTGCAGTCCCAGAGACACTGGCTCATCCGAGTGGCAGCAGCGTACCACAATGGCTGGGGAAGCAAGGCAGGGATGCTACAACTAGAGGGGCACCTGGGAAGCCACAGTCTAGCTTTTTGAGAATGGGACCCTTCGGGAATTTTAAACTGTGCTATTAAGGACATACCTATTGAAAATCTAGGGGAAAAAAGCAGAGGCGACAAAGTCAATGTGACTTCATCAAGAACAGGATTAAATGAAATGATATTTGTGAAGCACTTTGCACAGTACTGGGCACACAGTAGGTGCTATATAAATGCCAGTGATGATGATGATGATGCCCAGCTCACTTTTTCTTTTACAGGGTTATTATCATGGTAGAATGCTCTAGGTTTCATTTACTTGGATTTTTAGCAAAGCATCTGACAAAATTTTTCATGATATTCTTATGATCAAGATCAAGAGATAAGAGCTAGCTGATAATAGCATTTGGAACAAGTTAAACATCCAGATTCCTAAAGTAATCAATCACGAATGGTATCCACTTGGAAAGTCTCCAGTGCAGTGCCTCAGGGATCTGCCTTGGTCATATGCTATTTAACATTTTTATCAATGACTTAGAGGCACAAATGGCCCAGAGCTTTCAAATCTGGAGTTGACACAAAGCTGGCTTAGCGTACTGCATGAAAGATCTCAAACAGGCTAGAGTCCGGGGCTGAATCTCATAATATTAAATGTCAGATTTCACAGTTGAGTTTAAAAAATCAACTTCCCAAGTCAAGGCCAGAGAAGATGTGGCCAAGCAGTAGTTAGTGTGGAAAAGATCTGGGGTTTGGTAGATCTCAAGTTCTACGTGAGTCAAGAGTGGGACGTGGCAGTCAAAAAGGCCAATGCAATCTTCGACGGGATTAAGAGAGAGCAAGACTTAGTGTCCAGGAGTGATGAAGGATGAAGGATGCTAGTCCCATTGGCCCCTGCCCTGCTCCCACATGCCATGCCTGGGAGATCATTCTTGGTGCTGAGCCACATTTTAGGAAGGTCATTAATCAGCTGGATTATATGCAGATAAGGGCAGCCAGGATGGTCGTAGGCACAGAGCATCAGAGATTCACAGCCAGAAGAGATCTAAGAGTTCATTGGGTCCAATCCCCTACTTGTATGAAAGGAAACTGAGGCTCCAAGAGGGGAAACAACCTTTCCAAGGTCCCCAGGTAGTAAATGTCATCACTGTCCTGAATCCACAGTCAGAATATTGTTATTTCAGAGCTCTTTCGACTTCACAACATTCAAGGATCAAGTGATGGAACTTTGGACATTTAATCTGGAAAAGAAAAGCCCAGAGCAGGAGGAGGAGGGAGATACTTGAACTGTCTCTAGAGAGTCACGCTAAAGGCTGCCTCTTACTCAATCAGCTTGGCCTCAGAGAGCAGTGCTACCCACAGGAAAGCAAACATTCAGAAACTTGCAGCCTGAGGGTCAAAATTTATGGAAGTTAGAAAGATGCAGATTGAGGTATGATATCAGTGGTTGGTGGGGGCAGGAGGGTGGCAGGTGGGGAGAAGCATCATAACAATGAAAACCAGCCAGTGGTGGAATGGGCTGCCAGGGAAGGTAGTGGACCCCCCATCCCTGAAGGTCTCCAAACAAAGGCTTGATTGAATGATAAAAAGATAGGTTGGCCTAGATGATCTCCGAGGTCTACTCCAGCTTCAATTCAGTTCAACACACCTATCTATAAAGTACCTACTATGTGCCAGCCATTATTCTAGGTCCTGGGGATCTAAATGGAATCATTCCAGGCGTCAAGGAGCTTCCATTCTACTAGAAAGAGAAGTAAATACAAAGTATAGACAGAAAGCAATTTCAAAAGACAATGAGTATGAATAAAGAAAGCAGGAGGAGGGAGGGAATCCAGAAAGTCCTACTGTAGGAAGCTGGGCATTCGGTTAGTGGGAGGCAAGGCTATGATCCATAATGAAATTCACAAATGAATGAATCTCTCTGATACACTCAAAGCTGTTAATTGGAGAAGGACCATACAAATTAGAAACCATCAGGTGCTGGGGGCTTAATTACCTCTTTTGAAGAGGCAGATTGCTCCCAAACTGCTGAGCTAAACTGCCTATCAAGCTGCTGGTCTGTGTGTGAGTAAACATTCTCAGTCCTTCCCCATCTCTTGTCAATTCAGAGTTTTTGAAACGAGAAGATTAAAACTATAAATAGTAGAGAGAGGATGCAGAAAACTGAAAAAATCTGTGTAATTAAAATGAACACACCTGCAGTGTTACAGAAATAGATTCCCAGCTTAGTGCACTCCTGACTCTCTCGCTCTTTCTGTCTCTCTCTCTTTCTTTCTGTCTCTCTCTGTCTCTGTGTGTGTGTGTGTGTGTGTGTGTGTCTTTCTCTCTGTCTCTCTCTGTCTCTCTCTCTCTCTCTCTCCCCCAAATCTAAACATCCATCATCCATTCACACTGGATGGGGTGGAGGAAGAGGGAATACAGCCAGATTGTGATCAACTTAAAAATAGCTATGAGCTGGCCCCAGAGAAGAGACAGAAAAAGCCATCTACCCCTAACCACCCCACTCCCATTCTTTCTCTTTCTTGAGATTGAGGTCCTTGGGTCTTGATCACTTCATACAATGTTGGATTTTTTTCCTATAGGTTGATTGGTTTTGCTGATTTTTTTTCCTCTCCTTCCTCTTTTTCTTTTTGGAAAAAAAAATCTTGACTTTAAGGAATGGCTCTTTTGGAGGAAGGACCTAGGGGGAAATCTAGGTGATATAAAAAGAAAAGGCATTGGAAAAAAATCCATTTTTTAAAAGTTTAAATGGCTCCATGGGGGAGGGGCTGTAGGCGATACAAAACTGGCTTGTTTAATAACAGGGCTGCCTGCTAGTGTTGGAGGAAATGAGACGGTAAAACTGAGAAGAAGCTCAAATGATGAAATAAGAATGTGGGCAGGTGCTGCCATGGTAACCAGGCTCGGCTCATCCATCTGGGCTCCAGACTCCAGTTTTCATTTAGGGTACCCAGGCTCCGACTGAGAAAAGGAAAGGGTCACTGAGAGATGAGGAGTGATTAAAAAAAAAAAGGAGACAGAGGGAAAGGACTGGGGGAGAAGAGGTGAGGTTTGGTCACCTTCCGAAAATTCAGCAGAAGCATGAGATGATAGAGAGAATGCTTGATTTGGGGTCAGGAAAACCTATGTTCAGATCTTGCCTCTTGACTTGTCCCAGGTGTGAGACTCACTAACCACACCCACTTTACCTTTCTGAGACTTGGTTTTCCTCGTCTGCAGAATCGGGACAATAAAACCCACAGTATCCAAACATTCCAGCAAACAATTTGGAATTATGTTTAAAAAAGAGACAAAAATTTCCTAGTTCTTTTGACCCAGAGATCCTCCTACTAGGCACATATCCCGAGGAGGTCAAAGACAAAAAGAAAGGTCCCACACAGGCCAAAATATTTATAGTAGCACTTCCTGTGGGAGTGAAGTCAATGGCCACAGACTGGGGAATCATAGATGAATGTAATGGAATGCCACTTTGTTATAAGAAATCACAGAAAATTGTGGGAAGACTTCTATGACTGATGCAGAGGGAAGTCAGCAGAGCCAAGAAAACAATATACACAGTGACTACAACAATGTAAATGGGAAGAAAAAAATACCCAGAAACAGAACACTCTCTAATTATAATGGCCAAGCCTGGCCTGGGGAAGAGTGAAAAAAGTGAGGCCCCCACCCTACTTTCCATGGGAGGGGGTGGCATGGAGGCCAGACTTCGGGTGTGTAACTTTGCATATGTCCTCAGAGGCAGTCCAGGTGTTGATTAGTTTTGCTGAACTGTTTTTTCCCCACCCGTGGTCATAGAGAAGTCAGTTCAGTCTCCTGGCAAAGATAGGTGGTAGGTATAGGCAAGAAGTAGTGACCAGGCTGTGGCCAGAACTTTTAGTCACAAAGAAACTGAACAAAGGACCCATTATTTTAGAAGGCTTTCTGTGGTAAAAGGAAAGAACAGGCACATAGTTTAGCAATGGCCCCGATACAGGAGGACAGGGGGTCAAGGCTGGCTCTGGTCTTCTTCCTCCTACCCAAATTCTTTGAGGTGAAATCAGGTTAAAGCACATACCAAGGGAAGTCTGGAGAGGGAACAGAAAGCCCCAGCAGCTGCCTGCAGACAGAACATTCCTCTTTTTCATCCTTCTATCCCCGATAAATACACTTTCATTAGAGCTGCCTTGGGTTGCTGCCCTTTAGCACACTGAAAGCCTCCCAAACACCAACATGACCAGAACAGTCTCACTTTAGGGCGGCAGATCACTCACTGGCTTACAAACATGCCTTGTCCCTCTGTGGTGTGGTGGAAAGAGAATGGATTCACTGGGCACAGTGTTTAATAGATGTTGATTGATTGATTGATTGGCATCCTGGCTCATGGGAGTCTGGGCAACTCACTTCAGCCCTCTGGGCCTCAGTTTCCCCACCTGTAAATGAGGGAGTTGGAGAAAATGCTCTCAAGTTCCCTCAAGGGTCCTGGGCCAGGGGGCTACAGCCCTGGGTTTGGAGTCAGAAAAGCTGGGTCCCAACTCTGGCTCTGCCACTGAGGGAGGAGAGGCAGGTTGCCTGGCTTCAGTTTCCTCATCTGTACAATGAGGGTATTGGACTTCCAATAAACTGTGGCTGTAAAGGCATCGTGACTGACATTTATGTAGCATTTTAAGGATTGCAAAGTTCTTTCCCTGTATTCTTTCACTTAAGCCACATGGCAACTGGTCCTGGGATAGAGTGGAGATCAGGAAAGATACTCTAGGCATTACCTGACCCCATTTTGCAGACGAGGAAATCAAGGATTAGGTTGGAGAAGGGACTTGCCAATGGTCACAGAGTTTAGTAAATGCCACAGGCAGGATTAGAACCCAGGTCTCTCCACCTGCAAGTCAATCAGAGTCCATGAGGCCCCGTTGCCTCTCTGCCTTTTTCTTCAGACGTGATTTCTCATTATGGTTCTGCTCAAAGAAGCAGCTTAATATTAATTAGCAAGTTTGCCATAGCAACAAACTTCGAAGACACTTATTAGCTCATTAGGTTCAGGGATCTACAATCACTGTCTTCTTTGCTGGGTTTTGCTAGCAAAGCAACCTTGCTTCTAAACTTGGCCTGGAACTCACGTGCTGACCAGATGGTCTCTTTATTTTCTGGCTAATCTGCAATTTCCTGGGGAGCCTGATCACTATCTTTTATTATGAAATAACAACAGTCTTTATTTTGAGGGATTTTCATTTCGGGATTTGTAGGCCTTTTTTTTTTTTTTTAAAACAGAAAAGTTTCTCTAGGTCCTGGATCATCTCCCTCTTGTGGAAAAACAGAACCACAGATCATTGTGCCCTGGACTAGGAGCTTAACCACCACATTCTCATAGGATCTAAATGAGGGGTTTCTGTTTTTCCCTTTGGGGATCCCAAAAGACTTGGCTCTGGTCTGGAATTTTCTGGAAATGGGTTCTTCTCAAGTCGTTCTAGAGCACTGTTTACTCTGTGACTGGTTTGTCAAGCAGCCATTACTGTCTTCAGGGTTTTTCAGAGTACCTGCAAGTTAGGAAGGACCTAAGACACCATCTGGTCTACCCCACATCTTTCCAAAAATCCCCTCTATAACACTCCGAGCAACTGGCATCCAGGTAGTTGGAGACTCCCCCGCAAGGCAACCCATTCCACTTCTGAAACAAACTTATAAGCCTATCTTCTTTCCCTGTTTGGAAATGTAAACACATCTCCACCTCCACTGCAGAACAATTTCTTTTAATTTATCATGATTCCTCAAAGGTGAAAATAACTGACATCTCGATTGTAACAGTTTTACATACATTTTCTCATTTGTCCTCACAATTACCTCAGTAGGTAAGCACCATAGGTACTATTTCCCCTATTTTACAGATGAGGAAACTGAGATTAAGTGATTTGACCATAGCTACTCATGGTCACAGATTCCACACAGTGTGGGATCTGAATCCAATCTTTCCTGACCCTATGTCTATCTAAAACACCATAATTGCATTTCCAGGTTTACTCAGTACCTTGTGATATAATTCACCATTTCCCTGAGGGCAGGTCACTGGGTGCTCTCGTACTGTACCCTCTCCTTACTTATCTGATGGTTTTGGAGGGGGTAGCACAAGCTGGTCCTGTGTCTGGCATTTGACAGAAGGTCACATATGGTCCAGACTAGCAGCAATTTCGTGCTTTAGGAATCTTCACAGGCTTTGTGGCCAGTACAGCTAACGGACACCAAACACCCATTCAGACCAGGAAGTGACTGTGCAGCCTGCTGCCTGTGTAAGAAGTCGCCCAGCCCAGAACTTAAAATACCTGCTCTGGGTTTGAAGTCGCCCGGCTTGTGTTCTTTTGTCACTCAACTGATGGGCCCGCCCCCTGCTCTCGTAGGAATGATCTACATCAGCCAGAGACTCTGGGAAAACGCATCACAGGCGCTGTGTCTTACCCTGATGCTGGACACCCTTGGGACTGTCTCACAAACAATCAAGAGGCTTAAAAGAATGTGAACATGAAACCATTATCCTGTGACATAAGGTAATTATTATTGATTAAATATTCTCAGAAATGTAATGGAAGTGGTATAGTGAGTAGAGAACCAGCTGCACAGCCAGGAAGACCTGGGGTCAAGTCTTGCTTCTGTCTGGGTGCTTCTGGCCAAGTCATTAGCCTCTCTCAGAGTCCTAGGGAGCTCTCAAAGACTGCATAGGAGAGGTGCCATGCTGCACTGGTAGAGGGAATTTTCCCTCCAGAAGTGCCCCAGTTCGGTGCAATCAGGTCCAGCTCCTGTCTCTATGTATTTGAAAAACCACTAATGGTCCCTAAGAACAGATAAAGAAGCTGATCTTCCTCTCATCTCAGCAGACAGACATAGGTGAGAGTAAGTCGGACGTCATGTGGGCTGTCAGATCTCTTCGCTCTAGCTCTTGTTTTTGCTAAGCGGTTTTTCTTTGTCACAGGGAAGGTTTAGGTGGGGGGGGCAGGGGTCTTCCTGAACACTGATGTAGAAACCAAAGGCATCCACAACACTTGTTTTTATGTTCTCAGATGCAAGATGGAGCGCCATAGGAGATGGAAAGTTGGCCTCAGGATCTAGAAGACCCACCTCTAGCCCCTCCAGGCTCTGGGACCCTGGACAAGCCTCCGAATTACCTGAGAAATGCTAAAACTGGAATCTGCAAATTGAGCAGTCGGCATTGCAAGAGGGAACTTCCTCCCTGGGACGTCCCTACATTCACAAAATCAGCTCCAGCCCAAAAAATTATTTGCAAAAAAAATTTTTAAGTCTCAGATATTTAAAACACTGTTGTTGCTGTTTATCCTTTGCTCCTCAAGAGGACCAATGATATCATGAGGCTTGAGTGTGAGTGAACTGGATTTAAGTGAGGCAGACCTTTCCAGTTGTCAGCCTCACTGTCTCCTCCAGAGTCATCAGAGTCCAGTGACGAGACAAAAGTCAAGGCGACTGGTGACGGCCTGGGGCGCAGTGGATGACCTTGGCCTCTCTAAATGGAGCTCTTTGAAACCACCACCACTCCACCCCAGTTAACACCTCATCAGATTTACATGATACAGCTCAAATTCAGAAACATTCTGTGAATCATAGCTTTCAAACTGGCAGGGACCTTAGCTCTCATCTAGTCCAAACTTCACATCTTTACAGGTAAGGAAATTGAGGGCCAGGAAGACTAAGTGACTTGTCTAAGGTCACAGGTAGCAAGTAACAATGGCAGGATTTGAACCCTGCTGCACAGGCAATTTTCTTTTCCACACCTGCTGCCTACCTTCTATTTTGTAGGTGCCAAGCAGGTGCAGGGACAAAGATAAACAAGACAGAGTAAGGGTACAGAACCTCCTGAAAAATAGCCCCAGCAAAGCCCCTTGCCCCCATGGAAGATTGTTTATTTAATTTTTATCCAATCATCAAAAATTGCCCTGTCTGCTTCTTTTCTCCCTCCCACTCTCCTTCATTGAGAAAGTAAGACAAACCAAACCCACGTCACCGACATGGATTATAGCTGAGCAAGAGAAATCCCTGTCCTCGCCTTGTCTCCATGTAATCCATGGATCAGTGTCCTTCACAGCTCACAGCTCCAGCCCTAACCTGGGCACCCGGAGTAAACACATGAACTAGCGAAGTCACAGGTTTGATCCCAAGGCTGACCAATCAATCGGCTTCCTTTGTTATTTTTCAGAGACACAGGGTCAATCAAGTGTGACCCTGGCCCTTCACCTTACAGCATTGGTTTCTGAAGAGGGTGTGCGTGTGTGAACACGTGTATATGTGTGTGTGTGTGTGTGTGTGTGCGTGCGCGCGCACGCGCGCGCTGGCAGGTACAGGGGGATAGGGGCAAGACAAGGGGCTGGAATGAAATGGAAAGATCGATGGCAAATTCATCGTCATCCTTGAAAAAGTAGGAAAACACTGCTTGGGAGGGGCTGTGTCTCAGGGATTGAATGCTAATCATCTCTCATGCCCCATGAAATTGGACCTCCAGCCTGACTATGGCTTATTACATCTCAGTTAGCTCTTCACACACACACAATGGGACATTTAGTTAGTCTAACCACCTCGTTGAACAGAAGAAAAAAATGGGTGGCCCAACACAATTGACTAGTTTTGTGACTAAATTCAAATAGCCCTGCTTCTGGAGTCAGAAGACCTGGGTTCAAATCTTGCCCCTCACTTACTAGCCAGCTGTGTGACCCTCAGTCTGTCTCTTAACGCCATTTGACTTCAGTTTCCTCCTCTGTGAAATTATAGTGTTGGCCTCTAGGGCTAACCAGGGCCTCCAAGGTTCTTTCCAGCTCTAAAGCTCCAGCTCCTATGACTCAGATCAAGGACATGGCCACACAGTAGCCAGAAGCAGAGCTGGAATCTGAACTCAGGCCCTCGGACTCCCGATGCAATATCACACCATTCAGTCATTCAACAGGCATTTTTTTTTTTTTTTAGTGAGGCAATCAGGGTTAAGTGACTTGCCCAAGGTCACACAGCTAGTACGAGTCAAGTGTTTGTTCTGAGGCCAGATTTGAACTCAGGTCCTCCTGACTTCAGGGCCGGTGCTCTATCCACTGCGCCACCTAGCTGCCCCTTCAACTGGCATTTATTAAATGACTGCTATATGTTAGGCACCTATGACACAAAAAAAACAAAAACTTCCTGCTCCCAAGGGGCAAACAGTGGGGGAAAAGATGTAACCAGAGGAGTCCACTGAATTCATGTTCAAAGTCAATACAAAGTCATTTCAAGAAGGGAGGGCACTAAGAAGAGGGGCGGGGCAGTTAGGAAAGCCCTGGGGTGGGGAGAGGTGGCATTCTGCCAAGAAAGCAAGAATCCAGCAGAAGATACTGAGGCAAAGAAAGGCTGAGTGACTTACCCCAGGTCACAAAGAGAGCTGCCCAAGGGGTCTTCGAACCCAGGACTTCTGATGTCTAAGACTCTGCAGGGCTCATACCCGCAAGCCCACAAATTCTCAAGAGGCCAAGAAGACAGGAGGATCGTGCTGTTGTCTGGAGTTTTCTGTTGACCTTAAGGTTCAAAACTTTCCGGATCACCCAGCAGCTCAGTTTCAGGGGGCATTAAAAATGAGGCCAAGCCAGGAAGCCCCAGGAGAGGCCACAGCTCTGGGGATGCCAGCAGCAGGGCGGCTGGGGCTGCTCGGTTTGGGGAACCATGTCTTGAGACAGCCTTTAAATGCGCTGTTTGGTTTCCCCAAAAGAACCACATCCCTTGCAACCCACTCATCTTTGCCTGAAAAGGAGCCCAATGAGTCACAAGAAGCTAGGTATCTGAGAACTAGGTTTCGTTTAGTAAATGACTTCCCAGGGTTAGTGACAGCAAAAATGTCTCCACCTTGGAAAATGGGTGTGGGCTTTCAGAGGAAGAGTTTTAGCAGTTCAAATGGGACAAAAAATTCAGAGAGATCACATATGTAGCCACCTCTCATTGCCTAGAGATTCTATCCAATCCATCAAGCATTTATTAAGCACCTGTTTGGTGACTGGTACTGTGCTCAAAGCTGGGGACACAACGACAAAAGGAAAAACCGTCTCTGTCCTCAAAGAATTTACATTATACTGGGCTGAACTTTGTCCCAGGAGGACAAAAGTCAAAGGAAGGTACCTCATACACCAATATATTCATGTGCACTTTTTGCGTGCTGCAGAGAACAGGAAACAAAGGAACTGCTCACCAAGCAGGAAAATGGATGAAACAAACTGTGGGCTGAATGAATGTGATCAAATATCAGGGCATGGCAAAAAGAGACAACCATGAGGCACTCAGAGAAGAGATAAGGCTAAAACAAAAAGATGAACAGGGGCAGGAACTGGAAACAATATGCACGCAGACAACAATGATATAAATGAAAGAAAGATCAAATGAAACTGAGCGCTGCTGCGTAATTCCAAAGACAGAGCCCTGCCCTGCAGACCCGAGGGAACAGAAAGCAGCAGCTTCCTTTTGTGGAGAGGTGAGGTGTTATGGGAGGGATGCTCTTTGATGTGGTCAGTGGCAAGTGGCTGTAACTTTTTATCCCCTTTTTTACAGGGTAACGCTGGCTGGTGTTGAGATGGGGAGGGGAATGTATCCAGGAATGACTACGATGTAACCCTCCATTCCTTGTTTGTCTTAAGATTTATGCTGACTACCCATTCCCCTCCTTCCCCCCAAATGTACACAAATAACTTGGTTTTATCTTCTAAAACAACATACAATAAAAAAGTGCCTGTGGTTAAATGAATGAATGAATAAATAAAAACCATAAAAAAAAATCAGGAAAGGCTTCCTATAGGAGGTGGTCCCCAAGATGAGCCTTGAAGGAAGCTAAGAATTCTGAGAGTCAGCGAGGAAACAACAGCCCTTCACCAGCAGCACCCATCACACTGCAGGGTCCGCGGGGGCACAACACTTTAAATGGATCTCATCTAATTTGACTTTTATTAATTAATTAATTTATTTTTGAAGAGGCCATTGGGGTTAAGTGACTTGCCCAGGGTCACACAGCTAGTAAATGTTATGAGACTGAGGCCAGATTTGAACTCAGGTCCACCTGACTCTAGGGCCAGTGCTCTATTCACTATGCCACCTAGCTGTCCTTTTTTTCTTGACTTTTATTTATCTATCTATCTATCTATCTATCTATCTATTTATTTTTGATCTCATCTAATTTAAGAGAGCACCAGGGATCCCCACCTCAGCCGCAGGGGGGAATTTTTAGCTTACTGGTGGATAGGTGTCACTTTGTCAGTTTAAGAGGAGGGAGGGAAAGCATTAGGAGGCCCTAGCAACAGCAGAATGAATACTGGCTCTGGAGGACCTGGGTTCAAATCCTGCCTCTGACACCAGCAGTGTAGACTTGAGCAAGTCACTTAAATCTCTTTGGGCCTCAGTTACCTCATTTATAAAATGAGGGGTTTGCGCTCAATTTCCTCTAAGCTTTATTTCAGCCCTAGGTCTGTGATCCTGTGATCCTCTGAAGATTTATGCTTTGCTTTTATCCCAGAAAAGAGCTGGGGGGAGAGGGCACAGAGGAGGGGACAGAGGGTTTGTTGTTCAGTCGTTCAGACGTGTCTGACTCTCTGTGACCCCATCTGGGGTTTTCTTGGCCAAGATGCTGGAGCGGTTGGCCATTTCCTTCTCCAGCTCATTTTACAGATGAGGAAACTGAGGCAAACACGGTGAAGTGACCTGCCCAGGGTCACACAGCTAGTAAGTGTCTGAGGCCACTCGGAAACATGAATCTTCCTGACTGCAGGCATTCTGTGCACTGTACATTAACATTGTATTGATTTTACATCCATGCAAACCCTGTCGAGCTTCATTCTTGCCATTCCCCATTCTTCATCCATCCCTCACCGTGCTCTCACCTCCTCTCCTCACTCAATTAGGCCAGAGGACAACACGTAGAGAACTTGTCAAATAGGTGATAACGATGACTAGAGCAGTCGTGACAACTGCCATGCACATGAGGCGTCCACATTTACAAATCGCTGTCTTACTTGTGTTTCACCGGATCCCAGCCACACTGATGCTCCGCAGTAGCACCCCCACTTTACAGACAAGGAAGCCTGCCTTACAGAGGCTCAGAGTGGTTGAGTCACCTGCCCAGGGTCACACAGCTAGCACACGGTCAAAAGGCAGGATTGTCACTGAGGTCTTCTCAGTCATTTCTGAACGACTGTAGTTGGACTATACCCTGGGTTTCATCTTCCTCCTCCTCTTCCTCCTCTCCATCCATGGGACCCTGGACTCTGACAGTCAAGCCTTCACCCTTATCCTACCAGGATCCAGACTACCACACCACTTCTCTGTCCAACCAAGCGCTAAGTTCTCAAGATACAAGGAAATTCAATTCCATTCAGTAAACATCAGTTAAGCACCTCTATGTGCCAGGCACTGTGCCATGCAATGGAAATAGCAAGCCGCTTCCAGAGGGGAGCTTTCCCCTCAGCCCAGACTCTCTCTCCTGACCTCCTACAAAATCCTCCATGGGCCAGCACAATTCTCACCTCCCTCCAGGAAGCCTTTCCCAAAGAAGCCCAGCCCTGAGCCCAGCCCTGATTGTTGTTTTGAAATCTCCAGTCTCACTGGAATGTGAATGGCCAGCCCCAGGCTCTCACCAACCCCATCTCCTGGTCCATAGTAACACTGCTTCTTTCTTCACTAATTCCAGTTTGCGATTAGTCCCCCCAAAAGAAAAGAAGAGGAAATGAATGAGGGGAGAGAAAACCCAAGCCCACACTCAGCACCTCCCCAGCCTTTCTGAGAAGGGCTCAAGGCCATGGCAGCAGCCCAAACCACCACGCCTTCAGGTTTCCTCTGGGCCTCTCACTGCCTCATTTCTTATTAAGCCTTAATCACTGAATCAGCTTTGCCTCAGACAAACTGAGACCTGTTAAACACCTTAACTTGAAAAGGCCAAGGACCCCCACTGCATCCTGGGCCATCTCCAGCTGTCCGGATCTATATCAGGCCATTGGACTCAGATGGCTCTGGAGGAGAAAGTGAGGCTGGTGACTTGGCACAGCCCTGCCTCACTTAAATCCAATTCACTTGCATGTCATGGCATCACCTCCCTGACGTCAGGGTCCTCTTTGAGAACGAAGGACAAACGGTAATCTCTGACCCCTTACTGTTTCTGCTGGCTCCGGGTCCCCAGCTTCCAAAAGAGCCACTGATTTCCCACTTCATGTCTCACCCTCCTTTCCCTACCAGACCTCAAGTAGGGGCTGAAATGCTTCCTGAGCCTCTCCCTGGCTGGTGTCATAGACTCTTGGCAGTAAACACACAGGAATTCTGAGGAAGCAGGCAGGAAAGCAGCCCCAAAGCAGCCCCCACGGTAATTTCTCCTCCCCGCCAAGAACAAGAGGCTGATATGGAAATCATTGGCCCTGGGAATCCTGCCAGTGGGGTGGCCCAATCGCAATGGCCCTGGTAATGGGTAGTGGTGCGTGGGGGTGGATGGAAATGCTGGTGTGCCTGACATTTACCTAGCTGTGAAGGTTTACAAAGCACCTTAAAGATCTCTCATTTAATCCACACAATAATAGGGGACAGATAGGGATAAGGGCTAAACCTGGGATTTCATTAGTACTGAAAGCTCCTGGTGGAAACACTCCCTCTACCAGTGTCCACCGGCACCTCTTCTCTGTGACTTACGCTGAGCTGCCTGGAGCCCAGAGAGGTTAAGTGACTTGTCCTGGGTCTCAGTCCATCAGTCAGTCAACTAGCATTTCTCTTTGTTTGTTTTTTTAATTTATTTAATCTTCAATTCACGAAACAAAACAAGCATTAACATAATCAGTCCAATAAAAAAGACGACTGCACACGAAGCTGCCAATCTACCGTGTATAACTTGCTATTCCCTCCAAAAATACAACAAAGTTATCAAGTAAATTACATTTTTCCTTTTTTTTCTTCCCTTCCCTCCCCCATCCTAGAGATGGCTACCATTAGACCCAAATAGGTACAGATATGTAAAATTATTCTATACATACTTTTATTTATTAATTCTTTCTCTGGATGCAGATAGTATCTTTCTTCACATGACTTTTATTTTTAATTTGTTCAGCTAGCATTTCTGAAGCACCTACTATGCACCTGACACTGTGCTGAACACTAAAGATAAAAAGAAAGGCCAAAAAATAAAAAGTCCTGAGGCAGGATTCAAACCCAGGTCCTCCTGGGGGTCCAACACTCCATCCACTGTGGCCCTGGCTGCCTCTGACACAACAGCCCCGTAGGGTAAGTACTAACATATGTTATTATGACTGTAGACTGTGATAGCAATAATAGATCTCTCCCCTCCTACAGGCACAAGCTCCTTGAGAACAGTGGCTGTGGTTTTTTTTTTCTCTTAGTATTCTTATTGCCTGGCACACAGTAGGTACTTAATAAAGGCCTGTTGCATTGAACCAGATTCCCATTTTGCAGATCAGGAAACTAGAGTTAAATGAGGTTAAAGTGGTCACAGAGATAGTACAAACCAGAGATGTGATTTGCAATCGGGTCATTCCTGACTGGCCTGGGATCAAGAACCATTTCTATTAGATGGTGCCAACGCTCTGACAGTAAGATCACTACTAACCCATTTCTATCACTTCCTTTTTTGAAAATCTTGTTATTAAGGATAGTTTAAAAAATTCATTTCCAAAAAGATTCCTCCTCCTCCCCTACCCAGAGTTATCCTTTGTAAAATACGATTTTAAAAAAGGAGAAAAAAGATGTCAGGAAAACCATCCAACACCTCCAGCATGTGTCTGATGATGTATACACCGCTCCTCATCCATAGTCCCCCACCTCTGCAAAGAAGGGAGGGAGATCTATTTTCTCAACCCTTCTCTAGGGCCAACAGCTGCCTTTCAAATTAGATACATTTAAGAATCACCAGAAGACTTGGATAGGAAAGTCCCTTCTCCAAGGCTGGCACTGACGGTGTCTTCACCTTGCCTTGGGAGATAGTCATACTTTGACCCTATAATAACCCAAGAACAATGTCTTCAGAGTTTGACAAAACAGGATGATCCTGATAAGCAAGGACAAGGCAATTATAAGCAAATGAGTTTCTATAAAACTGTAAAAAAAAAATCAGTGTCCATTAATTGGGGAAGAGCTAAACCAAGTGCATTATGCGAGTACAATGGAATGTGACCATTCGGTAACAAAGGATGAACATGAGGAATTCAGAGATACAGGGGGCGATGTGTATGGATGAATGCTGAGTGGGCAGTGCCAGGAAAGCAACAAGGAGAATGACTATAGTAATGCGTATGGGACAACGAGGTGGTACAGCATTACAGCATCAGGAGTCAGGAAGACCCAAGTTCAAATTTAGCCTCAGACACTTGCTGGTTGTGTGACCCTGAGCAAGTCACTGCTTTGCCTCAGTTTCCTCATCTGTAAAATAATCTGAAAAAGGAAATGGCAAATCACTCCAGAATCTTTGCCAAGAAAACTCAACAGGGTCACAGAGAATCAGACACAACTGAAACAACTAAATGACAACATTAATGTGTATGAAAAACCCTGGAAGGTGTCAGAATTCAGATTACAGGCCATGACTAATGCTGGTTCTCCGGAAAGGATAGTAAGATGAGGCACACATTCCCTCCTCTTTGTAGAGAGGTGGTAGACCATGGGTGTGGACTATTGCATACATCACATCCGCGAGTTTAGTTTAGCTGTTGTTCTTAATTACAAGGGAGGCTCTGGGGGATGGGCTGGTATCAAGAAGTCCTATTTCCCAAGAAAAATCACCAATAAAACACTTTTCTTAAAAGTCAACAGATAGCAGACTTTATCTGCCGCTCCCCACGCTCACATTCAAGACAACAGCAGTGGCTGGGCTGGAAAACCAGGTTTAATGAGCTCTGTAGGCCCACTGGGGAACCTGGTTCAACACCACAGACTAACCATCCTTTGGCCTTTCAAAGCTAAATATTTAACACCCGGAAGATGTGGCCTCTTAAGCCCCCAGAAAGGTCAGACAAATGTAGACCTCGTTAGCCCGACTGTCACTAGCTCATTAGCCTCGGCTTTTTGCGTGTGGCTCTGCTCGGTGAGACCCAGGACGCAGACCCCTGTGTTCACCCCACGATCTCAGCGACCTGCCACGAAGGCACAGGAAGAAACAGACCAGAGCTCCATTAAATCAGCTCGATAACGCTTTTCTCCGAGGCACTAGGCCCTCAAGCCCAAAGCGCCATGTGTTCATTCACTTTACTGTCCTCAAGCACCATTTTAATGGAATAAAAGCTGAAGAGCAACAAAGAAGGAATATGGTCCAGAGATAAAGAGCTGGCTTTGGAGAGGGGAAGACCTGGGAAAAAGGCCTGCCTCTGACCCTTCCCGGCTGTGGGACCCTGGACAACATCATTTATCCTTTCAGTAGCCCCAGGGAACAAAGATTATAAAACTCTCCTGGATTTGGAGTCAGGGAATCAGAGGTTGAATCCAATTCTGCCCCTTAACACCCGTGTGAATTCAGGTAGCCACGACCTCCCTGGGCCTCAGTTTCCTCATTTGTTGGATTGTTGTTGTTCAGTCATTTGGGGTTTTCTTGACAAAGACACTGGAGTGTTTTGCCATTTCCTTCTCCAGTTCATTTTTACAGATGAGGAAACTGAGGCAAACAGGGTGAAGTGAGTTGCCCAGGGTCACACAGCTAGGAAGTGTCCAAGGTTGGATTTGAACTCAGGAACATGAGTCTTCCTGGCTCCAGGCCTGGCGCCCTGTCTAGGTGATCTCTTAAGCTGCCTTCCCACTGAAAAGCTACTATTTCAAATACTAGAAAAGCTGCCAGTTTGCGTCAACAAAGGACGTTTCCACATTGGGTTCTCCCTACCAGGAAGAAATTGCACAACAAAAAAGTAACAGTACTTGGGATCAGCAATTCAATTGTCTTTACATCTAATTTCACACCCGTCTTTAACCAATTTCTGAACAGAGGCACCACTGCAGTGTAGGGCAAGGGAAGGAGCCCTGGGCTGGCAGTCATCGGACATGGGTTCGAGTTCCAGCACCATCCCTTACTACTGGTGTGATCTTTGGCAAAGGAGGAGCCCGTATCCTCATCTGAAAAATGAGAGGTTTCCACTAAACAGCCTTGAAAGTCCCTTCTGGCTCTGCTGGTCGCGTCCCAGAGAGGACACCAGACTCCGATGAACTCGGGACTCACAATTTGCTTTAATTTTAATGCTTATCCCATTTGAAGGTCACTCTTCCCTATGGGATGTACTCATTGGCGCAGCCCACCAGACCAGACCTCTCAATGCCATTTCCCTTCTCTGGCTTTTAAAATAAAGTTTCCCACTCAAATGTATGCTGCAGAATTAGATGACCAATGTTGGCTCTAAAGGGGATAAATGACAAAACACTTCCCCCCATCCCTGCTCCTTTGCAAAGTGGGGGATCCCGTGTCTGTTACAAGGCAAAGGATTTGGGTTGTTTTGAGTGTGAGGGGTGATGGAGGAGAGAGAAAATAAATGCCTGTTCACTGAAAACATAAATTTAATCCAAAATGGGAGATCATCGGGGTGGGATACTGTATAGAACACTGGAGGGTTTTTTTTTTTACATTTTTTAAAAATTTTCCAGAACTTTTCTTCCCTTTGTTAATACTTTATTATAAGTGCTAGTTGGTGTGGGGGAGAATACACTTGGAAACTGGTGTTGTAAAAACAAAAGATATCAATAAAAACATACTTTAAAATAAAAAAAAAAGCTGCATGCCCGAAAGGCAGGCTGTCTTTTATAATTAGATGTTTGATTAGAGACCTAACAACAAACAGCTGAGGTTCATCAATAAGTATGTGCAGAGAAATGACTTCATTTCCATGAATGAAGCTCCCAGCATCTTTCCCCTCTAAGCTCTTTCCTTCTCATCCCCACTTTGCCCTAGTTCCACAGGCACCATGCTCCCCATTTCCAGTTATGCCTCATTGGATAAAGCTCTTTCCAGATTTCTTTATCTTCCAAAGACCGGTAGGTCTCAATTGCATTATAAGATTCTGGCTTTTTTATTTTTTTTTCTATTTTGGTTCTACAGAAACCTAAAGAGGAAACACCTGGATGGGAAGCGTCTAGACCAGGACGTGAGTGCCTTAGAATCCTGGCTACAGCTCCTGAAAGTTGTAAGCACCGCAGGCAAGAGGCCGCTGGGAAAGACGGGCCAGACCAAGGTCTCCCCCCTCCAACTCAGCTAGAGACTGACTGCTGGAAAGAGGCTTTTTTAGACGCAGAGACAATGCTGAAAGTCTCCATCAACACTCCCAAGGAAGTGGAATCCCTGCAAGACGAAAGCTTTCTAACAAAAAAGCTTCTTCACATGAAGCAGACTCAGAGCCCAAGACAGGACAAGATGCAGGGAAAGCTGGGGATGGCAGGCTGAGCCTGAGGCCGCGGAGCTCTCCAAAGCTCCAGGGATCTGCGGTGCTGTTGCTGTGTGTGTTCCAGCCACAGCCCGCCAGACCTCAGCACGCCTCCTGAGGGACAGCTTCCAGGCTCGAAACACCAGCAAGTTCTAAAGGCTGTAATAGCCAGTGCTTCATCAGCATGAAAGGGTTCACAAAGCCATCTTTCCACCGGTTCTCCCCTTTGATGTGGAGAGGGCTGAACGAAGTGTGGCCGATTAAGTTTAGGGAATATTCTTTCACCTTAATGAATAATAAACAAAAGGGTGAATTCAGACAGAGAAAGACCAGGATGAACTGAAATGAAGAGCCAGAAAAAAAAAAGAAGAAGAAGAAAAAGAAAAAGGGGCAGCTAGGTGGCGCAGTGGATAGAGCATCGGCCCTGAAGTCAGGAGGACCTGAGTTCAAATTCGGCCTCAGACCAAACACTTGACACTTACTAGCTGTGTGACCTTGGGCAAGTCACTTAACCCCAATTGCCTTTTTTTTTTAAAAAAAGCCAGCAGATCCATGAGAACACCACACCTGCAAACTGGACAATAAAGAAAAGCATCGACGTGATGAACTACAATAGAAAACCACGGGCTTGGGGAACACCGGAGGATGAAACACACTTCACTCCCTGCTTTGGTAGAATGGTGGGGGTTTGGGCTGTGGAATGGGGTGTGGGCTGGCTTTGAGTAAATGTAGTTCTTTGCTGGGGTTCTGTTGGGTACAGGGAGAACTGGGGGACATGATTGTGGATAAAAGCAAAGGTAATGAAAAAGTACCATGCTGCAGTGGCTCAAAAATTGATGGCTTGGGGCTGAGCTGGTCATAGATGAGCCCGTCTCTCTGTGCTGAGTGAGGCTGGTCCTCAGACAAAGACATGCAGCCCCCACTGGACCCACACTCAAAGCCACTTGTGAGCCACGTGCTTCAGGTGGTGTGTGAGAAGTGATTCCGTGAGGTAGAGATAAGCAAAATATCAGAGTTCATCAGACCTTGGCTCCGAAGCCTGAAGGAAGCTCAGACGGCATCTAGCCCAACATCTGCCCTTTACAAACGAGGAAACTGAGGCTCAAGGAGGTCTTGTGATTTTTCTGGGAGTTCATTCTGGAGCTGGGGGATAACCTGTATGTGCAGAGACAGAGATGGGATGTGGAATGGCATTTCTAGGGAACATGGGAAACAGGCAAGTCTGACAGGAATGCAGAGTTCCTGAAGTGGAATAATATTTATAATCGGAAAGTGTGGAGTCAGGGGCTGAAATAAGGGCTTTAAATGTCAGGTTGAGAAGTTTGTATTTGATCCTAGGGACGATAATAGGGAGCCAATGAGTTTGTGAAGAAAAGAATATCTTAGAACTGAGATATTAGACCTGAAATTCAGGTTATGGTTCACCATAAACTCAATTTCCATCTTGGTATGTAGATGACATGTACTAGAGAGGACATCTTGAAAGCTTGTGGTATTTGGGGGTTTTCTGGGTGGAGGGGGGAGAATGAAAGGGTAGAATGGTAACAGGAATTAACAACATCACAGAGAATTATGTGAATCCGGGCAGATGAACAAATGTCAACCCTTTCACACAAAACAAACTACCACAAAGGTGCGAATTTTAAAGCTCTGCACGGTGGGACAAAAGATAATTTTAGATCTCCCAATAAGGAATGAAATAGGCAGAGGACGCTTGGTAGGAGGAATGCATTTTGTAAATGTCCATTTAAAACATTTATAAGACCAGTCTGAAAATATTCAAACTAGACTCTGACTCCTCTAAGACAGCTCAAAGGGCACACTTGGAAAATGGAGAGTGTGAGTCAATGCCACAAGTGTCTACTGGGATGGCCATTGTGTTAGGCACCGGGGATCCAAAATTTGAAACCATGCCAACCCTCAGGAAGCTTGCATTCTCAAAAGGCAAAAATAATCAAAGGAAGAATGACAAAGTCAGGAATCCAAGCGCCAGATTGTAGCAAAGCGCTCAGTGTCTGCATGGGTTTCATTAGTCATCTAAGGACACAAATAGACGGTGGGGGAAATCTTTCTCATTCATGAAGGACGGGGAGGATCCAGCCCAGAGCTGAATCACGTGGATGGCACGGACAAGCCACTGCTTTTGGATCTGGTAGGCAACATGGGCTCCCTGAGCCGGGAGCTTATCAACAAGCTGGGAGGTGTCTCATTAAGAGCGTTTCAGGATGACTAAAGGGGCTAAAGGCCCAAGCTGGGGTGGGATCTTAAAATAACCACCAAGCCTCGAAATGAGCTGCCTGTCCATCCTTCAAGGCTCGCACCATATTTAGAGGTGCCCAGCTTAGAGTGAGTCAGCTGCAGAAACCCAGCCGTGTGGGTAGGAAGCTCACAGAGCTACCCTGACATTCACCTTTGGGGGCCCAGCCAATAGAGAGAGAGAGAGAGAGAGAGAGAGAGAGAGAGAGCGTCACTGGAAAGGACTGACGATGTTTAGGCTGAAGGAGAGAAGGCAAGGCAGGACAGGCACCACATGCCTGAAGGCTTCTCCTTTGAAAAGAAGGAATTAGGGAAAAACAGCAGAGAGGAGACAAGGAGTTGGGAAAACAAGGGTTCAAGTCCTGACACTCGCTGGCCAGCTGACCCTGCAGGGGCAGGGCCTCTTAGCCTTTCAGTGTCCCAGGAAACTCCAGCATTCTAAGTAGCTGAGCAATGGTGAAGGGAGGGGCCTCACTGGGAGTTGCTTTATGAATGAAACTCAGGTCGGGTAACAAGAAACAAAGAAAGGATTAGCCTTTAAGTACCAACTGGTGACAAAATGTTCCCCTGTCATCTTAGACTGGCTAAGTTCAGAAAGGCTTCTCCTTTAAAAGGATGGCCACCAGATGAGGAGGGCTCTTGGGGGAGTGTATCACAGCATTCATAAGGGACCCTCTACTCTGGCTCCGCCACTTCCTACCTGTGTGACCTTGGGCACGTCACTTCATGTGGGGCCTCAGTCTCTTCATCTGTAAAACGAGGGGGCTGGTCTTCATAATCTCCAAGTTTCCTTTCATCTCTAAAGCAATGATCCCACTAAGGTATGGAAGAAGTTGCATTTTCTATCAGTGGGTAGAGTGAAATCATTGATCACCATGCTACACACACTGGGGCAGGGGGTAAAGCCCATGTCCGATACAGATCAGCACTCGCTCTGCAATTCACTAACACAGAGGGTGGCTTAGGCCCTGAGAGCTGTCTAGGGTCATAATGCTGGTATACGGCATGTCAAGTCAGCAAGCACTTACTACGTGCCAGGAACTGTGCTAAACAATGTAAGCAAAAAGAAAGCCTCTAGGAGCTTACATTCTAATAGAGAAGATAACATATAAAAGGGAACTAAGGGGAGGGGTGAGGATGAGTTAGGGAAAAGGGGGTAGGGTTGGAGAAAGTATCCGTGAAGGGGAAAGAGAGGAGCTGGTGGAAGGAAGGAGGAGTGAGCATGACTGGCTTAAATACATCCTCAAAATGGAGGCTCCGGAGGGGACTGCAGGGACTGAGGCATCTTTCAAGGTGAATACACAGGAATAATTATTAGGTCTTTTTAAGCCTGGAAGCAATCCAGTGGCCCTAAGGTCTGCTTTGTTCTGGCCTCTTTTGCTTTAGGGAGTTTATTTTAGATGAAAATTTCTGAGTTCAATCACAATCACTTTCAGCTGAGAAAATTCCTCTGCCAGCAGAGTTTGGCTCCGCTTCACCTCTCCCGTAGATCTATCTACCTCTAGCTCGCCCCTGGCATCGGTTTACTGGCAATAAAGCCTCCTGTTCTGCTGAACTGTTCGTGAACGGACAGGCATTGAGAGAAGCTGGAGAAGGAGCCAATGTTTTCTTAGCCTTCCCCAGCCGACGTCCTGTTCTCTAAGATGCCCAGACAGTTCTCCTCCATACCTCTCAGCACTTAGCACCGTGGCTGGCACACAGTAAGCTCCTACCGAATGTTTACTGCCTGATCGTAAGGGTCCCAGCTCAGGGAACGCCATGATGGTGAAAGCTTCTCAAAGCCAGACTCTCAGAATCTCTTGCTGGGATTCTTCTGAAATCCTTCTTCCTTTTATACAAATCTCTTAGGACACAATCATGTGTCTCACACAGTGGCTCTTGGTCAAGAAGGTGTACAGGCGCTCTTCACATTTGGCTCTGAAAGTTTGACTCAATCAAAAAGTGTTCTTACCTAACAAACGAATTGACTATTAAGTGGGTGGGGTAATCAATGGAATCCAACTCTTAATCAGAAGCAGGACTCGAATCCAGGTGTTCCTGACTGAGGCTGCTTTCCTGAAGTAGATGCTTAATGTTTGGGGAATGCATGAATAAACCCATCAGCTGCTGCACATGAAGCCTCAAACTTTGGGTTCAAACTTGGGCTCTGAGACTTTTTACTTGAGTGACCTTGGGAAAATCACTTTTCTTCCATCTATGACCTAATTTCCTCTTCTGTAAAAGAAATAATTTGACCATTTTCGCAAGAATGTTCTATGACCCAACCTCAGATACAGCACAAGCATACTGCATGGAGATCAAGGTAGTCACACAACAGCTTTGCAATAAGGCTTTAGGAGATAACCTTGATATAAATATAACCACATGATGAGTCCTAAGGAACACTTTAGGTACACTGAGGGCACCAATGAACCAAAAGCAAATATGACATAGCCTTAGAATGGCCAGGCATCCCAATCCAGGGCCACGGATTGTCATCAATCAATCAATAATCAAAATGTTCATAATGTATTGACCCATGTCAGGCACAGAGGCTGAGGAGACAGAAACCAAAATGTCTTTGCCCTCAAAAGGCTTACATTCTACAGCTGCATTTTACAAATCAAATCAATGCAGCAGAAAAAGACAACTTTGGGTTTGGAGTTGAAGGACCTGGATTTGAATCCTGGGTCTGCCACTTGAGGGATCATGGGCAAGTCATTCTTCGGGCCTCGGTCTTTTCATTTATCAATAAGGAAGTTGGATGAGATGACCTCTAAGTAAGGACCCCGGGGCCTACCACTTTTGAGTAGACCTGTTCCCCCCTCCCATCTAATGGAAGAGGAAAGGACTACAGTAGGGACTAGATGAAAAAGGCACATCCCTAAGAACGTCTTGGGGCTGTTTAGCAGCATTATTAGAGAAACACAGACTTGGCTCCCCAGGAGCAGAGATACCTCAGTTCTGGGGGAGCCATGATTATGCACAGCTGGCTTCCCCATGGCATTCCCAGAAGGCTTCCCTTGGAGATGACTAACCATTATTGAGAGAAGCCATGTGGAAGAGCCCTGGATTGGTGGTGAGAAGCCCCAGTTTTGAAGCCTAGCTTGGCAACATTATCCAGGTGACCCTAAGCAAGTCACCCCCTTTGGGTGTCCCAAGTTCTCCAGATGTAAAATGAGGGTATTGGACTCGATGTGGAATGGCAGAAAGACCATTGGATCTGGAGTCCTAGATTTAGGTCCTCTCTCTGTTATTTACTATCCGAGCAGGCACAGGTAACTCAACCTGTCTGAAGCCCAAGTTCCTTCTCTATAAAGTGAGGTGGGGATGGCTTGGATGACCTCCAACATCTTTTCCATCTAGTTCTATGGCCCCATCACCCAAAAGTGTCTTCAATTCTGTTATGTAATGCACAGGTGCTGGAGGACCTGGGTTCGAATCCCACTTATTTGCTATGTGACCTCAGATGAATCTCTTCTCTCTTGGACTCAGTTTACTCATCTATAAAACAAAGGGATTGGCCCAGATAACCTCCAATAGCCTATGATTCTGGTCTCTTCTGCCATTGGGTTGTGTTCACTAGCCACGTTATAGAAATAATCAATGGCATAGGGCCAAACTCAGAGAGTTTGTTCTGCATCTGTTGCTTTTGATTTTTTCTCCATATCAGAGCCTCTACAACTACCAGGACACCAAGCTTGTCTCCCCACCTAGAGTCGGTGGATCTTGGAGATGGTCATTTGGTCCAACCTCCCATTCCTTCTAATGCAAAATTCCCCTTCTTTTCACAACCCATGGTTCCCTAACCTCGGATGGAACCCTTCTAGTGACAGGGAGCTCATTCCTTTTCCAGTCAGTTCATTCCAGTTTTGGCCAGCTTTAAATACCCATCACCTGTGCTTAATTAGATACCCAAGGGTCTCTCTGCCTCCCTACCAAACTGATCCAAATGCAATGCCATTCAACCTGACAAGTCATCTTTCCCCTGAAAGCCTCAGTCTGTTCATCTGTAGAAGGAGAGAGCTGGAATACATGATCTAACATTCTATGATTAACCTTCTACAATGTCCCTGACACATTCAGACAACAGCTTCCGCTTGGAATCTGGGTTTCCCTGGGTTCTGATTTTCAGCTGCATTAGGGACCTCCACCAGGACAACCGACATCCATCCAAGAGTGTCCTCTACCACATCCCACTCAACACTCATGCATCCTTGGCTTGAATACTTCCAGGGAGCAGGAAATTCACTCCTTCCCTAGGTAACCCATTCCCACTTTGGCACCAAGCTCCAAGGTAATTTCTCTCAGGCTACGGTCTTGTTGACTGTTTCTTTCTTCCCAAAGAAAGGAATAAGGAAGGCTGAAGAGAAGGTTCATTTTGATTTTTCACAAATTACTCTTAACCCAAGCAGACTTTGTTCCAACCGTACAAGGATTTTTCAGTACAGTAAAAAGCATGGTGCAATGCACAGATCACTCAGCCAGTTCCAAATCTTTTCAATCCCAGTTCTGCCTGCTAACCAGTCAAGTGATCTTGGGCAAGTCACTCAACTTTTCTGGGTCTCAGTTTACCCATTGGTCAAATGAGGGAGTTGGGCTTAAGACCATCCTCTAAGGTCCCTTCCAAAATCTAGGGTCCAAATATACAGCCCCTCAAATAGCTTCACTGGAAAGACCTTTCTGCTCAATCAGGGCAGCTGCTTACCTTGAGCAGCTGCTATTAGGAAACAGCCCACTTGGGGGGAGACCTTAGGGAGCTCCAGGTGAGTAATTGAGTACTATTCCAGAGAGAAGAGAAAGGGGCCAGCTTCCTCCAACACATGTTGGTTATTGCTTCCTTTTCCTGTAGTCAGACAGCTACACAATGGCCCATGATCTCTGGGACAAACTGTTTATTTCACTGAATTCAAGAAGCATTTCATCAAGCACTTAGAAGGTCCAAGGCCCCTGCACTAGGCACTGGGGGATACAAAGGTAAAGTGAGCAACAGACCCTGCCCTTAGGAAGCTTCCATTCTACTGGCAGACAAGTCAATGGAGGAGGGAGAGCGCAAGCAAGTTGGGGCATCAGGAAAGGCTTCTTATGGAACACAGAAGCTGCTTGTGTCTGAGGTGGGTTTGGAAACCAGGTCCTGGGAGCAGTCCAGGACTCCTTAGACCACCAGGTACCATGGCATCACCTCTGGCAACATCCCAGCCACTCACGTGTAGGTATCACAAGGTGGGGGAAGGGTGAGTGCCTATCCAGATGGTTGGCTCATTTCAGTCCCTTCCCACCACTCAGAATCAACTCTGCTCGTACGTTGTCATGTACCTATTGCTCCCCCCAGTAGAATGCAAGCTTCTGAGGGCAGGGATGGCTTCCTTTTTGTCTCTCTGACTCTAGCGTGGGACCTGGCCCAGAGTAAGCCCCTTGTTGAAATGAGCCAGATGTTGGCTAGTCAGGGAATGTCTCTATGGGGAGGCGGAAGGGGGGTAAAGGGCATCTGCTTTCCCTGACCTCCAACCCTCCCTTCAAGATCAAAACTTGGAGCTAAATGAATGTCACCAGATGCCAAAGAGCCACTGTTGCTATGACCTTGCAATCCAAGAAACACATATACACACGTGTGTGCTATGTAGATATGTATGTTTATACGCATCTATGATAAATAATGATATGTAATATGGAATCCAAGAATTATAAATTTAGAGATAAAAGAATTATACATTTAGAAATCAAAGTCCTGCCCCCTCATTTTACAGATGGGTAAATTGATGACCAGAGGCCAAGTGATTTGTCCAAGGTAACCCTCACATGGGAGAAAACCACACTTTTTCTGACTCTGTCAGAGAACCCGCTTCCAAACCCCAACTCTGTTACTTACTACTTGCATGGGGCTCAGTTTCCTCACCTGTAAAAGATGGAGGCTGGACTCGATGGCCTTCCTGCAATAGATTCCTGGTCCTTCTCCTAAGAAGACCCTGAGTAAGGAAGCTCGGGCATTCTTTCTTTAATTACAGGCACCAGCAGCCCTTGGGTTCCTGGGACTTTCATATAGCCCACAATCAGATAGTAAAAGGGCATCTTATCAAGATCTTTGACCCAGGCAAATGTAGGGCAGCAGCATTCTCACAGCTGAGGCTCATGGGTAACTATTCAAGGAGAGCTGCCTCACGCCCACGTCTCTGCTGGAGAAGGACACTAAAAGCAGCAGTGCCCGACCGGGGAGCAAAAGGGACGAGGTGTCCTCTGGTCACAGGGCTGCTCGGCTTTCCAGAGCCAATTGTTTTCTGAGGCACAGAAGTGAAGGATTTGAAAATCTGTCTCACTTTGCCCATTGGGATCAGATGTTTATTTTGAGATCCAGACCAAAAGAACAGGAAGCGTTACCAATTTCCTTTCACTGAATTATCAGCAATTTGATGGGGCCACACTGGTGCGACTTGGAAGCTACCCAAAAAAGCAGAAAGTATTTGTAAAGTGCTATGTAAACATTCACGGTTCTTGTTCTCATTACTATCCACACAGAACCAGAACTAGGAATTTTTATACCTGGGGCAAGGACTACGAGCTGTACCTGGGACATGTAGCAAGGAGCACACGCTCATGACGGGTGTGGGAGCAAGACAGATAGAGAGAGATCACCCCAGCTCCAGAGCAGCTGCAAGCTTCTAATTTTAACTAACTGTTCTTGCAGCATCCCGTGCCGGGTAGTATCCACCAGGTGGTGCAGTGCGTGGAGTGCCGGATTTGGAGTCAGGAGGACCCGAGTTCAAATCCAGCCTCAGATAGTAGCTGGGTGATCTAGGCAAGTGACTTGACCTCTCTCCCCCTCAGTTTCTTCATCTATAAAATGGCGGGGTGGTTGTGAGGCTCAAATTAGAGAACTTGTGTATCCGCTTAGGTTTCCATGGCGTGTTACAGCTTTCAGTGCTCCGTGAGCCCTCTGACATCATCCTCTTCCTCTACGCTCGCGTGTTCATGAGGCGCCATGTAACTGACCTCTCACGTCCATCTCACACACAGAGACCCAAATCCACACACAATGGAAAGTCTACTTGATCTAAGGCTGGTTCCTCTGACTGTTTCTTCAAAGCTGGTCTGGCAGCTTCATTGAGACTTAATCCCACTTGAGGTAGTCACGGGAGTATTGCTAACCATTGACTCCCTTAGTCACCTGAGCATAATCCCCAAATTACACCTCTTGAAATGGCCTCTCCTTCAGGAAGCCAGAACCTCCAGCTTTGTTTCCTTCTTCATTTTAATTAGTGTTAGACCAGTCACCTCAGCCCAAGAACATCACACCATGTCTCCTCAGAGAAATCTACGGAAATGTAAACACCTCCCTCCCAAATGGAATTCTAAATAATCTAACCATTCACACCGAAAGAACCAAGTGGATGAGAAACGTCTATGCCAGAGCATCGAACATTGATGTTCAATGTTAAGCTTTTAATAAAACTTATTTTTTTTTAATGCAGGTGGTCCGCACTTCAGTACAGAGCTGTACAGGCAGCCCACAGACTACATAATCATAGCTTTAGAGCAAGAAGGGGCTTTAGAAGCCATCAAATCCAACGCTTTCACTTTATAAATGGTGAAACTGAGGCCCAGAGAGGGGAGGTGACTTTCCTAGCTATTAAGTGTCGGATCCAGGATCTGAATCCCAGTCCACACTCTATCTGTATGACGCTGTGGTGAATTATTCCATCAATATCTACCTGTTGGACGTTTGTTTCAGATGCTGAGCCAACTCTAAAATTGAACAAGGAGAGGCATGGGCTTGATTGTATACGGAACAACGCTGCCAACTGGCAAGCTTTTAACAGATCAAAATTGGTCACCTGTTCAAAGGCTTAGTTCTTTTCAAAGTTTTCCTGATTTCCTCATTGTACATCAGTGATTTCCTGATGCTCATCGCCCCTACCCTCCCTCATAATAAAGAAAAACAGCAAAACAAAACTGACCAACACAGCAACCACCCATGCTGAACAATGCATGCAACATTCCGCACATGTAGTCACCCACCTCCCAAACAAGAGGAACAAAAGTCCATCAAGATGGGCTATGAATCATGGATCCCCAGGACCTCAGAATTCAAATCATGACTAATCTTCAGGGAAACAGAAGACACAAAGGCCCCGACTTCCATGGTGGGAGCAGCGTATTTTAGAGAACATGTATAACTGGGCCAGATGTGTAGTAAGAAGGACAAACCACTGATGGATAAGCTGAGAGATTTTCATATTCTCCAGCATACTCAAAAAATAAGAGGCATGGTGGCTTTCCTATGGAAGCCTTCTGGGAAAACGTAAACAACAGTTGCACAGAATTGGAAAGGATGGACAGGCGACAATGTGCTGCAGTGGAGGGCGTACTCACATCCATGGAATCACAGATCCACCGGAGTAAGCATTCAGCTAACGTTTACACAGTAACTCAGTGACTGGATTTCTAAAAAGACTCTTCCCTTGGTGTTCTGTTGGATGTTTGCATCATTTCTAGACTTCATACATCTACGGATTGATGATGCCAACATAACTCTCCATCCCAATCTCCTACCCTTCCTTTACATTCCATGCATGGTGGCTCAGACCCACTGTTTCAGGCATACACCTTGTCATGTCCCTCCTTCACGTTTTGTGTGGACCATGATGCTCACCCCTCCACCTGGTCCACCTTCTTGTACCAACACTACCCCCACCAGATGGGAGCCTTCTCTCCTCCAAGTCCCCATGTTATTTTCTTTGTACATGTCTCTAGTCCTTACCATGTCACAATTATCTGGGTCCATTTGCTACTTGAGGGAAGGGACTCATCTATATATCTTCTCAAGTCATGATGTCTAGCACATATGCACCAAGAGGGCAACGTGATAGAATGGAAGGGGCTGGGACTTGGAGGCAGGAAGCCTAGGTTCAAATTCCATCTCTGACACTGTGTGAACCTGGGCAAACCATTTCACCTTCTCTGTCCCTCAGTTTCCCCATCTGTAAAATGGTGATAATAACCTCCCAAGGGTTTTATGCTATGGGAACTGGATTTGTTGTTATTAACGAACATCTATTTAATTGAATCTTGTTGAGAGAATGTACTAAAGAAACACACAAAATAATTCATCTAATGGGGGGGAGGAAAGAGAGAAATCTCATTTACTCCTCCATGCCTGTCTAAACAAACAAATTAGAAAGGACTTCAAGTGATAGAGACTGCTCTTAACAAAGGTTGTTCCATAAATCTGCCTGAGAGATCTCAAAATATGCCAACAGACAGAGCAGATCTTTTTATGTCTGCCATCCAAAGAGACAGCACTTTCAGTGGGAGGTCTATTTAAATATGAATGGAGAGCTAAGCTGCAGCCGAAATAGGAGAAGTACACTGTGTAGCATATTTCAAGGGTCTCTTACTTATCCCAAGAAAATGGAAAACAACTCCCATGCATAATCAACCAGAGAGAACTCTGCCTCATTCATTTAGACTCCAAGGAACATCCATTTTGAGCTGGATGGGACCTTGAAGGCCAATTAATCCAACCCCTCCCATTTCACAGAGGTGGAGACTGAGGCCTGGAGAATGGTAGTGACTCTGTCAAAGGCTCACAGTTAGGAAGTATAAGAGCTTGAACTCATAGGATCATAGATTTAGGGCCAGAAGAGACCTTAGGGGTCATCTAGTTTAACCCAAGAGGTCTCTTCCAGCACTAAGTCCTTCATTTCACAGATGAGCAAACCATGACCAAATGGTTAGATCCCAGTCGAAGACCATCTAGATGTAAGCATCCAAAGGAGGACTAGAATCCAGGTCCTCTGACCCCCGTACAAGAAGGCACTTTCTTCCAAACGCCGCAGAGAAACTCCGCATTCCTTCACGTAAAACGGCAGGAGCGTTTTCTTCACCTCCCCCACTCTAGAATCTCCTTGAACATCTCCCTAGGCTATCCATCTGCAGAGGATGAGGGGGCGGGGACATGACACGGGTCTCTCAGTAGGACTGTTTGGCTCAGGGGTGCTCAGGCTGCCTTTTCCCCCAGCATCCTCTGGAAAGTCAGGACAAGCAGAGGAGAGAGAGGAGTGATTTGAGTGGGTGATGTGAGTTCCTTCATTCTCCAGAATAGACTGTGCTCTAAAAGAAGGTATTCATCGATGCCAAGTTAAGGGGGAGGGGGCAGGGGGAGGGAGGGGAGATGCCACAGAGAGAGTGATTCAATCCAGTGCAGACTGCAAGGACTCGGTGCCGAACGTGTGTCCGAAAGAAAGGCCGGAGAATGGCCAGGGCAGCCCCCTCCACTCTCCCCACCGAGGCAGAGGGAGGTGACAACGTGGAGTCAAGCTTCTGTCTGTCCGGGGGACAACCCGAGGTGCCGGAGGGAAGTGTCTCAGGTGAGAAGACCCAGGGGCCTTTGCTTCATATAAGTTACCAGAGTCCCAAGCATCAAAGCAAGTGTAACTAAGAACATCCAGGCCCTCCAGAGACTGACAAGACACTCGAGTTGTTCGGGCACTAGTGTGCGTGGGGTGGCCATGCTCATTATGAATTCAGAATGGAGTCACTCGGGTTAAGAGTTCTCCTAGGGCAGAGCCCAATCGTTCTGGCCTGGTTATTCATCACTGCCCTCCACACATTCTATGGTCTAGCCAAACTGGACCTTACACGTGATGCCTCATCTCCTACCTCCATGCCTTTGAAATGCTGTGCCCTCCCATGCATGGAATGAACTCTGTCCTCAATTCCGTCTCTTAGACTTCCAGGCTTTCTTCAGAGCTCAATTCTGCCATCACTTCCTACGCTAGGCAACCCCTAGGGGGCTAGGGCCCTCCCCTGCCCCCCAACAAATTACTTGTGTATGTATTTCTCTGCCTGTATATGGTCTCTCCCTACAGAATGTAAGCTCCGGGTGGACATTTACATCACTGTGTCCTTTGTAGCTAGCACAATGCCTGGCACATAACAGGTACTAAATAAATATTTGGTGACTGACTAATTGACGCAGGGACGAAAAGAGTAGAAGAGAAAGAAGGACAAAGTTGAGTGGGGCTGAGGCAAAGGTCGGATGATGAAGGAAGGGGGGAAATGGGTAAATAAGGGGGAAAATCAGAAATTAGAAAGAAAAGAAAATGATGCCAGTGGGGTAGGAGTGCTGCCAGGTCCTGGCAGGACTCCCACTCTGGGCTGAAGGGAGGCCACTGTTGTCTGAGGACCAGCCCAGCTCTCTCCAGAGAGGCTCAGTCCAGGCTGGCTAGAGGAGGAGGAGGCATCAGAGCACAAGCAGATAACTAAGACACAGAGGGATCACCATTGGCCTCGGTGGAGGGGAGACAAGGGAAGGGCCCCCTTTAACCTGCCAGCTCCAGCCACCGGACCACACCTTCTTTCCAGACCTTCACGCCTGCCAGGAGCCCCTCCCATCCAGACCTCCAGCTCCCACCTCAAGCTCACAAAGGTGAAGTCCAGCCACCCGCCCACGCCCTCCTGCCATGCGGTCACTGACTCCCTCTGTCCCTCCCTTCAATCTGTCACTTTGAAGCCTGGGAGAATGTAAGTCCCTTGAGGACAGAGGCTATCTTACGTTTATGTTAGTATGAAGAGCACTCGGCACATAGGAAGTGCTTATTAAATGCTTTGCCTCACTGCCCCGATTCAGGAAACTCCAATGGCTCCCCATTACCTCCGGGATCAAATCTGAAATCGTCCATGTGGTCCTTAAAGTGCTTCCCAGCCTGGCCCCTGCTACCTCACCTGTCTTCTCACACCTTCTCTCCACACACTCTGGCCTCCAGGCTGCTCCTCATCTCCCGCCTCCACACATTGTCTCTGGCTGTGCCCCAAACTGGGGTGCTGGGAGGGAGGGCATCCTTCCTCACTCCGCCTGCCGGCTTCCCTGGCTGCCTTCGAATCCCAGGTATAATCCCACCCTCTAACGGGAAGCCTTCCCAACCCCTCCTAACTCCAGCGCCCTCCTCCTGCTGCTGATTTCCCCTCTCGTCTATCGGTTGGTACATATGCATCTGTATCTCCCCCATTAGACTGGGGGCTTCTCAAGGGCAGGCTCTGTTTTTGCCTTTCTTTGACTCTCTAGCCTAGCACAGTGCCTGGTACACAGTAGGTGCTTACTAAGTACTCATTGACTTGACTGAAAAGGCAGTCTTCTCCTATTTGTCTTTTGTATTAAACCTTCTGAGGAATATCTACAAAACAGCTGCTTTTAGTGGGAGGGAAACCGGTCATTAAAAGACCACAGGACCTGAGACAAAGAGCAGGAAGGAGGCAAGATGCTATCTAGTCCCCCAACCTCATTTTGTAAATGATGAAAGTAAGGCACAGTGACTAGCCCAAGGTCACACAGTGAGTATCAGAGACAGAATTCGAATTCAAATCTTCCTTACTTCATGCCTAGTGCTTTAACCACTGAGTCACTTATATGTATGCATGTGTGTACACACATAATATGTATAAGCACATGTGTGTGTATATATATAGATATATATAAATATATACATACACAAAAGCAAAGCACAGGGGACATTAAAAACCAAAGACAATCTTCTCAGAAAAAAAAAGGTCATTTATTAAAAAAAAGTCACTTCCTATGTATATTTGTATTGAGCCTAATTATTCAATTCTTCATTGTATCCCAGAGTCAAGGGGAGTACGGTTCTGGGTACCCAGGGCTTAAACTAACCAAGGGCTGGGAAAATGAGGTCAGCCTGAGCGATAATACTGGAGTGCTTTGCCATTTCTTTCTCCAGTGGACTGAGGCAAACAGAGGTTAAGTGACTTGCCCAGGGTCACACAGCTAGTGTCTGAGGTGGGATTTGAATTCAGGTCTTCCTGACTGCAGGCTCAGTGCTCTATCCACCAAGTCACTGAACACATAGTATGGGCTTAGTGAATGTTAGCTATTTTAAAAGAATATAGAAAATTTAACAGGGTAGTTGCACAATTATTCTATTATTTAAGTTTTCATCTGCATTTTTTTTCTTTTATGCATATTAAAGTATAAATGTTTTAATAATGCTTTTCCTTTTCTCTCATTACTCCCACTTCCTACACTAGGCAACCCTTAGGCTGCTAGGGCCCTCCCCCACCCCCCGATAAACATATATATATAAAAATCTCCCCCTACAGAATGTAAGCTCTGGGGCAGGCATTTACATTGCTATGTCCTTTGTAGCTAAGCACAATGCCTGGCATATAGCAGGTACTAAATAAATATTTGGTGACTTTTTCACAAAGGCATATAGTCCAGAGAAATAAATCATCAGCCTGGCCAGGCTGGGAATGCCCATCTAGGGCCCATCGCCTCAAGGAGGTCCATGGGGTCCTAAGTGCTTAGAGGCTGGCCCAGGGTCTCAGAGGCAGTATATGTCAGAGGCAGGGCTTGAAAGCAGGCCTGTGGCATTTCCCTCTAGACTTGAGTGCCCATACTTTCGTGAATAAAAAAGAGTGTTGTCAGCAGCATTGGAAACCGAGTGTTCAACCACCGGTGATAACTCCAGATGAAAAACTGAAAACAAATCAACTAGGAAACCTTTGAACACAAAGACAGCCTTGGTGTCTTCGAAGATCACTTCTGTCTCATCCTATCAAACACAGACATCCCACCATGCCTCACTGCCTAGTGTCCTGGGAACAAACCAAAGACGGTGGAAAGCAGCAATTTCCAAAATGTTCCCTCTGCCCTTGAGTGCCGACAGCAACGTGCCCAGACGCATCAAAAAGGGGAGGGCCAGTCTCTCTCTGCCCCTGGCCACACCTGACCTGGTTTGGAGGCCTCGCTCACTCATCTGAAGCTGTCTGGTGCCTGGCTAACTTGGGATCTGAAGAGCCTCTCGGAGGAGCCCAGAGCTGGCAGAGCAAGTGGGTGAGGGCGGGCTCTCCTCAGACTCCGGCAGCAAAGAGGACAATGAAGCCTCCCAGCCCTCCTCACATCCACAGTCACTGCTGCCCCCATACCGCCATAGCCACGTTAACCCTGAGACCCCTCCTCTGGAAGTTCAAAGAAAATGGCCCTCAGACATCGGAGGGCTGAAAAATCAGCCTGAATTTCTCAGAAAAATGGGTCTTTTCTGTCATCGTTTGATCTACCAGTGCAGATGTGCGCCTGCTCTGCAACAAAGCGCTTTACAAAGCACTTTACCATGATTGTCTCATCTTTTTTCCCATCCTCACAATAACTCTGTGAGGTAAATACTAATATTGTTCCCATTTTACAGTTGAGAAAACCGAGGCAGGCAGCGGTTCAGTGATATGCCCAGGGTCACACCACTAGTAAGTATTTGATTTGGGATTTCAATTAAGGTCATCCTCTGTGGTATATGTGCGCATGTGTGTGAGTGTGCATGTATGCATGCACGCGTGCATGTGTGCGTGCGTGTGCGTGTGTGTGTATGTGTGTGTGTGTGTGTGTGTGTTACCTAGCTCTCTTTCTAGAAGTCAGTTTCACCATTGTTCTTACCTAAAGTACTTCTACTTGGCAGCACAAAACAAAATAGAAAGATGTGAAATACAAGCTGTTAGCTGGGGTTGGGGACAGACACTGGATCTGGAGCCAGAAGTTGTAGGTTCAAATCCTGGCCCTGCTATGCATTCCTGGTGTGGCTCAGTTTTCTCCTCCATCAATTAGAGGGCTGGCCTATGTGAAAATGTGTGTGTGTGTGTGTGTGTGTGTGTGTGTGTGTGTGTGTGCTTAACCTTCCGCATGGATTTCTTAAGTAAATATTTGCTCAGGCGTTCCTGACTTCATCAACTTAAGCAGAGCACTGCCTCTCCCCCACACTGTCCCTCCATCCACCAATTGGGAACAGGGGTTGGTGGGCCCAGACGAGGCATGTCATGCCAGTTGGTTAGACTAGAGTTCGGTAAGCTCTGGATGGCTCAGATACACTCTTGTGTTCTTCTCAGTTCCAGCCACAGATGCTCCCTGGATCATTCAGCTTTGCTGGATCCCACGTCAAGCCTGTGCATATTTTCTCTTCTTATGTCCCTGAGAAATAGCCCTGAGAAGGGGCAGCTAGGTAGCGCAGAGGATAGAGCACCGGCCCTGAAGTCAGGAGGACCTGAGTTCAAATCTGGCCTCAGACCAAACACTTGACACATACTAGCTGTTTGACCTTGGGCAATTCACTTAACCCCGATTGCCTCACAAAAAAAAAAAAAAAAGAAGAGAAATAGCCCTGAGAGCCTTCTGTCATCCTCCTCCATGAGGCTGTGCGGCTGCCTCCTGGATGCCTTGACTCCCACTCAGAAAGGAGATTTGTGAGTGTCTGCTGACGAAGGCTTTCTGACTTTGTCATCAGCTTTTGTGCTGGACCAAACTTCTCTGTAGATGACGGTCAGGGTCCATGTCCTCGCTTTCATCCATTTCTCATTTTGAGGGAATCAATCCACCGTGTGTTTAGACATGCTGGTTCGCAGCCCAACCAAGTGGTCCCACCTGGTGCTTCTTCCTTATCTTTCCCCTTTCTTCCAGTTCGGAGCTGTCTTTAATGCTTGCTCTGACTAGATGCAGAGAGCCGGTCCTAAAAGACTGAGCTTGTGGGCCGAACTGAATGGCATTTGTACATTCCCACCCGGAGCAAACTTTACTGTGGCTCTCACTCCGCCCTACTGGCTTCCTCCTTCCCAAGCCAATTGTTCGACTGAGCAGGGTTATGTCCCTCCCAGGATCACAGGGTTAGCTCCTAGCACTGGAAGGAGCCTGAGAGGCCAACTACTGGTGTACCCGCTCAATTTACAGATGAGAAAACAAGCCCCAAGAGCATGACTTGTCCAACATCCCACATAACTGAATTAGGAAAGCTGGGACTTGAATAGGGCACCCTCTGACTCTGAACCCAGCCCATGCAGCTTCTGAAGGCAAAATTAAACGCTAGTAAAAAACCCGCAAGGATCACAGATTCGGAGCTAGAAGGGACCTTAGAGGGACTGTCGTGTATTTCTTCTCTGGGAGTGGATAGTATCATAGAGCACCTCAGGCAAGACACAGGCAAGTACATGAGTTTGGAGAATCTCATCCACTCCCAAGATCCCCGGACAGATCCGAGGTATTGGCTCACTCCTGCAGAGCTTACTGGAGCCAAAGTAAGAAATAAAATCAGACAGAAAAAAAAAGGCACGGCTAAGTGAAAGAAGGATTAGACATTTGAAATTTGGACATGCCGGTACTTTGAAGCTACTCAATGAGCTCCTGGATCCTTCCACCGATGAATGCAAAGCCTGAGCTAACCCTTGGCTTCTGCAGCCCCGGGTCTGCACAGAAATCCTTTCTTCTTCCAGAGAGAGGGGGCATTACCTTCCCTGCTGTTTCCCTAAGAACAAGCACATGGTGAAGTCAAAGGGAGGTTCTGAATGAAAACTGATGCTGTTAAAGCAAATGGAACCCTATCATGACTAAATCACAACCACAACTGTAGGAGGGAGAAAAGTACAAGTTTGTTTCTTCTCTGTGAATCTGTGTTCATCCAGAGATCTGGCTGGAGTCCAGCTCCAAAGAGATTGAATGGACAAATATCAAACCACTCCAATTCCTCACTGTCACCTCTCCCACGCCCAAGCATAGAATAGAAGCTCCGTGAAGGCAGGAAACGTTCATTTGTCTTTGCACCCCAGTGTCCGGCACTGGCCTAGAGAAAACACCTCCTTGCTTGTTGGATCGGACTGAATTGAATCTTTCAGAATGAATGACAAATAAACAATCCTGTTTTCACATGCCATGTTCCCCTCGTTGAATGTAAGCCCTTGAGGACTGGGTTTATCTTCTTTTTTGTTTTTGAATCTTCTGCCTAAAGGTACAGTGCCTGGCACACAGCAAGCAATTTTTTTTAAGTCTTTTGAAATAAATCAAAACTGAATTTCACAGAAGTTAAGTGACTTGTCCAAGGTCACACAGGTAAAAAGTGGAAGAGGCAGGATTCAAACCCAGGCCTTCACAGTCCCTAACTAACAGCTCCACCATGCTGCCTCATGTACAATCCGGAAAAGTCAATATTAAAAGAAGCTATGTGGTCCATACAAGGACAGAACAACACATCCCAACCAGGGATCACACTTGGGCACCTTTGCGCGGCAGATGATAGCTCTCCCAAATGTCTCAGCCATAGATGAAAAAGCGTCTTGAGAGGACTGACAAGTTTGTTTGCTTTTTAAAGATCGTGCTTTATAGCAATGGCAATACTGTAAGGATGACTGTCTGTGAATGACAGGGCCACTCTGATCAAGGCAATGATCCAAGATGATTTCACAGGACGCTCTCCACCTTCAGAGAGAGAACTGATGGACTCTGGGTGCAGGTCGAAGCAGATTTTTTTACTATGTTTTGTGTGTATGTGTTTTCTTCTGCAATATATTTTGCATGACTTCATATATATAATCGCTATATTGCTTGCCTTCTCAAAAGGTGGCCAGGAGGTGAGAGGGAGAGAATGTGGAACTCAAAATTTTTAAAAAGGAATGTTTTTTTTACATGTATGTTGAAAATATTTAAAGAAATAAATAAAATTTTTTAAAAGACTGTGTTTTACTTGGCAGTTTGAGAACACACAAAGCCAAGCATTGAAAAATCCAATGTTCTTTGCCATTCAAAATTGAATGTTGAAGGTATCAAATATTTTCAGAACCACATGCTATTTTCATTAACTTCCAGGAAAACTCTCATCCCTTTTGTTGACTTTTAATAATAAACCTCACATAGCAATGCTGGGTGAAGTTTTTATTAAAAAGTTCTCAGAAAAAATCATTTTGTTGGGCTGCTGACAGCTGAGATCTCAGAGTAAAACCAGAGAAGTGACTTTTCTCATTGTTTGCCCTCAACAGTGATAATGGTATTTGCACCTACCTAGCATGTTAGGGTTTGGAAGGCACTTTATATATAATATCATATTATGGCCTCCAAATCATCCTATGGCCTACTGAAAGAAACTGAACACAAAGAAGAGCCAGTCTTCGGGCGGGGAGGGATGCCCCTCAACTGGGGAATGACTGAACAAATGATGCCTATGAAAATAAGGGAATGTTGGTGCATGGTAAGAAATGAGGAAAGAAGCAGTTTCAAAGAAACCCGGGAAGATTTTATGAATGGATGCAGAGTGAAGTGAGCAGAACCAGGAGAAAATGTTATCAGAGAACAATGTTGTAAAAATGAAAACCTTGAAAAACTTAAAATCTCTGATCAACGCAATGACTGTCCACAATTCCAGAGGACCAATGATGAAAGATGCCACCTGCCTCCTGATGGAGAGGTGATGGGTTTGAGAAGAAGGAGATGGACCTCATCCCAACCAATGTGGGAATTTGTTTTGCTTCACTTTTTTTTTTGGTTACAGGAGTTTTTCTTTCTTTTCCCAATGTTGGGGGGAATGAAGGTGGTTAGGGATAGGATTTCCCCCGTCCTCAAAAAGAAAAGAAAAAAAGATAACCCGAAGAAGGCCAGAAAGAATCACAAAGAAGCAGGAAAGTATTAAAAGTTCCCTGTTGAGCTTAGATAATTAAAAGTAAAGCCTACATAATGGAGATTTGCAGTTTCATGCATAATCCTTCTCCAGTCTTCAATGTATATGGAAATGCTCATTTCATTTAGTGTTTATGAAGTTCAGAATTTTTTAAATGACATGAAAACAATCGCCAAGCCTTAAAGTTACTAAATGAACAAGGTATGTGGTATGTTGGAAAGAGCTCTGGATTTGGAGTCAGAGGTCCTGGGTTTAAAACTCAGCTCTCCCCCAAGCCCAATAGATTTTAGCAAATTCCCTCCCCTGTCTGGGCCTCAGTGTCCTCATCTATAAAATAAGGCATGTGGACCAGATGCCTTTCAAGGTTTGGTCCCGTTCCCGTTTTATGATCCCTATGCCAACAGCTGCCCCACAAGGAAAAATCAAAAAAATGGTCTTAAAATCTTAAAGCTACATTGCAGACACGGTCTAAAATAAGCCAGTTTCACCAGGCCCTCATGAGTCCAGGAACCACCAGGCATCTCCACTTTCTCTTCCAGAAGTCAGAGGTAGCCTCCGTGTCAGAACCATCATCCCTGCTGTGAGCTTAACCTAAGCCTCCTCACCTCCTTCTTCCTCTCCAAGGCCATCCACGGAAGGGGAACCAAGCTACACACTGACCCACCAGCCCAGAAAAGCAGATAAATAAGCCAGGTTCCTGCCTGAGTCACTCAAGAGGTTTTCATCAGCTAAGACAACACCCCCACTCTCTCCCATCACCACCACTGGGGCAAAGGACTGAGGTCCCACTTCCTCCAGTCGGGAGACCTCAGCACCGTGTAGGCCTCCCCTTTGCTTGAGAGCCCAGCCCTGACTTCATTCTTTATTCACAGTGGTTTCTCCCTCCCAGAAGCTCGCAGCCAAGTTAACTAGACTTTGGCCAACACCATAAAAAGGTGATAATTCTGCCACAGGCCTCCTGATTAATAAGGCCGGACAATTCACCTTGGAGGACCAAGGTGAGTGTTTTTGCTGCACACTCTGAGACTTGGATGTGTTTTCTCTGAAATGTTTCCAACTGTTTCATGTTCCCTCTTGTCTCTCCCACAGGGAGAAATTAATATAATATGATTCACCCAGGGTACATCTAAGTACTTTCCAAACCAGTTCAATCAAGCAAGCATTTGTGGTTCAGTTGTGACCCCTTTCAGGGTTTTCTTGGCAGAGATACTGGAGTGGTTTGCTATTTCCTTCTCCAGCTCATTTTACAGATAAGGAAACTGAGGCAAACAAGATTAAGTGACTTGCCCAAGTTCACAGAGCTAAGTGTCTGAGGCTGCATGTGAACTCAGGTCTTCCTAACTCCAGGCCTGGCCCTCTACCCACTGTGCCACCTAGATGCCAAGCATTTAAGCATCTACTAGTACATTTTCTGCATCATTGGCTTCTCAGCAGGGCTATTATTCCCTTTTTCACAGGTAAGGAAACTGAGGACTTGCCCAAGGTCACACAACTAGCTAGCAGCAGAGCCAGGCTTCAAATCCGCCTTTCAGCTAAAACCTTTCAAATGTACTGTTTCTCCCACCAGAGCGTGAGCTCCTGGACAGCTGGGACTGTCAGACTTAACTGTGCCAGCTGAAGCCCCAGTGCTCAGCACACAGTCATGCTTATTAAATGTTTCATTCATTCATTTATTCATTCATTCCTTCATTCATTCATTCCTTCCTTCCTTCATTCATTCCTTCCTTCATTCATTCATTCATTCAGAAACTAAACTCAGTGCTCTTTCCAGTCCAACCCAATCCAACAATTCAGGGCAAAAAAACCCCAATTCTTGCCCTCGTGGAGCTTACAGTCTACTCAGAGTTCTAACATGCCGCAGCTGCCTCATTAGCTCTTTTAAGGCAGGAGAGTGTCTCAGACCCTCTTACTTCACATAGTGCTTAGCGTAGTGAGAGGGACGGAGTAGGAGCCCAGCACAGATCCATTCTGCCTCACTGCAACAAAAGTTTATTAAATGCCTACTCACTTCTCAGCCTCAATTTCCCCATCTGTAAAATGGAGATGATATCTTCACTACCTACTTCCCAAAGTTATTGCGAGGTTCAAACAAGACAACGCGAGGAAAATGCTTGGCAGACCTTAAGGTTTTATAAATGCCGGTCACTGAGACCACTTTTAGCACCAGCAACAATGCTAGCTTGTATTCCAGACCTTTCCTGATCCCTACTCCTGGCGCTGCTCCCAAATTACTCTGAATCTTCTTTGTAGATGGTTTGTATTTTCTGATTACATGCTGTTTTCCCAACAGAACATAAGCTACGCGAGGGCAGGTTCTGTTTCATTTTCATCTCTACCTCAGGCCCTTGCATGGTGGTAGGAATTGAACCAATGTTTGTTGCATCAGTGAATTATTCTTACAAAGACAAAAACGAATCCCTCCCTAGCTTCAGAGTGCTTCTGGTCCATCAGATGTTTAATTACAAGCTGATGGGGATGGTTTGCTAGAACACCCCACACAGCCCAGTTGAGGCTATTTGCAGCACCACACCTTTGCTTTAGACCTCGAGGTAACAACCGTACATGACTAATAGCTGTAGCCTCACCAGCACCAACCCATGACCAAAGTCCTACCTTCTCTCGAAGGCTTGCAGTCATCCCAGCTTGGAATCACAGCCTGGAAGGTCCCCAGCAGCTGACACCTCAGTTAGAACCTTCTGGTGGGACAGGAGAAGTGGGCTTCTCCCTCAGAGATTCCTGAAAATAAAAGAGAAGGCTCAGCCAGAGAGCTCAAACACAAGCTCTCTTATTTCCCAACATTTCTTTGTATCATTGGTGTTTAGCCAGTGCCTGGCACACAGTAGGTACTTAACAAATGCTCACTGACTATGATAAACACAGAAGTATTTTTTTAAATTTAAAGTTTATTTTTTTCACATAAAAATCTATTTTTTTCTCCCACCTTCTCCTTCCACACACACACACACAAAACCCTTGTAACAAACATTCCTAGACAAGCAAAACAAATTCCTGCACTGACCAAGTCCAGAAGCGTAAGCCTCCTTCTGCGCCCTGAGCCCCCCACCTCTCTGTGAGAAGGCTGGGTGACACGGTTCATCTGCTGGAGGCATGGTCAATGCTTGCGTTGCTCACGGTCCTCCAGGTTTTCAAAGGTACCTATTTTTACAGCTCAGCCTAGAAGTCTAAGCCAAGAAAGCTGAAAAATAAAAAAGGTTTCTAACTTTGTCCCCAGATAGCCTAGCCAACGGCTGCAGTCTGGAAGAGTCATAGTCAAAGGCAGAAGTGAATTTCTCAGGGCCCGAGTGGGGGGTATTTGCGGGCGCTCTCCATGGAGCCCTAGAGCACCAAGGCTAACAGCGTAGTTCTGTAAGCGGGCAAGGGGCTCTGGCTTTGGCACCTGCTTCCTTCCTCTGGACAGCATCCTCACCCGGACTAAGAGGGATAAATAGAACTCACTGGGGTGGTGTGAACACAGACAGAGCCCCACAGGAGCCCTCCAGTGGTGCGTGCGAGGTCAACATTTAACCCCGCACCAACCCAGAAGGCGCAATCACGGCTACTGCTAACCTACTGTGTGACCTAGAGCAAGCCACTTCATCTCCGTGATTCCAGCTTCCTCACCTATGGGATGAAGGGTCGGGGGCGAGTGCTATGAACATGACTGATTCAACAAAAATTGAGTACCTACTATGTGCCAGGTGAGAAGCATGTTGGTAGAGGGGTTAGAGAGCTGGCCTCTGATACATACGGTCAGCTAGGTGGCACCACAGTGTATAGAGTGCCAGGCCTGGAGTCAGGAAGACCCGAGTTCAAATCTGACCTCAGACACTTAATAGCTATGTGACCCTGGCCAAGTCACTTCACCCTGTTTGCCTCAGTTTTCTCACCTGTAAAATGAGCTGGAGAAGGAAATGGCAAGCCACCCAGTATCTCTGCCAAGAAAACCCCCAGTGGGGTCACAGAGAGTCAGACTCAAGGAGGGACTAAACAATCAATCAACAATCTACTATGTGCCAGGTACTGTGCTGAGTCCTAGGGACACAAAAAGAGGCCTTGCCCTCAAGGAGTTTACACTCTAATGGGGGAGACAACGTGCAAACAAATACACACAAAACAAGCTACAAACAGGATGAACGGGAAATAATGAGCAGAATTCCAAGCCCATTAGCAAGGGGATGGGGTCCATGAGTGGCTATATTTCCAGCCTGGGCAAGATAAAGATGGTTGAGTGGGGAAGGGGGTGGGGGGTGCAGTGAAACATCACATGCATAATTAAGCAAATGCAAAGTAATTTCTTTCTTTCTTTTTTTTTTAAGGCGATTGGGGTTAAGTGACTTGCCCAGGGTCACACAGCTAGTAAGTGTTATGTGTCTGAGGCCGGATTTGAACTCAGGTCTTCCTGACTTCAGGGCTGGTGCTCTTTCCACTGCGACAAAGTAATTTCAAGAGGGAGATAACTGACAACCCGGGAAACCGAGAACAGCCCTTCATAGAAGGTGATATGGAAACTGCCATGAGAGGTGAGGAAGGGCAGCATTCTGGGAGATGCGGAGACCAGAATGGAGCAGGCAGCACAGAGACCTGTTAGCAAGCCAGACTGGAGGAATGCAGAAGGGGAGTACTAGGGCAAAAGCCTTAGGGGCAGGTGGGAGCCAGACTCCGGGGGCTTGAGGGCAAATTTCTTTTTATGGGATTTTCTTGTGTGTTTGTGTTAGTGAATTCCAGTCGCATCTGGGTTTTAGGAATCCTACTTTGGCAGCTAAGTGGTGAAAAGGCTGGAGAAAGGATGACCTCAAATGCCCCTTCTAGCATTCCTAGCAAAGATTCCTAAGAATCTTGGATTCTACAGAATACCTTTTTTCCCCCTTAACAAATGCCTGGAATTTATCTAACTGTGCTGAGTTCTAAGAGGTAACTGGCCATAGTGAATTAGGCTAGGATTGCCCACAGAAAAACTGGGGCTCAGGTCGTCCCTCTGACACTTGCTAAATATGTGATTCTAGGCCAGCCCTAATCTCTCTGCACTTTAGACCCTGCCTCAGCCCATCAGGACTTACTTCCTAAGTCATGGCTGGGTTGTGATCCCAGGTTTCCACACCCAGAGCTTCTCCTGCCCAGCAGATACAATCACAGATCCTGTCTGAAATCATACTAATAAACTCCAGGGCAGGGCATCATACAAGCACCTTAAATGAGACATTATCTGTAACAGTAGATCCTTAATAAATGCTCCGTTCCTTAATCTGAGCACTTTTCTGAGCTTAGGTCTGGTGAAATTAATAATCTCTAATAAATCCTTTGTTTTTAAAAGCATTTGGATAACTCACTTCCTTTTATATGGGGGGCTCTACACTGTGTATTATGGTGGCTCATGCTCTAATTAAGTGCGGTCTTGTTCATAGATTTTAACACCACATTTGTATCCCAATAATATTCACCCACATAGTACCCACCCTTATTATAGACAATAAAACAGTTAAACCAAACCAACCAATACAGTTACAACTGAGTATGTACCATTCCACGCCCATGGTCCACCACCTCTCTAACAAGATCTGTGTTTCAACATCAGAAGTCTGGTACCAACTTGTGATCATTATTTTAAAGCACTTAGCACAGGGCCTACCTAGCAGGCAGAAACTGCTCTATAAATATTAGCTATTATCATTATTGTTAGTATTGATGATGATGATGATGATGATGATGATGATGATAGCAGCCAAAATGTATATAGTCCTTTAAAAGTTGGCAAAATGTTTTATACAAATTGTCTTATTGGAGCACAGGAAAGTGTTGGAGGGTGGGGGGTATTTTGGTTTGCAAAGGTTTGATGAGTAGACCCATGGGGAAACACACTAATACTTCCTTTCCAGAAGTAATGAAAGTTTTTTTATGTTATTTTTCCCCCAAAATAATGAAAACTTTGATCCGATTGTGGTTTCAGAAATGGAAAGGGACGGGGGAGAGGAGGAACAGCTTCGGTCAGCCTTAAATGGATGGATTTGACAATGGAGAGAACGAGGCAGCCCAGGGTCGGAGTTCTAAAGATGAAAGGGTTCAGCCCTTGGGGCATGGGCATGGCAGAAAACTGCCAGGGAGTGAAGGCAAGTCTGGCTGGGACAGGCTGAAACTGTGGGCTCAGCCCAGGGAGGAACCCAACCAACCATCAGCCCGGCAAGTGTCCTTTCTCTACACGCTTTCTTAGCAGAGCTCAGACTGGATGCCAAGATTCCTCTTCCCCACCCTCTCTGTAGAGTTGTAAAGAAAGGTCCTTAGACACCGCTGCGTCCAACCCTTTCATTTTATAGACAAGGAAACTGAGGCACAGAGCAGTGAGGTGACCTCTGTCCAGGGTCACTCGGCTACTAATCGTTTGAGGCAGGTTCTAACTCAGGTCTTTCTAACTCCAAATTCCGGGCTTTATCTAGGACACCACGGTGCCTCCCAAAATGCACTCTTGTGCTCAGAGGCAGACTCTGACCTGTGACCCCTCTCCTCCTCTCCGACTGTGGTTGGAATGTCCTCCTCCCCGGACTGGGGTCCTAGGACCTCGAGGCAAGAGGCCAGCTGTTGCAGGTTACTTCCTCACTGGAGAATGTCCAGGGAAGGCTGACCCAGGGCGGTGAGACGACTAGACCAAGAGTCAGTTAAAGGTGTTAAGGATGAAAGGCAGGATGCTCCAGCACCATCTCAGTGCTGCTATTATCCCCATTTTACAGATGAGGAAACTGAGGCTGAGAAAGAGGAAGTGACTTGTCCAGGGTCACACTGATAGTAGCTGGGTTGTTGGGGGGGGTTTTTGTTTTTGTTTTGTTTGTTTTTTGCCTTTCTTTGTATCCCTAACACTTAGCACAGCGCCCAGAACTTAGTAGGTGCTTAATAAATGTTGGATGACTGTTAGTTGACTGACTTGAAGTGTCTGGGGTAAGATTCAAACTCAGGTCTTCCTGATTTCAAGTCCAGTGAGATCATGAATGCAAAGCGCTTTGTAAATCCCACAGACTGCAGCTATTGGGAGGGGCTTGAAGGAAAGGAAGGTTCTAGACAGTGACTTGATCAGTGCAGGGAACTCTTGTGGTCAAAACTCCCTCCAAAGATGCAGGACGGCACCTCCTTTGTAACCTAGGGTCTTGGAAGGTTGTCCCAGGCACTGAGAAATTAAATGACTTGATCAGAGTCAAGTCCAGAAGCATTTATTAAGTGCTTACTATATGCCTTGCACACAGCTAGCATCAATTCCAAGTTTTCCCAACTCTGAAGCTAGCTCTCTATCTACTCTGATCTTTATTAAAAGAGGGATTTCAGGGAGCTCCCTGTGCCCCCCTCAATGACAGTGTATCTGTACAGGGCCTGGGAGCCCCAGGCCACCACCCCACCTGCCTCCCATCCCCCACTCTCTAGGTGCTCTGGGGCCTCGAGCCCAATTCTCCACTGGCCTCAGCAGCATAAGCATAGACCTGTCCCTCTGTCTATGAGTGAGTGAGTCATGCCTGGCCCGTGGCTTCTCCCCTAGAGTCCAGTTGGTGTGACCTGGAAACAAGTCCCAACAACCAGGCTGGAGAAGGACCCCCTGGAATAACACCGAAGCTGGGCCCGGGGGGCGGGCCGCCTCTGACGCTTCCCGAGGGTTTCGCAGCCATCCTGGACTTGTTTGACCCTTAAGAGACACTGGTCTTCTCAGCCCCATTTTAGAGTTTGAGAACACAGACACAATGGAGCAGGAGCCTCCGGGCCCCCCAAAGCTCACTCTCCCAGGAGCTAATGGATAGATCTCAGGAGGTTTATGAACTTGACAGTGGAAAAAAAATACACTTTTATTTTCATTAACCTTCGATTTTCTTTGTAAGCCGACGTATTTTAAGTATTTAAAACATTACTCCAAGAAAGGGTCCATAAGCTTCAGACTTCTTATTCAGTCGAGTCTGACTCTTCGTGACCCCATTTGGGGTTTTCTTGACAGAGATACTGGAGTGGTTTGCCATTGCCCTCTCCAGCTCATTTTACAGATGAGGAAACTGAGGGAAATAGGATCACACAGGAGTATCTGAGGCCGCCTTTGAGCTCAGGCCTTCCTGACTCCAGACTGGGTGCTCTATCCACCCAGCTAGCTGCCCAGGCTTCAGACCAGCATAAATGTTACAACTCCTGTACTAGACTTACCCCCTCCTTTTGTACAAGAAGAAATTGGGGCCCAGTAAGCCAAACTATCTAGCCTGAGGTCAAACAGGAAATAGTCAACAGAACATTTATTTAGCGCCACCACTCTGGGGTGGGATGGGGCAGGCACTACTGTTATTGTCATTTTTCTGATGAGGGAGCTGAAGTCAGAAGAGGTTCAGGGATTTGCCTAAAGTCACACAATACCAGGGATCCAAGCCCATGACACATCACGGTACAGAGGACCCCTGTTTGCTTCCTGTCCTCCTGGCCTCAATTTCCTCATCTGCAACAATGAAAGGTTTGGCCCAGGAAGCCTCTGGGGCCCTTCTAAACTCTAAATCTGTAATCCTAGAAACCCTCTTTTGTGCTCATCCCCCTGACCCCTAGGCCTACTCTTGGAACTATGGAATCATGGAATCTGTGGGATCATAAAACCTGGGTTTGAGTCTCAGCTCTGCTGTTAACTCATTATGCAATATGGCCCAAGTCACTTCACCTGTCTGGGCCTCAGTTTCCTCATCTGTAAAATAAAGAGGTTGGGCTAGATGACCTGTCAGGTGTTTTCCAGCTCCAACATTCCAAGGCTCTACAACAGTACTCCCAAGACTGGGAAGTCTTGGGAAGGTTGGGGAGGAAGGCATCTTAATTGTTTCTCCTGCTGCCATTTCCATATCTAGGAGTCAAAGGAAGTATCCTCTGTTAAATAACCATAGAGAATGGAGAGGCTGAAGAACTGGCAAATGGTGGCTTTCCCTCCAGAGTTCACCTGTACCTCCGACAATCTTAAAACCCAGCTCTCTCCAGGATCTCCGTCGAAATCACAACTCCCTCATTATGTGCTTTGCTTCCACAGTGGCATTTGCTTCAAGTTTAATTAAGATTAGAGAGAAAGAAACCATAGGTGGTTCGATTCTGGTTCAAAATAGTTCAGGTCGTTTGCTAGCCTGTCTTTTTTTTTCTTTTATTTATTTTATTTCTATCATGTCCTTTAAAAAGGTGGGGGGGAACAGATTTGCCTTATAATAATTATTTTTAACTTTTACTCTCTTGTAAATATAAGCTGATTTGAACTCAGACAAAAATGCAAATGGCCGTCAACAGTCAAACATATTAACATGTCAATGGGGAATTTTTTTTTAATGGCTTTAAAAGCACAGCGAGACCCTGTTAATTTTGGTGTGGTTGGTCTCCTGTGGCTCAGAAAGGTTAAGAACTTGCAAGCGCTCACAAACCGGTGGATTGGGCTGAGGTCTTCCTGATTTCCAGCCCAGCTTCTTTTCTCCTCCACCTCCATGGCCCAGGTGATCTTGGCCAAGTGACTTTCCCTTTCTGGGTCTCGGCTGCCTGCTCTGTAAGTGATGGGGTTGAACCGGATGACCTTTTTAACTGCAGGCCAATCCCTTTGGCCCCCTGTTCCCTCCTCTGTAAAATGAAGCCCTTGGATGAGATACCTCCCGAGCTCCTGCCGGCTCCAAGTCGAGGCCCCTACAAGCCCAGGTGATGACTCAGGTTCTCTGCAGCTCATGGCCCTGTGCCCAAACATTCCTTCTCGATCTCAGTCTCATCCCCTAGTCACTGCTCCTCCCAGTGTGAGAGGCGGAGGAGGGAGATGGGCAGAGAAAGGAGGCAGTAGGTGAGGAAGTGGAAAGAACCCCAGAAAACTGCACCCTGGCTCCTCCTGGCCTTGTGTCTGCCTCCTTCCTGACTTCTTCCTCCTCTACTCTCCAGCTGCCTTCTCGCCCCAGAAGATGCTCCACCCTGGAAGCCTTGGCCCCCCTCCTTCTTCTAATTGGACACTTCCTCCATTTTAAGGAAATGCTCAAGCCGGCTATGTTCACTCCTTCGTCTCCCTACTGGCTGCACTCCTGACTCTCCCCGCATATAGTAAGTTCTGAATAAATGCTTACTGACTTGACTTTCTTAGTGTACAGAATGGGGCTGCCAGTACTAATGACCCTGTCTGAGGGTGAGGATCAAACGAGATAATGCTGGCGAAAAGTCTGCATTCAGAAAGTCTGAGTTCACTCTCCATTACACCACACTGCCTCCCTCGTGGCTCTCCTTCTAAGCCTCCATGGAGGAAGATGTAGACCTGCATTCACAGCCAAACAACCTTACACTTTAATTCTCTTCTGTCTCGTATTAAAATTGTTTCTCAAAGTAATGCCAGTGGTGAGTTTCTGACCCTTTTCAGAAATAAAGAGCCTTTCAGGTCACCCTTCCAGTGCCCAACCCTTTCTCCCCTACCTAGATTGGGGTTCCACAACCACAGTCCATTCATATTTTCCACCAGCAAAAAACCAACTATGCAGCCTGGTACTCGTAGGCAATAAATCCATCCCAGCCTTGGGAAATTTGACAAGGCAGGAATTTGATCCTGGAGTCCAAATTTGTATGCAGTCAGCATTGAAGATTTCTGTCCTGCCTACTTTCAAGAGGGCCTGAAGAGGCAAGTGTGTCAGTCTGCCTCATTCACACACACACACACACACACACACACACACACACACACACACACAC
>NW_020954577.1:8067460-8171491 GCF_900497805.2 Vombatus ursinus | reverse complement strand
CACACACACACACACACACACACACACACACACACACACACACACACACTTGGGCAAAGGTTCCAAACCCCATCCAAGGGAAGCCATTTCACTGGTGCCATGACTTAGCTCAGTGAGGTGGCCAAGCTTTCCAGATTTTTCTCCAGATAACAGATGATGTCTTCAAAACAAAACAATAATCCATACAATGATAGGGCATTTCCCCTTCCAACACCTCCCCCTTCCCCTCACATTTATCAAAGAATGCTTTTGATTTCCATAGAACAGGAAGAAGCCAAAACCAGCCCACAGGTTAAGGCCTTCTAAAATAAAAATAGGCTTTGTTTAACCCTAGGAAATCCCCTCATTTCCCGTGATTCCTCTTCACTAATTCTCTTTTCCATCAAACCACCTGCTAGCTGTTGTCTCCTATCTACCATTTCATTCCCCGTCCCTCCTCACCTCCCTTGAGAAATCCCCACCTTCCTCCACAGCACAGCTCAGGTGCCCCCGACTACAAAACCTTTTCTTCATCCTGCCCCAGTGGTAGGGTTCTTCCCTCTGGAAATTATTTTGTCTTTTCTTATCTGCAGACATGCTGTAAATCTGCCCCCCTGCCCACCAAAGAACAGAAGTGCTTGGAAGCCCGGGAGTCTCCCTTTGGCCTCCGTATCTCCTATTATGCCTAGCACAGTTTCTTATACTCATATGGGCCTGTGATCTCATCAGTGTGGACATCCCATCCGAAAGCCAAGATGGAAGCCCACCCACACCTACCTGACCAGTTCGGCTCTTCTCCCTGTCCTCCCCTCAGTGAACCCTGGGGGGGAGGGGCCTATCAAACTTGTTGGGGGTGAGGGTCTTCTTCCACGCTCTATGATGTCATGTGGATACCCATGGTGGACACGAGTGCGGTCCACTGGTTACTACTTTCTCTCTTCGCGTGACCGGCCGACACATTTCTTTTATGATACACATACACTCCCTTTCCTTCCCAATTCCCTTTAATGCGAGCACTTCCCATCTTTTGGTTATTTCCGATTTATCCTGTATATATCTATTTTATAGTGGTTTGCGTACTGTCTCCCTCATTAGACTGGGAGCTCCCTGAAGGCAGGGGCTACTTTTGCCTTTCTACATATGCCCAGCACTTAGCACAGTGCCTGGCACATGGTAGGTGCTTAATAAATGTCTATTGGTAGACTGACACACGTATTGTGCCTTAAGGTTTACAAAGCCCTTTGGCAGACCAACTCTGTGAGCTGTGTAGATTATTATTACACCCATTTCCAAAATAAGAAAAAAATGAGACTCAGAGAAATTATGTGACTTCCTCACGGTCACACAGCCAAGAAGTGGGAGAGGGCTGATTTCAAGCCAAGTGGAAGACCCCCACCAAGTCCTGTGGTCAGAATGACAATGCCAGAGGCCACACAGTGCCGCTCAAATTAGAAAGAGAATTTCTACAACAACATCCCCACCAAGAGGACTTGGAAACTCCAAGGGAGGGAGAACTCACTGTCTCTGAAGGAGGCCAATAACGCTTTTGGATGGCTGCTATTATTGTTATTGTATTATTAGTATTTTATTTTTATTTTATTATTACAAATAATAATAATAAGCAAAGTGGGCAAAGTGCTTTAAATACGCTCTCTCATTTGGTCCTCAGAACAATCCTTTAATTTAGATATGATTATTACTCTCATTTTACAGATGAGGTAACTGCGGCTAAGAAGTAAAGTGACTTGTCCAAGGTCATACAGCCACTAAGTATCACGAGTTGAATTCAGGTTTTCCCAACTCCAAGCCTATCGGCTATGCTACCTTGCTGCCTAATAACGACCATTCCCTTTATCATGGCTACATCTACATTTTTGCATTACCCCCCACCTCCCAGCCAGCCCTGACAGCCCTTTACTTCCCATTCTGCCTCTCTGGAGCCAAGCAGAAAATTGTATTTCTCTTCCCATGATAGCCCTTTAACTACTTGAAGACAATAAGCAAGTTACCATTCTTGACTTAAGCATGTATGACTGGGCTTCTAGCACTAAATCTGGGATTCCATGGGTCAACAAAGCTTTGTACTCCCTGCCTCCAAAGCACTACTGGGCTCCCTTCTTCCTCCTCAATCCTGGGTGCGCTCCAGGAATGAAAGGGAAGGATGAGGAAATCAAGATTGCTCAAAAAATTCTGAGTAGAAGGAGATCATAAAAAAGAGAAAAGGACCCACAGGTACAAAAATATTTATAGCAGCTCTTTCTGTGGCGGCAAAGAATTGGAAATTGAGGAGATGCCCATCAATTGGGGAATGGCTGAACAAGTTGTGGTATGTGAATGTGATGGAAGACTATCGTTCCATAAGAAATGATGAGCAGGTGGACTTCAGAAAAACCTGGAAAGACTTACATGAACTGATACAGAGTGAAGTGAGCGGAACCAGAAGAACATCGTATATAGTAACAGCAACATGGTACAATGACCAACTTTGAAAGACTTAGCTCTTTTCAGCAATACAACAATCTAAGATAATTCCAAAAGACTCATGATGGAAAATGCTATCCACATCTAGAGAAAAAACTATGGAGTCTGAATGCGGATGGAAGCAGACTATTTTCCCTTTTTTGGTTTTTTCTTTCTCGTGGTTTTTTCCTTGTGTTCTGATTCTTCTTTCACAACATGACTAATGTGGAAATATATTTAACGTGATTGTACATGTATGGCCTATGTCAGATTGCTTGCTGTCTTGGGGAGGGAGGAGGGAAGGAAGGGAGGGAGAAAAATTTAGAACTCAAAATCTTACAAAAATGAATGTAGAAAACTATCTACATATAATTGGAAAAAGATAAAATACTTTGAGGTACAAAAAAAAAATTCTGGGAAAGAGGTGGACAGCGCACAGTCATACATTGGTTATATTCTAAAATTTCCTTGGTAACAGCCATGTACAGTACAGAATCCATTTCCCCAATATTTCCCAATATTATATGTAGGGATTAGGTCTCTAAGTGAGTCCAAAAAGGTCTACTCAAATGAGGCTAAAATACTAGGCAGAAGCAAAGCAAACAGTAGCACTGCCAAGCTAGTCATTAAAACAGAAAGCAAGAAGACAAGGAAACTAAGTTTTAAAAATTATATAAATCAATACTGACACTTAAGATGGAAACAGGTATCATTCATTGAGGCAATAAATATTGATTTATCAGGAATCCACTTGCTTGGGAACTTGAGAACATCCCAAATTTAGATCACACAGACTCTACCTTCCTAGGATTTATAGTCCAATATGGATGAAGGCAGCAAGATGGTACAGTGGAAATAATGCTGAACCTAGAATTAGGAAGACATGAGTTCAAATCCTGCCTCTGACCCATACTAGCTGTGTGACCTTGGCCAAGTCATTTCACCCCTGAGCTCCAATTTTCCCAACTGTAAAATGGGGAAAATATTAACACCTACTTTGGGGTTGTTGTGAGGACCCAATAAAATAACATGTGTAAAGTGCTTTGCAAAGCTGTATAAATGCTAGGTAAGAGGACAAGCTACAAACACACTACTAGAGGCATTAAATGAAGGATGATAGTAAAGGAAATGGAAACATTCCCAGAGACCCTAAAGAAGGCTTCTGAGTATTTTGAGGCATTTTGGATCTTTCTGTAATAACTGAACAAAAAAAAGGGCAGAGAGCAGAGGGATAAATGGCACGTGGAGGAAAGACTCACTGAAGAAAAATTAACAGGCATAAGCTTGAAAAATTGGAGGAAAAGGAGGAAGCATGGAATGTAAAAGGTCTCCTTGATGAGGATGAAGGAATGTGGTAGGGAAGAGACATCAACTTTAACAGTGCTGCCAGCCACTAGATGGCACCCTCAACCTAGGACAGCTTAGTTGCTGGATAAACAAGGAAATGGTGCATGGGAAGGAGGAGATAGTATGGGTGACCATTTGTAAGTATGGCCTGTTTGGAGAACAAGACGTCTGGAAGGGCCTGTAATACATTACAAACAAAGTGGAAATGATTTAGAGATATTTTGAGGGGGGTTATGAACAATGGTAATATCAAACTCAAACAGAAACCATTTATAAGGAACCGGTGGCCACCTATTGACTTAAAAAACCAAGTATTAACATTATTGATGCTCTATTATGTTTTTTGTTTACTTTCTAAAGTATTTCCCAATTGCATTTTAATGTGGTTCTATAGCCATACTCAGAAGTGTTACCTGCCCTGTGATTGACAGCTCTGAACTACACTGCCGTTCTTCTACATCAGTATAGACAATAACCGTTGACTAAACAACCAACCATTGATTATACATCTTGTAAGTTTGTTTAGGACTCTTGCTTTGCTGTGAAACTTTGGTTCTGCCTCTAAAGATTAGGAGTAGAAGGCAAGGGGAAGGGCCTATACACCCCAAGAAAAAATGTGCTTACCAAGAGGCAACAGGCATCCACTTACAGGTCACATCTTACCACAACTCAGGATATCTCTGTTCCTCTTCCCTAATCACCTTTTGGCATCAGTTCGGCTACAGTCTTAACACCTATGACCTTACTTCTCTATCTCCTCCCACTCACCAATGGCTAAACAAGGTCGACACGAGAGGAAACCTAAATCGATCTATTAAATTTCTGCAATCAAATAAACCATGGAATCTTAGGAGCTGGAAGGGACCTCAGAGGTCATCTTCACTACCCGTGGCTTAGTTTAGTAGAAGGCTTGCAGAGAAGCAACCCAAAGATGTTAATTATTCATATCACACCTGTCCTTGTTTACTGAAGATAACAGAGATCTGGCTGCAAATATATCCTGATAAACCAGTATCCTGTTTAGCAGGCATGAAGAGAGAAGGTTTGGGATTCTCTTTCAGGTAGTAAGCTAGAGAAATTCAAGGTTTTCTCCCCTTTTTCCTTACTCTGAACCTTGAATGTACCATCCTCCACCAAAGTTCTTCCCTGATGCCTCATTGTTGAGTGTAGATGACCTTGACTACTGAATGAAATCCTTGAGGGTAAGATCTGCTTTATCCTTGTCTCTCCAGAGTCTAACACAGAGCCTGGAAGGTAAATACTTGTTGAGCCTGAGTCTCAATGACTATGAAAAGGATCTGGAACTTTGGAAGGTCCCTCTAAGCTGGTTTCAATTACTAGTCAAGGCCTGTCTCAGAGAACCAGCCTGGCTAAGGGCAGAGAGGCTGAGGGTAAGCTTACACACCAGAGTATGAATAGTTTCTCACTATAAAAACTCATGAAAATGCCATTCAGGCACACATCAAGTGTAACCATGAATCAATAACTATAATCACACTTGTAATAAGAAAACTGAGACTCCATATCTTTTTTTTTTTAACATTTCAGAAAACAGTATTTCTAGATACATACTATGAGTAAGCATTATCTGTCTCAACAATGACTGATAAGGTCCTCAGCAACAGGGCCTATTATACTCAGTTAATGCCAGTCATTAGACATGCAAAAATAGTACAGCGGTTACAAAACAGAAAAACATTATCTTGATGAAGGAGGAGTCAGTAGGTACTAACAGAGCCCGAGACTCTCCCCGGCATGGGAGTCAGGAAAGCCTAGGTTCAAATTGCGTCCCTGACACTTCTTAGCTGGTTTGATCGTGGACATGTCTATAAAACTCTCTGAACCTGTTTCTTCATCGGTAAAATGGAGAGAGTCTCTGTGGAACCTACCACACAAAACTGTTGGGTGACAAAAAAGAGAAGAAATGTGAAACACACTGCTGCAGAGGCAGCAGGATGCCCACATGGACAGACCAGAGTTCCAATCCTGCCTCACCCTGAGGAGCGGGAGCCTGACACTCAGTTTGCTCTTCTGTAAAATGGGGATAATTGCGGCACCTCCTTCACCAGGTTATTATGTGGATCGAATGAGATAAAATATGTAAAGTTCTTTGCAAACTTTGAAGTGCTAGACGTGTGAGTGTGTGTGTGGATGGGTGTGTGTGAGAGTGTGTGTATGTGTGTGTCTTTATCAGTGTGTGTGAGTATGTCTGCGTGTGTGTGAGTGTATATGTTTCTCTGTGTGTGTGTAATAATACTGTTATTAGACATTCTTACTTCATTCTCATCTTTTTTTGACAGAGATAGTCTGAGGACAAGTCACTAAACTGCTTTCATTCTTCTCTTTTAACACACTGTGGCCACTACCCAGGGCCCATCTGCACTTTGCACCTGAACAAGAGCACTGGGGAATGCCAGCTTGGCCAGTTCAGATGCCTTGAAAGCGTCTACTGGGCAATTCCAGCCCCAGAAAGGACAGACAGCAGGACGTGGACCACTTCCTGGAGCCCAGGTCACTGCGTCTTGTTCTTTATCCGGGGAGTTTGACAGGAGCTTTTACTATTTTGAAGACAAAAGGACTCTTGTCACTACACGTCTCCAACATGGAGTCTATAATTAATGATGAATTAGTGGACTTGAGGGGCACCGGTGAAGGCTGGCCATAGGGTGTCAGGATGATCTGAGTTGAAGTCCTGCTCGCAACACACGCTGAGTCACGTAGCCATGGAGAAGTTAACGTATCAAGGCCCTGGACTCTTTGAGATAACAATGATAATAATAATAATAATAATAAACAAGGCACCGATATGCATCCAGGAAAGGAGTTTCCTACGTGAATAAAATCACACATCCATAGCATAAATCTAGACATACTGGGCTGAATGGAAAGCTAAAGACAGTCAACCAGCGTCATGTCATTTTTATGACCCTCTCTCTCCCCACCAAATGAATTAGTTATAAAGGGACCTTTTGGAATAGCCCTCTGGTCCTTATTAAGGACTGGAATTTCATAGCCATATTGGAGATTTAGAGATCATCTCCACCAAACCTTTCATTTGACAAATAAGACAAATGACATGATTTGTGCAAGTCACCAGGCTAGTTAGTGGCAGAACGAGGAGAGACTAGGGTCAAAGGACTGAGGGGTGAACGGAAACTTCCATCTCCCCTCTATGATGTATACAGAGGTTTGTATACATGCTGTCTCTCCCCTGTTAAAATATAAGCACCGTGAAGGAAAGGAATGTTTTGGCCTTTCCATATATCCTCAGTAAATGCTTATTGGCTAATTGATATAGTTCAACCCCTTCAGTTTATAAATGAGGAAACTGAGGCCCAGCAAGGTAGAGACTCCTCCAAAGTCACCTGGTGGCAGAATCCAAATTGGACCTCCCCAGTCCTTAGACTTCTTGCCGCATCAGCACACCAAGGGTTCCTGATTCCTACATTTTTATTTTTATCTTGAAAGCTAATAACACAATCACACCTTAAATTGGTAACAGGGGCCAACTGTTTACAAAATGCTTTTACATATGTAGTAGGATTCCAGCCTGGACCTGAGATTTCCTGAGCCTTAGAAAGTTTCGTAGGGACCAAGAGGGCTGGCAGTCAGAGGTGAGACTCGAACCCAGGTTTTCTGTCCTCTGCGTCCAGCTCTCTCTATCTGGGAGACATATGTAAAAGGGGTCAGGGCTTAATACACATTACTCAGAGTTGCAGGAAGAGGCAGATAAGGGTTGCCCAGGATGGGCAGGCATGAATGGGTTATGAACTCTGTCCTTGCTGGAAATACTAAAATCTATGAGCTCAGGAATGGATCCAGGCTCCCATTGATTAGCTCCTCCAAGCAGCCAGCCCTGGGGAATTGACGGGGAAGCCGAATCTCAGAGGGGTGAAGAGATATGGTTTGCCTGGTTGCCTCCCTGACTCCTGCATCCCCAGACCCACCCATAGTATGAGGAAGTAACTAGCCCCTGGAATCAGACACCCCATGACTTCTCTGGTCTCCCTGGTTCTAACATCAGGCCACTGGGTAGGATCATGTGGTGGGTTTGGCTATTGCCTCAGGCCAGAGGCCAAGCTTATGGGAAGGAAGATGGGGAAAATCAGAGATGGCAAGCTGGGGAAGGGAGAGGGCAGAATCAAGCCTTATGCAGGCATTTCCTTCCCTAAGTCACTAGCCAAAGCAATTTCAACCCCCTTCAAGACCTCCAGCAAGGTATTAAAACAATAAACCAGCAAAGACTCCCCAAGGTAAATGTGACAACCTGAGGTCACACAGCCCTTGATAGGAATAAGAACGTGGGTTTGGCCTTCTCAAACTCTAAGGAAGTAGGTCGGGTCCAGGGTGATCTCCGGGTCTGACCAGGTACCACTGCCTTCTAAAGAAGACCAGACTGAGAATGGAGAAGACATAGGGACACAGAGTTTGGGAGGTTGGGGGGGGGTGCCTCCAATTACGCTACAAAGAAGAGACAACAGCATCAAAGGTTGCACGAAGCTCGGGATTCCAGAGATGCCCGGCTCATACGTTCCGAAGCAAGGGGAAAGCCCCAAAGGGGATCCCATACCAACCACGCCCCAGAAAGGTCTATTTCCTGCACTCTGAACGTCTGAGCCAAGGATGAGTTTGGGGAAATGGTGGGTCGTGCAGCCGGGATCCTAGTACGGGTCACCCCCAGCAGGAGGCACACCTTTTCTTTGGGGCAGGGTGGGGCACCTCATGGGCACATGCCAGGTCCGCCAATTCGGCGGATATGGTAAATCCCCTGGGCTCGGACCCTGAATTCCTGAGATTGCTGGTGCACGGCGGACCCTCCCCTCTCCCCCCGAGCGCGCAGCTCCGTCCCCACCCCCAACCCATGGAAGTAGCGAAAGCTGGGCACCTCGCCCCCAGAGGGGGATCTACAGAGAAGCTGCCAGTGCCTTGGCATCCGGCATGGGGCGGGGGGCCTCCAGCCTGGTACGGTCCCTACCCCTCTGCCCACCTCCTCCCGGTGCATCGGTGCCCAGGGGCGAGCCGTGGGCAAGGCGGCTCCCGTGGCCCCAGCGGCAAGGATCGGGGGGCCGCCCCAGGCTCGGCTGCCGCTGCCGCTCTGGCCCCCACCGGCGGCAGCCCCGCGGGCGGGGGCGCCAGCTGGCCCAGGCTCCGGGGAGTAAGGCAGCCGGCTAGAAAGGCAGACTCGGAGACGTCCAGCCAGCCCGGATCGAGCCTGATTGTGCCTGGGTCTCGGTCCCGGCGCGGGCCCTGGTTCCGTTCCCAGCTCCCCCACCCCCACCCCAAAGCCGACACCGGCCAGGGCCCCCTCTTACCTGCCTGCCCGTAGCCGCCTCGGGCGCCCGCCGAGGCCAAGGTTAAGAGCGCCTGGCAGGGTGGCAGCCGAGGAGGTGCGCGCCTCTGGCCATCGCCGCTTCTCCGGACGTGGGGCCGGATCCAGCGGCCGTGGCCACTGCCCCTCTCGGCTCAGCCGGGCCGAGCCACGCGCTTCGCCCCTCTCGCACCCGGGGCCGGCGAGGCCCGTGGAGCCAGCGGTGCCAGCGCGGGCGGCCAACTCCCAGGCGGCGCCCCCGGCTTTGGCCACAACTTCTTTGCGAGCTCAGCCTGGCCTGGCGGGCTGGGGAGGGCGGAGCCCGGCAGGCCGGGGGCGGGGCGCGAGCACCCAGGGGGGGCGGGGCCCGAGCACCCAGGGGGGCCGAGGCACGCGCTCTGCCACCAATAAGGGTGCGCCTCTCAGCAAGGAAGGACGGGGGGGGGGGGGGGGATTCCATGACGTAGTACAGGGAGCTCTGGCCTCTCCCTGGGGCCAGGTAGGCGCAGAGGTGGAGGAGCGGGAGGAGTGGGAGGAGGGGTCCACCGATGCCAGGGTCCTAGATCCGGAGCGGATAGGGACCCCGGGGGCCACATAGTCCAGTCCATTGGTTGCATAAATTGGGACATTAAAACCCACAGAGGTGAAGCGATCACCCAGGTAGTGAGCATCGGAGGTGAAATTTGAACCCAGGGCCTCTGACTCCAGGCACAATGTTCCTGTCACTGTACCGGGCTGGAGGGGTAGGTTTGGGGGTAGGGTTTTCCCTCTTAAGGAAACAGGGGCCACCAGAGAGACAGATATGGAGGGGGGAGACAGATGTGGGCCAGAAGATTTGCTGGGGTTGAGGAGAACGCTTGGAATATCCCCAGGGCCAGATGTGGCATCCAGAGATGATGCGCGGGCAGTCATGAGGAATTGGGATTGTTGAGACGGGAAAAGATGTGATAAAACTGGAGGCAAAAGGGGGAATTAGGGGGTAGGCAGGTGTGGGAACAGAGGGAGCAACAGATGTGGCGAAAGAGATTCGAAAGAATGCAGATGTGGGGGCCGCTGGCTCGGATCTGAGAGTCGCTGTACCCTGCAAAAACTGTGCGTGTGTGTGTGGGTGGATGGGTGTGTGTGGGTGTGGGTGTGTGTGGGTGTCGGGGGAGGGAGATCAATAGGATGGTGTGTCCAGCAGTTCATAGGCTAATTGGGGGCCAGGAAGGAAAATCCAGATGTGCCCAAGGCACCTAAAAATGAAAGAACTCTCCAGCATAAGCAGTTTGCATTTACAAACCTCAAAAGACTCCCCCACTACCCAATGGGGGGAAGGGGACAGGAGGGAGGGGCAATGGAACTTCCGTTTCACTGCTGGAGGCAAGGTTCTTCCCTTCCCGGAGTCAGTCTCCCTGTCCCCATTGACATTCCCATTCCCGATTTCTCTAGGATACTTTAGTTTTGAGCTGTGTGATGCCTCCTTCACCCCCCACTCTCCCCCATGCGGAAGGGATCGAGGTAAGGGCAAACCAGGGCGTGCCTGAGTAGCCAAAGTGGGCTACTTCGCCGAGGACAGTCTCCCGGCCTCGGAATTCCAAGAAGATTTCAAATCAAAGGATTCTAGGATCGGAAGTCCACTTCCCCACCTTCGGGAAGTCCTGTACTGTACCTCCTTACACGGTGCAAGGAATGTGCGCGCACGCGGTCTCTCTCTCTCCCCCCAAATGGTTAACTCTAACACCACCCTGTGTCCCCCATTTCCACCCCTGTTTCTACCCAGGTTTAAGCTCTGCCTTATCTCACCTCGAGTCTTTCAATAATCGCTGTGGGATTCTTTTCATTATATAAGAAAGGAAAACCTTGTGTTTCCTTTCTCCTTCCTTCTTCTCTCTACCACTCCTCTGTCCATCTCCACCCCTTGTCTATCTCTGATTTTGTCTATCTCTTTGTCTCTCTGTCTGGCTCTGCCCCCTTGTCCCCGGCTTTCTATTGTCACTAAATCTCTGCCTCTGGGTACCTACTGGGAATCCTGCCACCCCCGGCTGTTGGGAAAGGGAGGGCTTATATCCCAAAGGGAAGTATTTACTTGACAGCATTGATGGGAATAGCATAGAATGCCTGATGTGTGTGTGTGTGTGTGTGTGTGTGTGTGTGTGTGTGTGTGTGTGTGTGTGCACGCCTGTGTGTAATGATTTCTCATAAAGGAATGCTCCAGCTCTCATGTAGTCACTGCACATTTTCTCTTATAAACCAGGTGACAGTCTCTGGCCCTTTAAAAAAAATGGCCAACCCTCCCCCAAGATTTGGCCCCACGCACAGCTCATTACTCCTGAACAAGCTTATTAATACTCTAAAATTAGCATTCTCCACTGAGTTTTATTTTTAAAAGTAACAATCTAAAAGTCTAAAGGGGGTAAATCACTGGTTCCAAACTGGAAAAAAAAAAAACAGAAAACAGTTCCTGGGATTCTGCTTCTCCAGCTGTTGCTTTCCCTTTTCTAGGTTCTCACACTATTGTCAGTCTTCAGAGTGGCTCCTTTGCTGAGAAAATAGTATTTGTTGCTTCAGGAATTCTCTCAACTTTCCAATCAATGACTGTTTCCATTTTAGATAGTTTCAGAACCAGTAGAAACTACACTTTCCATATGTGAAATATAAGACATGAGAAGTATATCTGGTACCTGAATGGCCCAAAATTTGAACTAGATTGTCTAATTGGGAGGTAGTAGAGAGTCCAATCGGAGTAAGTGGAGCTAGATTCAGATCCTGGCTCTGCCTGTTACTGGCTGTGTAACCTTAAGCAAGTCACTTAATCTAGATTTGGATTTAAATCCAGGTTCAGATGCAAGACAGAAATGAAGGAGTCACTTGTTAATTTTGTGCCTGACTCTCTGTGACCCCATTTGGGGTTTTCTTGGCAAAGATCCAGGAATACTTTGCCATTTTCTTCTCAAGTTCATTTTACAGATGAGGAAACTGAGGCAACCAGGATTAAGTGACTTGTCCAGGGTCATATATACAAGTGCCTGAGGCTAGTTTTGAACTCAGATCTTCCTGACTCCAGGTGTGGTGCTCTATCTACTGAACCACCTAATTGCCCAAAGATCTTACACTCTGTTAAAGGAAATAATATGTACAGATACAAGCACATGTAAAATAAATACTAGGGACTGGGCGGGGGGGGGGGTGCAGAGAAGCAGTGGCAGCTGGGAAAAGGTTTCATATAGAAAGGAGTCCTTGAGCCAAATTTTTTTTCTTTTTTTAATTAATTTATTTTTAGTTTTTGGCATTCGCTTTGATAAGATTTTGAGCCCTAAATATTTTCCCTCTCCCTTCCCTCCCCTCTCCCCAAGATGGCTTGCAATGTGATATAGACTATACATGTACAATCATAATAAACATATTTCCACATTAGTCATGTTATAAAGAAGAATTAGAACCAAAGGGAAAAGCCATGAGAAAGAAAAAACAAAAAACAACAAAAGAAAGAGAAAATAATCTGCTTCCATCTGCATTCAGGCTCCATAGTTCTTTCTCTGGATGTGGATAGCATTTTCCATCATGAGTCTTTTGGAATTGTCTTAGATCATTTCGTCACTCAGAAGAGCTAAGTCTAACAAAGTCGGTCATCATACAATGTTGCTGTTACCATGTACAATGATGAGTCAGCTTTGAAGGAAAGTGGGGCAAACAGGTACAGATATACAATAGGCATTGAGTGATATGGTCAGGTGAGAGAGTAAAGTGGGGAATATTGCTTTGGGACTCATCTATATAGTAGTGAGTGTTGAACCAACTCATAGGAACAGATGAGCTTAACAAGAAAAAGAATACGCTCAGTTGTGTCCAATCATTTGTGACCCCTTTGGGGGGTTTTCTTGGCAGAGGGCTGGAGAAGTTTGCCATTTCTTTCTCCAGTTCATTTTACAGAGGAGGAAACTGAGGCAAACAGGGTGAAGTGACTTGTCCAAGGTCACAACTAGTAAGTGTCTGAGGCCAGATTTGAACTCTGGAAGACGAGTCTTCCTGACTCCAGGTCCGGTGATCTATTCACTGCACCACCTAGCTGCCCTGTGCACATCTGCAACTTGTCTGAAATTGCGAGTTTTTGGGAATTGGCAGGAAGAGGTAGGGGAGTGGAGGGGTTCAGTGGACTGGCAATGGTCATGTTGGCAGTATACATCAGAGCCAGGACTTGAACTCAGCTCTCCCTCCACCACCCTCTAAGACTTTAGTTGAAGGCCTTTTGAAGCATTCTTGGGACTAAAATGTCATGACCAGTGGCCAACTTCACAAAGAGGGTCTCCCTACTCAGCCTGCCTAATTGATCCTAGAATGACACACAGACGGCCTGTGCTTGCCTGGGCCCAGAAGGCTTCCCAGGCTGAAAGGAGCTGCCAGAGCTTGTGCCCCCAGAGCTCAGGGGAGGTCTTAGAGGGAGACTTGAATTGACAAAGTGCTGCCTGAAAAGATGGCAGAGGTAAGGGGATGCAAAGTCATATGCTTATTACCTGGGTGACATAGTAACAAGTAACAAGGACAAGTCACTTCACCCTGTTTGCCTCAGTTTCCTCATCTGTAAAACGTACTTGAGAAGGAAATGGCAAACCACTCCTGGATCTTTGCCAAAAAAACCCCAAGTGGGGTCACAGAGAATTGGACACAAAATGAACAATCATCTCCCTGAGCCTCCCCAAAGATCTGATCATGTCACTCCTCTGCTCATACCTCTTCAATGGAGCAGCTGGGTGTCATAGTGAATAGTGCATTAGCCAAAAGACTCGTGATGGAAAAGGCTGTCCACATCAGGAACCATGAAGTCTGAATGCAGATGGAAGCAGGCTATTTGCTCTTCTTTTCTTTTGTGGTTGTGTTTTATTTCTTCTTTCTCATGGTTCCTCCTATTAGTTCTAATTCGTCTATACATCATGACTAATGGGAAAATATGCCTAATATGAATGTATAAGTAGAGCCTATATCAGATTGCTCTTCATCTTGGGGAGGGAGGAGGAAAAAGAGGGGGAGAAAATTTAAAACTCAAAATCTTATGGAAGTGAATGTTGAAGACTAAAAATAAATAAATAATTTTTTAAAAAAGACCTACATTCAAATGTAACCACTGTCCTCCTCAATTTGCTCATCTGTAAAATAGGGGTAATAACAGCACCTTCCTCTCAGAGTTGTTGTGAGAATCAAATAAGATATTTGCAATGCACTGGTACATTGACTGGCACATAGTAAGTGCTATAATTATGTTAGCTATTATGATTATCAATGACTTTATTGCTTACCAGGGCAGCTAGGGGGCGCCATAGTGCACAGAGCACTAGACCTGGAGTCAGGAAGACTCATCTTCCTGAGTTCAAATCTGGCCTCAGACATTTAGTAGCTATGTGACCCTGGGCAAGACACTTAATCCTGTTTGCCTCAGTTTCCTCATCTGTAAAATGAGCTGGAGAAGGAAATGGCAAACCACTCTAGTATCTCTGCCAAGAAAATCTTTTTGTTACATGGCACCTAATTCTTAGGATAACCCTGCCTGCAGTACCCAGACTTTGCAAGTTCACACTTGCAAAATTTCCCCATAGGCTTTGTTTGGTTCCTCTTTACCATTACTGTATTTCCACTATTCCTTAATATTCTAAAATCAGTCCTATTGACCTACATCTAAAAGAGAACTCAGAAACATTTTGTTACTATCATTAGGGAAGTTAAGCAATTGCATATGCAAGAAGGAGGCAGTACCTGCTCCCCTCAGCCTTTATGAAAGTACCAGTCTCTCTCCCACCCTGAGATTTCTTGTAGCCAGCTTATAAATGCAGAGCTAGCCTAGGCTTTGGGACTGGTATTTCTTACACTGGACCTGTATCTCCCAGCTGATAAGAGCATGAGCAAAAGAACCAGGTGAAGTCTACAAATGGCAGAAAAATGCAACCCTAGAGAATTTGGTCACCCAAGTACCTGTTCCTGTATCTGTTTTTTGTGCTGCCCTGTTGTGGGTGTCCCTGAGGGAGAGACTTGTACACTATATTATTGTCTGCTATGTGTCTAAAAGCACGGCATACAACAAAGGGCTTGACTACTGATGATGCTATAGTATGTGCTCGTTGATAATTGTTCCCTTGATAACACTTCAGTCATAGAATTATAAGAAAATAAATCTAGAACTAGAAGGGTCCTCAGGTGGACTTATCTACTGTCTTATGTAGGCTGTGTGAGAGCCTGTCTGACCTTAGAGTCAGAGGTCATGGGACCCTGACACTGGCTTCAGCATTCTTAGTTTTAATCATTCTCATTACACAGGCTTACCCTGATTTCAGAAGTGGAAAGAGGGGCCCTCTGAGTTGTATCTAGTTAACCAGTCGCTGAATTGTTTATTTCACCCTTGTGTTAATTTCTCTTCTCCCACTGCAGTTGTTAGAACTTGTTTAGTGTTGCTATGATCAAAAGAGAAGCATCCTGATTACTTCAGTGTAATTCCCCATTCATCCAAGGTAACTGCAAATTTCATTTTGAGATTAAATTAGCGCTTCTGGGAAGTAACGGTAACTTATTTGCCCTGTCTCTGATGGTCTATTAAACTGTGATTTCACGTTCTGAAACTGAAAATGAATCTGTCTCTGAACTAGCTTCTCTTAGCATCAAGAATACCTAGAGGCAATGAGTTTTCATTAGGTTAATGTAACTTGCAAGGGGGAGGAAATGAAGGGCAGAACACAGAATTAGGTCAGATTATGGAAAATGGTTTTATCAAGGGAAGAGAAGCAGTATGGTATATTGTATAGTGCATTGGTCCTGGAGTCAGAAAAGGGTATGACATCTTGGGCACATCTGGTCCTACTCTCTTCATATGTAAGATAATAAAAAATAGCCCCCACACTACAGGGTTGTTGCAAAAATCAGATGAGATAATTTAGGTAAGATGCTTTGCAAACCTCAAAGCACTATAGAAATGTCAGTTAATAGTGTTACAATAGTCTGCAAAATAGACTGTAACCTTTAGACATTAAAACCCCCAGGGGGGTATCAAAGTACAAGAGTTGTGATGCCAGCTGAATCATTTACTCATTGATGGAGAAGACATTCTTCCCAAATATAAGTGAATAATTGTTACTATAATAACTCATACAATCACATTTGAATCGTAAGGTTATAGATTTGGAACTGAAAGGGATCTGAGGCCACCACCACATTTTACAGAAAAGGAAACTGAGGCCCAAAGAGGTAGGTATTAAATGGCAGAGTTCCTCTCAAATTCAGCAATAGGTCACCTCAAGAAGTACTGATCTCCAAGAAATCTCAACTCAGTAAATATGTATTAAACAAGAGAGAGTAGGGCAGGAAAAAGCCTGAAGGAGCATGACCTCTGGCCACAGGCAAGGGACCCAACCACAGATCCAGTGGAGAATTAGCCCTGACAGTTGTGATTTGACTCATGGAGAGGAATAGGGCCAGGGTGCAAAGCTAAGCAACGTAGTCCAAGCAAAAGTGACTGTGCCCAAGAGGAAGCAGAATGAGGACATCATGAGAAGGAAAGGACACCAGGGAGGTGTGAGCTGTCTTGGCCACATGTGTTCCCTATGTCTGTGCCAACTAGCACACTCTAAGTTTGTATCTGGTCTTCCCACTGACATTGTGTGGTTTTTGTGGGAGAATGCACCTCAATTAAACGAGAATATTTGTAAACACTCTTCTATGTTATTTTAGTAAATGCTTTTGCTTTGCACAAAGACACAATTGGCTTAGTCAGTCAATAAGCATTTATTAAGCACCTTCTCTATGCCAGTGTTTACAGAAGTGCCTGGCACAAAGTAGATGCTTAATAAATGCTTATTGATTGAGTTAATTTTATCTACTGAGTGACTATCGAAGCACACTGGTGGGGGCTCATGTGCTATCGGGTAAGGAGTACAGACCCACAGAGTGCCTTTGAACCTGATGTAGTAGCCATCCTCTGCAGCAGTGGAGTCAAACTCAAATAGAAAGGGATCTCTGCCACTCATACTGACTTAGAAAAACCACAAACTAACATTATCTATATTGTATTTTTTATTTTGTTAAACATTTCTTATTAACATTTTAATCTAGTCCCAGAGACATTCGGGAGCTTATGGCTAAGGATCCAACCCCCTAATTACCTCTGCTTTCTGCCTCCTTCTGAGATGTCATCAGCTGTGCTGAGGAGGGGGAGGGCATCCCTTAGTAGAGGACCAACTCGTTTCACTATCACTACCCATAAACAGTAAACCCACAACAATAGCTAGCATTTGTATAGTGCCTACTATACGCCAGGCACTGTGCTAAGCGCTTTACAAAAGTATCTCTAAACCTCACAAACACCTATGTAAGGTAGGTGCTAATGTGATTCCTGTTGTATGGTTGAGGAAACTGAGGCAGATGAGTTAAGGGACTTGCTCAGAGTCACACAACTGGTAAATATATTGTTGTTTTCTAGAACAAACCGCAAAATCCGAAATAGTTTTAGAAAGAAATTTATTAGGTCATTTGGTAAGGGTGAACTGGAAAGGGGTGTGGCTCCCTCTCGTCTGGGCTCTGAAAGGCGTATATTATGTAGAATTTAGACAAGGGTGGCCACACAAACTACATGTGTGTAGTTAAGCAAAGTTGCCAAGAGAGTAACTTGAAAGCAAGATTGAGATAGATTTGAGTAACTCTAAACATCCAATGAAATTTGGGTGAACCCCAAACAAGAAGTGGGTGTGGGGACCCAGAATAAGCATGCTTTGTGTGGATCTAGGACCTTATAGCTGTTCCAGCATTCCTAGAGAGTTACTGGAGTCAGATGACGTTCTGGGTGTGGACAACCTTTAACCACCTAGGGTTGGCTTTAAACAGTAAAATAATTTTACCTGAACAATGTAATTTTCCCCACAGTCTGAAGTTAGATTTGAACTCAAATCTTCTTGACCATGGGCCCTGTACTCTCTCCACTACTTCTAAACAAATTGATTAAATATTTTTTAGATTGCAAGTTGGGTAGGTAGCCCCAATGGGGGCACCACTGTAACATGTGAAAATCTCTTTGCCTGGGCTTTGGGGCTAGTGGAAACAGTTTCTCTTGTTTCAGGTTGATTAACTCACATTCAGATAGTACTTTCTCACACAATGCTTGGGGGCTTGGTGTAGGGCAAAGGAGTTGATTTCAAGTCACAAGACCTGGGTTCGAATCCTGTGCCTGTCATTTACTACTTGTGTTATTGTGGACAAGAAACTTGCCTTCTCTCCACCTCAGTAGCCTCATCTATCAAGCTGCATGCAGCAGTGAGGGCACATAAAATCGGAAAACAGAATTCATAGAAGATCCATTGTGGTTGTCAAGTTGCTTTTCAGTTATGTCCATGACCCCATTTGGGGTTTTCTTGGCAGATACTGGAGGGGTTTACCATCTCCTTCTCCAGCTCATTTTACAGATGAGGAATAAGGAAACAGGGTAGAGTGACTCACCCAGGGTCACACGGTTAGTGTCTGAGGCCGAATTTGAACTCAGGGAATTGAGTCTTCCTGATTTTGGCTAAGCACTCTATCCACTGTAGTGCCACCTAGCTGCCCCAGTCCTGTGCTATCTGTATAATTGTCAGTTAACATTTTGGGGCCTCAGTTTCCTCATCTGTCAAAAGAAAAAGTGGTAGTAGATGGCCTCTAAGCTCTATTCTGACTCTAAATCTCTGATCCCTTGCCTTTATTAACTTTAAAACCAGCGAACAAACCGTGGATATCACTAAATACTAGCTCCTACAAAGCTCTTCCAAGGTCGTTTAAAATTCTTCTTTGCCCAGCTACTCAGTCCTAGTAGCCAGTGCTTTTACTATATTTCCAATTCACATTAAACATTAAACAATTCCTGATATTCATACAACCCCTTAAGGTTTGCAAAATACTTTGTAAACATTGTCTCATTTGAGCTATCAAACAACCTGGGAGGTAGAGACTTCAGGACTTAATATATGACCCCATTTTACAGGTGAGGCAACAAGAGCTCAGAGAGGTTATGTTACCTGTCCAACATCACACAGCTGGGAAGTATCTGAGGTGAGATAAGAACTCAAGTCTTCCGACTCCAGATCTGGCCCTTTCTCTTTCTGGCCCACACTTTTTCTCACTTTCGTAACATGGGACACAGAGTTGAAGAGCTTTGCTGAGGATCACCCACCAAAGGGTGGGCAAAGTCTTGGATCCTCCAACCTGGGAGTGACCCTGGTCCTTTTTCTCTCTCTTTCTCTCTCAGTCTGTCTCTGTCTTTCTCTGTCTCTGTCTCTCTCTCTGTCTCCTCTCTTTTCTTCTTCTTCTTCTTCTTCTTCCCCTCTCTGTCTCTCTCTCTTCTCTTCTCTTCTTCTTCCTCTCTCTCTGTCTGTCTTTCTCTCTCTGTCTATCTCTCTGTCTCTTTTCTTCTCCCCTCTCTCTATGTCCGTGTCTGTCTCTCTGTCTGCGAGTCTGTGTGTCTCAAAGGCTTCAGGCTCTCTTGGGCACTTGTATCCTCACTGAGCACTCTCTGAGCTGAGGACTGTCACTGGAGGATTCTTTTTTCCCCAGTCAGCTAGGGGGTGCTGCAGTGGATAGAGCGTTGGACCTAGAGCCAGCAAGATCTGAGTTCAAATGTGACCTCAGATACTTACTACTTGTGTGACCCTGGGCAAGTTACTTAACCCTGTTTGCTTCCATTTCTCCATCTCTAAAATGAACTGAAGAAGGAAACGGCAAAACACTCCAATCTCTTTGCCAAGAAAACCCCAAAGGGGGTCACAAAGAGTTGAACCCGACTGAACAATTGGGAGAATGGGGACAGAAGATGTAGCATCTTGAAAGTTAAAACAACAACAACCACAAAAACAGAACGAGCATACCTGTTTGAGAAAGAGATCTTCCTTCTGCTTGAGTGCTGGGCACAGAGGCAGGAAGACCCAGGTTCAGGTCTCACCTGTGATACTTAATAGCTGTGAGATGCTGCGCAAGTCATTTTTCTCCGAATCTCAGCTTCCTCTTTGTTAAGTAAGGCACTGATACCTCCAGCACTTGTCTCATTAGGTTGCTGTGAATTTCTAATGAGATCGTGCCTATAAGGTGCTATGACAGCTCGAAGCTATCCACCTGTCTATAGTTATACTAACCTGTGTGCCATTTAGGAAGGTGTTGAGTGGGCCCATCACCAAGGCTGGGTGTTTGCCTTGGCTAGATACGATGTTTCTTTCTTCTCCTAGGTGGGGGAGAAATGGATTTGAGTGTAATCAAATCAGTCAATCAGTCAGTCACAGCATTTATTCAATGCTTACTATTCATCAGGTGCTGTGGTGAGTGCTAGGAAGGTAAAGAAAAGCAAAAACATGAGCCCTGACCACAAGAGCTCAGAGTCTAATGGGAGAGATAGCAGGGGCATGTATACATATTGTTGTTTGTCCTTTGTTCTCGAAGAGGACCATGACATCAGGGAGGTGATGCCATGACATGCAAGTGAATTGGATTTCAGTGAGGGAGGTCTGGGCAAAGTCACCAGCCTCACTTTGTCCTCTGGAGCCAGCTGGATTGAGTGACAAGATATAAATCAGGAAGACTGGAAATGGTTCTCAGATGCAGTGGAGACCTTTTTAAGCTAAGGTCTTTAACAGGTCTCAGTTTGACTAAGGCAAAGCTCATTCAGTGATTAGGGCTAGGTGTGTATGTAAATACACAAATATGTGTAAGATGTATACAGAATAAACAGCATCTTTATTAATGCAGGATAGAAATTACTAACAAGGAAATGGCTCACCAGGACAAAAGGAAATGGGTCTATGGAACCATCATTAAAGTATCCAGATTAATTAACATCCATGCCTGGCAGCCAACCCAGGCTTGTGTCTAGAGTCATGTATTAATCTGCCCTACCATGATGGGTTGATGTCACGAGTCTGTGACTGATGAACTCATTGGAAACTCGTCTGATATTTACATGTACAGGTCTCATCTGCCTTATTAAATTGTAAGCTCTTTGACCATAGGGATAGATCATTTTTCCTCTTTTGTATCCCTGGCACCCAATACGGTGACTGGCGCAGAGGTCAATAAATGTTTGTTGAATGAATGAATGAGAAAATTGATGTATGAAACAACAACAACAAAAAGCAATACTTCTAAAATTTAAAAAGCAAAACAGATTGAGAAAAAAACAAATTTATATTAATCTATCAGTTGAAGGCCTCATATCTAGAATCTATAAGAAACCGATACATATCTGTAAGACTCATAAACACTTTCTATGATGCAATGGTCAAAGAATAAAACTGATAATTTTTGAAGAAAGAAATGCAAACTGCTAATGACCATGTGAAAAAGCCACTCAAGTTCTCTAATTATCTGATAAATGCAAATTGAGACAACTTAAAAGATAATGTCTTCTACCCACCAGTGGCAAAAAAGATCAAATTCAATGTTGGCTGTGAAGAGGTGGGGGGGGGGGTTTGGGGTGCTCCTAGATGCACAGAGGCACCCCAAGATCACGGGAGGTTTTGGGGCCCTGGGAAAAAAGCCCCAGATTGTGGTGCCGAATTTGCCTGAAAGAATTCAACCCAGATCTTCTTCCAGCCAGAGAAAAAGTTTATTAAAGATAAAACATATAGGCCAGACTCCTAAGGAACCCAAACATCAGTAATCTAAATGGGGGCTAAGGTAGTCAGGTGACGCTCATAAGGAGTGGATGTGAGGCAGTCTCAGCCTTTTGGGCCTGAGGACAGCTCAGCTTCTAAATGGGGGCTGGGGGCTAAGGAGGTCAGAATCTCAGCCTCTGGGGGCATGAGAAATTCCCAGCCTCTGAGTGGGGGCTGGGGTGGATAGACCATGTGATGGTGAGGACAAGTGGGGTGAGGGCCTCAGCCTCTGGGCTTGAGAACAGCTCAGCAGGTGAATGGGGGAAAGATGAATCTTAAGTACAGAAATACTGGGGGAGGGGTCTAGGAGTGGTCAAGCAATTTAGAGTGAGGGGAGGAGGGGTCTAAGGAGATCTGCATGGGAGTGGCTAGTAAGCTGGGGTGAACAGAACTCCTGGGTCCTGGACCTTGTGGCGCCTAGCTAGGATTAAGGGTGGCCAGAGGAAGGGGGGTTGGTTGGGTTGTTTGGAAGGTAATAAACAGTGAGACTAGATAATGAAGGGAGCTGAAAGGGGGAAAGTTTGCTTTCAAATGGAGATAAAGAGAGACAAACAGAAGCCAGGTTCTTTTCAGGGCCAGGAAGGAAAGGACGTTTGAAGAAGATTAAAAGGCGAGGCTGAAGCTTTGGAAGGGAGGTAAAAGGAATCTAAAAATCTAAGGATTTTCAAACTGGGTGGTGAGAACATAACCCTGTCATTTCCCAGGGGAACGCCAGAGATTTAGCCATGTGGGAAAGTCCAGGGTTTTTTCCTTCTGGGGTCCAGATCCCAATCTCATCAGCTGGGCAACAGGCTTTCCATTAATAACAACTGCTGTTCAAATAAGACTTCAAGGTTTGCAAAGCACTTTATATCCATTATTTCATTTGAACCTCACAACAACCAGGGGAGGTAAGTGCTAGAGGTATTTTTATTCCCATTTTATAGGTGAAGAAAAAGAGGCTCAGAGAGGTTGGTTGAGTGTTCATGGTCACACAGCTACTGAGATGGGCAGGTTGTGTCGTACTGGTCCTCATCGAACGTGGAATAATTGAGGGCAGGACCCTCCACATATGTGCTACCGTGGTGCCTTGTTCAGGGTGGGCTGGATGGTCTCTGAAACCGCTTTCCAATTGACCATTGTGCGTTTCTCTGATCTGTTTCAGAGTATAGCCATAAATCTTACAAGATACGAATGTTAGCATAGGTTCTACTCTGCTACCATGGAAGGAAGGCCAACATCAAAGAAATCACAGATCGTTTGATCACGTGGCTGTCTTGCAGTACTTACAAAAAGGCTCAGAAATGTTGAATGATTTGCTCATACTTAAGAGAACTGATAAAGATCCAAGGGAAAATTAAGCCCAGGTTGATGCTGACTCTGGTCACCTCTGTATAACCCACATTGCTGGTGGGACTGGAGACAACTAAGTGAAAACATGCTGAAGAATATGTAGTGGAAAAAAATGTATATGTGTGTGTGTGTTGTATGTAATATATAATGAATAGGTGGTGAGAGTCACCCAACTGACCCTACTCTGACTCAGAATATACATCATTAGGACTTTACCCTATAGGTGGTGGGAGAAGGACTGAAGGAATTAGCTCTATAAAAACTTTCACAATTGCTTTATTTGTAATAACAAAATGACAATAACCAAAAACCACAGCAGCAACACCCAAACTGGAAAGAAGCCACATGTTCAATGATTGGAGAAAGGCTGAATAAATTCGGACGTTTTAACGTGATGAAATATGATGGCACCATAACGATGGTATATATGCATAATTCAAGGAGCTGTGGAATACTTGTCGGAAATGACGCTGCAGAGCCAGAATTGCCTCGCCATTGATGATAAAAATAAGAGGAAGAAAAGGGAAAAAAAAAAAAAGCTCCAGGCAACACAGTCTCAGAGGGACTCCGAAGGGCATGGAGAGCAATTGTTTCCTTTGTTTTTGGTTGTTGTGTTTTGATTCTACTTGGTTATTAAGATGCACATTGTAACCAAAGCAGAGTGATTAGGACTCTGTCTCAGGGCACTAGCATTTGGAAGATGCCAATAAAGTTTACATTCTTTTGGCAGCAGAGAAACACCTGCATCTAATTAGTGAGACCAACTATAGAAGTCAAAATCAAAAGCCACCAATGACTCACTTCCCCCCCCAGCCCAGGCCTCACCCCTGGTCAGCTTCTTCAAGTCTCAATTCCACCCGCTCCGATCTGATGCCACCCACAACCTTCCTGGCTGTAGCCTGATGGTGTTCCAACGTTTCTGCCTTCTCCTGTTACACCTCCCACTCCTTGTATCCCAGGGTCTCTTCCCAATTCCTCAAATAAATTTGCTTCCTAAGTTGATTTGAGGTCAAGTTTCATGTTGCTTGGCCCAGATGGATTTGTGAAGCTCATCCTCGGCATCAGAATTTCATGCTTCTTTGCATGGTTTTATTCCTTATTTTGTGTGCATTTGTTTACGTGCTTTTTAAAATGATGATTTAGTTAGTTTTTTCAAAAGGAAAAGAAAGAAAGAAATAGACGTTGAAAGCCCCAGGAAGTCACACTTCCTGCCCAAGTCACATTCCCCAGAATTTGCTACCCAGATTTACTCAGCAAATCACTGGAGTCAAGATTCCCGTCCTCCTCTGGCTGCTGTGCAGGGCAAAGTCTTGGTGCCAGGCAACAACAAAAACACAGCACGTTGGGAACAATTTATGGTCTGCGCCTTCCATTTTTCTTATTGTCTGGGGCCCTATTCGCCTTCCAGTTCTCCAGGCACCTCCTCTGAGACTTGTGGCGGAATCCTCCTTCTCCTTTGCCCTCCACGCCCAACCACCAGCTCAACAAATATTTCTGAAGTTCTTGCTCCCAGTGGGAGACCCCGAGGTTGCAGAGACAGAGGCACACAGAGGTAGCTCTGCTCTTACGAAGCTTGCAACCTAATGGGGTGGGGTGGAGATGGTCGAGATGGAGTCATGGCCACCATGAACTAGGATACCAGGGAGGGGCAGTCCCCTGCCCCCATCAGTCATCCTCTTCATTTCCACAGCAGCCACTCGAGCATCTGTCTCATCAAATAATATACTCTGAACCTGAGTCCAAATCCCAGCTCTGCTCCTTACTGCCTTGGGCCATGGACCAGATGAAGGAGGTGGATTCTTTGCTCTCTGAGCTTCCCGCTGGCGTAAATCACATGATCCTGGTTGTTGTTTTTTTCTTTTTTGGGGGTGGGGGGTGGTGTTGACCTCTACTCCAATTTATACCAGCTAGGTGGCACATTAGAAAGAGTACTAGAAGCAAAATCAAGAAGACCTGAGTTCAAATCCAACCTCAGATGCTTACCAAGCTGTGTGATCCTGGACAAGTCTCCTCATCTGTAAAATGGGGATAACAACAGCACCTGCCTCCCAGGGTAGTTGTGAGGATCCATGAGGTAACATTTGTGAAACTCTTTGTGAATCTTAAAGCACTATCTACACTCTAGCTATGAGTATTATTCTGCATATAGGTGATAATAGCTAGTTTTATATAGTGTTTTAAGGTTTGCAAAGCTCTTTACAAATATTATCTTATTTGGTCCTCACAACAACCCTGAGAAATAGGTGCTACTATTATCCCCATTTTGCAGATGAGTAAGCTGAGGTAGACCCAGGTGAAGTGATTTGCCCAGGGTCATACAGCTAGAAGGCAGATATGCACCCCAGGTCTAGCTCTGTCCCTAGCTCAGGGTCATCACTAGGGACCTTAATTATGGTTCTGTGCTGCAATACTCAGCCTATGAGTATGGGGGAGGGCTCAGGGACTGGGAATAGCTGTTAGTCCAGAAAATAAAAGGCCTCATTCTGCCCTAGGGCTCAGTCCTCTCATGCCAGATCTTTATCGTTTCTTTTCTGGCCTGATGGAGCCATCACTTTTTAATGTTCTCACCATCCCTGCCTCTGTTAGCTATTGGACCTTTCAAAGTTGCTGGCTCCAATCTACGTGGGCTGGGAAACTACGCAGATATTTGGTTAGAATTTCATCCAAAAGAAAAGGTCTTAAGTGAGGATCCAAGGGGCTCTTCTATAAATAAAGCGCTTGAACTTTAGGACATGGCCTTGTCGACTTCTGTTTTTAGATGCCCCTGGATGTGTGGAATCAGCTGTGAAAGGGATGCTGAATATGAAAAAAGAGGCTCTAGGTTCAAATCCATTTACTTGTTAGCTGTGTTCAATTATTGGTCAAGTTCTCACATGGAGGAGGGCAGAGCCAATAGTAATGGGTAGAAGATGCAAAGAGACAAACTGAGGCTTGATGTCAGGGCTGGGGGGGAGGGGAGAGGCAAGAAACACCCTGTAAAAATGAAAGCTGGCCAAAAGTGTCATGGGCTCCCCCAGAGGTGTTGGTGGTCTCCAAGCAGAGGCTGCATGCCCACCTGTCAGGAGGGTCATGGTGGAGATTCCTTTGTTCAAGGCTTGTACTAGACACTGCCAGAGGCCCTTCTAATTCTCAAAATCTGTGACAGACGTGTGACCTTGGACAAGTCATTTTTCTGAGCTTCAGTTTCCTTTTCTACAAAACAAGGGAACTGGACTTGGTGTTCTCTGAAGGCCTTTCTGGTTCTACCATCTTTGACCCTATTTCATTTGCTTCAGGCGCATTCCAGAGAGCTGAAGTTACTAAGTAAAAGGCCTCAGTTTAAGTGAGGTACAATTATTTCACACTGGTGTGTACCTTCTTTGCTACTGTTCTTACATCAATGCTTGGGCTTAGGGTGTCCCCCCAGGTAGAGTGGAAGCTTCATGAGGGCAGTAAGGAATAAGCTCCTGTCCTTCCTTTGATCCCAAGTAAGCCATCAGAGTCCTGAGCACACAGAAAGCCTTCATTAAAGGCGTACTGACTAGAGGAAGAGCTCCGAGTCTTCTGCCTTGGTCAATGGCCTGGCACACAGTTATCCTTAGTCTGCACTGAGCCCCAGCAGGAGTTTCTCTCACTAGTCAGCAGTGTCTGCTTCAATGCCTATGTAGCTCTAATTTTAGAATGAATGCTACCCCTAGGGTTAGGGTTTGAAGTGCATCTGAAATAAAGGAAATAATCTCAAAAAAGATGGAGCTGGAAAGGGCTTCAGAAAACTTTTAGTTAGGTTCTCAGGTCCCCTGGATGCAAAGAGGTCCCACAGGTGCCAGGGCTGGGGATGCATTCTACGGGGCTCAATCAGAGAGAAGAATGAGTGAGTGGACATTCGGATTACTGATCTCTCCATGTAGACACTGTCAAGGTATTTGGAGACACCCAGAGCTAAGGCCCAGCAAGCCAGCTGTGCCCTGAGCTTGGCATAACAACAATCCTTTGCCCTCTGGATGATCTCACCCTTTGGCAAAGTGTATTGCTTTGACTGGCACCAGGTGTTCACTGAGGGATTTATGATTTTCATATTAATCCATAACTGTTTAGATTTGTTGGAGCTCCTCCAATTCCCAGGGACCTAAGAGTCAATGCGCTGCAGCCTAATACCATCTATCAAAATCTCCTGACATGCTAACAACTCCTGCATTCCTGTGCATCTGTAACCAAACCAGATACTGCACTCCTGTTCCCACCACGCTAACTCTGGTTCTGCACCCCACTGAATAATCACGGGGCTCAACGACCCTGAAGACGTCAGACAATCAACAGTCAACGTAAGAAACGTTCCCACAGGACCCAGGAATGCCTACATCATCCATGCACGAGCCTGCTGTGGGGCCTGCTAAGAATGATTGTGTTGTTGTCCACCCACTTGTGGTTTGTATGTATGTAAGACCTGCCTTGGCGCCAGTGTGGTAAACTCTCCTTCGCAGGAGGGTGGGGCTTCTGCTTGCAAGCATTTTCCTCACTCTGAGATTAATTAAACTTCTGTTTAATCCCTGACACACCTGCCTCTGGCCTGCTACGTTCAGCTCGGGCCGTTTCGAAGTTAGAGGCTGGTTCTGGACGGGTTGACAACACACAGGGGCTAATTGGATGGGGTCCCCTGTGAGAAGCTGGAGCCCAAAGATCCACAGATGACCGCAAGCTGGCAGGATCTCATGGGCACTGGGACCAACTCCCAAAGAATCCCCACCCCCACAGACACAGCAAGTGGCCATCCACCTTTGGCTCCTAGACCCCCAGCAAGGGCTGAGGGAAAGGATCCTGGGCAGTCCCTTGGGAGGCAGCTGATTTCACTTTGTCATGCCACTGAGAGTTTTTCCTGGCTTCAACCCTAAATTTGCCCTAAATTGTTTCTTTGTGACTTCAACTCATGACTTAGTTCTGCCCTCTGGGGCTAAGCAGAACAAATTCAATCCCTGTTCCGAGTGACAGACCTCGAAAACCTTGCAGACTGCTCTCATGTCCTCCTTGAGTCGTCTGTTCTAACCCTCCACAGGGTCTTCAATGAATCTTCAGGGGGCAAGAGCTGGAGGCCAGTCACCCACTTTGCTGCTCTGCTTGACAATGTTCTTCTGGGAATGAAGCCCCCCAAACTGAGCAAAGCACCCGAGGGGTTCAGTCTTCCCAGAGTAAAATAGAGGAGAACTGTGTTGCAACTTGTACCCCTGGCTTCTGGTTCCACCTTCAGGGGCTGAGAACAAAGCTCATCCCTCTCCCCACTGATAATCCCCATTCCACAGAAGACAAGGTTAAAATTCTTAGAAAGGATTTGTCTAAGGTCGCACACACAGAGCTGGGATTTAAAACCCAGGCGTTTTAAATGCCAAACCAAAAACACTTTCCATCAGGTACCACGAGTTCTCAGGTATTGGCATTTTAGGCAAAATTTAAGACCAGGCTGGCTGGCACTGGATTGAAAAATACCACTTCAACTCGTGATGGAAAATGCTATCCACATGTAGAGAAAGAACTATGGAGTCTGAATGCAGATTGAAGCCGACGATTTGCTCTCTCTTTGTTTTCTTTCTCATGATTTCTCCCTTTGGTTCTGATTCTTCTTTACAACATGACTAATGTGGAAATATGTTTAATATGATTGTACATATATGGCCTATATAAGATTGCATGCCATCTTGGGGAGAGGGAAAGGGGGGGAATTTTAGAACTCAAAAATCTTATAGAAGTGAATGTTGAAAACTAAAAATAAAAAAATAAAAATGCTACTTTTAGCTTAAAAAAAAATTCAGACCGTTTATTTTAAGTGCAATATGACCCTCCCTCCACAGTGGGTAGCAGAGTCCAAAGGAAAACTCACTGATTTGTAAGTCATATGACTTTGGTGCAAATCTATCTTCTGATGCTGTGACCTGTGTGACCTTGGACAAATCATTTATAACCTTCCTGGGCCTCAGTTTCTTCATCTGTAAAATGGGGGGCTAGGAATAGATGGCCTCAGAGGTCCATTCTATTAATTAGGGGGTTCATGAGATTAAAATTATTTTTGTAATAATATTAAGATGTTTCCATTTCTAATACAGTAAATAGAAGACATTTATTAAGCACCTGTATTTTGTGCCAGGTTCTGTTCTAGGAGCTCAGGGAAGAAAGGGGAAAACGAAGCCATTCCTGCCCTCACATAGCTTACATTCTAACAGGGTAGAGTGTACCCTGTAGGCAATGACAGAAATCATTTTGTAAATGAATATGAGGTGGTTTGGAAAGGGAAGGCACCAGACTTCCATCCCCAGATCATCTGTGAACCATGGGAAGATCCTTGAATAGTAATTGGCATAAAGTCCAGGCCCTTGGATAAAGACTGAGCTATGTCCATTCCCCTGCCCCCACTGCCAGAGCAAAAAGCAGCTCATTCAAACAACATTTTTTCTGCTATTTAACCGTTAGGTCCTAGATCCTTGGCAGGGCTTCTTGGACTCTCAGGGCCGTGAAATGGTTTTTTGCTGAGGAATCTGGAGGCCAAACTGAAGGAATCACTGTGGGAAGATTCTCAGAGGTTACTACCAGTCAAATTATTCAACAAGCATTTCTTAAGCACCTACTATGTGCAGAGATAGGTGTATGGGGTGTTCAGGGCACACTAGCACCTCTGGTGTGAGGGCTGGCCAAGCGTTTTCAGGGTTGCTCACCCACCTTTGGGGTCCACCTTCATCCAACTCTCACCTGTGGCTCCAAGAAGCTGTAGCATGTGCAGCAGCCTCTACACCAGGTTGAGGGTAAGTGACAGACCTCAAAGCTGTCAGTGAGTTATTGGGGTGTCTACCCCAAGCATGTGAAGACATCTCCCCCATGGAATGGGTGGATGAGAACAATTTGTTCCAATGGCCATGAAAGTGGCCGACACAGGTGCTGTGGAGGCTTAGAGCTTGGTCAGACATCAAAGATGCCAAGATCTCCCCGGCATCCTGGGCTGTTGCCAGTTGTCTTGACTTTTGTCCTGCCTCTGGACTTCGATGACTCAGGAAGAGAGTGAGGCTGACAACTTTGTGCAGCTTTGCCTCACTTAAGTCCAATTCACCCGTAAGTCAAGATGTCATAATGTCCTCTTAGGAAACAAAGGACAAAAACCACAACCATGTGCAAGATCCAGGGCTAGATTCTGGAGATAAAAAATGACTCACTTCCCCCCCTTAAGGAATTTACTTTCTATTGGTGAAGAATAGAGTTGGGCAACATATTCATTGATAAATATAATACAAGGTAGAGTATGATGGGGCAAAAGGGTGATCTAAGCAATGTGCCCCAGGAAAACTTGAGGAAGGAAGGGTACTTTCAGCTGAGAAACATGGAAACCTTCATGAATTCCTGAGCCAGCATCAGAGAACCAGGTCAGCAAAAACCTCATCTGTTCAGATAAGAAGACATACATGTCTTCCATTGATACAAACTCAGGAATCCAACATCTCAGGCTCATAGATTATTTTCACGATCTGCCCCCTCATCCTGTCATTTTTCTTCTCCCCTTCATGGGTCCCATTAGTCATCTTGGAACCAGAGCCCTAATGTTCTTGGCTTTTGAGATTTAATCGGATTTAATCACGAACAAGAAAATAAGTCTCTCATCTCCCCTCCCCTGGCTGAAGTGAAATAATATTTGCAAACAATTTTCATTTTGACAAGAAAGAAGCCTCGGTATTTTCAACAAACTGGTGGCAACATTCTGGGATGGAGGCTGAAAGATAATTGTCCTTCATCCAATGTAAAAGCCACTGTCTCTTCATGTGCTCAGTTGTCTTTCCATTAATGGAGACGCATTACATCCCTTTGAGTTGATTTTCCTATGGGTGATGATGGAACGATGCTGTGCTTTCTCCAGCTCCTCCCTGAAGATCCAGGGCACCCAGAATCATGGCTGAGAGGCCAAGGGCATAACCATTACAAACCTCCTTGGCCCTAAGCTCTCACCTATCACTATGGTTTCATTCTTTGGTTTCAGTTGTGAGCAATATTGCTTCATGTTTCTTTCCTGGAGGCTTACTAGGTTCTCATTCCATTGCAGTGAAGGACAACCAAGGACATGTTGTTGACTTAGTGGCTTTTAGACTGGATGAAGGACAGGAGTCTTTCAGCTGCCATTTCAGGATGTTGGTACTAGATTTTGAAAAGAGTGAGGCTTCGTTCACTGTAAACAAACTGTCTGCTCAGACAGATTCATGCTATGTGGCTTTGGGCAAGTTATTTAACTTTTCTTTGCCTCAGTTTTCTCGACTATAAAATGGGGATAATAATACCATCTACCTCACTGAACTGTTGTGAGGATGAAATGAGATATTTGTAAAGTATTCTGCACCGTGCCTGACACACAGCAATACTGTATAAATGCTTATTTCCCTTCCCTCCTTTTCCTTGGTGACATCTGTCTTTTTCAATAATAAAAGCATTTTATGCCTCTTAAAGACATTTTCTAGTGCCTGTACTTAGCAGGTATTTAAAAATAAGGGAAATGATGCTAGGAATCATGCTGTGACATTCCAAAAAAAAAAAAAATGATCCCTTGTTTTTGGTCCCGGCCTCTATTGGGGTAGGCTATGTCTGCTTTGGACCTATCCCCTCCTCCTGCCTTCCACCCCCTTTTCGTTTCTTTTTTTCCTGGAAATTGTTGGAAACTTCCATGCCCCAAACTAGAAGCTTCCCTCGCTCATATGTATACAAAATGGAGCCTCACTGGCGAATCCCCCATGTTTTGGCCCATGATATCAGAGACCAATTAAAACCAAAGGAACCAATTAGACTTCTAGCACCTGTCCCCTTTCTAAAAACCCGTGGCTCTCACCGGTATCATGTAGTATCATCGTTGTATCCCACTCTTGTCTCTTGTAGCCTCGATATTCCCACCCCCAGGGTGTCTTCTTTGGAATTCCCTTGTGGAAGCTAAAAAACCAGAATCAAGTTCTATGGCTTCACGTATTCGTTGGGCTGAATCTTACGTGAAGCCTTCTTTAAGTCCCCAAATGGCTGAAAAAGACTGGTACTGATACCAATATTGATTGCTCTAAAGAAAAAAACATGTTTTTCCTTCTTGAGTAGATAAGGCTTTCCCCCCAGATAGAGCATTTGGAAGACATGAGGATCTGAGCTGGAATAAACAGTAAATTCTGGGAGAAACAACTGAAATATTATGTTCTAATAGCAACAGGCATCTTGTAAAAGTCCCTCCAGTCTGCTCCACCCCCCATCTTTGGGAAATATAGGTCAACCCCACGGACACTTTTCCCCAGGCTCTGTTAGCTCTCTTTGTTTCTTCAATACTGCCACATAGGAAGAGCAAGCAGCTAGGACAGATGGCATGAATTCAAGGTAACCTTTAAACTTGGAGTTTCTTGAGATCAGGGATTGACTTTTGCCTTTCTTCATGTCTCCAGAACCTAGCAGAGAGCCTGGGACATGGCCAGTGATTAATAAATGCAGTCAACAAGACTGACTGATAGCTCTTTAATTTCATCTTGTGCCTCATTAGATGTATAATTGTTTGGCACAGGACACAACAAATATAATTTCTAATATCATGTGGGACTTTTGCCCACACATACCTACACACGGCCACGAATATATGCACACACCCACACACATGCCTGTACATACATAGGCACTATATTTTTAAATTTCCAAAAAGGTCTGTGAACTTGAGTTGGAATGATGAGATTATGGAGCAACTGGGTTTCAACCCTCCCTTAGCCATTTGCTAGCTGTGCTACACAAGCTTTAGACGCTGAACAACTCACTTAAGGTCTCCAAACCTCAGGTTCACCACGTATAAGATGGAGATAACGATATCTACCCTGTCTACCTTCCACTGCTATATGACAAATGAATGAAGATAAATGTGAGAGCCCTTTGGAAAACCATGAACCTCTACTCACATCTATAGTATTATGGCTAATCTAATTATACAAACATTTATTAGGTAGATACCGGATTCAGAGTACTGTGCTAGAGATTGGAGGAGATACCAAGTTTAGATAAGATTTGGTTCTTGCACAAATGTAACTTAAAGTCTAGGACACATACACGGATAGCAACTGTATCATGAAATATATGACTCTGGAATCCCTCACCAACCCCAGACTCTGTACTGGTGTGTTTCGGGTAATTACAGTTATGTAAATGTAGTTCAAGCCCCCATCGGTGTATTCTTTTCTCATAGAACAGGAACTATAAATCAAATAAATAAAAAAATTTAAGACAAAATAGAAAAGTAAAAGTAAATGACAAAAGAAGAATCAATCTCCTGTCAATCTTCCATAGATTTCCATACCACCAATAGGGGAAGTTGGGAACACTGTGTGGACAGTGCCTGATCCTAGGGTTGCATCCTGACTGCCACATTTCTTATAGATCCATCTCCTAGCAACTATGCTTTCCAGTCGCTCAATTTGATCTCCACAGCTGCTGCTCTCTGCTTCTAATGCTGTTGCTTTTTGTTTCTCCGCAGAGCTGGTAAGCTTCCTCTACTCTGCCAATCAGCTGTTGCTGATATTCTTAGTTAGGACCAAGAGACCTAAAGGTCAAGATGATTTCTTTCAACCATGGTCACTTCCCATCCCCCCCCCAGCCTCATGGAAGGACTTAGTAATACCAGAAGAGAAGGAGCACAACTCTCTCATATAGCTGCATTCAGTTCACCATCACCCTTATACTGTAGCACAAAACCAAAATCAATTAACAAGCATTTATTAAGTGCTTACTGTGTTCCAAGTTCATTATAAGTGATCTAGAGAAGTGTAAAAACAAAGTGCTCAATTAAGTACACCAGAAGAAAAGTTGTTACTAGTAACTAGCAAGGTCAGGCAAAACTCCATGGAGGGTGTGGAATTGGAGCTCAACTTTGAAAGATAGATAGGAATTGAATAAAGAAGACATTTTAGAAAATGGAGATGAAAATTTGCCTGTAATAGGTCCATCCTTCTCTTATTCACATCTTTCTTCTAGTCTGTGTCCTGTGGAATTCCCTACACTTATCCTAAGTACAGAATAATCAAATTCAAATATTTAAGGACACCTTGAGGATACCTAACTAGAACATGTTCTGACATCATCCTGGTGGTCCCCTGTAGAAACACCCATTGATGGGGACCATCTGCTCTCCCCAGACCTGAGAATGTCAAAGCCACTTTACAAAGCTACTGTATCATTGTTTTGCAAATAAGGAAGCCCAGGCTCAGGGAACTTGGCAAGTTGCCCAGAACTAGAATCAAAATGAAAATCTCCTCCTGATGTCTCATCTTATAGCTTGGTCACTGGAGAAGAGTTCTTAAGGAATGAAATTTCTCATTTTCAAATTCTATATTCTTAGGCATAAGACTCTCTATTTCTCTGCCTGCCCCACTCCCCGTCTCTCTATCCCTCTCTGTCTCTGTGTCTCTCTGTTTTTGTCACTTTGTATTTCTTTCTTCCGTGTCTCTGTCTCTCTTTTCTTTTTCAAAGGCCAATGGTACTTTCAGTGTTAAGAATCCATTTGGGGGAAGTAGCTTCCAGCTACAGCCAATTAGCCCTGTTTTTGGCAGTAGCCTGGAGAATGTAGTCAGCACTCCCAGAACCGCACTGCCTGCCTTTCTGGAAAGCTCTAGTCAGGTCTTTTGTTCCTGGAAAAGTGACTACAGATTGATATCATTCCATTATCATTCAGTGAGTGTGTTACCCACCCTTGGTAATGCTTCTATTGGGAGCACTTTGCTTATCACTCCTAGTCATTGGCTTCTTCTTTCTTTCAGGTCTCAGCTCCAACTCTCAACTGGGAAAGATTGTTTCAATGGACCAAGGATGGTCTGTTACCTAAAGAGGCCATGAAATAGAGAGTTCACATATATTTGTAACCTGTGGCCAGAAACCCTAGCTCTAAGTGGATTGAGTTCAATTTTCTTAAAAAAAAAAATCTCTCTTTAGCTTCTGTCCTCGCCCAGGGTAGCCCTAGGAACAGAATACAGCTTTTACCTAGATCACTACAGTTGTGGGTGGAAAGGGCTCTTGACTCCTGCATAAGCACTCAGGTAAACTACATATATGTGTGATGTAGGACAACCTTTCTTTCTTCCCACAGAGAATGCAAGCTGCACAAAGAATTCACAGGAGTCCATAAACAGGCAAGCATAACTTACCTTTCCTCTCCAATGGGTCTCAGGGATAAGCAGCCATGGAGAGCCCATCTTGGAATTAGCAATGGTGGTAACCATGGTGGTAACGCTTGTTGTTGTGTGGTTTGCCCTTCATTCTCAAAGAGGACCATGACATCAGGAAGATGATGCCATGACTTGCAAGGGAGGGCAGAGCCATAGAATGATGAGAGTCTGTGCACTGTTCTTCTAGGGGGGTGGCATTAAACACAAGCTGGTCATTACCAGGCCATTCCTTCATGGCCCACTAAGGAGATGTTATTGGACCATAGATTAGCAGCTAGATGGGACCTCTGACTCTGACCTCCCCATTGACAGTTGAGGAAACTGAGGGCTGAAAAGATTAGGTACCACACTGCCCCATGTCCATAGCTTATACAGGCCAGTCCTCTAGCTGTTCCTGGTCATTCTCTCTATATATTTATATAACACTGTATGATTTACAAAGTTCTTTCCTTAGGAAAGCAACCTAGGAGGTAACCAGGGCAATTATTATTATCGTATTCCCATTTTGTCAGTGAAGAAAGTAAGGCTCAGGCAGGTTGTCCAAAGCAGTCATCCAACGTTGCTCAAAGTCACACAATTAGTAAGAATTAGAACCAGAGCTTGAACCCAGGTCTTCGGGCTACAAGTCTAGAACTGTTTACAAGCTGCGTGGACCTCAGAGCTGTAAGGGATAAATATTTGCCTACAGGAAGCTAAGTGCCTCAGGCAATGGGACAATTTCTCTGTCTGGCTGGAGAAGACAAAGACAAAAATCTCTCCAGCCCTGGCTTCTTCAGAGCTCTTACTTGTCACTTGTGCCTCCGTCTCTGTCTAGTGGAAACATCTCCGGCTTGTCATTCACTTAGGTCTCTGATCATAATGAAGCAAGACAGTTTCATTCGATTAGGGAAGAGCTTGGTAATAACTGGGAGCATTGTGGTAGTTAATATAATCTCTCCCGTGAATATTTTCACAATTACCATAGTCTTGTTTTCCTATCTCCAACTTCCCCATGGAGGAGTTATCTCTTTTTCCCTCCCTGTTACTTCTGAATTACTGGAGAGTCAACCCAGAAATTTAGTAGCTTACTATAAATTCTCTATCTCTACATAGTACAAGAGCAGCAATCATCTCAGTCACCCAGGCTAGGTGAAGGGAATTAGGGGACGCCTACCCACCTGGAATGGACTTGGTCAGCTCCTGGATTGCATGGCCCCTGAAACACTGCACTGTGGCTTGATCATCATCAATGAAATGGTGGGACAGGAACTGGCTTCTTGCTGGCTGCTCCCAGCTCAAATGAACCCCATCATTTCATGATGGCTATCAGAGGGTAGAAAAATAGAAGGAAACCCTTAAAACTGTCAGTCAAGACCAGAGAGGGACATAGCACAGTGAGAGCCTTTTTACTCTGTTGCGATTCAATCCCCTTTGCCTTGATTTCCCCACTGACCAAGAGAAGCCCTGGTTGTGAGTATTCACCTTCTCTCCATCTTCCCAGACTCCAAATAAAGCCCAGATCGATAGGGAAGCATGGCTCTCTCTCTTACACCTAACATTAGTAGTGTAGAATGAAGTCCATGGCACCATTTTGCACATGAAGAAACAAAGCCCCAGAGGTTAGATGACTTGTCCAAGGTTGCACAGGCAATAATTAGAAGTGTCCTCTTTGAGAATGAAGGACGAACAACAACAAATGTGCGGCAAAGTCAGGATTTGAACCCAGGCCTTTGGATTGCTGATCCAACATTCTTTCTACTACATCCTGCTGCTTCCCAGAATAACAACTCATTTCCCACATATCTGAAACTCTGCAGACAAAAAGCATAACTCTTTAATGAAGATGATAAAATGGAAAAGAAGATTGAATTCCTTCCCTTTTTGCCAATTCAGTGACTCTAAGTCAATGGAATTTCAATTGATTATTGTACATAAGTCATGTAGTAGATGGTTTTGGTTAGTTCAAACCTAAAGTAATTCAGAAATGAATGAAAAGGTCAATATGAAGAATATTATAGCAGGGGAGAAAAGTTGGAGGGTTAGCGAATTGCATGGTAGAGGTGGCACATGAATCCCTTTTGTCATCCTCCACAATGCTGGTTCCTTCCCTCTGTGATCATCTCCAATTAACCTTGTCTCTAGCTTGTGCAGATGTAGGTGGTAAGCGTTTCCTCTGTTAGATTGTGAGCTCCTCAAGGGCAGTGACTGTTTTTGCCTTTCTTTGTCTCATCGGCACTTAGCAATGTGCCTGACACATAGTAGGCACTTAAATGCTTGTTGACAAGATGCATTGACTTGTTATGACCCTAGGCAGCAGTAGATCAAAGATTCAGGACAAGAATCCATTATTACTAGAGGTCAAGCAAGTCTATGAACAAGTGATAGGAGCTAGACCCTGGAGCTGGCTGGGTACGGGCACATGCCTAGCAATCAGAGGCCACGGAAGGTCAGGGGTCAGAATCCAGAAGGGCAGCTAGCATAGTGTCATGTAGGTCAGAGCAAAACAATGAAGTGAAACCAGATGGGATATTAACAAGAACCAAATGGCAAGGAAGGCTTGTAAGGTCTAAGAAAACAATGATTCAGACCAGGCAAGTCATCAGGAACCATCCTCTCAAACCTTTCAAAGGCAATAGCAGTGAGGCCACAAGTCTACATACCAAGAGGTCATGATTGCAAGGAGGCCAATAGGCACAGGTAGACGTCAAGGTTAAGTTCTGGACTACTCAGGAAGCCTCTTTACTACTTTCTGCTTGGGTAAAAAACCAGTCCTGGCATGAAGGTAGCCCAGACCTCTCAAATAAAAATTAAATGGGTATACTTGGATGGAAGAGAAAATGAGGAGAGAGTAGGACAACATGGTCCAATGGGAAGAGCATCAGATTTTGGAGGCTCTGCCATTTAATAGCTGTGTCCTTGGGAGAATCACTGAACCTCTGAATCTCAGTGTTCACATCTTTACAAAGGACTTGGATTAAATGCCTCTGGATTCTCTTTAGGGATAAATCTATGGTCCTAGAAGACATTTTGTAGATCAGAGGAAGAACCCATGGTTTCCAAGAAGGGAGGATTCATGCCTTCTTACACCAACGCCATGAGCGTCAACAAGCTGAAGATGTTTTTTAAGCATCTCCTGTGTTTTGTCTCTCTCCTCTCTCTGTCTGTCTATCTCTGTCTCTCTCTGTCTCTGTCTCTCTGTCTGTCTCTCTCAACAGCTAGCTTTACCTCTCTTCTCCTCCGCCAGGTTCTAAGGCAGGACTTTTTAACCTCAGGTTCATGGACTTGTTTTAATTTATTAAATATATTTTGATGACTGTATTTTGCTATAATTGGTTTCCTTTGTAGGAATACCCCTGTATTGTTTTATGCATTTAAGAACAATGTTCTAAAAAATCTATATAACAATATTATTGTAAAGATAGTGAACTTTGAAAGACTTAGTAATTCTGGTCAACACAGTGACACACCACAATTCATGCTATCCACCTCCAGATAAAGAGCTGGTGGACACAGAGTACAAACTGAAGCGTATTTCCTTTTCTTTCTTTCTTTCTTTCTTTCTTTTTTTTTTTTTGGACTTGGCTAATGTGGAAATTTGTTTTGCATGATTTTGTAATGGGGTTTACTCTTCTTGCCTTCTCAATGGGTGGAGGAGGGGGAAGGAGGAGTGAGAGAATTCGGAAATGCAAATCAAATAAAATTGATTAAAAAAAAAGGACATTGTGCCAAACAGGTCTCCCATAAGCTTCATCAGCCTGCTAATGGAGTCCATGGCATTGAAAAGGTTAAGAACTCTCCATCTAAATGCTTCAGTTCATCCTCATGTGTCATGAGAGAGGAAGGATCTATAAACTAATTACCATTAAGGCATTAGCAACTCACTGGGTTACCCACCCCCAAGCATTTTCCGAAGAAGACTCTGTCAATCCCTTTGCAAAGGCCTTGCCTTCTTCAAGCGCCCATGCCTCCATGGCTCCGGAATGGATAAAGGCAACCCCTTCTCACTGCTTGTCCCCACAAACAGTACTGAAAATGAAAACAGAGAATGCTTGCAAGATTCTAATTCAGTGCTAGCTGTTGCCTTTGGTTTCCTCCGTGCTCATCAGAAGTGAGGCAGGAAATCTGTTTATTCACTGTTTAATTTTTCATCAAAGATGGTCATGGAAAGGATAGCTAGGAGAGCTGAAAATGTATCCTGATAATGAACTAAGCATCATTAAAAAAGAAAAAAGAAACTTTGCACTTGAGCAAAGGGAGTTTATTATTTGAAAAATCTCCCTGGGATTCTATGCTTTCCCATATGGATGTCTTGTCCAAATGCCAAACTATTCTCTGCAGTGTTTACTTTTTTTTTTCTCCAAATAATCCTGCATTATAAGAGGGCAACATTTTCTAGAAGTTTTATGCATAATGCACATCCTCTTGCCTTTCTGGAGTTAGTCCAAGTCTTAAAAAGAATAGAAATAATTTTTTAAAAGCTTAATTGGGCATTTCTTTAAATTCCTCCTTGAAACAGCACATCTTTTTTTTTTTTTTGAACACCAATAGTCTCTGGGTGAACCATGGAACATGATACCTCCCCTTCCTCCAAGCTTGAAGTTGAAGATCACCCAGAGATAAATGGAGGGGTCCAAGTTGGATGTGAGAAGGCTGTGATGCAGAAAGGACATCACCAGAGAAAGGCAGGACCAGGAAAAGGAAAAAAGGAATGGACTTGTGAGAATAAGTTGTCCATGGACATCCTGTATTCTAAAAGAGTCAAGAGGCCTAGAGTTTGAGTTCTTATCTTGCACAGGTCATGAACCCCACGGTTGTCTTGTAAAACCCGTGGGTTCCTTATCATAGTCATGTTTGAAATACATCAGATAAGACACATGGGGTTATAAAAGAAACCAACTATATTGAAATACAGTTATCAAAAATTTTTTTAAAAAGTTCATAGACCCCAGGTTAAAAACTCTTGATCTAGAGAAAAGACCCCAGTCAATTTGGAGGATTTCTATGGTGAACTTTTGAGAGGACACCACCAAGGTTCCAATGGTATGGACAGGTATGAGTGGGTTTCAATCTGCCTCATCGAAGGGAATATCCACATTGATGAATCCCAGAGACATTGGTATGTTGGTACTAGAGAGGATTATAAGAAAAATTCTACAGAAGTGTGGCCTGAGGAAATGGTGCCCACATAAAGATAACTTCAGCAGGAAGTAAGATAAGATCTTGGCTCAAACCAGGAAAAAAAACTCATACCCATTTTAATAGTCTCTAGAATTTTAAGTAAGAGCAGGGACATGAAGAGCTGGTTTCCCATCCGTGTCTGCTATTTCCAAATTTTTCTCTCCCACCTCCCTAGAGTGTCCTCTGTCTACCTGTCTCCTGAAAGTAGCTCTGGGACCTGCTCCCAGAGATATGCAGTGGGGTCAACCTTCTCTCCACCAATCAGGTGTCATGTCTTTCTCATCAATCTGTGCATTGATCTGTGGAAAGCCCCAGGCTTGGGTGGAAGCTGGCTAACATTTAAAATGAGGTATTGAACTAGATGACTTCCAAGGTCCCTCCCAGCTGCACATCTATGAGCCTAGGAATTTGATCCTCACAGTTAGAGTTTTCTGAGTCCTCCTTAGCAGTTTACCCTTAAGGGTGTGCTTACTTTCATCATTTTCTCATGGATTTTTGATTTGCCAGAATTGAGAGAAGCTTCCAGAGTGGATATAGTTAGAAAAATTGGTCAAGAGTCCAACTCTGATGCTTACCGACTACATCCCTAAGTAAGCTCTTGCCTTACACCAATGCCATAAACCTCAACAAACTTAAGATGTTTTATGAGCATCTCCTGTGTTCTCTGTCTCTGTCTCTATCTCTCTGTCTCTCTCTCTCTGTGGGTGTGTGTCTCTCTATCTCTCTGTCTCTCTCTCAACAACTAACTTTCTCTCTCTTCTCCTCTTCCAGGTTCTAAGGTGGGACTTTTTATCCGCAGGTTTGCATAGTTCTTGGAGACTCACTTTCCTCTTCTGCAAAATGGTGACAGTAATGCCCACCTCCTAGTTCTGTTAAGGAACATAAATAAGATACTATATGTATGCAAAGGACTTTGCGGACCTTAAAGGGCTATGTACATATCAGGTTCTTTTAATTTGTTTGGCATCTGCATGATGTAGGAGAAAGAGTACCAGAACCAGAGTCAGGAAAGATCTGGGTTCAAATCTCACCTCTGATGATTACTCTGTGTGACTCCTTGACCTTCCTGAGCCTGTGTCCTCCTTAGCACTTAGCACTTAATAAGTCTAAAATGTCAGCGACTGGGAGCAATGGTGGATACTTCTTTTAATAGGAAAAAATACTTCTGAAGATCCTTGTGTGTTTTTGATAATGAGATCTGGACTTTGGCTTGTCAAGAATAGAATGCTGTCAGGAGTGCATAGAGCACTGGCCCTGAAGTCAGGAGGACTTGAGTTCAAATGTGACCTCAGACCAAAGTACTTGACACTTACTAGCTGTGTGACCCTGGGCAAGGCACGTAACCCCAATTGCCTTTAAAAAAAAAAGAATATAAAAATTTTTTTTAAAAAAGAACAGAATGTGGGGGCAGCTAGGTGGCACAGTGGATAGAGCACCAGCCCTGAAGTCAGGAGGACCTGAGTTCAAATCCGGCCTCAGACCAAACACTTGACAAGTACTAGCTGTGTGACCTCGGGCAAGTCACTTAACCCCAATTGCCTTATCCCCCCCCCCAAAAAAAGAATAGAATGCTGTCTTCTTTTTCAGTCGTACGTACCTTATTTTTCTTGTGTTTTTTTTAGAAATTGTTAACTTGTATTCTGTTACCTTAATTTCAAAATATATCCACCCCCCTTCACCTCCTATGTCACCAAGAATGAAAAAAAAAAGTGTTCAACAGAAATAACCAATTGATTCTGATTAAATATGAAATGTTCTGTACTCAGAAGCCCTACCCTGCAGAGAAGCTGCATTTTCTTAAATAATTTCTGTATACAGATTTGGTCATTATAATCACACACCCTTTGGTTTCATATTTTTATATGTCACAAAGTGGCACAAGGGATAGAGCGCTGGAATTAGAGTCAGGAAGACCTGAGTTCAAATATTGCCTCAGACACTTACTTGTTGTGTCACCTTGAGCAAGTCACTTAGTCGCTGTGACCCCTGGTTTGCTCATCTGTAAACTGGGTCTAATAATATACCTACCTAACAGGGTCATTCTCCTCTGAGATCACTGCCTTGTTATAGTGGAGGAGCTTGCATAGCTCAATGAAACTATGAGATGTGTCATGCAGAGTTACCCAAGACAGACAGGTCAGAGTGGAGAGTTATGACAGAAGGTGATCCACTAGAGAAGAAAATGGCGAACCACCCCACTATTTTTGCCAAGAAAATCCCATGGACAGTACTAAAATGACAAAAGATTGACACTGGAAGATGAGTCCCTCAAGTAAGAAGGTATCCAATATACTACTGGAGAAGAGCAGAAGATAACTATAAGTAGCTTCAGTACTAATGATGAAGCTGGGTCAAAGCCAAAAGGAAGCTCAGCTGTGGATGTGTCTGGTGATAAAAGGAAAGTCAGATGCTGTAAAGATCAATATGGCATAGGACCCTGGAATGTAAGATCTATGAACCAAGGTAAGCTGGATGTGGTCAGACAGGAGATGGAAAGATCAAACATTGACACCTTGGGTGTCAGTGAACTTAAATAGATGAGAACGGGTGAATTTAATTCAGACAATCACTACATATATCACTGTTGGCAAGAATCCCTTAGAAAAAATGAAGTAGCCCTCAAAGTCAATAAAAAGGTGAGAAAAGCAGTATTGGGGTAGAATCTCAAAAATGGCAATGAAATCTGTTCAAATTCAAGGCAATCTTTTCAACATCATAAATACAAGTCTACACTTCAACCATTGATGGTGACAAAGCCAAAGTTGATCAGTTCTATGAAGACCTACAACAGCTTCTAGAAATAATACCAAAAGAAGACATCTCATCATACTAGATTGGAATGCTAAAGTAGGAAATCAAAAGATAATTGGAGTAACAGGCAAGTTTGGCGTTAGAGTAGAAAACGGAGCAGGGCAGAGATTATAGAGGTTTGTCAAGATAACTCGCTGGTCAGAGCAAACACTCTTTTTCAACAACTTAAAAGGTGACTCTACACATGGACATCATCAGATGGTCAATATGGAAATCAGATTGATTACGTACTTTGCAGCCAAAGGTGGAGAAGCTCTTTACAGTTGGTTACTGAAGCTGACTGTGACTCTGATCATGAGCTTCTTATTGCAAAATTCAGACTTAAATTGATGAAAGTAGGGAAAGCCATCAGATCATACGGGTGTGACCCAAATAACATCTCATGAATATGAAGTGGAGGTGATGAACAGGTTTAAAGAATTAGATCTGGCAGATAAAGTGCCTGAAGAACTATGAACAGATGTTCACAGTATGAACATGAAGTAGCAACAAAAAACATTTCAAAGAAAAAGAAGAGCAGGAAAGCAAAATGGCATCTGATGAGGCTTTACAAATAGCTGGGGAAAGAAGGAAAGGAAATGGAAAAGGCAAAAGGGAAAGACATACCCAACTGGATGCAAAAATCAAAAGAATAGCAAGGAGAGACAAGAAAGTTTTCTTAAATGAGCAATGCAAAGAAATAGAAGAAAACAATAGAATGGGAAAGATGAGGTCTCTTCAAGAAAATTAGAGATATTAAGGGAAAGTTTTGTGCAAAAATGGGCATGATAAAAGACAAAAATGGTAGGGATTTAACAGAAGCAAAAGAGATTAAGAAGAGGTGGTAAGAATACACAAAAGAACTATACAAGAAAGATCTTAACATCACTCATCACCATGCTAGTGTGGTTACTAACCTAGAGCCAGACATCCTGGGGAATCAAATCAGGTGGGCCTCCAGGATCATTGCTAACAACATGATTAATGGAGGTGACAGAATTTCAGGCCAGCTATTTAAAATCCTAAAAGATGATGCTGTTAAAGTGCTGCACTCAATATGACAGCAAATTTAGAAAATTCAATAGTGGTTACTGGGCTGGAAAAGATCAGTTTCCATCCCAATGCTAAAGAAGGGCAATACCAAGGAATATTCAAATTACTGAACAATTGTACTCATTTCCCATGCCAGCAAGGTTATGCTTAAATTCTGCAAGCTAGGCTTCAGCAATACGTGAATTGAGAATTGCCAAAAGAGCAGGATGGTTTTCAAAGAGTCAGAGGAACTAGAGACCAAATTGCCACCATTTGCTGGATTATGGAGAAAGTAAGGAAGTTCCAGAAAAACATCTACTTCTGCTTCATTGACTACACTAAAGCCCTTGACTGTGTGTATCACAACAAAATGTGTTAAAGAGCTGGGAGTACCAGATCATCTTACTTGTCTCCTGAGAAACATGTCTGTGGGTCAAGAAGCAACAGTTAGAACCAAACATGGAACAACTGATTGGTTTAAGATTAGAAAAGGAGTATGACAAGGCTATATATTGTCACTTTATTGATTTAACTTCTATGCAGAGACATCATGTGAAATGCCAGGCTGGATGAAGCAAAAGCTGGAATTAAGGTTGCCAGGAGAAATATCAGCAATCTCAGATACATAGATGATATCACTCTGATGGCAGAAAATGAAAAAAAGAATTAAGAAACCTCTTGATGAGGGTAAAAGAGGAGAATGGAAAGGCTTAAAAGTTTCAAGCTTAACAAAAAAAAAAACAAAAAACAAACAACTAAGATCTTGGCAACTGGTCCAATCACTTCCTGGCAAATAGAAGAAGAAATGGAAACATTGTCAGATTCTATATTCTTGGGCTCAAAGATCACTGAAGACAGCAACTGCAGCATGAAATTAAAAGACATTTGTTCCTTGGAAGGAAAATTACAGCAAATCTGGACAGAAGACTATAAAGCAGAGACATCACATTGCTGACAAAGGTCTGTGTAGTCAAAGCTATGATTTTTCCAGTAGCAATGTATGGCTGAGAGAGTTGCACTATAAAGAAAGCTGTGTGCCACAGAATTGACACTTTCAAATTCTGCTGGAGAGGACTTTCCAGAGTCCTTTGGACAGCAAAATCAAACCAGTCAATATTTAAAGAAATTAATTCATGGGGCAGCTAGGTGGCTCAGTGGATAGAGCATTGGCCCTGGAGTCAGGAGGACCTGAGTTCAAATCCAGTCTCAGACACTTGACACTTACTAACTGTGTGACCCTGGGCAAGTCACTTAACCCCATTGCCTAGCCAAAAAACAAAGAAGAAAAAAAAAGAAATTAATTCAGTTTATTCACTGGAAGGTCAAATACTGGAAGCATAAATACTCTGACCACATAATGAGAAGACAGGATTCATTGGAAAAGACCCTGATGTTGGAAAAGATGGAATGCAAAAGGTAAAGGGTGAGATGGACATATAGTGTCATGGAAGCAATGAACATGAGCTTGGACAGACTTTGGGAGACAGTGGAGGATAGAAGGACCTGGCGTGCTATCATCCACGGGGTCATGAAGATCCATGAAGAGGATCATTGTGAGGACAAGATGAGATCACGTGTACAGTGCTTTGCAAACTTCAAAGTGCTGCATCAAAGATAGCTATTCCTCTGATCAAGACAGTGATCCAAGACAATTGCAAAGGACCCATGATGAAAAATGCTATTCACCCCCGAGAGAGAGCACTGAAGACTTTTTGTGCAGATTGAAACGTATATTTTTTAAACTTTCTTAATTTTTCTTTTCTTTTTTTTTTGTCTGTGTTCTCTTTTGCAATATGGATAATATGGAAAATGTGTTTGGCATAACTTCATGTGTATAACTGACATCAAATTGCTTGCCTTCTCAAGGAGTAATTCTGTCCTAACCCTATTTTCTTCCTCAGGAGAACAAAGCCGCTTCATTCTGATTCTTCTGTAAAAAAGCTTTTGTTCCCATATCAGATTGCTGGCTGTCTGGGGAAAGGGAGAGGGAAGGGAGGGAAGGAGGGAGAAAAATTTGGAACTCAAAATCCTACAAAAATGAATGTTGAAAACTGTCTTTACATGTAATTGGGAAAAAATCGAGTACTATTAAGTGTAAAATAAATGGATCAGGCAGTCAGTCAACAAACATTTGTGAAGTGCTAAATGTTGTGCTAAATTCTGGAGATTGTAAATACAAAGAATGAAACACAAAAGAATGTCTTTGTTACAGAAGCACCTCAAAGTCAACACTGGAGACATTTACTTTGTCACTTGGTTCATTATATTCCTCTGCGACCCCTTCCCACCAGGGGCTTTGCCATCTCTAACTCAGCTGGGATAGGATCCTGGCTACTCAGGAGGAGTGGAGCAGATGGCACTGGTGCCCTGCCCATTAACTGCTCCTGCATTAGTAGAGGGCATCAGTGACAGAGATGGCTTCAATGGGGTCAGTAGAAGCAGCAATGAAGATGATAGCATTGGAATCCAATTCACGGGTTAAGTGCCTACTGTGTGCAGGACAGCATGTCCTAGACTTGGAGTTCTAATCCCACACTTGATGGCTGAGTGATCACGGTCAAATAACCTCTTGGAGTCCGTTGTCTTACATGAAAATTAGGAATGAGGAGTAAGGCAGAGAGCTGAATAGAAGGCCAGCCTCAAAGTCAGGAAAACCTGGGTACAAATCCTGCCTCAGACTGACTAGCTATGTGACCCTGGGCAAAAGACTTGGCCTTTCTATGCCTCAGTTTCTCCATCTGTAAAATGAAAGGATTGGCCTCCATGGCCCCAAAGGTCCCTTCCAGCTCTAAATCCGTAATTATGACCATTACTTAGCCCCTCAGTGCCCCAATCAACTCTAGAACTATAAATCATATGCAAATTGCCAATCAACACGGGTGGAAGGATTTTCTGCACTGAGATGACGCACATCAGTGCAACCACTAGTTCAGGTCAAACAAACAAACAAGCAAATTAGCAAACCAAATCCCTCCAAGTTCAAGGTATCGGGCCAGGTGCTGCAGATTCAAACACAAAGAAAAAAGCACCCCAGGGCCTGACTTCAGGGAATTTCCATTCTATTTGGGGGAGGGACACAATAGTACATAGATAATAACAGCGAATAGAGAACTTTAAGGTTTGCAAAGCATTTTACAAAGATACTGGATCCTCACAATAGCCCTGCCTGGTAGGTGCTGTTTATAGGAGAGACAGAGATTAAGTGAATTGGTCAGTCACACAATTAAGTGCCTGAGGCAAGATTTGAACTCAGATCCTCCTGACTCCTAGTGCAGCATGCCTAGCTGCCTCATAGAGGTGGGAGAAGGCTGGAGGCAAGGGTGTGTGATTAGCCCTTGAATTGAGCCTTGGAGGAGGGGAAGGATTCCGAGAGTTGGTTAGGGGCTGAATTCCAGGATTAGGGAGAAGCAGAGACAAGAGATGGAATGCTGCCTTTGGGGAGCAGCAGGTACGCTAGGAGTGCCCAGAGCAGAGTAAAGGGGAAAAGGGCTAGAGAGGGGGGTTGAAGCCAGGTATTAGAGGGCTTCCAGATGCAATGAGCTGCCTAGGGAGGTAGTGAGTTCTCCATCCCTGGAATTCTTCAAGCCAGAGACCGGATGACAGACAAGCGTTAGGGTTGCTGTTCAGGAATGGTTTGGACCAGATTCCTCCATCCACCTCTGAGATGCGATACTTCTATGACTATATAGGTCAGGGGTGGGGAACCCGCAGCCTCGAGGCCACATGTGTCCCTCTAGGTCCTCAAGTGCTGCCCTTTGACTGAATCCAAACGTCACAGAACAAATCCCCTTCATAATAGAATCTGTTTTGTAAAACTTGGACTCAGTCAAAAGTCAGCACCTGAGGACCTAGAAGACCACGTGTGGCCTCGAGGCTGCAGGTTCCCCACCCCTGATAGGGAGTATTCCACACTGACTTTCCACTTGGTGTGAAATCCTTGGATCTCAGAAGCCCTGGATTCCAGTCCTGCCTCTGACATTCCCTGGGCGGCCTTTGACAAGTCACTCTAAGGTTTGGAAAGCCTTAGTTTCCCTCCTTGTAAAATGAAGGTCTTGGGGTGAATGACTAAAGGCCTTTCCAGACTTGAGCCTCTGATCTTGCCTCTCACTCCCATGAATCAGACCTACTCTTGTGGTTACAGCACCACACCAATGGGGCCAAGGTCATGAATTTGATTACTTTGTGTGCACTGGGAAGAGCGCATACCCACAGCCCAGGCAGTCATGGGCATTCCTGGGAAACAAATTCAAAGGGCATGTCAACCATGTTCTCAAACAGAGGACAGAAGCCTGTTAACGTTGTTTCTCCTGACAACATGGCTCTGACAAATGAGCAAGCTTGTTAAGGGCCACAAATCCCAAGGGAACCAGAAATCAAGAAGAAAGGAAGAGAAAAGACATACAGCATTTATCTCTAGGAAGTCACAGTCAGTCAGCACACACTTACAAAGGGCCTCCTATGTGTCAGGCACTGTGCTGAGCATACGAACTTCCCTCAAATGAAAACTGGATGTTGGACAAGCCTGACCCCAGAGAAGAGACATGAGAAGGCATCTCCCCGTGAATCTTCAAAGGGTTGGGGATTTAGGAGTGTGGGAACAATGAGTGTAAGGTCAGACTTTTTTGATACGTTAGCTATATTTGATGATCTGTCTTTCCTCTCTTTTCAATTTTTTTTCTTGTAGGGGAGTTCTCTGGGAAGAAGAGGGAGATGTACATTAGGAAATACAGCTGACAGTATTCATTAAAAGAATTTTTTAAGTCACTTAACTGTTCATACCCTTTGACTAAGCAATCTCACTTCTGGGCATGTAGCCCAAGGAGGTTGAAGGCAGAAAGAAAGGTCCAATATGCACCAAAATATTAATAGTAGCTCTTTTGTGGTAGCAAAAACTAGAAATAAAATAGGTGCCAAGAAGCTGATGGAATATCATTGCATTGCAAGGACTTGTATGTCCTGATGCAGAGCAAAGGAAGTAGGATCAGGAGAAAAAGTTACACAACGATTACAATAACGGAAAAGAAAACAATTCCGAATGCCTACCATTCTGGAGGCCCAATATTAAATCCAGAGGCCAAATGACCATGGATGTTGAATGTGTATACGTGCAGACGGACGCGTCCGTGGGGTCGGTCAGCTTTGTGTGACTGCTCTTCGTTACGTGGTGGGTTCCCGGGAGCTTGGAGGAAGATGTTTAGGGAAATGATGACGATATTTAAAAAACTAACCTATATGAATCCCAGACCCCAGAATTTGGGTTGGAAGGGACCCCAGTGACTGCCTAGTCTAGCCCACACATGAAAGGAATTAAAACTGCTATGAACAGAGCAAGGGATGGCCTCACCTTAGCCTGAAGACCTCCTCCGCCGCCTCTTCACAATGCTCTCGTGCTTTCCCGGTCACCAGTGGAATGAAGTAAGGCTGCGTGCTCGCTCTCATGCTCTTTAGCATGATGTTTTCAGCCATGTTATCAAATGATTTCAATGAGGATGAACACGGCATCAGGCATCAGGGTCAGCTACTGTGCTGATGGCAAACTCTTCAACTTGAAAAGATTATAAACGAAGACCAAAGTGGAAGGAGTGTTGGTGCACAATTTTGTTTGCAGATGATTGTGCACTCAGCGCAGTCTCTGAAGCTGAGATGCAACAAGGGATGCATTCAACAGCAGAGGCTGCTTGTGATGATTTGACCTAATAATTAACACCAAGAAAACACAGGTGTTCCATTAGCCAGCACCACACCATCCATGTGGAAAAGTTCTAAATGCTATGAATAAGTTCACTTACCTTGGCAGTGTACTTTCCAGGGATGTACACACTGATAATGATGAGCTGGCTCAGTATTTGGGAGGCTCTGAAGGAAAGTCTGGGGGAGAAAAGGTATTAGATTGACTACCAAACTGAAGGTGTACAGAGCCCTCGTTGTCGTATGCCAGTGAAACCTGGACAGTCTACCAGCGCCATGTCAGGAAACTGAATCGCTTCCTCTTGAGTTGTCTTAGGAAGAGTCCGAAGATCACCCGGCAGGAGAAGATCCCAGACTCTGAGGTCCTTTCTTGAACTAGACTGCCAAGCATCCAAACTCTGCTTCAGAGAGTGCAGCTCTGATGGGCTGGCCACATTGTTTGAATGCAAAATGTACGCTTGCCAAAAAGACTCTTTTATGGACAAGCATTCACATGGTGGTCAGAAGAAGTGATATAAGGACACTCTCAAGGTCTCTCTTAAGAACTTTGGAACTGATTGTGTGACATGGGAGACACCAGCACAGGACCGCTCAGCATGGTGTGCCCACCTCCGAAAAGGTGCTGTGCTCTATGAGCAAAGCAGAATTGAAATAGCTCAAGAGAAACACGAGATACTCAAACTTAGAGAATCCATCCCAAAGGTTCACACGGACTATTTGTGCCCGACCTGTGGCAGAACATTCCGAGCTGCTATTGGTCTGGTCAGCCACAGTCAGACACACTGAAACTTGACTCTGGCATCGTGATGCCATTTTGGTCCTCCAAAGGACAACAACCACTGCGTGCTAATCCATGGTCCATGACCAGGCTAGGCCAAAGAGAAATTTGCTTCAGACTCGGAAATTTAGAGGGTGCTAACAGTATTTAACTGAGCTTAGCACCCAGTTAATAAAAGTAACTAGTCTGGAAAGGACACTCCCAGATGGCAACCCCTGCTGCCCTGTGGTGGGGAGCACCTCTGGGGAGCCCTAGGCTCCTCTCATTCCAATGCGGCAGCAGCCTCACATTGCCTTGGGGTCTTAACCCAAAGGGAGGAGTTTCCCGGTTGCAAAGTCTCAGTCTCCCTCTCAGGTTAGTGCTTTGGGGGCATCCCACCCCCAGTGAATTTTCTGGCAAGGTGTGAGCCCAAGTCTCCCCCTGCCTCGGGCAGCTTGACTTTGCTAAGTCTTGACCCAGGTGGCAAAGTGTCCAGGTACAGTACTGAGTTATAAAAGAGGGTGTTAATAGGGACACATGACTAAAGTTTAACCCCGTGTGGGCCAAGTGGTTTTTATTGTTGGTGTTGTTTTCTTTTTGCTTCAGGGACACAAATTGCATCCTTACTCGGTCATTTTGAAAGCATACACTGTTGGTTTACCTGGGAGCCATAGCAAAGAGCATGGATTGTAGCAAAAGCCCTGCCATACCAAGTGCTCTATGGAAAATCTCATCACAGACACTTGCTAGCTGTGTGACCTTAACAAAGCCCCTCATCTCTCCATGCCTCAGTTTCTTCATCTGTAAAATGGGGATAATAGCACCTACCTCTCAGAATTGTTGCAAGGATCAAATGAGGTAACATGTGTAAAGTGTTTTGTAGGCTTTAAAGCACAATGTAAATGCAAATTTAAAAACTAAAAGAACTCAGGATTACCCCCATATTATAATGACCATGAGAATTTTGGTAGAAGATAAATAGTTCATAATTAGATATATTGAGTTTTATATCACTTTAAAATGTATACGGTGCTTTCCCTGCAAAGCAGGAAATACAAATATCATTAACCTTATTTTGTTTTTTGTTTGGTCTTTCCCCAAAATTATATTGGTGTAAGGAATGTCCAGTGTGGAATTACCTCCCATTGATTCAGCTTGGCAACTCATCTGTAACGTATAATCTTTTAAAAATATATTATACTTAATTATATTTATATACTTAAATATATATTTCTTGTTTTTAACATTCATTTTTAAAAATTTTGAATTCCAGATTCTTTCATTCCCTCTCGCCCCTCCCCTGTCCAATGAGAAGGCAAGCAGTATGATGTCAATTATACAGGTGAAGCCATGCAAAACTGATTTCCATATTAGCCACATGAAACTCATAGTCTTGGAGAAAGTTGTCTAGAGCAAGGCTTCTCAAACTTTTTCCACTCATGACCCCATCTTAAACTGTGGGTCTCAACTGTGTGGCCTTAAACCTGGGTTCATGACTCACAGTTTAAGAAGCGCTGGTCTAGAGCACCAAGAGATTGGCTTCTGAGGTCACAAAGCCAGTGTGAGAAGAAGGTAAGCCTTGAACCTAGGTCTTTCTGACATGGGGATAGCCCCTCCATTTCCTATGTCACACTTTCTAGCATCCCTCCAATGATCACATAGCAATTACATGGTGGAGATGGGGTTAGAATTCTACATTTAGGGCTCTTTTCTCCGAACATACATGATCAGGAGTGCTCTTTTGCACTGCTACTATTTTTAACAAAAATGACTCCAAAGATAGGCTTGTCTGATAGAGGTACACCTGGGAAAGATGGTGCCACTATCTTGGTTTTTAGAATAGCTGCTACTCACTGACAGCATCACGCCCTGGACGAGACACAGAAGAAGATGAGGCTGGTACTTTGTGACTACAATGAACACAAGAGTTAAATCCCAATAAGGACTCAACTAGAATGACCTAATTAGGACTGGATTGTGTGCTTGGGCCCTTTAGAACTAGAGACACCATCTTTGTGGCTTCTACATCACTGAGACAAGTTCTTGTGGACAGGAGTGATAGGACTGAATGATAATAAGCCTAACACGCTAGGGGCCCATCCATCTTTATCCCAGCTACGGTCTGAGGGTCAAGGTCATAATAATAATCACAGCTACAGTGTATAGTATATATGTGTATGTGTGTCACACACATATAGACACACATGTATACACACATACACATATATGTATATGTATTTATAGATCACCTTATGGTTCCCAAATCACTTTACATGTGTTATTTCCTTTGACCCTAAACATGCTGCTCATGGGTACAGGTTGATAACAATGAATGATGGAGAGAAGACAAAACTACTCAACTGTCACTTTGCTTCTTTTTTTTTTTTTTCCTACCAAGGGGATTGACCCAGGGATAGAAAGACTTCCTAGCACAAAAATTACTAATAGGGATTTGAGAGCCAAGATTCATGAGGAGATGGAAAGAGAAAACCTAGTAGTCTTTGATGGACTCATGACACCTGTCATGGGTGAACTACATCCCAGGGACCAAAAAAGTGGCAGAAGGGACTGATCAACCCCCAGCCCTGATCTTGGAAAGACTGTGGAAAATAGGCAAAGGATTGGACAAAGGCAAAAAGGAAAAGTAAGAGAATGGGGGCTGCGCCTGTAACCCAGTGTGATTGACTTCGATTCCTGGCAGAAAGTTAAGATGTATTATTAGTGAAGGAATGGTTAAGGAATGTCTAGAAAAGGAAACAATGGTCCCAAAGAATCAGAATGGCTTCATTAAGAACTAGACATACTAGACTGACCTCAGTTCCATTTTCGCCAGAAGTGACTAGAGTGGTAGGTCAGGGGTATCCTGTAGATGCAGTTTACCTCAATTTCAGCAAAGCGTTTAACCAAATCTCTCATATAGTACATAGTGACAAGATGGAGAGAAGTAGCCTGGAAAATACTATGATTGAGTAGACTTGAAATAGCATGAATGGCCAGACCAAAGATGTCAACTTGGAAGGAAGTTTCCAGTGGATTACTTCAGTGATGTGCCCTTAGCCTGGGAGTGTTTTCTTTTCTTTTCTTTTCTTTTCTTTTCTTTTCTTTTCTTTTCTTTTCTTTTCTTTTCTTTTCTTTTCTTTTCTTTTCTTTTCTTTTCTTTTCTTTTCTTTTCTTTTCTTTTCTTCTCTTCTCTTTTCTTCTCTTCTCTTCTCTTTTCTTTTCTTTTCTCTTCTCTTCTCTTCTTTCTTTCTTTCTTTCTCTTTCTTTCTTTCTTTCTTTCTCTTTCTTTCTTCCTTCTCTCTTTCCCTCCTTCCCTCCCTTCCTTTCTTCCTTCCTTCTTTCCTTCATTCCTTTCTCTCTCTTCCCTTCCTTTCTCTCCCTCTCTTTCTTTCTTTCTTTTTTCTTTCTTTCTTTCTTTTAGATGGCACGCTTATTCAGTTTGCAGACAGCATGAAGCTGGGAGGGGATAACTAACACATTAGATGAGGGTGGATGAGTACAAAAATAGCTCAACTAGGCTAGCTTGTTGGGCCAAATCTAACAAGGCCAAATTTAAATGGGGATAAATGTAATGTAAAGTCCTATATTTGGATTAAAATGAGTCAAAGCCATAATCAAAAAATGGCGGTGCAGAAGAATGGCATCAGGCATCTGAAGAGAGTGGCCTGCAAGGTCAATGGGAGTCTAGTGCCACATGGCAGCCCCAAAGCTGATACAGTCTTAGGCTCCATTATGAGAGCCACAGTGTCAGGACGGGGGGAAACAACAGCCATCCATAGCGGTCATATGACATCCGGGATGTTGCACTCAGTTCTGGGTACCAGATCTTTGGAAGGACATAGATGAGCTGGGTCAGTATCCAGCAAACGCATTCTAGATGCTGAGGAATCAGAGGAGGATTGGTTGCAGGGATCAGACTGGTTTAAACTGAAAAAGTGATGACTTAGTGGGGACAGAGTAGCTCTCTTCAAGTGTGTAAAGGGCTATCGGGAGGAAAGAAATGAAACTTTTTCTGCTTGGCCCAGAGAGCAGAGCTGGGAGTAATGGAGGAAAGTGGTATGATTTGAATCACTGGAGCCACCCCCAAGCAGAATGAGCCACCCGAGGAGGTGGGGGCTCCTCTTCACACGGAGGTGGGGGCCACTTGCTGGCCACATCACAAAGCAGGGCCTGTTTGGGCCTGGCCTCTGAGGCCCCTTCCCCTTCTGAGACTGTGAGGCCCATTTCCCTTTCCATTAAGCCAAGGCAGGAAGCCGAGGTCATCTTCAAGGCTAGCTCTGAGGTCAAAATGTCATCATTCATTTCTACCTCCAGGTGCTTCGGAAGTCCTGCCTTGACATGAGTCGTCCAAAATTTGCAAACACAGGCTGGTTTTAGAGGTGAAGAAGCCTAGGAATTTTTCCATTGTCCCATGTTGGCATGCTCCATCAGGTAATAAGAAGTGACATCTCTAAGCTTTCCAAAGTACCTCACACACATCCCATTAGAGCATCACAATAATTCTGTGAGGTAGGCACTATGGATAAGTTACTGACATTTTACAGATGAGAAAACTGAGGCTCAGGATCATGCACCCAATAAAGCAAAGAGGTCTCTCATAACTCCTTCTCCCACTACATCACACCATTTCTTTGACCTGGTTTTGATATGATACCCCAGCTTTATAAGATACCTCACCCTAATTCCTCCCTCTGTCACCACCTATATGACCTTCATCTCTCTGGGCCTCAGTTTCCACCTCTGTAAAAATAAAATCATTGGACCACACAGCCTCTGAGGCCCCTTCTGGCTCTTAAAGCTACAATTCTATCATCAGTTTATTTCTCTTTCATTCCAACAAGACAGCTCGGGGTGACAGGTGAGTTTTCCAAGCAGTTGAAAATAGACTCATCTTATCTTATTGCCTTTTCATTCCTCCTCTTCCTCCTCTTTAGCTTCCAAGGTCAGAGCTGGAGGGGTGAGTGTTGGGGCCCAGGCCTCTGAGGGGCCGGCCTTGGGCTCCCAAACCCTGCCACGCTTCTCCAATGACCTTGATACGCTGAAGGTTGTTGTAAGTCAGGCTTTGCATGACTGGTAGTTTTCCTTCTCTCATTATTCAGGGATATTTTGAAACAAGAGAGCTCTGCATATTTACTTATTTAAGCCTAGAGGAGGCCTGGGGGTGGGGAGGAAGGGATCCCATTTCAGGCCTGTGGATTCTGATGTGGTTCTTTCACCAGCACGGCTGAAATCTCTGGCTCAAATTTTCTAGCTGTTCTCATTGCACAGGTCCCCATGAGTAATGGCCGTCTGGAATATTTGATTTAGGTGACTGAAGGTTACCAAGTGTCTTTTGTTACAGGACTCAGGGTGAATATTTTATCTTCCTTCTTCCATTTTTATCAGGATATACAGAAATTAAATTGAGGTCCATCTCCCAGGTCAAAGAAGACATGATTATGGACAAATACTTTGGGGAAATGGATGCCTGGGTGCTGCCACCAAAAAGGGAAACCTGATAATTTTCTGAGCTATCAGATATTTTGCTGTGACTCTACCCAACCCAACGAGGTGGGCAGTGCATGGGATCTGGTACCATGGAGACCTCTGTGGTCAAATCCCACATCTGGTGTCTGAGCCATCTCAGAGCCTCAGTTTCCTTAGTCAATTCATTATCAGTCAATAATTTCTAAAGCACCCACTGGTATTCCCAGGTATCATGCTAAGTGCTGAGACACAATAACAAAAGTGAAAGTTGCTACAGTCAAAAGGTGGAACATTCCCTGACCCCCAGGAGCTTACATTCTCAAGACAGAAGAGGGAAGAGCACAATGTAGATCTATATATCTTTATAGATTAGATAGATAGATAGATAGATAGATAGATAGATAGATAGCCATGTCTATGTGTCTATTCATATAGATATTCTTGTGGGTTATAATTAATAATAATAGCTAACTTTTATATAGCTCTTACTAAGTACTTTAAAACCTCCTGAAGAGGTTTACCTACCATTCCCAGAAAAACCTTAAAACTTTTAGATTCCTGGTGGACTCACTTATCTCTCTTTGACAAAAAGAACCTGGCTTCAGTTTTGTTTACCGGTCCCAGGAAACCCTTCAAGTTTTAGAAACTGCCTTATTTCCCTTTGAAAGCAAACTTCCCCTCCCAGCTCCCTTCATTATCTATTCTCATTGTCTGTTCAAATCACTCAGACATTCCAAACGGAAATTCTCACCTGGACCCTTTTCCAAAGGACCCACCTCCCCCATCAACTGGCTTTCCCATTGTTTTGCCTTCCTGGCCATTCCCACCCTTAATCCTAGCTAGGCCCCAGCTTGCTGGCCACCCCCATCCAGATCTCCCTCGACCCCTCTTCCCCTCACCCCAAACTGCTTGGCCACTCCTTGGACCCCTCCTCCTGTCACTCCAAACTGGATGGCCCCTCCCTCAGTCTGCACCTTTCCCCCATTCTGATGCTGAGCTGTTCTCAAGCTTAGAAACTGAGACCCCTCATGCCCGCCCATCCTAAGGGCATCACCTGGCCTATCCACCCCAGCCCCTGCTCAGACTCTGAGCTTTCCAGACTGCCTCACGCTGCTCGTCCTTGCGAGCGTCACCTGACCACCTTGAAACCCTATTTAGATCACTGACGTTTGGGTTCCTTTGGAGTCTGGCCTATATGCTTATCTTTAATAAACTTTTTCTCTGGCTGGAAGATGATCTGAGTTGAATTCATTCAGGCAGATCCTCGCCATGATTTGGGCTTTTTCCCATGATCTTGGGGTGCCTCTGTGCATCTAAGAGCACCCCAACCCCCCCCTTCACTCCTTCGATCTTCACAACAATCCTGGGAAGTAGGTGCTATTATTATATCCATTTACTGATGAGGAAACTGAGGCAAACAGAGGTGAAATGACTTGCCTAGGGTCTTTCAGCCAGTAGGTATCTGAGGCTGGGTTTGAACCGGGATCTTCCTGACTCTAGGCCTGGCTCTCTATCCACTGCACCTCCAAGGGCCCTAGCCACAGTTCCAGTCCTTATCCCTTTATAAAACATGAAATGCAGACATAAGACAATCTTAAATGAGAAGGCAGCTGTCTCACCTGTAAAATGGGGCTAATAATATCTGTAGGGAGAGACAGGAAGGATGGAGAGCTGGCCTAGGAACCAAAGAAGACCTGGGTTCCAGTCTCACTTCTGACACATAGTAGGTGTAAGATGTCACATGCTTTCAGTGCCCTTGTCCTGAGTCCTCCTGGCTCCACCATCTGGCACAGAACCAAGTTCACACCTTCATTCTTGACTTTTCAAAAGAAAACCAACCTTCTTTTTTTTCTGTCCAAATGTTGGACAGGAAAATATTCAGAGAGATCAGAGGATTGTTTGACCCCTCGAGAAGCCAAATTTCATCTCTGCTCCCCCTCATTCCTCCCAAGAGGTTCCACAACCCGGGGTGACATTACAAATTAGGTTGACTGAAAAGCCCCAAATGACCATGGATTTATCTGCGGCAGCGACTTTGGGGATCAGCTAGTCTGGCCCTTCAAATTATCTTAGGTGTTTATAGAATCAGTTATGAATTCTCTGGGTTTTGGGTCAGGCTAAATAAAATGTCTGATAATTTCTTATTTACCCGAGTGCTTGCATGGGAGTTGTGGGTCTCTTAGGAATGCTGTGAATCACATTTTCACGTTCCATTTTCAATGAAAACCCAAGACAATTGGATGTCAAGAGCCAGGGCCCAATGGGCACATGGGTTACATGTATCTACAGAATGTATTTTAAAATAGAGAAGTATAGACAATACAACTTACTCACATGCCCATTAACTTTGTGAGCCAGGGCAAGTCACTTAACCACTGTCTGCCTCAGTTTGCTCATCTATACAATGGGGATAATAATAGCACCTACCTCTTAAAGTTGTTGTGAAGATCAAATGAAACATGTGTAAAGCACTTAGCATGGTGATTGGCACAGAGCCGGTGCTTAATAAATGCTTATTTCCTTACTGCCCCTCCTCCCTAAATATATACGTGTGTGTTATATGTATGTATGTGTGTGTATATGTATATATATACATATGTATGTATGTATGTATGTATGTATGTATGTATGTATGTGTGTGTGTGTGTGTATGAAATTACCTTCTCTCACTCTGGCCACAACACATTCTTAAAAAGCCAGTAAATAAAATGGATTTTTGTAAAGCTGACCATGTTTTCCTACGAGAACTAGCTTATGAACTAGGGCTACATCTGACAGAGGGCTCACCATCAAATAAATCATGATTACTTCCAAACAGGCATATCAGCTACAATCTCAATAATCCTTCAAAATAGGCTGATTGAAATGGACCAAGCCATGGGCATTTAGAACTAAGAGGGACCTTCAGGATCGTATTCTATAGAGGGGGAAACTGAGGCCCAGGGAGGGGGAGTCACTTCCCAAGGGGTTATTTTGGGACAGAGATTAGAATTGCCCAATTAATAAAAAAGCATTTATTGAGCACCTACTATGTGTCAGGTGTGATACTGGGGATACAGAGAAAGGCAAAACCGTGTCCCTCCAGGGGCTCCCAATTTCAGGGGTGGGGGGAGAGCCAGGGAGAGACAACATGCAAACCCCTCAGTACGAAGAAGTTGTAGACAGGATAAAGTGGAGAGAATCCAGCATGAAGGGGGAGGGGGAAAGGCTTCTGACAGGAGTTGGGACTGGAAGGAGTCAGGGAGCTAACAGAACATTGGAAACATACTTTAGAGACCCAAAAGCTGTGGGGTGGAGAGCTCTGCTCTTATGCACAGTCCTTTTGTCCTGTTTCTTATGTGGGGAAGCATTCAAGGTCACTGATGTCTGCTGAGTTCGTAATAACGTAAAAGGACAATTAAATTTAGGAGAAGAAGGTGCCAAAAAGAGTTTTGCCAGCTCCATTCCCACCCCCAGCCCCAACATTTCCTCCTTCAGGCAGCAGGACCGTGCTTAGCCAGGACAGCTTTATTGAGAATCTTGGTGCAGAGAGAACTGGGAGAGCAGGAGTCTCTGATTCTAGTCACCTGGCTCATCCAGATCTTGCCTTTGGCTTTTTTTCTCCTCTTTCACTGACAACATCAAAGACAGCCATGAAGGGAAAGGAGGTCTCCAAGGAGCTGTGGAGAGACACTTCCAGAAGGGAAGAGGCTGGCCCATCAGCCTCCTTTTTTTTTCAATCACCATCTAGAAGGTACCTTCTTTCTCCTTCCCTGCCCACTGGTTCTCCTGCCCAAATCACTGCTCAGATGTGGGACTGACCACCGAGCAATATTTCTGAGAAGTGAAATATAGAAAAGAGCTGATTAGACTAAGCTGAAAGAATAGGACAGTGAATGGAGAAATACAGGGAAATAAAAATTGCAGGTACTTATATAGGAGAAAGGGATTCAGGTAGCAGAGACAGGGAAAACATTTAATAAGCAATTAGTGTATGCCAGGCACAGTGCTGGGTGCTGAGGCTGCAAATACAAGCCAGTAAGAGAACCCCTGCTCTATTTGGTGAGTCCTCCCAAATGTACTAGATGAGATCGCTTGAGGCAGACCATTGTCAGAGGGGTGTACAGCCTGGGGGTGTGCTTGCTGGTCTTTTGTCAGGGTGGCATGGGGAGCTCCTCTCATTGGCCTGTGGGGACTGAGGCTGCATTGAAGAGGACTGGTAGCTGAGAGACAGCTGACAGACTCTTGCCGAAGGCCCTTCTGCCTTCTGAAGCCCAGGAGTGAGCCAGGCTCTTTTCTCCCCACAGCCCACACTTTCTCTCTCTTTGGCCTTCTACCAATGGGAGAGGGCATTTTTTCTCTACTATCGCAACTTGAAGCAGAAGCACATGGCAATGAAGGACACGCTTGCCCGCTGGAGTCCCCAAACCAAACTTCCTAATTCCTAATTGTGTTTTTTCTATTTCCTATCCACTACATTGACCACCATCTCCCTTCAGACCCAAGCATTTATTAAACAACTACTATCCCTTAGTCTAGTCTAGTCTCAGTCTCAGTCACTTATTTTATAGATGAAGAAACTGGGAGTTAGAGAGAGGTTAAGTGATGTGCCTAAGTAAGAATCCAGATCCCTGAGCCCAGGTTACCTTCATCTACTCTGTATATGTCATCTATCACCCAGTTGTTTACATGTATTCTCCCCCTCCAACTTGAATGCAAGCTGATTGAGAGAAGGGACTATTCTTTGTCCTATTTGATATCCCTAGACAGAGCCTGACACATAGTAGCCACTTAACAAAGGCTTGGTGATTGACTTACAAATCCAGTGCTCTCTCTGTTTTTTCATACTTTGGCTTAATTCTGCCATCTAGAGTGAAGGGCAAGTCTAAATCCTTTCAAGTACGTAAGATCATCTATCTGGACCTGGAAAATATGTCTTAGAGATAGGGAAACTGAGGACCAAGGAAATTAAGTGACTTGGTCAAGGTTATGCAGATTGTAAGCAGCAGAAGCAGGATTTGCACTCAGGTCCTCTGACTATAGTCAATGCTCTACAATCCTACAAAGTCTCCTGTTCTCCAGATTAAATTCTTCCTACTGGTTTTCATATGATATGATCCCAAGACTCTCTACCCTCCTGATTGCCCTTTGGTACTCTCTAGCTCATAAATGTGCCTGCATCTCTCCCTTCCCTAATGCTCCAACCATCCTGTCAAGTGGTGACAATGCCTGACCTTGAGCAGGACTGTCTACTTTCATATGCATTAAGTCATCTGGGTCCATTGATGCTCATGTGACATCCCCCATTGGGGGATGGGAGGAATAGTCAATAAAAATATTAGAAAGCATTTGGTAACTTATTAAAGGTTTATTAGCAACAGCAACAATAATCCATTGTGGAGATAAACCTCCAGCCAAATAGCCCTGGACAATTTTAAAAGATTCCACCTGAAAGAAATTGGAATGACAATTTGTTAATACCCTCTTTCCTCCCTCTCTCTCCAATTATGTTCCGTCTTTTCAAAGACTCTTACTCTGGAATGGACCCTGGGAGGCGAGAGGTTCCAGAGTCTGCACAGGGGTGGCCGCGTTTCCCCAGCCTGCTTTTGCAGAAGGAGACACCAGAGTTTATTAAAATTTCATTGCCTTAGGTCTCCCGCAGGAAGCATTCGGCATGTTGTTAACTGCTTCTTGACCTTGGAGGGCATTTCCTGAGCCGATTTCTCTTGAAGGGACCTCCACTTCTCTTACCCCTGGCAAGGAAATAGTCCCTCCCTAAGTGGGCTCCCATCCATTTAACAGTCCTAAAGTGGAGTCCACAAGGTAGGAGGTCAAAAAAAAAAAAACAACCCATCTCTGTGGAGGTACCCTTGTTCTCTACAAAATGGTCATACTCTTAATGTCATCTCCCTTAGTACTGTAAGAGCCATCAAGCTCTCCTTCTTTCTGGTGGCCTGACTTATCAGTTGGTCAGTCAACAAACATTTATTGAGTGCTGCTATAAGTGCTGGCTTTGCTGGCTCTCACCTACACCCTGGCTGAGTCTGCATCCTGACCTAATGAGGTTCACCAGAATTTAGGGCAGGTTATTGTTCAGTCATTTTTCAGTCATGTCCGACTTGTCATGACCCCATTTGGGGTTTTCTTGGCAGAGATACTAGAGTGGTTTACCATTTCTTTCTCCAGCAGATTTGACAGATGAGGAAACTGAGGCAAATAGGGTGAATCCTACCTCAGACCCTAGCTATATGACCCTAAGCAAATCACTTCACCTCTCTGGGCCTCAGTTTTCACATTTGCAAAGTGAGGAGATTGAACCAGAGGACCTCTGAAGTCCCTTCCAACCCTACACCGATGCTCCTACCACGCCCTGGAGGATTCAGAAATTCGGGTGTCCCACTGCCCTGGTCGTGGCTAAAGTGGGATTCCTTCCTGTTAAGTCTTTCACAGAATATGATAGAAGGGACCTCAGAGACCAGTCACCCCAGAATGCGTTCTATCATAAAGGAAACAAATATTCATGCCCATTCTCTGGAAGACCTGCAAGGAGGAGGGAGCTAGGAGTCCCTGAAATAGCATGTTGCTCCTTTTCCTTTAAGAAACAAACCATTTTTAATTAATCAATTAATTTTTTGAGCCAGGTTTTCCTAACTCAGCCAGGATGGGAGATCAGGGGCCACTCGTGACCCAACCTCACTGCTGGGGACCTCTGCTCCATTTCTGACTTGGGCCTGTTTAGCCCTTCTTAGGCAGCCCAATGCTCTCCCATTTTGGGGATTGCTGTACGTGCTGGACTTGGGGCAGACACCCCACAGGCTGTAGCCCTACTGCAGCTGAAGAGATCGATGGACCTCAGCCTCCGCCAACAGCAGAGATTATAGGGGAGCGCCACCACACCCTGCTCTCCTTTTTCTTAAATAAATTAAAAAAAAATAACTACATTCTGTTTTGAAACAGCAGATACTTCCTAATAAACAGCCAGACAGTTTCCTTCCACAATGTGTATTCTTACCACATCGTCTATCAGTGTAATTGTGGCTGATGGGACTTGTCCCAGTTCCATTTTTGTAAATCATTTCTTGTTAACAGAGAAGAAGCATGTGTCTGAGGCTGGATTGTAACTCAGGTCTTTCTGACTCCAAGACCAGTGCTCTATCCACTACAAAATCACTAAGTAAGTCCTCCCTAATTTTAAAGAAGAGAAGAGGGGTGGAGTAGTGGGTAGACAGCTGACCTCTGCGTCATATATTGTCTGAGTGACCCTGGAAAGTTTCAGTCTCTCAGTGCTTCAGACAAGTCTCTAAAGCCTATAATTTGCAGAGAAGGCATGGACCTGCATTGTTAAAAGGAATTTTCTCACTGGAATTACCCTATGCCAATGAGATCACAGGTCCAATAAAAAAAAAGTCAAAATTGAAAATAAAATTGTTTAGAGATGCACTTAGGGCCATTAAAAATTAATATGGGTGTCAACACAGTAAGAGAGAGAAGGTACTGGAAGTATCCCAAGTTCTTAGCTTAATCTCCCACTTGAGTTAGGCAGAATAAACAGAGGACTAAGCCTTAAGGAAGATGCATGGGAAACATGAGAACTTGGAGGAATTTGCTTTGCTGTTGTCAGGACCAACCTCTTTCTCCAAACAGAAAACAAGATGGAGGGACTTGGTCTTACTGTGCAGTGGAATCTTTTTTGTTTTTTTCCTTGTTTTAATTGCAACAGAGATAATAGTGCTTTTAAGAGGGCTCTAGAGGTCTCCCAATTTTGAGTGCCTGGCAATACTCAATGCTTGTTGAATTAGTGGATGTATGGATAGATAGGTGGATGAATGAATGGATAAATGGATGGACGAATGGTCGTTAACTTCCTGCTAGACTAATGAAGATAGACAAGTAAGGTGGCTTTAAGGACTCCCCCAAAGCCTTTGTGAGATGTCTCCATAGGTATGGGACTACTGATGACCTGGCACCGATCTGACCCAAAGACATATGTGACTTTTGTCCCATGTATCTTTGCTTAGAATTTTCTTGATCAACAAGTATTTATTAAGCACTTATTATGTGTTAATGTTTCTACTTGGCACAGGGATACAGACAAAAGTTAAGCTTACGTTCTAGAGAGAGAGAACATACACATAAATAGGTACATACAAGATACATAGATGCAAGGTAGCCTTCGAGGGGAAGGCATTCATAGCTGGGGGCACTGGAAAAGGTCTCTTGCAGAAGGCGTGATTTCAGCCAAATCTTGAAGGAACCAGGGATTTCAGGGGCAGAGGAGAGGAAGGATGGGGGACTCCAGGGATGGGGGCTAGCCTGCTCAAAGGCATAGAAATGGGAGGTGGGCCCTCACATTCAGACTCTGAGCACAGCACAATTAGTCTTTCCCCTGAAGGCTGTTACCATTCATCAGCTCATAATGTAGCTTACTGTCCTGGGTTTGCTGACTCAGCCATACAGCACTTCATGAGTCTTCCCACATTTCTCTGAACTCATCTTCACTGATTTGTAGCATGCAATGAGGGCACATTGCGTCTGGGGCTCGTGCCGAGGCTCCTTGCATCTGCAGGCCTTTGTCCCTAACATTCTCCTCACCCTTAGCAGCTGGCCCTCGTTCCCTTCCCTAGAGGACCAGCTCTCTAATAACTGGCTTATGGGGGACAGCTCTGAAGCCTCCTCTTCTCAATGGCGGGCATTTCATAGCACTTTGAAGTTTACAGAATACTGTTACGTTGACTCATTTGAGCCTCATCACGACCCTGAGCAGTAGGTGGTATTATTGTCTAAATTTTACAGACTAGAAACCTGAGGCTGAGAGGGGGTAAGTGTCTCACCAGAGGTCAAACAGCAAGTTAAGTGTCTGAGGAAGAATTCGAATTCAGACTTTTTTCACCCCACATCCAGCATTCTACCCAATGTGCCACCTAGATTGTCTGAGGAGTTCTTTTGCATGCCAGTTCCCCAACTCTAATTTCTTCATTTATTTTTCTTTGTCTCTGTGTCTTCTGCATCTCTGTCTTTCTCAGCCTCTATCTTACCTGTCTCTTTGTCTTTGTCTCTCTCTCTCTCTCTCTCTCTCTCTCTCTCTCTCTCTCTCACACACACACACACACACACACACACACACACACACACACACCTAATCTCCCCAGGGGGAGAATTAGCTCCACTTTCACCTTTTGAGTACTTATCTCTCTTCCATTCCACACAGGCAGATAGCAAATTATGACCCTTTACATCCGAGCTCCCCTACAGAAGGGCCAGTGTGTCTTTTGCTGATATCAGCACTTCCCACTGGGTCTGGGGGTTCCAGGAGTTAAACACTCCACTTTCTCTAATAGTCCCTCCATCCCCCTTCCTGCTTGGTAGAATTAATGCAATTACAAAGGCCTATTTCTTGAAACGCCTAGAAAAAAGAAGGGAGAAGTTTGCCTTCTTCATGGTGATGCTGATGGCTTCCTTGAGAAAGGTACAATTCCCACTGCAGTTTCTAGAACACTGAATAGAAAACAAACCGTTTTCAGCTTGTTAGATTAAAGAGCTCAAGATCAGGGGGAAAAGTACCCTTACCTCGGAGGATTGTTACTGCTGAGCAAAATCCTTCCTTTGACATTTTCTCAAGTCTTACCACTATTGATGAAGGGAAAGCTCACTTGCCAGGAGTCAGTCAAAGGCATAGATTCACAAATGTTGGGACTGGAAGAGGTCTTGGAAACCACCTACTCCAACACCGTATACTTCTCCCTCTCCTATTTTATTTATTTTCATGAACCTGGTGTCTAAAAGGGTTAACTGATTTGTGTAAGAGCACAGCATGAGTTAGTGGCAGAGAGGCAGTGTGGAGGAATGGTTAGGGTGCTGGGCTTCAAGTCAGAAAGGCCTGCTTCCAATTGCTATGCACTAGGCTAGGGGTGAGGATCCTGTGGCCTCGAGGCCACATATGGCCTTCTAGGTCCTTGGGTGTGGCCTTTAGACTGAGTCCAAGTTTTATAGAACAAATCCTTTTATTAAGGGGATTTGTTCTATGAAGTTTGGATTCAGTCAAAGAGCTATACCCGAGGACCTAGAGGGCCACTTGTGGCCTTGAGGCTGCAGGTTCCCCACCCCTGCACTAGGCTTAGCTGGCAACTCACTATCCCACCCTGTCTCGGTTATAAAATGAGGGATTTAGATTCCATAGCCTCCAAGATCCTTAACAGTTCTAAATCTCTACTCCTAGGATTCCAGTGACCCAACAGTGACAGCACCTTCAGGGGGCGTGTGACAGCCCCAAATGCAACTGGAATCTGTAAAATCGAAAGCATCCTGTGCCCTGGATTCTCCTGCAAGAGTGGGCGCGGCTGAAGCTGCTTTCCTGGAGGAGAAGAGAATTGAGCCTACATGGATTTAGTGAATACAGTAATAGATGTTAGTGACTCTATTAGCTGGCCCTGCAGAGAAGGGAAAGTGGGGAGATCAAATGAGTCCTGAGAAAAAGGAATCTAAGAATTGGTTAATCAATTGATAAGCATTTATTAAGCACCTACTATGTGCCCAAGTGCAGTCTGGTGCATGCTGTTCAGTTGTTTCACTTGTGTCTGGCTCTTCATGACCCCATTTGGGGTTTTCTTGGCAAAGATACTAAAGTGGTTGGCCATTTCCTTCTCCAGCTCATTTCACAGATGGGAAAACTGAGGTAAACACAGTTAAGTGACTTGCCCACGCTCACACAACTAGTAAGTGTCTGAGGCCGGATTTGAACTCAGGAAGGTGAGTCTTCCCGACTTAGGGCTGGCACTCTACTGCACCACCTAGCTGTCATAGTAGGTGCTTAATAAATGTTGATTGACTAACTGGGTATACAAAGACAGAAATGAGAGAATCCCTGTCCTCAAAGAGCTTACATTCCATCAGGAAAGACAATATCTGTGTAACGGAGGGACTGATCAAGGAGGCCCTGTCTTCACAACATGCTCAGATTTGCTCTTCCTGGTGGGCCAGAGCTTACACAATCTTCTTGGTCTCCTGCCAACCCAGCATGTGGAACTTCAGAAGCTGGTTCTGGCCATGATGACTCGGGGTAAGTACTAGCGGATGATGAATGCCTTCTAACTGGCTTCAGAGCCAGAAGGTCTGGGGACTCAGGAGGCACTGAGCCAGAACTGAGTTTGCTTACAAGAATCAATAAACCCTTCCCTCAGCCCTTTTTGCACTATTCCTTCCTGGCAGAGAGCAAGGCATGATCCACTAGGAACTCCTCCATTTGGGAGGGCAGCAGCTGTCTAATCTCTCACCTGGCCACCACCTACCTGGCAATACACGGCACCACTTGTGTGTTCATTCCTTCTTGATCTTAGGTGAAGGGGTATCCTGAGAGAGGATAGTCTGGGGACTAGTGGGACCAGAAAACCCCAAAAGCCATTGAAGGACCAACTTCAGCTAGCAACAGCAGCAGCCAAAGAGACAGCTGAGGGACCTACTTGACCTAGTCCATAGTGGACTGACCCATCCACTGAGATCTTGAGCCCTCCGAGAGCCAGCCCAGCTGAGCAAGGGAGTAATTCATCCACTGCCAACCCCTGAAGTAAACTTTAATAGTAATAATGATAATAGTAATGATAATAATCATGATAATACAAAATAACAGCTTGGATGTATATAGTGCTTTAAGGTTGGCAAAGCACTTTACAAATAATATCTCATTTTATCCTCACAACAACCCTGAGAGGTGACTGTTCCCATTTTACTGATGAGGAAACAGAGGCAAACAAGAGACCAAGTGACTTGCCCAAAATCACATAGTTAGTTGGTATCTGAGGGCTTTCTGACTCCAGGTCCAGTGTTCTATCCCACTGCACCAGCTAGTTGCCTCTAGATTTGTCAACTTGGTTAGGACTCAATGAAGGGGTAAAGGACTCCCAGAGCCAGGAGTATTGAGGTACCTTTCAGACCCAGGTAGTCTCTACCCTTGTGCCTGCCAACCTTTGTACTTTAAGTTTGAGCTCACTCTCTTCAGTGATCACATGTGTGTGTGAGTGTGTGTGTGTGTGTTTGTGTGAGTGTGTGTGTGTGTGTGTGTGTGTGTGTGTGTGAAGGGGAAAGGGTAGCTTCCACTTTGGAAGATTGCTTTTTAACTATTGTTCTTCCTCCGCCTTCTTAGTAACTACCTTTTTTAAAAATCTCATTGATGTCAATGGGTTGATCAATATCAAGGAACATACTGGATGGGGGCTTTTGAACAACAGAACTAGAAATCTCAATCCCTCAGGGTTACCCCCTCATGCTTCAAGGGGAGAAGTAGTCAGTTGTCCTCTGGGAGCCAGGTGGGATGTTACATATACATATAGAAATATATGCAGAATATATATAAAGTGAGGGCAGGAGGAGATGTGTGTCTCTGAGAGGCCAGCAAAAGCTGAACATCTGCAGAAGCAGAGATATTAAAAGGCAAAGGGCTAAGCCTGAAAATGCTAAATGACTTTTGCTCCCCTGGAAAGACTGGAGGCTAAAATCCTTTAATGGCATGTGAAGAGACCAGAAAGTCCTTGCATGTTCTTCCCAGACCAGGATGCATTCTCACTTTCATCCCTTGTCACTCATCCACATAAGATTCCCAAAGGAATATAGGCAATGAAAATGACTGAACTGAAATGAATCACCCTAAGGCAGCACGGAGTGATTTACAGTGGGAAAAGGCTTTGGAGCTAGGAAAACTTTGTCCTTTCATCTCTTGCCTGGAGGTGACAAATAGCTTGAGAACTGAGGCTCTGAGGGATCAAACAGAAAAGTCTGCTGTTCCTAAACTGAGGATCTCTACTCCAGCTGAAAAGCCTCAGTACCATCCCGGTCAAAGACAGAGCAGAAACTCACCCTAGCCAGTGGCCAAAGCTGCAAAGGAGACTGCAGCTGTCCCTCTCAGAGAGAGCCTAGGATCAACCCCTCAGGCAGAGACAACCTGGGGGATGGTAAACTGTGCCCCAGACCCTGTGGAAGCATCCAGGACTTGTGGTGGGAGACGGAGGAACAGAGAAAAAGCCACCAATGTGAGGTGGTCATCCAGTGGTGTATGTAATGAGTACAAACAATGGCCTCATTAGCCATTACATTACAAAATTGCATTTTAAAATACAGTTTTATTTTATTTAAAAGTGTAAAAACCGTTCTTTTCTCATGGATCTACAAGCCCTCTGTAATTTGCCAACCCCTCATTTAAGTCCAGTCCCCTCATTTTATGGTAGAGGAAACCAAGGCTCTGAGTCTTCTGGGAATTAGAGGGAGGAAGAAGGGAAGGAAGTGTGTGCCTGGCACTGTGCTAAGCACTTTAGAAGTATTGTCTCATTTAGTCCTCACAACAACCCTGGGAGGTAGGTGTGATTATTATACACATTATACAGATGAGGAAACCAAAGCAGTCAGTGGTTACAAGACTTGCCCCAAGTCACATTAATAAGGCCAAAGTCTCTAATGAGTATTTGAGGCTTTGAACCCACACTCAGGTCTTCTTGCCTCCAGGAGGAGCGCTCCATCCACTGTGCCACCAACAACCCTACAGCATTCTTGGTAAATTCCTGGGAATCACATTTCTAAAGAGACAAAGAAAACTAGAAAACAGCCGAGATAGACGCCACTAGAACAATCTTCCTGCCTTGATTCAAACCTCACATGGCTGTTAATCATTCAGTCAATATCTATTAAGCACCTACTACGTGCCAGGAACTGTGCCAAGCAACAGGGATACAAACAGAGGCAAAAGTCATGGCTCACTGTCATCCATGAGATTATGTCCAAACTCTTGACCCAGGAGGCCCTCCACAGTCAGGCCCCACCTTGGGCATCCCCCCATTTCAATGACTCCTCCTCCAAGCCACCCCTCTCCTCTACCTGCCCCAGCTGCCTCACCGTCTCCATTGCTGGCCAAGATGGCTCCAGTCTCTGGGCCTTTCCTTATACTCTTATTATTACCCGTCATTAGTACTCTCATTTTTTTCCCCAAGATTCTTGATTTTTTGAGAGTGTACAACCCTAAGTCATCATGGCCAAAACCAGCTTCTGAAGTTAGAGTTTGACTGCCCACAGGCAGACAATATTGTGCACCCACTGGCCCACCAGGAAGGGCAAATCCAAGCATGCTGTATATTCACCCTTAATATGTAAGTTATCTAACCATGCACATGTAACTATAAATTCACTTTTTAAATACACAGTTTTATAGATTTTTATCATCATATGACTAGAACAACTTTCCTGGTACAACATGTTCTGTGTAGACAAGAGAGGGGAGGCTTGGCATCGGAGGAATCCTTCGGCTCTGTAGCCCTCCGGCAGAGGGCAGATTTTGTGGCTGGGGGCCCTGGTAAAGAGCCCTACAGGTGTCTCTCTCTGAGTAATCTTGGCCAAGTCATCCTTCCTGGGCTTCAGTGTCAAACAAGGAAAGGGAGCGAACTGCATCAGATTGCCTTCAGGCCTTTTCTTGTTCTAAATCTCCTGCTGAAGAGCATCTAATGCAACTAATCCCTTAACTAGTTGTGACTCTAAGTCTCTTAACCCTGAGTTTTAATTTCCTACTCTGTGAAACAAGGAGGAGGGTCTTCTAGCTCTAAGATCCTAAGAGATTCTAACTTTAGCTCTGCCCCTAACCAGCTCTGACTTTAGATAAGTCACCCCCGAGCCTCAGTTTCCTGCTCTGGAAAATGAGAAGAGCTGAATTTTAAGCAACTGAATCACTTAACCCCTGAACCTCAGTTTTCTGCTCTGGAAAATGGCCATAAAGATATTTTTCCTTTTTTGCAGGGCAAGACTGTAGGGAGGAGAGTAGGAGAGCATAGATGTAAGAACGCTGGACAGCCGAAAGTGTTGTACAAAAAGCACATGGCATTAATGTGGTATGTGAAAACAGACAGCCTCCTGCCTGAATGAGCTGCTACACGGCAGCTTCGAGAATTCCAGGGGAAACCTCGAGCAAAGCACGGCTCTGGTCAAAGATTTGAGCCCTTCCCTGTCTTTGAGTATACGGAATAGGTGTGTCCTTCAGCAATTTATTGCAGTTAAGTATCAAATTCACTTTTGTTGTGTGTTTACCTTGGGTTTTCAAAATGTCATCTCCCTCCCAGTGCCTTTGCACAGGCTGTCCCTCATGCCAGGGATGCTCTCTCCTCACCTCCACCGCTTAGAATCTCTTCCTTCAAGTCTCCTTAGTCTTTTTCCATAGTGTGGTCTACTCATTTATAGCAAACAATCTCTCCGAAAAACCAGTTTGTCTTTCCCCATCAGCTTTTCTTTCTCTGGAGACAAAATCCATGATGAAAATACAGAGAGCCGATGAGCAAGAATCCAGCTTTGCCTTGCGCCCTCTTTCTGCTGATCACACTCTCTTCCTGGTCACTCTCTCCTCTCTGTGTGACCACTTCTCAGCCTCCTTCAATGTTTCTTCATGAGAATCACACCCACTACCCACGGGAATCTCCAAGGTTCTTTCCTGGGGCCTCTTTTCTCTCTCTCTATCTCTTTAGCTGATCTCCTCAGCTCCCAGGGTTCCTTATCATTTCTACACAGAGATGTCTGAAACTTGACAAGTCTAAACCACATCTCATTATCTTTCCCTCCAAAAACATGCCCATTCTCTGAACTTCCCCATTACTACCAGGGATCCCCCCCCTCCTTCTAGTCACCCAAGCTGGCAATCTCACTGTGACGCTGGACTTTTCACTCCCACTCAGCCACATAGCCAAGCCATTGCCCAATGCTCTTTCTGTCTCGTGTATAAATCCTCTGCTCCCCACTCCCACCAACACCTCATCACCTCTCACTTAGACTACTGCCATAGCCTTCTAATTAATCTCCCTGACTTAGATCTTTTCCTAGACCAATCCATCCTACACTCAGCTGACAGGTGATTTTTCTACAGTATAGGTCTGACTATGTCCCCACTCCCCTTCCCTCTCCATGAGCTCCAGGGGCTCTCTGTTGCTTCCAGAATCAAATATAAAATCCTTTGATTGGATTTTGAAAGCCCTCAATAACCTGGCCCTTTTCTGCCTTTATAGGCTTCTCAAGCTTGACCTTTTTACTTCCCTCCATACACTCCCTGATTCAATGACCATGACCAATCTGAAGTTTCTCAAGCCTGATCCTACATCTCCCATCTCCGAGCCTTTGCACAGGCTGTGCCCCATGCCTAGAATGCTTTTACCCTTCATCTCTGCTTCTAGCTTTCCCTGGCTTCCTTCAAGATTCAGCTCAGACCTCTTATTTACTAATGGCTTCCCTTCCCTCATGACCTTCTATCTAATCTGGGTAGATCTTGTACATTTCTGTTTATTTGCATATTTCTCTCATGGTTGATGATTGTGAGCTCCTCTATTTTGCATAATGCCTGGCACATAGTAATCCCTTGATAAATAACAAATACTTGTTGACTGACTGACTGGCTAAAGAGAAACTAGAAACTACCAAAGTTAAGTGATGCCGAGAGGGGAAGAAAGTGCAGAGGGGATAATTTCACCAGGTCCCAGTGCAGCAGCAATTTCTATCCAGGGAGATCAATCCTTAAGTGGGTCAGGGAGCTATGCAAGGTTCCAACTGCTCATAATTATCTTCACTTTAGAGCAGCAGTGACTGGGCAGCAGCAGCAACAGCACTCTTCCCTTTCAATTGATTGGCAGATGACCCTGCATATGGCCATACCTCAGGACTCCAGAATTTCAAGGCTTACCCCCATCCCTTGTAGCTTCCACCTCCCACAGTCCTTTAGTCCCTTCTGCCTGGGAAAACGACATTTCCTGTCATCCCCCTGCTGAAAAGGGGTTACACAGTAAATTGGATTAGTGCAGTAGATAGAGCACTGGACTTGAAATTATGAAGTCCAAGATTTAAATCCTGCCTCGGATGCTTACTAGCTGTGTGAGATAAGCACTGGATTTGTGATTTTGCCGGTAAAGGGAATGCCGATGTCAGGTGAAGAAACTCTACCAGGGCAAGCTGGCGCCTTCTCTGCAACACGTAGTCTTAGAGAGTTGCCTGGGGGCACTTAGAAGCTAAGCGGTTGACACAGTCGAAGGTGACACAGTCAGGATGAGCCAGATGAGAGCATGAAATCCACACCTGGATTCAAGGCCAGATCTCTAGCATTATTCCATACTGTCAGTAAATCACTCAGATTTCTCTGGGCTTCAGTTTCCTCATCTGTAAACATGAGGGGGTTGGATTCTATGACTTTCAAGTCCCCTTCTAGTTCAAAACTGATGATCCCATGATCTCAACAAACTTTGTTGATCTTCCTTGAAGCATCCACAAGGTTTAAGATAAAGCAGAATCAAGGAAATTAAGCTCAACAGCAAAAACATCAAGTTAGCAAAGCAGGCAGCCTCAATTTCCTTCCCAAACCTTCAGGCACCCTGGTCATCAGAAGCCCATTTATCTTTCTAAAAATTTATTTAGAATAGCATTCAATACTTTAACTGAAGAAATATTTCCCACCAAATGATTGATGATTGAGAAATAGATCAAGACATTTTTTCTTCATCAGTCACCTGGTAATAGGCCTTTTGACATGTGGTGTGTTCCTTGGACGGTAAGTCTAAGATCTGTCCCCAGGTCTGGGCTTGAAGTCTTCCTGCCTTGGGAGGCCCTAGCAGAGCTGGCATAGATAGCCTTCTAGACCCCAGGGCTACTCCCACCCCACAGTGAGGCCTCAGAGTCTGGATTGGCAGCAAGGTTAAAGAAGGGCCTTCTGAGTGGGAGGACAGGATGTGCGAAGACATCTTGATGTGTGTGAGTAACCAAATCTTGTGGTTTCGAATACTGGAAATCAGGTGACCCCATATTCTGTCCCCCACACCAGCACTGACTCATTGCTTAACTTGGGGTCAGTCGCCTCCCTTTCTGTTTTATTTTCTCTTTAAGTGGAGATAAGAATATGATACACAAGGCCCCATTGACTTCTAGAATCTAGGATTCTATGACCCCCTCGATTCTTGAGGAACTGAAAAAATGGCTTCATATCCTTTTGGCCAACTCATCCCTTCTAATGAAGTCTTCCTATATGAACTTATGGGGGAAGGCTTGGGGTGGGATGGGGAGCAAGGACCAGGGCTGAGCTCCCGTGAGCGAATTTCTGGTGCTTACTTAGCTATCTCATAGGGAAAGATAAGCTATTATGTAGAAAGCACTTAGAAGTCTCCAGGGGGGGAAAGAGACACAATTTCAAAAGGTTATGATTAGAGAATAATACATTCTGAAAGTTTCAGGTGGTGAAAGCAGGGATGAGACTAAAGGAATCTGCAAACATTTTAGAATCAGAAGATCATAAATTTAGCCCAAAGTCTTCATATTAGAGTTGAGGAAACTGAGGCAAGCGATTTGTCCAAGGTCACATAGGAACTAAGTGGCAGGGTGTCTGGCACCCAATTCAACGCTCTGTCCTCTGTTTCCCCTACGCCATTGGTTAAGTACATAAGAAAAAACAGTAGAAGGCAAACAAATCCTTGCTCTCAGGGAGCTCAGAATCCAGGAGAGACAAAGCATGACGTCTTGGGGAAGAGAGAAATGGGGGAGGGAGAGGGGAAGGGTAAGAGAGATCTGTTAAGGCTGAGGCTTCGATTGCGCCTTAACAGAAAAGAAGGACGTAGAAAAACAGGACAGAGAGGCCTCTCGAAGCCAGAGAATAATAGAGCGTCCAGGGAGGGGGCAATCGCAGAAAACCAGCCAGATTTCAAACCTCTTTTGAGCCTACCTTGTCTCATTTAAGGGTTTTTTTCTTCCCTACTTATCTATTCTATTATTGGGTTACTGTTGTTGTTGATGATGTTTTTTTAACTGGGACAATTAACTCTTCTGTCTCATGTAGTTTTATTATGATTTCTTGAAATATAGCTCTGAAAAACCAGGCTTTGATTAAGCCCATTGGGATTCAATGGAGCTAGCCGACCATGCCTCTGGCTCTCACTGATTGGCCAAAGCTAGGCCCCAGCCCAAGCCTCACTGGCTGATTGTTTGGGTTTTGATGGCTCAGAGTGAGTGCAAACAGCGATTGTTTCTCTTCTGGCCAGAAGTCTGAGGACCTTCCTCTCCCTGACTGATTCTTTTGTGAAAGCATCTTTTGCTTCAATTCTTACCTAGCCTTTAATTAGCGATTGGGTGTTGCCTCAGACAAATTGAAACCTGGGCAAGATCTCAGCTTAAAAAGGCCAAGGTCTCCCACTGTTTCAAGGTCATCGCCACTCAACCTGACCTAGGTCTTGCCCCTGGACTCTGGTGACTGGAGGAGAGAGTGAGGCTGACGTCTCTGCACAGCTCTGCCTCACTTAATTCCAATTCACTTTCAAGTCAAGACATCACCTTCCTGATGTCTTTGGTCCTCTCTGAGAATGAAGGAGGAGGAACAACGTCTCATTTGAGTAGGGAGCTGTTGACACTTCCTGAACTGGGGAGTGACATCATTAGGAAGTCAAGTTGAAAAGCATTTATTAATTACTATTTGTCAGGCACTGTGCTAATCCCTGGGGATACAAATGCAAGGGAGAAAAAAGACAGTTCCTGCCCTCAAGGAGCTTACATTTTAATGAAGGAAGGTAATGCCCAAAGGACAGTTAGGTGGCCCAGTGGATAGAGCACCAGATCAAAAGTCAGGAAGATATGAGTTCAAATCCAGCCTCAGACCTTACTAGTGCGTGACCTGGGCAAGTCACTCAACCTCATTTGCCTCCGTTTCCTCGTCTGTCAAATGAGCTGGAGAAGAAATGGCAAACCACACCAGTATTTTTGACAAAAAAATACCAAATGGGGTCAAGAAGAGTTGGACGTGATTAAAATGAATGAGCAACATGAAACGTACAAAAGGGATTGGAAAACTGGTGATGGGGGAAGGTACTGTAGTACATAGTGGCAAAGCCTGGAGCATGAGGGATCACTGGTCTGGAGGCTCTTCCTCCAGATGGAGGTTCAGGGAAGATCTCACCACTGGAAAGAAGATAATTTTATCAATTAGGTGAAGTATTGATTGGAGAGAGAGACTAGAGGCAGTTAAGACTAGTGAGAAGATGATAATTGACCAGGCTGGAGGCCACGAGGGACTCAACCATGTGAGGGATGGATATGAAAGCTATTGTTGAGACAGAATCAGTAAGACTTGGAAATCTCTTGGATATGGTAATGAGAGAGGCAAGAGTTGAGGTTGACTCTAACACTGGCAATCTATGGTGGTCACCTCAACAGAAATAGAGTTGGGAAGAAGGGTAGGGTTAGGGAAAGCTGATGAATTCCATTTGGAATAGTTGAATTTGGGATATCAATGAGACACCCTCAGGTTGGGGTGTCTAGCATGAAGTGTGTCATTTCTTCCTTAGATAACTATCACTCCAGCTGTAAAATTTTACTGATGGATGATGTTCAGGCTTTTTTTTTTAATCATGGCTTTCAGATAGTCCAATAATTTTTAAATTCTCTCTCCTGGATCTATTTTCCAGGTCAGTTGTTTTTCCAATGAGATATTTCACGTTGTTTTCTAATTTTTCATTCTTTTGGATTTGTTTTACAGTGTCTTGATTTCTCATAAAGTCACTAGCTTCTAATTGCTCTACTCTTAATTTTTAAGGAAGTATTTTCTTCAGTAATCTTTTGGACTTCCTTTTCCATTTGTCCAATTTTGCTCTTTAGGGCATTCTTTTCTTCATTGGCTTTTTGGACCTCTTTTACCATTTGGGTTAGGCTATTTTTTAAGGTGTTATTTTCTTCAGTATTTTTTTGGGTCTCCTTTAGCAAGCTGTTAACTTGCTTTTCATGATTTCCTTGCATCACTCTCATTTCTCTTCCCAGTTTTTCCTCTACTTCTCTTACTTGCTTCTCAAAATCCCTTTTGAGGTCTTCCAAGGCCTCGGACTGATTCATATTTTTCTTGGAAGTTTTGGATGTAGGAGCTTTGACTTTGTTTTCTTCTTCTGGTTGTATGTTTTGATCTGCTTTGTCACCAAAGTAAGATAATATAGTCTGACTCTTTTTGTGCTGCTTGCTCATGATCCCAACCAATTACTTGAGTTTTAAACTCTTTGTTAAGGTAGGAGTCTGTTTCCAATGTGGAGAATGTACTGTCCCAAGCTTTGGGGGTTTGTACAGTTGTTTTCAGAGATACTTCTAGGGACCTGAAAATTGTCATCTTTCAAGAAATTATCAAGGAAAACTGCCCTGATATTTTAGAACCAGAGGGCAAAATAGAAATTGAAAGAATACACCGATCTCCTCCTGAAAGAGATCCCCAAAGGAAAACTCCTAGGAATATTGTAGCCAAATTCCAGAGTTCCCAGGTCAGGGAGAAAATATTACAAGCAGCCAAAAAGAAACAATTCAAGTATTGTGGAGACACAATCAGGATAACACAAGATTTAGCTGCTTCTACATTAAGGGCATGGAATATAATATTCTGGAGGGCAAAGGAGATAGGATTACAACCAAGAATCACCTACCCAGCAAAACTGAGTATAATTCTTCAAGGGAAAAAATGGTCATTCAGTGAAGTAGAGGACTTTCAAGCATTCTTGATGAAAAGACCAGAGCTGAAAAGAAAATTTGACTTTCAAATACAAGACTCAAGTGGAACATGAAGAGGTAAACAGGAAAGAGAAATCATAAGAGACTTATTAAGGTTGAACTGTTTACATTCCTACATGGAAAGATGATATTTGTAACTCATGAGACCTTTGTCAATATTAGGGTAGTTGGAGGGAAAAAATTATATGTATGTATAGATAGATAGATAGATAGATAGATAGATAGATAGATAGATAGATAGACAGATGGATAGATAGATAGAGGGCACAGGGTGAGTTGAAGATGAAGGGGTCATATCTGGAGAATAAAATTAAGGGGTGAGAGAGAGATACTAGGAGAAGGAGAAAGGGAAAGGTAGAACGGGGTAAATTATCTCACAGAAAAAAACAGAAAAGAAAAGGCTCTTACAGTGGAGGGGAACAGGGGAAAGGTGAGAGGAAATGAGTGAATCTTATTCTCATAGGATTTGACTTAAGGAGGGTATAACATACACACTCAATTGGGTATGGAAATCTGTCTTACCCTACAGGAAAATAGGAGGGGAAGGGGACAAGAGAGTAGGGGGATGATAGAGAGGAGGGCAGATTGGGAAAGGGGGTAATCAGAAGCAAATACTTCTGAGGAGGGACAGGGTCAAAAGAAAGAATAGAATAAATGGGGGGGGCAGGATAGGATTAAGGGAAATAGAGTTAGTTTTTCACCGCATGTCTACTATGGAAGTGTTTTGCATAACTGCACAAGTATAGCCTATATTGAATTGCTTGCCTTTTCAATGAGGGTGGGTAGGGAGCGAAGAAGGGAGAAAATTTGGAACCCAAAGTTTAAAAAAACACATGTTTAAAAAAAAATGTTTTCACATGCAACTGGGAAATAAGAAATACAGGAAATGGGGTACAGAAATCTATCCTGCCCTACAGGAAAATAGAAGGGGAAGGGAGGGGTGGAGAGATAGCAGGGAAAGCAGACCAGGTGAAGGGGTATTCAGAATGCATGCCATCTTGGGGTGGGGCAAGGGGTGAGATGGGGTGAAAATTTGGAACTCAAAATCTTGTGGAAGTAAATGTTGAAAACTAAAAATAAAAAAAAAATTAAAAAAAATAAAATTTTACTGATATATCGATTAATGAAAACATGAAGATCCTGGACCTTCTTGCTCTTCTTCCCTCACTCCACCCCGCAACTCCCCCACACCCAGAATTCCATCCTTCACCTCTACTTCCTAGCTTTCCTGGCTTCTTTTAAGACTCAGCTCAAATCCCATTTCCTGAAGGAGCCCTTTCCCAGAGGCTCCCCTCCCCCACTTCCCACTGCTAGTGCCTGTCCTCTGAGATTCCTTTCCATTTACATTCTGTGCACCTAGTAACTGAAATGTTGTTTTCTTCATTAGAAAATAAGCACTTTGAGGGCAGGCAGGCCCTTCATTGTTTCCTCAGAACGTGGCACGGTACTTCATCCACTGCACCACCTATCTGCCCATATTAATAAGCATTCAATTTCTCTCCCTCCCATCTGTTCTAGGATAAGTGATGAGTAAATGCTTGTTGATTGACGGACTGGTCTTCCTCTGCCATCTTCAGCTCCTCTATCTGAAGCCAGAAATGCAATTGCCAGGAGACGATCCAGCTTCCTTCCTCTCCCATGAATTGTTCATCTGGGTGACCAATAGTTACCTCTCTGTCCGGTAGAGGATTTCTACCTCTGGCGATTGCAGGAGAAAGTACTTAGCAAACTTGAAAGGCAGAAGAATCTGAAGACCGGGAAGTCTTTCATCCCTTCAGGCTTTAGCAAGGTACTGAGCTATCCAGGGCTATTTATAATACCTGTGAGAGAGACCAGGTGCTTTGGGGCTTTGAGATCAAAATGAAAGCCACAAACACAAAGATGCAGTTGCTTAACTGCACAGAGAGGAGGTTAGAGGAAATTGAAATATGCCATGGTTTTAGTCACAAAAGTCAGAGAATGGAATGTACGAGCCTATTTAGAAACCTCAGGAGGCAAGTGGATTTTGTGGGCTCTATATGTCATTTTTAAAACACTTTTTTCTGTCTTTCGGGTCATTGTATTTCTGTAATGACCAGAAACCACAGAATGTCACTGACTTTTATTTATCATTCAGGACTTGGTCCCTGAGAGAAATCTCACCTAGATTATGAGCGAGCGGGCAGTTCAGGTTGCTGCTGGGAATCAAGGGTCCTGGCCTGGAGTCCCTGCTTTGCCACTTAGTGGTTGTATGACCTTGGACAAGTCTTTTGTCTTCTCCGAGCTTCAGCTCCCTCATCTGACCAGAGGTTCTCTGAGGTGACTTCCAGCTCCAAATCCTCTGAGAGCAGAGGAGGTGCCTGTACTTTTTATAGGATGCCTCCTGGGAATTGTAAACTGTCAGAGCTGGGAAGGACCTTAGTGGTGAGCCATGGGAATAACAGAGGCTGAGGGGAAGGATGATGGAGTCATTGGCTGGGAGAGGGAATAAGGAGGCAAAGTGGGGCTCCCGCTGCCCAGAGAATGCTGGAAGAAAGCGTGCAATGCAAGAAAGGCTGGGGGGCAGGGTCAAGGGAAACACAGGGAGAGACAAGGAAGATGGCGCTCAGTAGCAGTTGGCAGTCTTGTGCACACAGCCTGGGCTCCCCAAAACCAAACCACGGAGGTAAACCAGGAAAATCAGAATCCTAATGGCTCACATGGACATTTAAGGTTGGCGAAGCCCCAGGCTGGGCTTCCTGGCTCTGGTAGGTGAGTCTTTGTATCACCCTGCTGGGCTTCCACCTTTAAGCCACATGCCCGACGTCTCTTCACCAGGTCCCATGATGGGTCCATGTACCCGTCCCTCTCTCTCCCACTTCTGGCACCCCTCTGTGTGCTGCTTTCCCTTATTAGATGTAAGCTGTCCAAAGGTAGGGACTGCCCTGTTTGTGTATAACTGTATCCCCAGTGCTCAGCACTGGCACATAGTAAATGCTTTGTCTGTCTGTCTGTCTATTTATCTATCTATCTCTCTGTCTATCTTTTCTGTGTATCTCCATTTTTTCTATCTGTCTCTATCTACCTGTCTGTCTCTGTCTGTCTGTCCATCTAAAGTGTTTTACGTGTGTTGTTTAATCATCACAACAACACCCCTGTGAGGCAGGCGCTATTATTACTCCATTTTATAGATGGGGAAATGGAGACATATAACGGATAAATGATTTTTCCAGAGTCACACAACTAGCAAGCACTTGAGATGGGATTCCAATATAGCCCTTCCTGGCTCCTACTCCAGCAGTCTGTGTGCTCTGGGAGGGACCGTGGATAGAGGATCTGGTTGCAGAGTCCAGATGTGGGTGTGAATCTTGCCTCAGATACTTACTAGACCAGTCACTTCACCTATCTCTGCCTCAGTTTTCTTATCCATGAAATGGGGATTAAGAGTAAGAACTGCCTCACCGAGTTTTCACGAGGATCAAAGGGGATAGCAAACACTAGCTGTTATTATCATGTCAGTGGCGCTGTCTGAGAGGCATCATTCGCTCACATCCGATCGGAGTGTTCAGGAGCATGTGAGGGGTGTGGGCTTGGGGGTCATAGTAAAGCACCACAGTAAACCGAGGCAGTGTGGTATGGTGGATGGAGCTGGCTTTAGGGTCCCATTTGACACATGCTGGCTGTGATGACCTGGGTCAGGTCACTTCCCTCCATGCTCCAGGCTGCTCTGAAGGGCGGAGTAATTGCAGATCAGTGATATGATGTGCGTCCAGAAAAGCTAATGGAATCCTGGGCAGCACGAGGGGAGGCCAGGCTTCCAGGAACAGGGTGGGGATTGTCCTGTTCTCCTCTTCCTGATCACACACATCTGGAGTCTGGCGATCGGCCACCGTTGGGAGCCACAGTTTACGAAGGACCCCGATACCCTGGAGGGCGGCAATCAGGACAGGGAAGGGCTTCTAGGCGATCCTACAAGGAGTGATGGAAGGACCTGGAAATGTTTAAACGGGAGAAGACTCAGGGGCCCAGGAAGGCTGAAGGGCTGGCAAGTAGAGAAGGGATGGCCCTTGTTCTGTTGGGGCCCAGAGGGCAGGGCTGGGAGCACCGGTGGGAAGGTGCACAGAGGCTAACTGGGGCCGGGAGCCAGAAAACATGGACTGAGCGTCCTCCCTCCCTCCTCGGAAATCCTCAAGCAGAGAGTGAACGCCCCCTTGTCAGGTATGTTCTTATCGGGATGCCTTTAAGGAATGGGTGGGACGAGTCGGCCCCAGAGGTCCCCTGACTCAAACACTGGGCCTCTATGGTCTTCACTGGGTGAGGTCGAGGGTGGGGGCCCTCACCCCAGTTCCCTACACTCAAGAAAGCGTATATCCAGCGTGGGGCATTGGCTAGAGAACTGGCCTGTGTCAGGAGGAGCGGATCTGCCTGTGGGTGTTCATGCACGTGCAGGCACTGTGTGTGTATGTATGTGTTTGTGTGTATGTGTGTATGCACACGCATGTATGGATACAAACACATACCTTTGTGCATGTATGTATATGCATCAGACAGACAGACAGATGCATATACATACAAATTGTTTATGGCACTCAGAGAATAAGCACAGGTAAACAATTTGTGAGGGAAGGACTGCACACCCACTTGTTATCTGTGCATGTGTGCATGTGTATGCCTATGTGCACATGCATTGTGAATCATATGTATGCACGTGCGTATATACATGTAAACACACATGTGTACGCGCGCACAGTCCACACACATGTGCGTACATTTTCTTCAGTCGTTCTGTTGTGTCCAATTCTTCGCGCCCCCGTGGGACCGTACTACCCGTGGAATTCTCTTGGTGAAGACACCAGGTGGTTTGTCATTTCTTTCTCCATTAGACTAAGGCAAACAGAGGTTAAGTGACCTGCCCAGGGTCACACAGCTAGTAGGTATCTGAGGCCAGATTTGAAGGTTCTCCTGATTCCAGGCCCAGTGCTCTATCCACCAAGACACCCAGCTGCCTCCTATATCAACACACACACACATACACATATGCACACGTACGCACACATGCACACGCACACATATGCACATGCACACATATGCACAACCTGTTCCAGGCAAGTCCCCAGGTAGCTTTACTAGCTATTGCGCAGAAGGAGATTCTCGTAGCTTGCTCTGGTTGTAGCAGAGGGGGGTAAATCAGGCCTGTGATCTTTGTGAAGGGTCACATGCCTCCCAGGCTGGACAGAGTCCTTTGTCTCTCTGCGATGGCAGCAGGGTAGCACAGTGAATAGAGCCCTGATCCTGGAATCAGGAAAAACCGAGATCAAATCTAGCCTCAGACCCTCACTAGCTGTGTGACCCTGAGCAAGTCACTTAACCACTGCCTGCCTCAGTTTCCACATCTGTAAAATGGAGATAATAACAATGTTCTAGGAACTTTATGAGGACTGAATGAGCTCTTTACAAATCTTAAAGTGCTATGTAAATGGTAGCTATTTATTATTATTGTTACCGTTATTATTATTATTACTAAAAGATTGGAAAGGTGGGAAGAATCCTTGGGGCCGTTTTTCCAGCTACAGTCAATTGGTTTCCTCCACCTCTCTTATCTTCTGTCTGAACTTTTGTGGACTCCTCGGGTGAAATTGGGGGCCAGGAGTGGGTATTACCTCAAAGTCACCTTTGATTTCTCTTCTCCTTTTGGCTTCCACATTGAAAAGCCCCAGATCCTGTGGATTCTTCCTTGGAAATGTCTCCCACTCCCTTCCTATTCTCGCAGCCCACACTGGGATCCAGGCCCTTATTTTTAGCTGCTTAATTTTTTTTTTCCAAATTGCTCCTTCCTGCTTGCAATTTCTCCCTTCAGCTTATCTTGTATTCCACTGGCCATGTTGATGTTCCTAAAGCTTTGCTTTGATGGTATCATGCCTCTGATTAAAGTGCTTCAATGACTTTCATTCCCTACAGAGGAAACAATCAACTCCTTTGCTTGATATTCAAGGCCCTTGACAAACTGACCCCACCTTCCTGTCCAGCCTTATCTTCCACAACTTCCCCATATGCATCCTTGTACTCTAGCTAGCACTCATCATGGCTCTTGACACACAGTAGGGGCTTAATAAAGGCTCATTGACTGACTAGATTACCTAGTAGCTGCCTCACCTCACATCCATCAAATCAGCAAAGAATACAATGAAAGAAAATGACAAATGCCAGGGTGCCTGTAGGAAAACAGGCACATTGCTGTTGGTGGAGCTGGGAATGGGTCTGGCCATTCCAGAAGCAATTAGGAATGATGCCTGTGACCCAGCTGGACCAGCGCCAGGCTTCTACCCTCAGAAGATCACAGAACGAAGGGAAAAGTCCTATATGTACAAAAATATGTACAGCGGCTCTTTTTGTGGCATCAAAGAACTAGAAACTAAGGAAATGTCCATCAATTGAGGACTAGTGTGCCCTAAGAAAGGATGAAATAGATGATTTCAAAGAGACATAGAAAAGCTTGTATGAACTGATGCAGAGAAAAAGAGAATGGAAGAATATGTATCCTCTAACATCCATATTAAGAAAATGAACAATTCTGAAAGGTTTGAGAACTGACATCAACTAAACAATCAGCCATGATCCCAACTGATAAAGAAGAAGGCTGCCCACCTCATGACAGAGAAGATGGACTAATACACAATATAAAAGCGCATTTTTGGATGTGAATGATATGGGAAAATGTTATGCTCAACCTTGCTTATGTGATGCATAGGCCCTTCCTTCCTCCCTCCTTCCATCCTTCCTTCTCACCCTCCCTCCTGCTCTCTTTCCTTCCTTTCCTTCTCTTCCTTTCCCTTTCTTTCCTCCCTTCCTCCCTCCTTCCCTCCCTTTTTAGTGATTAAAAGATAGGAAGAAAAAACAAATGTTCAAAACAGATTGCCTTTCCCGCTTCCATCTCTCCAAATCCTAGCCAGCCTTTAAGTGCCGATTGACATGCCTTAGCCTCCGTAAAATCTTCTCCAACTGCCCCAGCTCCAGTCATCTCAATTTCTTTTGAACATCTACAAAATGCGTTTTAGACCTCTTTCTGAGACTTACCCTAGATTTGGAGCTCCCCGTTGGAAGCCCCCACTTGGATTCTCCTCCCAAATCTCAAATTTAACATGTTTCAAAACAAAGTTTCTTGTCCTCCAGCCGTGAATGCCTGATCTCTTGGCTGTGCTGTGAAGGGAACTGGGCTTGGAGTCAGAGAGACCTAGGTTCAAAGTCCTCCCTATGTTAGTTTTGTGATGGTGATCAAGTCACTCCTCAACGCCTAGGGCAACTATAAACTACTGATACATTATTGATTTCCATTGGTGGACGGAATTTGCACACTGAAAGTTCCCCACATAGATGGAATTACAGAACTGATAAAATAAATTCAGAAGGGATTCTTGTCCCTGCATAGGTTGGAAATCTGTCCTCCGGGTGCCATCAGCTTGTAATACCACCAATGGCCACAAAGGGGAGGGCCCCGTTCAACAATCATCTCTTCATCACTGGAATCTCCATGGCTCAGCCTTAATTCAACTGCCATGCCTATTCACCTTCCTACCCCTTTTCCAACAAAGGCAGTTGGGTTAAAGGAGCTGGGTTCAAGTCCTGGCTCTAACATTTAGCTTCCATGTGACCTTGGGCTAGTTACTTCATTTTTCCAGGCCTCAGTTTCCTCGGCTGTCAGATGAAAGGGTTGCACGAGATGACTTCAAAGGTCTCTTCCAGCCCTGAGGTTGTGACTCTGATTCTCCAACTCTGTGCTTCTTCCTGGCACAATGGATGCCTCGAGCCTGCCCTGGCCACCTGGGCACATTTACAGAATAATGAGAAATGCTCCCGACTGGACTTTCAGTGGTTTCATTAAGCACTTTCAAAAATTACATTTTTTGCTAGTAGCTCCAGTAAAAGGTTATTCATCATGTCCAGCTATCCATCAGAAACCAGGGCCTACTTTGGCATCTTGCCACTTCTTGCTTTAGCAGCAATAATTAAATTAGCTTTACCATTGCTACTGGAAAGGGTGTGACAACTGGCTGCCCTATGGCCCCTCTCACAATGCCACTAACCCCATCCCCAAATCCCTTCCCTGGCTACCACTCTATTGTCTCACCCTATTAGAATGTAGGGCAGCTAGGTGGAACAGTGAATAGAGTTCTGGGCCTGAAAGGGCCTGAAATTAGGAAGACTCATCTTCCTGAGTTCAAATCTGGCCTCAGACACTTACTAGCTTTGTGACCCTGGGCAGGTCACTTCACTCTGTTTGCTTTAGTTTCCTCATCTGTAAAATGAGCTGTAGACAGAAGTGGCAACCTACTCCAGGATCTTTGCCAAGAAAACCCCAAATGGGGTCACGGAGCTGCAACTGATATGATCCAATGACATTAGAATGTAAGCTCCTTGAGGGCAGGGACTGTCTTTGGGCTTGTTTGTGTATCCTCAGTGCTTAGCACAGTGCCTGGCACACAGTTAATCCTTAATGAATGCTTGCTGACTTGACTTGACCATGCCAGAAAACAGGTTTTACATAAAGGTGTGTCTAAGTGCAGTCTATCATTTGCTAGGGTTGGTGCATCCTTTGAAAAATATGACATTGCCTGAAATGTCTAAACCTATGTTGGTTACGTGTCTAAAAACCTGATTGGTTTTCCCTCCATTGACCCATTAACCCTCCAGGAGGAGAGTGGTTGGGAGAGGGTTGGCCCTGGAGCCAATTACTTCAGGTGACTGGGGAGGCATTGATATAAGCAAGATGAGAGTTACTCTTTGTTAAAAGGTTGGATACCACCTTTAATCCCATCTTTCTCTTTCTTTGTTTCCTTCCTTCTTTCTCTCTCCCTGTCTTTCTCTCTCTCCAATAGCTGTCATTTCTTTTCCAAGCTTTTCCTCAAATGCTCTTATTCTATTTATCAAAAACATTTTAACTCTCCCCCCCATCCCCCCTCTCTCCACCCATCTTTCCCAGGAATTTGATCAGAGTTTGTCCCTAAGCTGAGACATTGCTTGTGGGTGTTTTGGAGTCAATTTTTTATTCTGGGTTTGTGTCTTGAGCATCCCTGCCGCCATAATAGCTCACTAGGGTGTGGTTCTTTTTTTTTTTTTCCCATTCTACTTCCCGACTTTGGATGTGATAGTACTGGCATTCTTCAGTCATTTCAGCTCATTCAGTCATATCTAACTCTGTGTGACTCCATGGACCACAGCATGCCAGGCTCTTCTATCATCCACTATCTCCCAAAGTCTGTCCAAGCTCATGTTCATTGCTTCCATGAAACTTTCTATCCATCTCGTCCTCTGCTTTCCCCTTCTCCTTTTGCCTTCAATCTTTCCCAACCTCAGGGTCTTTTCCAATGAGTCCCATCTTCTCATTATGTGGCCAAAGTATTTAAGCTTCAGTTTCAGTATTTGATCTTTCTGTGAATAGTCTGAATTATTTTTTAAAGTATTGATTGATTTGATCTCCTTGTTGTCCAAGGGACTCTCAAAAGTCTTCTCCAGCACCACAGTTCTAAATCATCAATTCTGCGGCACTCAGCTTTTTTTATGGTGCAACTCTCACAGCTGTACATTGCTACTGGAAAAACCATAGCTTGGACTATGCAGACCTTTGTCAGCAAGGTGATGTCTCTGCTTTACAGCGTGCTGTCCAGATTTGCCATAGCTTTCCTTCTAAGGAACAAGCATCTTTAATTTCATGGCTGCAGTCACCACCTGCAGTGATCTTTGAGCCAAGAATGTAAAATCTGACACTGCTTCCATTTCTTCTCCTTCTATTTGCCAAGAATGACTGCATCAGTTGCCAAGAACTTAGTTGCTTTTTTTATGTTAAGCTTCAAACAAGCTTTTACACTCTCCTCTTTCACCCTCATCAAGAGGTTTCTTCATTCTTTTTTCATTTTCTGCCATCACAGTGATATCATCTGGGTGTCTGAGATTGTTAATATTATTTCTGGCAACCTTAATTCCGGCTTTTGTTTCATCCAGCCTGGCATTTCACGTGATGTCTCTGCGTAGAAGTTAAATCAATAAAGTGACAATATGCAGCCTTGTCATGCTCCTTTTCTAATCTTAGACCAATCAGTTGTTCCATGTTTGGTTCTAGCTGTTGCTTCTTGGCCCACACACAGGTGCTTCAGGAGACGAGTAAGATGATCTGACTCTCCCATCTCTTTGAGGACTTGCCACATTTTGCTGTGATCCACCCGGTCAAAGGCTTTAGTCTAGTCAGTGAAGCAGAAGGAGATGTTTTCTGGAACTCCCTCGCTTTCTCCACAATCCAACAAATGGTAGCAATTTGGTCTCTTGCTCCTCTGCCTCTTCAAAAACCAACCTGCTCTTCTGGTCATGCTCAATTCATGTATTGCTGAAGCCTAGCTTGAAGAATCTTAAGCATAACCCTGCTGGCATGGAAAACGAGCACAATTATTTGGTGCATTCCTCGGCATTCTCCTTCTTTAGGATTGGGATGTAAACTCATCTTTTCCAATCCAGTAGCCACTGTTGGGTTTTCTGAATTTGCTGATATATTGAGTGCATCATCTTTTAGCCTTTTAAATAGCTCAGCTGGAATTCCATTTCCTCCACCAGCCATACTGCTAGCAATGCTTCCTAAGGCCCACTTGACTTCATTCTTCAGGATTTCTGTTAAAATCTTTCTCATATAGTTCTTTTGTGTATTCTTGCCACCTCTTCTTAATCTCTTCTCCTTTTCCTAAGTCCCTACAATTTTTGTCTTTTATGGTGCCCATTTTTGCACAAAACTTTCCCTTGATATCTCCTATTTTCTTGAAAATAGCTCATCTTTTCCATTCTATTGTTTTCTTCTATTTTTTTTTTTGCATTGCTCAATTAAGAAAGCCTTCTTATCTATCCTCACTATTGTCTAGAATTCTATGTTCAGTTGGGTATATATTCCTTTTCTCCTTTACCTTTCACTGTCCTTCTTTCCTCAGCTATTTGTAAAGCCTCATCAGAAAGCCATTTTCCTTTCTTGCTCTTCTTTGTCTTTGTAATTTTTTTTTTGTTGCTGTCTCCTGCACAACGTTGGGAATCTCTGTCCATAGTTTTCCAGACACTATCTACCAGCTTGAATTCTTTAAATTTATTTATCGCCTCCAATTCATATTCATAAGGGATGTCATTTAGGTCATTCATGTACCGTCTGATGGCTTTCCCTACTTTCTTCAATATAAGTCTAAATTTTGCAATAAGAAGCTCATGATCTGAGCCACGGTCAGCGTCAGTAGCTGACTATAAGGAGCTTCTCCACCTTTGCCTGCAAAGTATATAATCAATCTGATTTCCGCACTGACCATCTGGTGATGTTCCTGTGCGGTCACCTTTTGGTTGGTAAACAAAGAGTGTTTGCTATGACCAGAGAGCTATCTTGACAAACCTCTATCAGTCTCTGCCCTGCTCCATTTCATACTCCAACGCCAATTACCTGTTACTCCATATTTCAATTGCCTGTTACTCCAATTATCTTTTGATTTCCTACTTTAGCCTCTCAATCCCCTATGATGAATGTAACGTCTCTTTTTGGTATTATTTCTAGAAGTTATAGGTCTTTAGAGAACTGATCAACTTTGTCCTCTTTGGTATCAGTGGTTGGAGCACAGACTTGTGCTACTGTGATGTCGAATGGTTTGCCTTGGATTCTAACGGATGACCTGTCATTTTTGAGATTCTACCCCAATATTGCTTTTCTTATCTTTTCGCTGATTAGGAGGGCCACTCCGTTTCTTCTAAGGGATTCTTGCCCACAGTGGTACATGCAGTGATCATTTGAGTTGAGGTGACCCATCCCCATCCATTAAGTTCATTGACGCCCGAGGTGTCAATGTTTAAACTTTCCGTCTGCTGTCTGGTCACATCCGGCTGACCTTGGTTCATAGATCGTCCATCCCAGGTTCCTATTCCATATTGATCTTTCCATCATCGGACTTTCTTTCTGTCACCAGACACAGCCACAGCTGAGCCTCCTTTCGGCTTTGGCCCAGCTGCTTCACTCCTTCTGAAGCCGTTCTTCCCAGGAATGGACGCCTCCGACCGGAGGGACTCGTCTTCTGGTGTTGTATCTTCTATCATGCCGTGTTAGGGCTGGGCTTTGCCTCACTTCTGGAGGGAAGGTCTAGGCTGGTTCTATTGCTGATTCCTTGGAATATTGAGTGTCGTGTTATTCCAGGATCTCTGGAACAGGCTGAGGACCTGCAAGTTTTCAGTGCCCCCCGAAGGGGTCTGATCTGTTTGCTGCCCCCCTGGTCTGAGTTCTGCAAACCCCTGTCCTGGCTTTGGATCTGAGTAACAGTAAGTGGATCGCTGTTGGCCTCTGCCCCTATCAGTCAGCTGATTCATAGTGGCATAATTGTAGGTTCCCCTTTGATCTGGAATGCCTGCCCTGGTTATTCTTCTGGAGGCTGAGCTAGATTCTGGAATCGAGACCCTGCTCTGACCTTGGGATTTGAGTCACACCACTACCCCAAAGGCTTCTGAACTTCCTACTTCCACATCCATAGTCCAGGGCCTCTCTACCCAGGAATGCCACTCCCCTAAACATGTCCCCTCTCAGTCCAGTCTAGATCTGTGACCCAGAACTGGGTAGTGGATGATAAAACTGCTAGTTAGCACCTGACCCACCACAGTGCTTGGTATGGGTCTGACAGAGCCCCAGCATGCATCTGGGATCTCCTTTCACCCGGTGCACAGTTTCTCTCTAGCCTGGTGTGTGCTCCTGCTCTGACCCTGTACCCAGCGTTCTTCCTTAGAGTCTACAGAGCTCTCTGGCTGTCTGAAATGGACCAGAGGAGGACTCACTGTGACTTTAACTGGATTTCCCCCACAGGATTGGGTCTAGTGACATTCTAGATCTGTTTGGAGAAGCTGGTAGAAAGGAGTTCACTGCACTGCTTCCTAATACTCTGCCATCTTGGCTCTGCCTCTCTCATCCATCTTTTTCTAGTCCAGACTCCTTATTTTACAAAAGAGGAAACTGAGTCCCAGAGAAGAGAATTGCCCAAGGCTATATGGGTAGAAACCCCAATATTGCTGCCTCAAGTACAGTGCTCTATCCACTACATTATGCCACCTTCTCTATGGATGGATACTACTAACAATCACAGCTACCATTCCGTCAGAGGGTTGTGAAATAGGGTGATGTTCAAAGGGCAGGGCCTCCTTACTCAGAGATCATTCAATGAATCATAGATGATAGAGTTGGAAGGAGCCTCAAAGACTGTTTAGACCAACCCCTCGTTCTGCAGGTGAGCAAACTGAGTCCCGGAAAGATTAAGTGACCGTCCAAGGTCACACGGTATAGCTTCAGACATGGTATTTAAATCCAGGTCTCCAGAACCACTGTACCATACTTGTATCTTTAAGCACCTATCATGTGCCGGGCACTGTGCAATTAAAGGCTGGACATGCACTGAAGTCTCTCCTAACTCTAAGCCCTACAAAGCTGCAAGGCAGAAAGAGCATCGTTAACGGGTTGCCGCAGGTGACGATATGAGACAAGGCGGTGACTGAGCGCCCTCTGCTGGTGTCTTGGTGCTAGAACAACGACGGGCAGGTAGGATGCTTACCCAGGTAAGAGAGAAAGACTGAAAACGTATATTGGGACTAATGGTTCAGAGATGTTTTTGTACCTGTTCTTAAAGGAGCCACGGCCCAAGTAAGGACATCAAGAACAGACCAGGGCTGGGAAAAGTAGTAAAGAAGACAAAGTTAGCTTTCAGGGAGCTTCACATTCTCCTTTTCTGTCTTCTTATTAACTTCTCCACTCATTGCCCCTTCCCCCCCATTCCATTAGTCAGCCAGTCAATAGGCATTGCATAAGCACCTACTATGCGCCGGGCACTGTGCTAAGGTTTCTTTAATACAAAGAAAGGCAAAAACAGCCCCTGTCCTCAAGGAGCTCATAGTCTAAAGAGGGAGACAACACAAAAACATGTGATAAAAGGATCTACACCGGGAAATTGGAAGTAACCCCCTCCTCTTCCCGAAAGCTTATTGATTCATTGATTGAACTCAAATCTGGATTTAGGAAAGAATTTCTTCAGTCATTTTTCAGTCATGTCTGACTCTTTGTGACCTCATTTGGAGTTTTCTTGGCAAAGATACAGGAGTGGTCTGCCATTTCCTTCTCCACCCCATTTTACAGATGAGCAAACTGAGGCAAACAGGGTGAAGCGACTTGTCCAGGGTCACACAGCTAGTAAGAAAACATATAAATTTTATACAAAGTATAAATTTATACTTATAAAATTTACGTAAGATGTAAATTTCATATTTATATTATATAAATACACATTTATATTTATAAATTATATATAAATATAAATTTTATATTAAATTGATTTAAATAGTAATTAACATAATATTTGGTGATTTGTGAAGGACTTCCCAATCCTTATCTCACTGAGTCTGCTATAACCCCATGAGGATTACACCAGGCTCTTTGCACAACATTGCATCATAATACCCTGCCCTCTTCAGGCAATAAGTAACTGGATAGGTGCTAAAGATATTAATTCCCCTGTTTTACAGGTGCCAGAGATGAGGTTCAGTGAGGATGAGGCCCATGGCCCCAGAGCTAATAGTGTAACAGGGTGGATCTGAATGCAGATTCTCTTGACAGAAGAAGCATAAAGTGCTTGAGGTGGAAAGGACAAGAGGTAGACTCCTGAATCCAAGCCCGTGATCTACCCACTCTACCACACCGCCTTTCTTCAGTAATTGGGAGTTTTTTTAATGTGTTAGCTCTACTAGAGTATTTGCCTTTTAAAAGAAGACCTCAGCGGAGGGATGGAAGGGGTGGCCCTAATGGTGGAGCTTCAGGCGCTGTGACATCTGGGTGGGGGCGACACTGGACCTTTCTATGGCCCTCCCATCACAGCAGGTAGGAGAAACAACATGTCAGAGTGGAGAGAGCTCGGGTCTCCGTGGAGTCACAGGATTCTGCCCTGGAGCCAGGAGGGACACCAGAGGTTGTGCAGTTTACCCCACCCCATTTTACAAAGTAGGAAACTGAGGCCTGAGGAGTTGGTCAAAGGACGTCACCCACTTGGGGTTCCCTCCGCTCTGGACCCGCACATTCAGTCTTGACCCAGAGGACGAGGAAGGGCTTGCCCTGAGATAAGCCTCAAAGGAAGCAAGGGGGTCGCATGAAGAGTCCTGGGCCAGGAGCTCCTCCGACAGCCTGAGACACCGACCTTGGCAGGGAGACTGGAGATCGTAGGTTAAGTTCAAGAATAATTAGGGGCCCGATTTGTCCCGAAGGTAGAGTTTGTAAAAGGAAGTGAAGGGAAATAAATCTAGAAAGGTAGACAGAGGCCAGATTGTGGAGGGCTTCCAGTGGGGGTCTGAGGAACCCATAGCTTATCCTAGAGACAATAGGGAGCAGTGGGAGACTATTGATTGGGAGGGTGATATAGACACACCTAGACTTTCAGAAGAGTATGTTGGCGGCCTTGTGAAGGATGGACTAGGGGGGTAGAAACTGGAGACCAGGAGTCAGATGGAAGGAGGAAGCTAATCAGCTAGGCTAGAGGTGATTAGGTGATAGGTGATAGTAACCAATGGGTGCAAAGAAAGGGACAGATAAGGAGAAACAAGAAGATTTGACAACTGAATACGTATGGGGAGCAGGGAGGAGTTGAGAATGAATCCAAGGTCGTGGACCTCCAATTTTATGACTCTGGGGCTCTCTTTCTTTTCTTCTCTCTGTCTGTCTCTGTCTGTCTCTCTCTCTCTCCCTGCCTGGTTTATTGGTGTGCTTTTTAAAAAAATGTTACTATCTTCCAGCGCCTCAGAGACTTATGAAAATCAAGCAGAATAATGTATGTGAAGACATTTTTTGTGCAGTGAGGGGCCTTCTGGAGAAGTCTAAAGCAACTGGACTTAGTTTCCCAATTGACCTTTTCTCCGTTGCACGGTCTACTCCTCTGAAACTCTGACTGGGACACAATCAGCTTATTTTTATCTGTAGAAAGAATTCCTCCCGACAACACAGGCAGCCAAATGAGTAGAGGCTCAGATAGAGCGAGGAGGATGCTCCCAAGCGTAGTGATGCCAGTTGGCCGGGCAATGACAACATGAGGGGGAGAGGCTGGAGAGGAGATGATTTTACCACGTCCCACAGAAAGGCGGACAGGCCTGTCTAAGCAAACAGCAAATCCTGGCAGGCTGATGCGTCCGTAAGTGGGTCAGTGAACCAGACAAGGTTCCAACTGCCTGTGATTATATTCATTTCTGGGTAGTGGGGCCCTTCCTTGTCATTGGTTCACTCCTGACCTGCCCCCCCCATTCTCTTCTTTGTAGAACCAAAATTCCCAGACTTCCCTTGGACCCAGAGGCTTTTGCCTCTAATTATCTTCCAAGTCCTTCCCCTGGCTTGTAAAGACTCTACTTACCATCAGTCCCCTGGGCTATATGTAAAATGCTTTGTAAACTGTATCATAGGCTCTATTCTAATAGCAGCTGTTTGGAGCTGATTCAGAACACAGATTTAAAAATGTCTGTAGAGCAGAGATTCCCACCTTTTCTCCTATGTTACTGACCCTTTTAGGAGTCTAGTCAAACCTGTGGATTCCTTGGAATGTTTTTATATTTTTATAATAGAAGAAAAACAAAATTTCAGTTAGACATTAGTGAAAACAAAGATGTATTTTTCGGGGCAGCTAGGTGGTGCAGTGAATAGAGCTCTGGCCTTGGAGTCAGGAGGACCTGAGTTCAAATCCAACCTCAGACACCTAACACTTACTAGCTGTGTGACCCTGAGCAAGTCACTTAACCCCAATTGCCTCACCATAAAGCAAAAAAAAAACAAAAACAAAGATGTATTTTTCCCATCCAAGTTCATGGACCCCCTACCATCTGTCCACGAGCCTCCTAAGAACTCCTGATAGAGGAGAAGGGCAGAAGGGACTGAGGATTTTGATCTGGTGTATGTACATGAGTGGAGGGAAAGCTAAGTAAGAGTGTCAGCCTAAATTACTTTAGCTATCACAGATACACATAACAAATAATTAAGCTGTGGGAAGGCATTTCTTTGTTCTTAAAATGCCATTTTTGGCTGGAACATCAACAGAGATTTCTTAATAAAATAGTTACCACTAAAGTAATCCAATCAAAGCTAGCAAAAACCGTGTGCCAGTCTGTGTGCTGGCTGCTGGACATCCAAAGAGGAAAAGGCCGCTGCCCTGAGGGCATCCATAGGGTTGGGTTAATTTGGTGGTAACTACTTTATGAAGAAATCTTTGTCATTCCAGTGCCTTCCCTCTGTTAATTATCCCCTACTTTGCCTGTATATAACTTACTTTGTGTCTGTTGGGTTACATGTTGTCTCCCTGATAGATTGTAAGTGCCTTGAGGACAGGACTGTGTTTTGCCTTTTTGTATCCCCAGCATTTAGCAGAGTACTGGCACATAGTAGGTGCTTAATAAATGTTTACCCATTGTTATTATTGCAGGGATAAAAATCCACTGTGTATCATTCACTCCAAAGAAGTAAAGTGCCCTACTTTGTAGCAATGGACTTTACCTTTTCCAATCCCATTTAGCCATCCAAGTGACCCCAGCAATGACCCCCAAAGAGGATTCATCCCTCTTTCCTGGAATTTTCTTCTTTCTCTCTGCTCATTCACTTGGTAACCTCATCAGCACCCACAGGGTCAATGACTGTAGCTCATCGCAGATGACTCCCCAGATCTCTAAGGCTAGCCCGAATTTTTCTCTTGAAATTCAGCCCTGCATCCTCACTCTACCTGCTGGACATCTTTACCTGGATGTCCCGTTGGCATTTCAAACCCAGCATGTCCAAAGGACAACTCATCTTTCCTCCTAAACCCCCAGATGCCATCCAGGGGAAACCTTTTTGATCTCAAAGATTATGTTCTCTCCCTTCTAAAATTACTTTATATTTAACTACCGGTGTACGTGCTGTGGAATGCAAGCTACTTAAGTGCTGAAGACCGTCTTCTAGTTTCTGTACAATATTCAGAGCGTTGGAGTTTAATCATCTTTGGCTCAGGCAGAGAGAGGTACCTTCCTCGATGTTACCGGGAAATAGTCAAACGAAAATCTAACCTGGCTAAATTAAGTAGAAAACCTGGGGATGGATAGGACGCTAGGTTTAAATGAGAAGTGAAGGTCAGATCGAGCCTAGCACAGGGAGATCACACTGTCAGGCTTTCTCCAGCCCAGTGTAGGAGACGCTGCTTTGACTTCCAGACGACAAGTGACCTGTTCTATAAAAAGAAATCGCCCAGGGTAAAGTTAGGCAATCTATCAGGCCACCATCACTTGACACTCCTTAAAAATATCCAATTCCCTCTGCTCCCATCTTATGTTCAATGAGCAACCTGTAAATCTGCCACTTGATTTCAAGGGACCTATCAGAGGATGAAAAGGAAAGCAGCTTGGGGTTGGGAGCTCTTTGCCCAACTGGCTCTATGACCCCAGGCTGATCAACTAATCTCCCTGCCTCAGCTTCCCTATTTGTAAAATGGGGGGGTGGGCTATCCTTCAGGATTGGGACTGTCTTTTTGTGACTCACAACTAGCACATGGGAATATCTCTTTATTACATACACTACCACATAACTGATAGACGCATTTCACAAACAAGGTTCGTATGGTTTAAAGTGCTATGCAAACCTGAGGCCCAATGCTCCACTCAGAGAATGTATTGATTGGTGGAGGGTGTGTCTGGTTAGTGATGAAAGGGCCTTCTGGCTGGTCTCCACGACTCAAGCCCCTCCCCACTCCATTCTGGCCTCCATTCAGGTGCCCAAGTGAATTTGTCCTAAAGCACAGATCTGACCTCACTCAGTGGGCTAAAGGGGCTTCCGACCACCTTCAGGGCGGATACAAACTTTTCTGGCACTGAACATTCTCCCCAACCTGGGCTCTTCCTATCTTTCCTGAGCTTACACTTTCTGAACTGGACTACTCACTGTTCCTCACTCATGACACTTGATCTCTCACTCTCAGTCCATGCCCCTTTTACAGATGAGTAAACAGAGGACCCATGAGATTGAATTATCTCCCCCAAGGTCACATGCGAGACTCCTGCTTCCATGTGCAGCTCCCAGCCCAGAATCCACTGCAGTACCTGCTCTATGATCAGGCTGGATAATCCAGATCTCAAAACTGCTCTACTTGAGACAGCAAGGATACAACCCAACAATACTTAGTCACCAGCAGCCTTTACAAATTGGTCCAAACCCACATCATGAGTTGGAGTGTCCCTACATTCCCAAAGCCCTCACACCCGATGCCCAGTTCCTGCTCCATCTTGTCCACCATAGTTCTAACAAGTCTCCAAGATGGTGCACGGGAGCAAATGTCCCTCTTCATCCCATTTTTTTTCATTTTAGACTCAAACACCAGTACCAGAATAGAGAAAAGAAAAAAGCATATGATAAACTTAAATACTGAAACTGAAATACAAAGAAAAAAGTCCTGTCATGTGCATAGCAGAACATAAGAGGATTCAAAATATGTAGCGAGAAATTTTAATTTCAAGAAAGCCTGTATGACAAATACTACACGTTGTGTCGAAGGCTGTCCATCTCCTTTGCTTCCACCTAAGTTTTATTTTCTCTGCAGCGCAACTTTTTATTGTTTTCCCCCCTTCCTTCCCCCTAAGCTACAATTAAGTTCAGATGTATTTATAAATACTGATATATACATGCATACATATATGTATACATATGCTCTCCCTAACAAATTCTATTCTTGTTCTTACCTTTCTGCATCATTTCCTACCCCTCTGGACTCCTCTACTTCTACCCATTACCATGCCCCATTATTTTACCTACCCCGGCTCTCCAAGGACTCCTCCCCTATTCTTCCATTCCCATAAATCTAAACTCTCTTCCATACCCTTTAACCTATTCCCTCACACACCCCCCCGAGGGATCTCTAGCCCATCCTCTACCCCATCCCTAGCTCTTTACCATTTTATTTCTGAATTTAGACTTTCATACTCTCCTAGATGTATTGTTCCCTCTTAAACCCATTCCAGGGGGCAGCTAGGTGGCACAGTGGATAGAGCACCGGCCCTGAAGTCAGGAGGACCCAAGCTCAAATATAGCCTCAGACCAAACACTTGACACTAGCTGTGTGACCCTGGGTAAGTCACTTAACCCCAATTGCCTAAGCCCCCCCCCAAAAAACAAAAAAAAACCCATTCCAGGAAGAAGGTAGGTCACCAGAACTCCCAGCCCTCCTTCCCCATTTAATTCCTCTGCACTGATTCTTCCTCATTTGTGTAAAACAATGACTTTTTAGCTCCTTTTCAAAGGTTTTATTTTTTCAAGCTTTATCATACTCAGGTCTCCCCCAATCTTTCTTACAGAACTACCCAATTACTACTGACAATCTCAGACATTATTTTACACATATGAAATGTAGACAGTCTGTCCTTTTTGAATCCCTTGCAATCAGTCTTCAGCATGTACCTTGTTTCTTTTGGCTCTCAATGTCAAATGTTCTATTAAGTTCTTCATCCCTTTACTTAGTGTGGGACTAACCTTCCCTTAAACACAATTTTGAGTCCTGATGCTGACTCTTCCAAAGCACCAGCTGGTCTAATCCAAGTTTCATTCTAGTCCTGCAGACTCTGAGCTTGTCCCAAGAGTCGTTCCCAACTTCCTGGCTCAAGATTTTATTTTAGCCCCCGATCCAATCATCCCAGAACAGCAGCTTATCAAGTCAAGGGCAGACACTTTCCTTCTTTCCACTTCCTAGACAACTGAATCAACTTTTGGGCTAACGATGCCAAGTTAACCCAAGGGAAGCAAGGCTTTGTGGTCAGGACTAGTGGGAACCGACGATGACTCTGAGAACAAAAATGAAATGAATGAAAACTGACTTTCCTGAATATTTCAACATTTGTTTCTCTGATTACAGCCACTGAAAACCAAACCAGCTTCCCCAGGTGTTCTATCTCCCACTGCCCAAAAGATCAATTTGGCCAAGCACAACAGACAACTTGTTCACAAGGTGCCATCTGAATTTATCGGCTTAAAATTAAGAGAATGAACCAATCGAAAGCATTCAGGAAAAGTGTACTGACAAGTGTTTAATTGCTGAATTCTTATGATCACATCATCCAGCTGAACCCTCCAAGTCAGTTTTAACACGACTATAGAACATGTCGAGCATAACAGGTACTTAACAACTCAGCAGAAGGTCCTATCACAGCTCCCATTCAAAGATCACCCACACATGTGATGGGATGTTCTTTACTCTGGATTGTTAGACAATAAAATACATTGAAATGCCTTTCAACAATTTAAAGGCAGTATTTAATCAAATCACTGTAATTAAGCTGTTTATGAATGGAAAGTTAGGGAATTTAAGTTAGAAGTTCGTGAGTTTGTTTTGATTCAGTTGACCTTGCCTTTGGACAGGCTGGGGCACAAATTTTCCCCAAAAGATAATCCCCCCAACATACTACATGTAAAAGTCATATGAAACTATCAAGTAGGTTTTCCCTATTGCTTAGTAAAAGAAGCCAGATTTAAAACTTTCCAAGACAGAGGTGGAGCACATCACCTCTATTAAAAATCTTGTAAAAGAAACAGAAGTGTGACAGCTCCGTCGTGGCTGTAACTATGACCCTTCCTTCATTAGGACTGCTGAACAAAATTTTTAAACAGCCATTCATGATCAAAATTCTCTGGTTGATGAAACCAATTTAAATAGGATTGTTATGATACATGTAAAAAAAGAAAAGCAATCTCATCACAAGAGAGACACCTCCTTTTTATAATAAACAAGGCAGTAGACAGCCATTACTCGCTGGTGGCCTTTTTAAGGTATGCTATCAAGTCTGCCCTCTCTCCCTTCTTCTTAATGCCTGCGAAGATCATCTTGGTTCCAGGGATGTACTTCTTGGGGTTCTCCAAGTACTCCATCAGCGTATCCTCTCCCCAGATGATACCTAGAAGAGGCACAGCAGACTCATCAGCTCAGCTAAGCAGGGCTAAGGCAGCTTCTGCAGGGGCCGGAGCCCCAGCCCCACCGCTCCCCCCTTTACCTTTGTTCTTGTTGGCATCTGTGTAGGAGAAGCCGGGAGACTGGCCGGTCTTTCGGCCAAAGAGGCCGTTCAGGTTGGGCCCCGTCTTGTGCTTGCCCCCCTTCTCCACCGTGTGGCACTGGGCACACTTCTGAACAAAGATCTTCTTGCCCTTCTCCACATCACCCATGGTGAGATCTAGGAATAGAAACATTTACCCGCCTTGTGTTGTAGGAGTGGGAGGACGCTTGCTGACCGGCCACTCGAGGGTCATCACCCCTCACTTTACCTATGAGTGACCGGCCGGCCTGAGGTCACTGGTCAGGCCCTGGCCCCATGCTGGACGCCTCCTCTTTGGGCAAACCTGACCCACCCCAGACCCCAGACCCTCTTTATCATCCAAGCTCTGTCCCTCGGACAGGATGGATGTGGGGGTGCACCCAAGAGACACGGAACGGCCGATTGGGGGTCCCGGACTGGGTGACCTTGGCCCTATCATCTCGCCCCTGGGCCTCAGTTTCTTTTTCTGTAAAATGCGCATTCCATGCCGGGCAGGACAGAACCAAAGCCCCATTTGGATGGAGCCCCGGGGTCACTGCTGGTCACCGGCCTGACCTTGGCCGAACCCTGCCCGGGCTCCCAGCCTCAGTTTCCCTCTCTGATGAGGTCAAAGTGGAGTCACCCGGGGGCTACACAGGGAGGCCGCGAGGGCTCCCCCTTCTCCCACCCACGCACCCCGCGACAGAGATGGGCGAGCCGGGCCCATCCTAGGGAGGGGTAAGCCGAGGCCCAAGGGCGGCCGGCCCCACGCCCCCCCCCCCCCCCCAGGGCACGTCCACGTCCGTCCCGCGCCTCCGCCCCCGCCCCAGCACGGCCCCGGGTCCGAGGGGTCGGGCCAGGCCCAGGCCCGCTCCCCGCCGCCCCGAGCACGCGCCCGGCTGCGGCCTCCCTCCCCGCGGCCCCGCGCTCACCCACTCACCCGCTCCGCCGCCGCCGCCGCCTCGGTCCGACTCGCGCTTCCTCTGCCCAAGGACACGCCGTACCCGCTACTATGTAACCGGCGTCGGTGCAACCGAACCCGCCGCCCCGCCCTCGCAGTGACGTCACGGAGGCCCGGCCAATCCCCGAGCCCGACGGGCCTGGCGCGTGACCCGGCTGCCGGCGGGCGGCCCCGCCAGCAGGGTAGGCTGCGCGCCCAGGGCGCCCTCTCCCCTCCCATCTCGGGGGGGCGGGGTTTCCTTAACCGGTAGTGACGCCGTGACGTACGACCGGACATCTTCAGAGAGCGCGCCGAAGGCTTGGGGCCTGCTGGGGGAGGGCCTTGCGCACGCGCATTCTGCACCCGCCGAAGCCGGGGCTGGGGCCCCTGCTCCTCTCTGCATCTGAGCTCAGCGTGATCGCCGGCTTCGCAGGCTGCGCATGCGCCTTTGCTAAAGGGCGAGGCGCACAGAGGGTGGAGGACGGAATCCGCCCGTGATCGTGTGGGTCAGAGTTAGATCCCGGGTCCTCTGACTCCAAACCTAGGGCCATGTATCAGCCTAGGGTATCAGGGTTCAAATGGAACTCGCTTGCACTGTTACCCCGCGCCGGTCACTTAACCTCTGGCTGGGCCTCAGTTTCCCCATCTGTAAAGCGGGGATGAGGTCCCTTCCAGTTCCCAACCCCGTGATCTTTCGTGGTTCTGGGGTGAGCCCAGGAAGCTCATCAGATAATAACCATAATTAATAATTAGTAATGCTAATATGCAGATCGCCGCAGGGTTTGCAGAGCGTGCGTCTCTCACTCGCGGCCCGACCCGCGGACTGAGCCCGCGCCCAGGACTGGGTCACCCCCGCATCCCCCAAGACGCAGCCCTGGGGCCCCGCGCACCACGACCTCCCTCTCTGCCTTTCCCCAGGGTTGTCCTCCTTTAGTAGACTGTAAGCCTCTTGAGGGCCGGACCGACCTCCTTTCCTTTTGCCGTTCCTATGGGCATCCCCAGCCAGCGCTGTACTATGGGGGAGGCGCCTTGGCTTTGGTCTCCTTCCCACCCTGGACATGCCAGAGGGGAGGGTCTGCAGGATGTGACCTCCCCAGGATCTGGCCGGTGGCAGGGTCTGCCCCAGGGGCTCCAGAGGGCTCGGCCACAGAGAGCCCCCGAGGGAAAAACCAGAACCACAGCATAGCCCACCTCCTAGGGTCTGTTGGAGTACTCCGATAAAAGCGCTTCCAGGAGCGGAGTTTCTCGTTTGCCACATGTTCTTTCTCAGCTTGAGCCCATTTCCCCTGGATTCCGTATTTACCCATAAGAGGGTCACGGACTTTTGGGGATGTTTCAAACCAACTATGCCATCGTAGTAAAACACCAATTTCCAAAGTTAATGAAGTCTGGCTGACTAACTGACATCAACTAAAGATCGTGGTAAAAAGAAGCACACTGGTGGGGGCTCATGAGCTGTGACACTAGGAAGGCAATCCTCAGTCCTTCAGGGATTACCCTGGAGCTCTAGGGTTGTGTTATCCATGCTCTGAGGACCGGCTTGTCAGTGGGCAAGGGAACTGGGATAGGCATTCCAGATGTATAGATGTCCTTGTTTCCTCATCGATAGAATGTAAGCTTCCTGAGGGCAGGGGCTATTTTATTTTTTTTCTTTATACCTTGGCACATAATCACTTAACAAATGTTTGTCAATTGGTTAAAGCTTCCGGTTGCAGAAGCATTCTAATAAGGCATTCTAATACACTAATATTCTAAAATTGCAGAAGCATTCTAGAAGGAGGCCTTTAGTAGGAAAGGACAGGCTCTCTATAGGCCTCCCAACCGTAGGCCTCTGTCCTCTATCCCTGTGTATAAAGTAAATATTTATTAAGGGCCTATTCTATGTTAGGCTTTGGGTATACATGGATGAAAACAAAGCAGTCTCTTTCCTTAGGGATTTTATTCACTCTGTGTGTGTGTGTGTGTGTGTGTGTGTGTGTACAGTAAACTCAGAATTTTCACTAGCCTCAATGAAAATACATTTTGTATCATGTACAACTTCAAAAATTCATTTCTTGTGATTTTTGTCAATTCAACAAACGTTAAATACCCTAATGTAGTGAAGAAACTACCGGGTCTTGATGGTACCAAAAAAAATAAAAAAGAGATAGTCACTTTGTGAAGGAGTATACATTAGACAGGGGTGGTGAGAGGTGGGGATAGCACCCCAGTACTTCAACACACCAAGGATCATGATTTCATTGGTGTGGGTGCCTCCTCTTTAACCTGGATTGTAGTCTGTCTGTGACTGTAGTAGACAGTCTTCAGGAGTCACAGTGTCTAAGAATTCATGTAACCCATTGTTTGGTCTCTCTGAACCTAAGCGGATCTGCTCACTTAACCTTTGGGATCTCAGGGTCACCTCCTTGCCATGAGGAGACCTCAGAGTAGGATGTCAGTGGAGGACCCTATGTCTCCACCTATAAGGTGAGTCAGGCAAAGGAGAGATCTAGATTGGAACTAGGACTCGAGGAGGGGGGTCAGAGAAGGCTTTGGGAAGAAAGACACTGAAAGGCCAAGATGAAGGAAGGAATGCCTTCCAAGCATGAAGGACAGCCCGGGCAATTTCTCACAGGTAGAAGATGGCATGTTGTGTTTGGGGGATAGTTAGTAGTATGGTTTGCCTGGGACATAAAGTAGATGAAGAGGAGTGATACATAATTAGGCTGGAGAGGTAGGCTAGAGTCAGATAGTGGGTGAACCTTAAAGGCAGCCTCAGGAGCTTTGGTTATCCCAGAAGCAACAGGGAGCCACAGAAGGTTTTTAGTGACAGGATACTTCCTGTATCCAAATAGATTATAACCCCTACATGCATTAGCAGGTAGGCTCGAGGAGTTCCTCTAGCCAGAAAACAGATGGTGTCCTGTCATGTCATGTCATGTTATATTTGTAAAGTGCTTTGCAAACCTTTAAGTTACATATAAACGTTAGCTATTATATTGTTATCTTGTAGCCATCATTTTGTTGTTTTTCAGTCATTTCAGTCATGTCTGATTCTTCATGACCCCCTGTGGGGTTTTCTTGGCAGAGATATGGAGTGGCTTGCCATTTCCTTCTCCAACTCATTTTACAGATAAGGAAACTGAGGCAAACAGGGTAAAGTGACTTGTCCAGGTCACACAGCTAGCAAATGTCTGAGGCTGGAATTGAACCTGGCGTTGAAATGATTTGTATTATATTGTATCATATGTCACATTGTATCGTATATCTTATCATATCACATCACATATATCATGTCACATAATTTCATATCATAAAATCTTATGTCACCTCATCGCATCAGCCTTGCAGTAATAGGCCTGTCCAAGCTCAGCTTGGTCCTTGGGTCACAGACCTGGCCAGGCCTGAAGCAAAGCTTTCCCAGCTTGGCCAGAAATGCTCAGAACTGATATCGTGGCTGTCACAGTCTTTAAGATCTTGTGGTC
>NW_020954577.1:7939490-8067450 GCF_900497805.2 Vombatus ursinus | reverse complement strand
TGACCACGCATACTTTCTGGACACTTTTCTTTTCTTGTTGACCCTCTGATACTACTCGCTCCTGGTTCTCTGCTTACCTACCTGACTCCTCCTCCTCAGTCCTCTTTGTAAGATTGCCATCTGTTTCCCTTTAGAGCCAGCATCCTCCAGGGCTCTGTCCTGAGCCTTTGTCAGTTCTCTCTCTTTGGTGTTCTCATTTACTCTTGTGAGTTCAAATAGACTCCTAGACCTATATACCCAGCCTAAATCTCTCTGGCACAGTGGATAGAATGCCAGGTTTGGAGTCAGGAAGACTCCTCTTCATGAATTCAAATCTGGCCTCAGACACTTACTTGCTGTGTGACCCTGAGCAAGTCACTTAAGCCTGTTTGCCTCAGTTTTCTCATCTGTAAAATAAGCTGGAGAAGAAAATGGCAAACCACTCCAGTATCTCTGCCAAGAAAACCCCCACTGGGGTCACAGAGAGTCAGACATGACTGAAATGACAGCAACACATCTGAACAGCTCTCCTCAGAACACCACTCCCACATCTTCACCTGCCTGTTGGACATCTCCAGCATATTCCATAGTCATTTCATAATCCACAGTAAGTCATAGTCATTTCAAATTCAACATGTCCAAACCAGAGCTCATTACCTTCTCTCCCTCCCACAAACTTGTTCCCTTCTCCCACATTTCCTTATTTCTCATGGCTTCCTCCGCTCACTTACCAAGTCTCGTCAGTTCTTTCTCCAGTACATCTCTTGTATTTGTCCCCACCTCTCCACCCTCACACCCCGCACTCCCGTTCATGGCTTCACCACCTCTCGCCTCTGTACTGAGATGAAGCTGTGACCTTGTTCACTCAGGTACTCTCCCCCACACCACAAATTGTGACCCAACTTCGTATCTGAAGTTTCCAGTCAAGGTCTTCCTGACTCCAAGTCCAGCTGTCTCTCGGCTACAACAATGCAAAGGGAAAGTCCTTTGCAAGTGGCAAAAGGTTGGACGTGGCCTGCATTCGGGCCGTTTTGCTGACTTTCATAGTGTTTGGAGCTTAAGGTGACCTCAGATGTCCTGTCCAATCCTTTCATTTTACAGATGAGGCAACAGGCCCAGAGCAATGAAGGGTTTTACCCAAGATCCCACACGGGAAATGACCGGCCATTTATTTCGTCTGCCTCTCATTCCAGCCATTGTGCTCCAAAGCCGGAATCCACAGTAGTTACTGTTGGTCTCTTTGTTTCATGATTTAAAGAAGGTGCCAACATTTGGGGATGGACAGGAGAGCATTTCATTAAGCCGGTTAGATGACTTAAATTTCCATTTCATGCTTTGCTTCTGATTTTTTATAGCCATTTTAATGTTGTTAATTAGACAGCAATAACTAGTTTTGTCATATGAGAATACCATTTAATTGTTATGATACCGCAGCATGCTTTAAGCAAGACATCTTGACTGTTTCTTGGATACTTTGTTGATTCACGTGCATATGAACATTCGTATTTGGGACTGAGAAGCATTTTTTGAGTCAATAAAAGAATTTTCGCCTCAAGGCAAAATGCTCTGGGAAGAGACACTTGTGTGTCTATTTTTCTCATAGTCTAATTAACATTGCCTACACATTAAGTAAAAGGTAGGAGAAAATAACAGTCTTGCATAGCAAGGTTTTTTATGTGAGGTTTTTTTTTTTGTTCTTGCCAAGAGCCCCAACCCTTTTACTCTGCAGAACACAGACTTGCCTGGGAAGCTCCTAGTCTAAATATTTTTCACTACCTGAGACAGCATGAAAATGTCAGATTGGAGCCAGACTCATCAAAAACCACGAAAAGGACACACCTCCAGATATGTGACAAATACATGAGTCTTTACACAGTGATTCCGTCCAGTAAACATTCAGTGAGTGCCAACTATAGGTAAGGCACTGCCCAAGGCTGGGCCCTGGAGTGACAAAGAGGGCCATGGCACAGTGCCTGCTTGCAAGGGGCATCCAATCAAACAGGGGTCAGGGGAGACAGAGACAGAAATCCCTGATGAGGGGGCAGCTAGGTGGCGCAGTGGATAGAGCACCAGCCCTCAAGTCTGGAGGACCTGAGTTCAAATCCGGCCTCAAACACATAATACTAGCTGTGTGACCCTGAGCAAGTCACTTCACCCCATTGCCTAGCCAAAAAAAAAAAAAAATCCCTGATAAAAGGCAGCTTGAGTTATGTGTAAGGAGAGGGTCTGGAAAACATTGATGAAAAATCTGAGGATGGAGAGATCCCTTTCACCTGAGGGTGTCAGGGAAGAGGGGGGACTATGTGAGCCTTGAAGAGGGGTGGAGCATCAGGAGATGAAGATGAGGATGAAGTGAGTTTCAATCATAGAGGATGGCATAATGATTATTATTGTTAACTACCATTCACAGAGCACCTACTATGTGTCAGGCACTGTAAGAAAGATTTTAGGGGGTTGGGCTTCCACAGCAGGATAAGAAATTCCAAGGTCTTGTGGATAGTTCCTCAACCAATCAGAAAGTACTCCAAACTTTTCTATAAACAAGTAGCTCTTAAGAAAGAGCCTTAGAGGCTAAAACCGGTTGCAACCCATCTGGTTCAAGGATGGGGCTTTGACCTGGCAAAGGCTTTTCTTCACTGCACTTGCTTAATAAGCTTATTGAATATGAACTGACACACCCCAAGGGTGGAGATAGCCGCCATTTTTGAACATGGGACCCATGAAGTGGGCAGAGTTAATAGAACATAGACGAACACTCAATAGGCTGTCCAGGAAGGGTGTAACTCAGATGAACCACACCAATTGTAGCCCTGACGGGTGGAGTATGGACCTCACTAATGGCTTAAAAGTTGATTCTACCACTGAACCAGCGCCCATCTGCTACTAACGTACATTGTGCCTGCTTCTCTCTTGAGAAGCGAGATAAAGACTTTCCTTCACTCACTCACTGTAGTAGATTTTTTTTTTGTTTCAGATTTTTCTAACAGCACTATGCTAAGCACTTTACAGTTATTATCTTATAAAATCCTCACAACCACCCTGGCAGGCAGGTGCTATTATTATTCCCATTTTACAGGTAAGGAAACTGAGGCAAACAGTTAAGTGACTTGCCAGGGTCACACAGCTAGTAATAGGCAGAGGCATAGGCATGGAAATAGAGAGGATAGATAGGGTGAGAATAGGGGAGGGAGAATGGTTCACATTGGATGAAATGAAGACCAGCCAGGGGGACAGTATGCAATGCTATCCAATATCCAAGCCTCAGTTTGTCTGAGGCCACACCCATTCAACGACTAAGGTCAGTTAAGAGTTGAGACAAAAGATGGCCCAATTTACCAACTCAAAGATATCAGTCTGGAGGGCAAAGAAAACAATTGCTATTTATACTCATTCTAAGCCATCAAAACCTAAACAATGAGCCACTGAGGCCTCCTGGGTTGGGGCTGCTATTACTGGCCAATCAAGGAAAGGCCAGTGATTTGGCTTTAAAGATTAGAGGAAGAAGAGTCACTGAAGTCAACAAATATTTTTAAAGGCCCTACTATGTGCCAGAGACTGTGCTAAGTGCCGGGGATACAAAGAAAGGTAAAAATGGAATCCGCCCTCCCGGAACTCACAGTTAAATGATGGAGACAACATGCAAATAACTACATACAAACAAGTATATAAATATATGTGTTATACATAATATAAAGTAATATATGTAATCACACACACGTATAAAATGGACTTTTCTTACAGAAGGTGGGAGTTGAGATGAATCTTTAACCAGGGATGGCAGGAGGTGGGGGAGAAGGGGAAGACCTTTCCAGACCAGGGCGGGTGGCCAGTGGAGATGTCCAGAATCAGGAGATGAAGTATCTTCTATGAGGAAGAGAAGGAAGGTCAGTGTCACTGGATTGTGGAAAGGCGAAGGGGAGTGAGGTGTGAGGATGTGGAGGTCCAAGGGTTAAGGGGTGCTAGGACTCGCAGGTCCTGTCAGAAAGGATTCCACCCAAGCCTTCTTCCAGCCAAAGGCAAGGTTTATTAGAACATCCGTCGTATTGGGCGGGCTCTGAAGGAGTCTGAACATAAGTGAGCTGTTGGCTAGATTGTAAGAATCTGAGCACCTTCATGGAGACGAGATGGACCTTATCTATAGAAAGACTTGGGAGGGATCCAGGAGTGGCCAAGTAGTCTGAGAGGACTGTGAGGTAACAGAATGCCGGGGACTTGGACCTCGTGGCCAAGGACAGAGCCTAGCTCGATTAAGGGTGGAAAGTGGCCAGGGGCCATTGGGAGGTAAAACAATGGAGGGCCAGATTAGGTTAAGGGTAACAGAGATTGGGATGGGATTGTAGCCTCAGGCAAACGCCAGAGATTTGGCCTTGTGGGAAAGTCCAGGGTCTTTCCTTTTTGGGCTCTAGATCCTATCCTCATCAATGGGGCAAATTACAAGTTTTTCTCCTGAAAAATTACAGTCTAATACAGGATAAGGCAGGAATAGAGACAACGATGGTAATAAGACCTTTAAAGAACTGCACACTTTAATTACAAACATAAATTTAAGGAGCTAAGATCTTTTGAATTCCTTAGGAATCTTTTGATCTTTGGGTTGTCTTGAGAATTGATCCTTCTGAACTTTCACAATTGTGTTGCCTCTAATAAAAATTTCCGGTGTGTGGTGAGATCCAGTCATGCTTTCTTTTCAACAGTATCCCAAAAGCCATATTAATTAGATCAGGTATAGACAAATGTAGGACAGTTCAAATGTGGTCGCTTATACTATCGTTACTGACAAGATAGGATCATACTTTTAAAAAAAAGTACTACATGACATTTCATTTCAACTCCATTGTCTTGTTCCTGGTATCATCTATGAAAAATCCTGTGTTCATCTTCATATATTTGTTTTCTTCTCAATTGCTTTATAGGAGACATTGATCATAATCTGGAAGTGGAGTCTAATGGACTCAGGGTACTTTATCTTGCCTTTTACATAATAATGGAAAGCCCCAGGATGGTTAATAAGGTTTCCATGTATTTCTTTAACCTCATAGTCAAGTTACATTATAGTCACAAAATTGTCAAGTCAGTCGATAAACATTTAAGTGACCATTAGGACACTATGCTAAGCCCTGAGGATACAAATAAGAAAATAATGATTGTCTGCCTTCAAGGAGCTTACTACACAAAAGGAACTGAAATGGGGGGGAAGCACAAAAGGGCAAGGGGAAGGGAGCCACAATGTTTGTGGAGTTGAAACCAAGTGGAGCAGCTGATGGAAAATGAAGTTCCCTGGGAAAGTCTGAGTCTCCCATAAAAGGAAGCCTTGGGAGGAGTTCCTTTCCCTGTTCTTCATCCCTCCAGTCAGAGGGGGGAGGCAAGTGAGGTTGCTAAGGGTTGTTTTAAATCTGAATCAATCTCCCAGGCAATGGAATTTCGGGTGATGAGCCTATTTTGGGAAAACCATTGTGTTTGTGGACTTCAGTCCCAGGAGAGCAGCTCATAGAAAATGAAGTAGCCAAAAATACTGGTAGCCAAACAGAATGGATTAGGGATTTCTGTTGATTTATGGGTTTCCATGTTGGTCCCTTTAACCTGTTTCCCATTTGGTCCAGCTTCTTACCCATTAACAATAAGCCTTTTGTCCCATTCTTCTCCAAGATACCAGATATGCATGAAACTGGAACAGTGTCACTATCTTCCTAATGTAGAGGTCCTCTTCCAGAATGAAGGGCAAACCACAACCTGTGAGTAGTCCCAGCTGCCCCAGCTGGCCTGCTTTTTCTATTATATTATTTTGCCTTCCCGACATTTTCTACTTTTCGACCAGTTTCAAATAGTTTTGATAGTTACATTGTTTTGTAATAGAGTTTAAGGTGCAGAAGTGCTCTTCTCTTCTCATTTTGTTTTTCGTGATTCCCCTTGAGATTCTGGTAGAACTTTGGTTCCTTCAAATTAATTTTGTTCTTATAAGCTCTATAAAGAGTCCTCTTGGCAGTTTGACTGGTATAGTATTAAAGCTGGAAATCAATTTAGGTGACATCCATTTTATTATATTGGAGTGTGAAGGTAATTGATTTTTAATGGAAGAACAAAAGAATTATGAAGTAAAGTGTATACTCCCCTTTCCTGCCTGTACTGCTTTGTAGAGTAAGAGGGTTAACTTGAGGAATGACTGTTAAAAGCATTTGTTGTACAGGATTGATTTAACAGAGAATCTCTTGTAATTAGATCAGCAGAGGACTCTTCATTTGACCATCTCATAATGTGTTGAAATGATATTCTTCTATGGGATCCTTTTTTTATAAGGGTGGGGATCATTGAGTGAATGGTGGGTTGGTCCCTGCTAGTTAAAGTAAGTGATAAGATGCTGAGCTCTGATATACTAATGAAGTGATAAGATATCTCAATTAGTCATCAACTTTAGAGTAAAGATGGAAAAAGTCCTTGATAGCTGTAATAATGTAGAGGAAAGTGTTCCTTTGGTTAAGGAATGACCTATGGGTCTTTTAGAAAATAGCAGAACAGTTTAGAACCAGAAAAATTTGAGTGAGCAATAAGGAGAGATAGTGTAACAGATAACCTCCTAAGAAGGCATTGCTTTTTTGCTTGGCGCAGATTCCTGGGCCTTGGGCTTGATTTAATTTTTAATCTCCTCCCTCTTGAACAGAAAAGTACCTCATGAATTGTAGAAGCCTGGAGGTCTTCCCAACTTCCCATAGCTGTCCCTGGATTAGCTGAAGGCAGTGTCTTCCATCAGGAGCCAAGAATGAACTGGATACAGATTCAAGGCTCTGCAAAGAGCACAACAGAAAACCTGCACCATATTTAAGGAGAACATCTTGAGGTGTCCAATAAAATGGCCTCCAGCAGCTGCGAATTACCCCTTTGTCGCACATGCTCTCTAAGCCTGAGCCCACTGTCCGTGGACCCTATATATGTGAGAGGATGTATCACAGACTTCGGGGGAGATGTTTTATACTTTTTTTTTTTTTTTGCTTTGCCTCCTTACTAAATATCCCTTCCTAAAAGCTAATCTGGCTGACTAATAATTGTTACGAAGCACACCGGTGGGGGCTCATGAGCTATACTACCAGAAAGACAACATGAACCTTTCAACGATAACTCTAGAGGAGGCCTGACTCATCAGTGGAAGTGGGAGCTGGGATAATCCAGGCTGTGCTACACGTTTGGTTTGCTTTGAGGCTCTTTGCAGTTTTGGGGACCCCCACTGGAAAAATTCTCCAAAAGGAATCTTTATTATTGGTTACCCTAATTTTTGGGTTGTTCTTTTGTTTTCAACTTCAATTGAAATCTGTTTTCCAATGTTAATTCCTTAAAAGTACCACGGGTTTCTTTATAATGACTTTTGCCCTTTGAATGATTAAATACTAATATCTATTGTTACTAAACTCTTTTTTTTAAAGTATTGATATCGCTGCTGATATGAGAAGTATGGATTTTGTATTCCTAAAATACTCCTAGCTTTTCTCTTTTATTATTAAGCAGTCCTAGACTGATTATTTTATGGTGACTCCTCCAGACCATGTGTCTGGAGCCTGCAGGGCCATAGAAAAAACGTTTACCTGCTGGCCTGAAATCCCTGAGCAATAAGCCCTAAGTGCTTAATCCCTTTTTGGGAATTCTCTTATAGCTTTGTGAGCTTTTCAGAGGACTCTTTATTTAAGTCAACCTTCTCATCCTAATGAGAGGTGAGGTAGAAACTCTGCTTAAATTGCCCTGGAAGTGCCAAGGGATCCATTGGGGGGTATTTTGGCTGCCTTTTGGTAGAGGCACCCCAAAGAAATTTGTCTGTATGGCTGAGGAAGTTGCTTGGGATGCAGGGACCCATGGATATATTTTGGTGTGCTCTGTATAGAAAGGGACACTACAAAATTTTGTCCAGAACCAATCAGATGCACCACAGCCCTGGGAAGTAGGTGTTATTATTGTCCCCATTTTATAGGTAAGGAAACTGAAGCATCATAAAATTTTCACACAAGACAGTTTTATTTCTCACCTGAAAGGTAAAGGGTTAGATCCAGTTGACCCCAGATGCCTAATTATTGTCAGAGGGGCTCTGCATGTTCTGGTATCTTTGTAAGGACTAAACTTTCTTTCTGTGCTAGGAACCTACATTTGTTTACTTTTTAAGTAGGTCACTCTTAAGCTTTTTTTTTTTTTTTTTGTGAGGCAATTGGGGTTAAGTGACTGCTGCCCAGAGTCATATAGCTAGTGAATGTCAAGTGTCTGAGGCTGGATTTGCACTCAGGTTCTGCCTCCAAGGCCAGAGCTCTATTCACCGTGCTGCCCCAGTTACTCTTATGGTTTTTAAGGGGCAACTAGGTAGTGCTGGACTGGAAGTCAGGGAGACCTGAATTCAAATCTAGCCTTTGACACTTGAAATGTGAACCTGGGCAAGTCACTTAACCTCTGTTTGCCTCAGTTTCCTCAAATGTAAAATGGGGGTAATAATAGCACTTACCTCCCATTGTTGTTTTAATGATCAAATGAGACAAAAATTGTAAAGTACTTAGCACAGTGAGATAATATTTATAGATGTTATTATTCAATGATAAATTTGGGGTGTGTGTATGTGCATGTATGTTTATGTGTGTGTGTGTGTGCATGTGTTTATATGTGTGTGCATACATGCATGTGTGTGTGTGTTCAGTAGAGGGGCCTTTTAATGGGAAAGGGAGAGGGTGAGTCACTAGTACTTTCTGGAGCAAGAACCAGTTTGGTCATAGTGATTGAGCCCAGAATAAAGGGGCCCTTCCATGAGAATGGGAGAGGGTGAGGACCCCCACCTCCCTGGACCAAGCTGACTAAAGTCTTTAAAAGTACCAAGCCAAAGTGGGTTGGTTTCTCACATGAAGGGTGAGGTGGTAACTTCTAGTCAATATCAGGTCCCCAAGCTCTATGGGCAGAGCCCCAGTACTAGGGACCAATCTTTCCCTCTGAGAAAGAGACTTGATTTCCTTTTTCTTTTAAAAATTGTTTTTGGGTCTGGGAAGGCATTTTTTTTTTTAAATTGAGGCATCTTTTTAATTTTTTTTATTAATTTATTTTTAGTTTTCAACAATCACTTCCACAAACTTTTGAGTTATAAATTTTTCTCCCCCTCCCTCCCCCCCATATGGCGAGAAATCTAATATAGGCTCTACATATACATTCCTATTAAATATATTTTCACATTAGTCATGTTGTAAGGAAGAATTAGAACCAATAGAAGGAACCACAAGAAAGAAGAAACAAAACAAACAAAACAGAAGGAACAAATAGCAAATAGTCTGCTTCAATCTGTATTCAAACTCCATAGTTCTTTCTCTGGATGTGGGTAGCATTTTCCATCATGAGACTTTTGGAAATGTCTGAGATTCTTGCATTGCTGAGAAGGGCTAAGTCTATCAGAGTTAGTCATTGCACAACGTGGCTGTTACTGTGTACAACATTCTCCTGGTTCTGCTCGCTACACTCAGCATCAGTCCATACAAGTCTTTCCAGGTTTTTCTGAAGTCTGCTTGCTCATCATTTCTTGTAGCACAATAGTATTCCATTACATTCATATACCATAACTTGTTCAGCCATTCCCCAATTGATGAGTACCCTCTCAATTTCCAATTCTTTGCCACCACAGAAAGAGCTGCTATAAATATTTTTGTACATGTGGATCCTTTTCCCATTTTTATGATCTCTTTGGGATACAGCCCTAGAAGTACTATTGCTGGGTCAAAGAGTATGTACATTTTTATAGTCCTTTGGGCATAGTTCCAAATTGCTCTCCAAAATGGTTGTATCATTTCACAACTCCACCAACAATGCATTAGTGTTGGGAAGGCATTTTTGCCAGCAACAAAGGCACTAATCTATCAGAAATTTGCAAAATACTTGTTTGGTAAATTGTGTCATGATGTATTTGGAAGTGTGTAAGAATGTTAATTAATGAGAGTTGACTAGGAACTGTATAACATAGACTTTTCCCAATACTCATTAGTAAGAGTCCCTTCTGCTGGAGAGGCTTGAGCTGGTGGATTGCTCTAGCTTGGGAGATGCTACAGTTGGACTGCAGCTGGACTAAAGCCGATTGGGTGTTGGTACCAAGCTCGCTACCAATATGGCGAGCCCCTGTATACAGAGGGCCACTAGGGTACCTATGGAGGAGTGAACCAGCTCATCTCAGAGATGGAACAGATTAAAGGTTTTCCATGACAATCAGCAATGAGGTTAGGCTTGAGTGAAGCTGCTGTACTTCTAGCTGGTTGAGACAGATGAAAGAAAGAAAGAAAGAAAGAAAGAAAGAAAGAAAGAAAGAAAAAAAGAAAGAAAGAAAGAAAGAAAGAAAGGAGGGAAAGAAAGAAAGAAAGAAAGAAAGAAAGAAAGGAGGGAAAGAAAAAAGAGGAAGGAAAGGAAGGAAAAAAGAGAGAAAGAAAGAGGAAGGAAACAAAGGAAGAAAGGAAGAAAGAGGAAGAAAACAAAGGAAGGAAGGGAGAGAGAGAGAGCGCGCTTTATTTAGAACAAGGCAATGTAAGCTCCTTGAGGTCAGGGACTGTCTTATTTTTGTATGTCTAATGCTTAAGCATAGCACTTGGCCCCCACAGTGAGTGTGGAATGAATGAATAAATGACAAAGCATTTATTAAGCACTTGCTATGTGCAAAGTGAAATGCTAGGCACTGGAAATACAAATAGAAAAGCTCAATAATAAAGTACTTTTCATTCAATCTATTTGCCTCTGAGCCTCAGTTTCTTCATCTGTAAAATGAGGTTAATAATCACTAATATATACTTTCCTCCCAGGGCTGTCAAAAGGTTCAAATGAGCTAATGAATTCAAAGCCCATCTGCACACCTTTGAGTATGACAAATGTGTGGCTTGTTACTGCTATTAACAAAGATATTGAGACATCATAGAGGAGGCAAAGCGTAGCCACAAGGAGAGGATTATTATACATTTTTTTAATGTTCTTGCCAGATGCTAGATTTCCATGGGATGAAGAAATATATCAGTTAAAGAAATAATCGACATTATAGTTATAGAAATTGTGTCGCATTCCTAAGTGTTCACTATCCTGTAGGTCTTTACGTTCTTCTACGATTGACTCCTGAAAACGTCTGCATGCACCTGTCTTGGAGAAAGAGTCTTGGAGTTTCAGAAGGCAGGTCTGTGGCCGAGCCAAGCCAGCGTTGGGAAACCACTTCAGGAGGGGATTTTTGTCTCCCTGGCTCCCCTTGTCAGGAATCTGTGGATACTCCTGTGGCTTGTTGATGAAACAGTGACAGGGGGAAAAGGGAGGTTTTTGTTCTGCTAGCTCTGGTAGAACACTGGGCTTGCTGAGGCCAACGGGGTTATGCCACACTATATATTGGTCAAGCCGGCTGGGTTTCATGTTGTCATAGCAGAGAAAATCCTCAGGTTCGACATGTGTTTGGGAGGTAGGCCTGATCGATAGCTGTCTCCAGTACAAAGCATCATTCCTGTAAGTATCTGTGATTTTGGAGTACGGGTTTGGTTCATAAATCTTAGATAAATCATACATGTCTTCTTTGGTCTTGCAGTGAGGTGGAGATGGTGGTATTACTCCGTTTCCGATCATCTCTTCCATTTCAGAAATTGGGTTCTTGCGGGCCACAGGTCCTGCTGGCGTGCTCCCCTTAATGAGCATCATCTCAGCATGACTGGGCACCACAGAATGTACCCTGCACAGGACGCTAGGTGTACACTGGGGACACAAAGGTAACCTCTGTGCGATAACTACGGAGTCTCGGGGTCTGCGGCCCTGCAAAATACGTGCAATACGGCCTTCCAAAGGTCTGGTAGGAAGGAATTCTGGGTGGGATTGTTCTTGCTGTAGGTAAGGAGAAGACAAAGAAAGGAAGAGATTGGCATCAGAAGTCACTGGCACTCCACTGCTATAGCTCAGTTTTATATACTATTTGGGGATTTCAATTTCAACAGCTTGATTAGACTTCTAAAATTGTACCACTTAAAATAACATATCCAAGGACATTTAATACTTGACTGGGCCCCCTTCTCAGTTATGGGATTGTGATGGTCTCTTCAACCATAAGGGATTATTTTTTATCAATCACCAAGTATTTCTTTAGAACCTACAATGTTCTAGGTCTTGTGCTAGGTGGTGGGGGTGGGTGCCCAGACCAAAAGGAACCATCCCAAGTTCTCAAGGAGCTCACATTTTATTAGGACAACAAGAGAACACCAGTGAACCAATAAACCTAGAAGGACTTCTTAAGGATTTACCCTTTCACCAGGCACAGTGTTAGATTTCTGGGGATACAAAAACAAAAAAAAATGAGTAGAGTCCTGCCCTCAAGCATTGACGTTCTTAGAATTTGTTGAAATGTGAGCTTTTCCCAACTTGGTCCCAACCTATCCCTCCAGCTTCATTATATATTATTACTCCACTTCTTGTACTCTGGGGTGCAACCCAATTGGCCCTCTCTTCCTCAGGTAAGATACTCTTGTCTGCTACCTCTGGGCCTTTGCCTCGACTGTCCCTATGCCTGTCAAGGGTCTCTTCTTGCCTTTTTCTCAGGGAACCCCCTCTTCTTTCATGATGAAGCTCAAGCATCATACCCATAAAGTCTTTTCTGATTCCTTCGATTGCTAGTGTCCTCCTTCTCTGACAGCCTTATGTTTCTTCTGGTCATATTTATTCTTTATATAATTATACCTCTGTCTCTTGTCTCCCCTGATTGAATATAAGTTATTCAATAGTAGAGTTTATTTCATGTTCCCAGTTCCATGACACATAGTAGGTGCTTACTATATACTTGGCGGTTGGGTAGACTAGTTCCTGTTTCAGTTATTAGGCCTGGGTAGACAACACGTAGAGAAACGGACAAAAATCCAGATATTTGAATTGTTTAGCTCAATGAGTCCAATTTTACTTCCAAACACAAAAAAAGTACTGGACTTAAGATCTAGGAGACCTGGGTTCAAATATCAGCACTGCCTCTTTGCTAATGGCGTTGCTTTGGGCACTTTGCCTTTCTTGTCAGACTCAGTTTCCTCTTCTATAGTCTTCCTGCACTTCACAGGGTGGTTGTGAAAAAGGTTGCTACTTACGAATGACCATTATTATGGGGGGTTTTAAGGCTGAAGGGAACACTAGAGACATTGATACAAACCCTTACTCCTTTGAGAACCCAAGAGGTTAAGGAGCTGATTTTAGGGTCACACGGGGTACAAGGGACAGACGCCAGGATTCAAACCCAGGTCTTCTGACTATGAACTTAGCATCCATCCCACCATGTAACAGCAGGCTTTGCCTCAAAAATGTCCCTTTAAATGAAGAGGGATTATTTTGGTTTTCTAAACCACAGAATTCAAATGTACCTTTAAAAATAGTATAATTAGAGCAAACCTGTGCCAAAAGCCTAGGTGTTTCATAGGAAACCCAGCAGTCCCCAAGGTTCACCAGGCTTTCCTATCTCCCATACCCCGCCCTCATTAATGTAACGCCAAGATTATGAGAAACAATGCTTTAGAGATTTTACCCTCTCAGCAATAAATACCTATTTGATGTTAACTCATCTCTATAATTATTTTATATGTGGTTCTTTATGTAAAATTTGCATAACTGGACATTTTTTTCTTGAATAAAATAAGACTACTTCCTGGATGGTCACCTATGGTGGGAAAGGGAGGTTGTTGAGAGGTAGGGGGAAGGGTCCAAATCCTCAGTGTCAGTCTGAGATACAGGAAGGTGAAATCGTCAATTTGGCCATCGGATTTCACTGGATGAAATAGCTTGGGTTGATCAATTGGCATTTATAAAATAGTTACTGTTTGCTGGCCAGTCACTGGACTGGTGCTAACAGTCAAGGATCATATGCTTCTATATTACATCAAGGAAGGCTGGGGTGGGATTAAAGTCAACATAAACTCAGATTTTATGAATAGTGAAAGTCTCTTTGTCAATTTCCCAGTCTTAGCATTGTGATGGATGAGAATTTAGAACAGTATCATTAGACCAGTATCCATTTCCCCAAGGATTCATAGTATAGAAACTGGGTCCCACTGTAGTGAAAACTACATGAAAATGTGAACTTTCTTTAGAGTCTTCTGCAGGTAAACAAGGGGTCCAATTTGGGATCCCCACTTTTTATTAAAATCCTTGGTGAAAACATAAACCATGGATGGCTAAGTTGTTTCCTTTACTTCTCTAAGAATTCAATTAGATAACATGTATCTGATGTCTTTGAAGTCTGATGATTTCTCTTAGTATTTTTCATGTTGTCAGTCAAACAACAAATATTTATTGAGTCTGCTACATGCTGTAATACAGCCAACTCTCAATTATTAAGGCTAATGGGAGGAAGCCATGGTCTAGCTTACCCAAGTGTAAGATAATGTAAAGCTATGCAAATGTGCACCAATTCAAAGGATTTGTGAACATTTTCATTCAAATTAAATGCCCCATGCCCCATATAAATCAATGCCTCTGTTAATAATTTCAACAGAGCTCTGGCAGAGCAGAACTGGCCTATCATAACAATGAGAAAAGGAACTGGGTTTTTCCCCATATTTCCCCCATATTGGTTTGTCCCCCACAGTCTAATAATGTGGTGATAGAGTCGAGGTAAAAGGTGAGAGCCAACGTCCCTTGGCCACTAACAACAGTGAATGGGATAGAGGGAGGCAAAGCCTGAGGAAGAAACCAAGTGCCTAAAGAATTGGATCATCCCCTCCCCCAGAATAATTGAGAGTTGACTGTAATTACTTACAGGTGGTGGGTCAAATCCTATCTGTCCAGTTAAAGTGGCCACCTCCTTTCCATGAAAATCATCCAGTTCAAGGGGGTTCACGGGACCTGAACCTTAATGGAAATGTTATGGATCTTATTATTTGGTTAGAAAATAGGGTGATTAGCATTACACTACTCACTGGAGGTTAGTTCCCCAATTTAAATGTCCCAAGCAAAATGGACTGGACCTGTGATTTTTATTGGTTCATAGGGAACTCTCATTGAGTAAATTCCTTCTTCCCAATGCAGATCAATAACTGCTCTACAATATAAAGTTTTGGAAGATTCACCTAGGGCAATGAGAGGTCAAGTGACTAGCCTAGGGACACAAAGTATGGATCAAAGATGGCATTAGAACCCAGGGTTTTCTGACTTTGAGGCTGGCTTTCTGTCTATTATGCCTCAAAAATGTGCCATCTGATAAGATTCAATCAAGAGAAAACCATTTCCCACTGTGGACAAGGGAACAGGGAAATATATTCTAACCCCTACCCCCCAGGAAAAAACTGTACCTCCAAAACGTGACCAAGATAAAAACCAATCCTTTACCTCCTCCCAACCCACCCAAAACTATTGTCCTTCTCCTCAATATCCATTCAGTGCTTTGACGGAGAAATGGGGGTGAGGGCTGTGAACAAAAAGGAGATGAGATCTCCTAGCACCACCTCCTGCCAAATGTGATTTTCCCCCATTGCTCACACTAGAGATAATCCATACCTGTGAAATCATGTGTGTAGCTTGTTATCCAATGGGACCGCTCCAGATTTCTTTGTATGTTAGCTTCTCTTAGAGACAATAAAGGATCCAGCATACTTAAGGTGGTGTTTGGTGCCAAGAGTTTTGGAGGTTTGGGGTAGAAGATCTGTGTATTCTTGTGAATATGTTTTGGAAGCTAGGATATAAACACAATGATTATGATTATTAATAACTTCCAATAGTGGGGGGCTCCCAAGGCTGTTATCAGTCCTCTTTCTGTCTCATTGTGACCAGGGGGTCACTGCACCTCCACAAAGTTCTCCTCAAATGTACCGTTGTGATAGGGAGGTGACCCCAGGACCTCTCAAAGGTCAATGCTGGCAGAGGATGACCTCTGGAGGTTCTCCCATGCCAGGAAAGCTTTCAAGCATCAAGAGGCAAGAGATTGAGTCTCTGTTGTGAGGCCCTGGCTAGGACTCACCTAGCTCAGGACAGAGAGACTCACTCACCAGCAGGCTGGCCACTCTGACCTTGCCGGCCCATGAAACAATGAGGTATACTAAATGGCCCTCAATCCTAGGTGGCCCCTTCTGCTGTGGCCATGATTATGACAGAGAGCTGGGGAAAGGGGACTGAGGGCAGGCTAAGAATCACAGATTTTAGGTTTTCTATCAGGATTAATCTGATTGTCGCTAATCTGTTACATCTTTACTTAGCAACCAATGAATGGACATACCCATGGTCCAAAGCCCCAGGGTCTGGTCTTACACAGACTGGGGTACTATTTATTAAGCCATAATATGCTTATGAAATTGCTTTTTCTGAATACAAGAGACATGTATTGGCCCAAGTCGAGATCCTCACCCCTTGCCCCAAAGGGAATCTGGCTCTACAGGCCCCAGCTCCTTATTTCCCTTTGAAAGCCTTAGCCTTACCTTTTGATCTTATTCAGATGCACCTTTGCCCCTAGCCCTAAAAAGAATCTGGCTCCCCTTTGTCTACAGGTCCCCAAAAACCTTTCCCCTTATCTCCTTTTGAAAGCCTTAACCCCACCTTCTGATCCTTTCAAACTTCTACCTTGCAGTTCCCTTCATTATCTATTCCCATTGTTTATTCAATCTCTCAGACCTTCCAATTGGAATTCTCATCTAGACCCTTTTCCCAGCCCCCTCTTCTGGCCATGCTAAGTTACTTTAGTGTATATAAGATCCACCCTGACCCCCGTTCAAATGCTAAGACTTTCTCATGCCCAAAAGACTGAGACTGACTTGTGCACTCAGGGTGTTACTAATGTTCAGATTCCTTAAGATTCTGGCCTATATGTTTTATCTCTAATAAACTTTTTCTATGGCTGGAAGAAGATTTGAGTTGAATTCATTCAGGCAGGGCCCACATCATGATCTTGGGGTCTGAGTACCCCAAACCTCTAGACCTCTTCACAAGTATAAAGGATAAGTAAAGTCATAGGAATAGAAGATGTGATGGGTTTCATTCAGTTTTAGAAGCCGAGACCTTTGCCCTTCCAAAGCCTCAGCTTGGCCTTTTGATCTTATTCAGATGCTCTTTCCTTCCTGGCTCCGGTTTGTCTACAATTTCCAGAAAAACCTTAAACTTTAGATTCCTTGTAGACTCACTTTACCTCTCTTTGAAAGCCTTAGCCTTACCTTTTAATCTTATTCAAATGCACCTTTGCCCCTAGCCCTAAAAAGAAGCTTGTCTACCGGTCCCAGCTCCCTTTGAGAGCAAACTTTCTCCTTCCAGTTTCCTTCATCATCTACTCTCATTGTCTGTTCAATCTCTCAGACCTTCCAAGGGGAATTCTCACCTGGACCCTTTTTCCCAACCACCTCCCCCCATCAACTGGCCTTTCATTGTGGCTACACACAATCTCCCCTCCATTGTTTTACCTTCCTATGGCCCCTGGCCATTTCCCACCCTTAATCCTAGCTAGGGGCCATGAGGTCCAGGACCCAGGAGTTCTGTTCACCCCAGCTTACTAGCCACTCCCATCCAGATCTCCCTAGGCTCTTCCTCCCGTCACCCCAAACTACCTGGCCACTCCTAGATCCCTCCCACAGTCTTACTGAATATAAGGTCCATCTTGTCTCTATTAAGATGCTGAGCTTTTCTCATGTCCAAAAGGCTGAGACTGTCTCATACCTGCTCATCCTTATGGGCATCACCTGGTTTCCCCTATTCTGATGCTGAGCTGTTCTCATGCCTAGAGGATGAGACTTTCATTCCCGCTCATCCTTACGGGCGTTACTGATTTTGGATTCCTTGGGAGTCTGGCCTATATGCTTTATCTTTAATAAACTATTTCTCTGGCTGGAAGAAGATTTGGGTTGAATTCATTCAGGCAGACCCATGTCGCAATCTTGGGGTTCAGCACCCCAAAACCTCTACACCTCTTCAGATGTCGGCAGCTATGTAGCACAATGGATCTGGCCCTGGAGTCAGGAGGACCTGTATTCAAATCCTGCCTCAGACGCTTACTAGCTGTGTGACTCTGGGCAAGTCACATACCTGATTGTCTCAAAGAAAAAAAAAAGAAATCATCTAGTCTAAGCCCCTCATTTTACAGGTAAGTAAACCAAGGCCCAGAAAAATCAGGTAACTTCTCCAAGGTCACACAAATTGATCAGCAGAGGCAAGGTTTGAATTCAGGTTCTGTGACTCCAGGGTTAGTGTATTTATTACTGAACAACAATCTTGGGTCCAAAAAGTTGACATTGTAGGTAGAAGATGAAGGAAGCACTGTTCTAGAGTTTGGGTGATGTGGCCATTCCTGCCATGTAATACAGGTGGTGATATCTGGAGCAGTGACCTACCTGCTCACCCCTCAAAACCTCCTCACACCCAGGCAGAGTCAGCCCTCGAGGGGCTGTGTGGACTCTCCCACTCACTCTCTGGGCTGGCTTGTTCACAGACCAATGGGTCTAGGCTAACACTGCATGACTACACTCAAATTCTCTCAGGGTCTGAGGAACAACCCGTTGAACAGAAATATACATCCCCTCCTCACCACTGGTTCATGTGCCCCTATTTATGCATTTCTATTTATATAAACCAGCCACTCACAATAATGACCCTTGTAGAGCTTAAGCATAACCATCTACTTTGTGATAAAGCAAAGGAAATAATAGTAGTGTCACAGGTACTTATATATTGAAACAAATTGTTGTTTGTCCTTCATTTTGAAGAGGACCAATGACATCACGGGTGATGTCTTGATTTGCTCATGAATTGGATTTAACTGAGGCCGAGCTAATGTGAAGTCATCAGCTTCACTCTCTCCTCCAGAGTCATCAGAGTCCAGTGGCAAGAAAGAAGCCTGGTGATGGCCCAGGATGCAGTGGGTGACCTTGGCCTTTCAAAATTAAGGTCTTTCCCAGGTTTCAGTTTGTCAGAAGCAACACCCATTCAGTGACTAAGGGACAGGTAAAAATGGAGACAAAAGATGTCCAATTTACCAATGCAAAACTATCCATTTGGGAGGGGAAGACCTTAGAGTTTCTGGCTGGAACAGAAAACAATTGCTATTTACATTCATTCTAAGCCATCAAAACTAAACCACAAGCTCCAAAGACTTGGGTTGGGGGTTATTATTGGCCATTCAATGAGAGCCAGCCAGAATGATTTGGGTTTAAAGGCCAGTCATGTAGTTCCATTTAATGGGCTTTTAAAAAGTCTGGTTTCTTCAGAGCTATATTTCAAGAATCATAAATAAAAACTGAGCAGGACGAAAAGAAAATTCTCCCATCTTTTTGAAAAAGATAACAAAAATAACAAAAATAAGAACAGAAACAAAAAACTTTTAAAAATTTAAAAAAAATCTAAGTTCCCAAACCCCCAAATGTCTTACAAATGCATACACAATAAAATACATTAGAGTTTACTACACAATAAGCCTCTGAGTCACACTCTCCCATCAATGTACTCAGTATCTATTAGGGGAGAATAAGCACATAATGGTAGGAAATTGGAAGGGAAGATCATGAAAAGGAAAAGTAATGTGTTCAGGGTAACTCACAATTCTTGGAGTTGTGGACTTCAGGCTTTGACGTTATTAGTCTATTCAGGAACATCTGTACCACTCAACGCTGTTTCTTTGTGAAACACTCATCTATTGGTACTCGCCCTATTCTCCAGGTGGACAAAACCTCTATTCTTCTATACTGTGCTTGGGAGTTGGAGGCTGACATCATTATCTCTCAAGTGAAACATGAAATAAGTCTTTGTTATTGGAAGCACAATCTTGCTTAAATTGGAAAAATTCCTAACTACTTTATACAATTATTTTATGGCCAAGTGGTCAGAGGTACATGGGAGGTGGAGGTGAATATAATATGAAAGGGAGTGAGCCCACACCTCACATGTACCTCTGACCATACTAATCTGAAAGTGAACCTGGGCCTTTTGTATTAGAAAAGCCTCCAACACAAAAGAGAGACAAATGCAAGGTCGGGACTACTTTCTGTCTGTATCTGGTATAACACTTGGCTGTAAAATAATGTAATCTGACCAAGCAATAGGAATATTACCTTCTTGTTTTCCTGGAGGAATGATAATGTTCTTTACATTTGCATTTAGGTAAAGAAAAGCCAAGTTCTTAAACCAACTAACAAAAAAGGTGGCTTTCAAAGAGCTTTGAAAATATTGGGTGGATTTGTCACTTTCCCTTTCCATAGCCCCATCAGGCTGGGGAGGGTGACGGTCACACACATATTTCTCAAAAAGTACCAGGCACGGGCTTGTGTGCTGTAGCTTTAACATGAAGAGCAAATGTGCACAAAGCAGGAAACTCATCATTTAAAAAGAAAATAAAAAACCCTGCTCTGTGGACCTGGTGGACATTTTCTAGGACTATCTTTTCCCCTACCCTTCAGTGAATCAGTGGAACTGAAAAATGAACATTTTGAAGTGATTCTTAGGACTCAAGCAAGCTTATAGCAGCAGCTTTTCGAAAACCCGGGCAACAAGAGTGAAGCCCGTCTGGCGTCCATCAAAAAGACCAAAGGGCTGCTTCTTTGGGAGGCATTCCCTTGGGTTTTGAAACTCATGCTTAGCCTTTCTCACCAGGCTCAGCTGGCCTATTTTCATCATGAGGTTGGAAATGCCAGTGTCCCAGAATCATCCAGGTAAGAGAGAGCAGCAAGAGAATTGTCTGTTTTTCCCGAGGCCTGTTTCCAATAACCGTGGTCCTCTGTGAAAAGCTTCTCTGGAGGTTACCCAATCAGCTCTGGGCTTTTGTAAAGCTGTGTAGCTTTAAGTTAGAGAGTCAAAAAGCCCAGCTTCTCTCTCTCATTACAGAGACTAGTGAGAACTTTTCAAGGTCATTGTATGAGGGTCAATAAAGTTTGGGTTTGCAATATTCTCAATATTTGTCTAGTCTGCAGGAGAGGTGCAGAACATTTAAATATTCAAATTGTGTAGTGCAAGAATTCCACTCAGGCACATTCTCTCCACCACCCACTGATCCACCCTGATTGGCCCAGTCCTATCAATCCATCATTCAGTCAATAAGCACCTACTGTGTGCCAGGAATGGACCGAGGCACTGGGGATGCCTCCTCCACAAACACTTTCTGGCCTGCCTTCTTACTGGCCACACTACAGACTCGGTCCTGGCAGAATTTCTGGTAAGCGGTGACTTAGAAACTTCAGGAAACTCTCCCATCATCCCTTACTTTATCTTTCATTCTTCTCCTCTTCTGGCTCCTTCCTCCATAGCCTCCTTGCCAAGCCACGTTTCCTCCTCCCTTCCATTCATCATAGAATGATTAACCATGACCAAGTCATTACTGCCGTTGTTCTTGCATAGGGCATGCCACCCTTCCTGGACTGTGGTCCTACTCATTATCCCTGTAACTTTCTGACTAAAGTCCCCATCTCTGGCCACTATGCCCCTATGTGTGTTGTTTCTCCTATTTGAATGTAAGCTTCTTGAGGGTAGGGACTATTTGGGCTTTTGTATCTGTATCCCTAGTTCTTTGCACAGTCCTTGGCACGCAGTAAGTCCTCAATAAATGCTCTTTCATACGTTCATTCTCTCAAGGATTTTACATTCTCTAGGGCTGCACAACAATTACAATATGTATACCTCTGCTTGACTCACTTGATGCACCAATGCAACTGCCATGTTTGAAAGGCCTGACACGACCTCCAGGAGCACTCTGAAGACTCAGCTGCACCATGCTTCAGCCTGCTATCAGTAACCTGTAGGACGCTTATCCTTGAATCCCAACCAGTGCAAAACTCCTAGAGGCAGGTAAACTGGTGTCTGGGGTGGCTATACCTCTGGTTGAGGATAATCAGAAAGATCTCCAAGCCAGATTGAAGAAAAATAACAGCTTATATAATAGCAGGGAATGATTTTCATCTTTGCTCTTACCTCTGTCTATCTGCCTATCCATCTATTTAGCTAGCTAGCTATCTAGAAAAGGACGACTCCCTCTGTTTGTCAGTCTTGCTATGTCTGGCTATCCATCCATCCATTCATTTGTCTATTATCTATCTATCTATCTACCTACCTGAAAGATAAATACAAAATAAAAAAATTATCTAAAAATAAATATGAAATATAAAATCAATTTATCTACCTGAAATATAAATGCAAAAACTATCTACATGAAAGATAAATACAAAATATAAAATGTTAATGCAACTTATTTATAGTAAATAGACCAATAAAAACACTAATGTTATGTATGCGTGCAGAATATGAAAGTCTACAAAAGTCCTCTGCTCCTCTGTCTCTTGGTGGCAGAGAGGTGAGCCTGGGCTCTCAGGCACTCTGCCAGCAGAGTTGGCACATGCAGGTCACCTATTCCACTGGAAGGGCAAGGGCAGCCCTGGCGGTAGACTGTGCAGCTGTTGTCTGAGGGCCAGCCAAGCCAAGATAGCCCAGGCCCCAGAACAAGGGGTTGCCTGGGGGATTATTACTTGTTCACTCCTTAACCTTAGCCACTATTCATTTTTAGCTTCTCAAGATTCTGAATTATATCCACATTGTGAGACTTGGCACAACTAATTACGATCAGGAAGACCAACTATGCAGCCTGCCAAAGGCTCATCTCCAGACGTCCATCCCTGGGAAAACTTGTGCAGCACCTGGCAAAGTCTAATTCCGCACCCTCCTCTCACCCTCCCCCTTCTGCCCAGGGTGCAAGAAGGTGGCTCTGCAGCCTTGTCCCCGAGTTGGAAGGGTTCGCCTCTTTTCCTACTAAGCTGCAAATACCCCCAGGAAAGGTAACTCCTGAATCCTTGCCATCTTTGGGCACCTCAGGATGAATTAGTTACCGGATTCTTTTCCATAGGACAGCCAACTGAGAGCAACATCCTGATAAGAAAGGGGTGATGGGTAAGCTTTAGAAAGGATTTGGGGATCAGGGCATCGTGGAAAAATGTCTCATGCTGGCTTGGGGAAGGTGTCTTGTAAACAGTGGGCACTTAATGAATGTTTCTTCAATTTTGTAGAATTAGAATTGGGATAGAGAGATAAAGCATTTATTAAGCATCTACTGTGTGCCAGGTGGTAGAATACATATATGAGCAAGATAGTCTCTTTCCTCAAGAAACTTACATTGGAGTGGGAGAGGACAGTGCATACAGGGAGGCTGAAAGGGGGTCTGCAGTACCAGTGAGAAGGCATGGGGTGCAGATGGTGTGTCCTGGGCATGGAAGCCTGGATCCAGATTAGATGTGGGAGGCTGAAGGGGAGGATGAAAGGCTGTGAAAGTTAAGCTTTGCCTAGTAAACAATTTTTTCCCAGGGCTGCCCTAATGCCCCAGATACTGGACCACTAAATTCTCTCTCTCTTTTTTTTTTTTGGGTGAGGCAATTGGGGTTAAGTGACTTGCCCAAGATCACACAGCTAGTAAGTGTTAAGTGTCTGAGGCTGGATTTGAACTCAGGTCCTCCTGACTCCAAGGCCAGAGCTCTATTCACTTTGCCATCTAGCTGCCACCCAATTTTTTTTTTGGCAATGGGGGTTAAGTGACTTGCCCAGGGTCACACAGCTAGGAAGTATCAAGTGTTTGGTCTGAGGCAGGATTTGAACTCAGGTCCTCTGGACTTCAGAACCAGTGCTCTATCCACCACGCCACCTAGCTGCTCCCCAAATTCTCTCCATAAGATTTATAAAGGTCAGCAAGATGGGGGCAGTGAGGGTGGCTGGAACCTTGGAGTCAAAGGTCCAGGAAGCCCAAGGGCCCTTGACCAAGAAGCAATCCAGGGCAAATAAACAAAGTCCATTAATGACAATTGCAGGCAATATCATAGGAGGAGGAAAAGTAAAGTGCGGGCAGTGGGGGATGCCGTGCTCTGAGTAAGGTTGCGTGTAGCTAAGGATCACGGCGTATAATGGGTCCGCCATGAGCCACCCAGGCCCAGCTCTGCTAGAAACCGAAAAGAAACAGTGACAAGGAACGGGAACCATAATGTATCCCATAGTATTTCCAATGTATTACATCCAATGGAGGAGGAGTTCAGTGAATGCCTCACAGTGCACGGTGGAGAGAGCCCTGGGCCTGGAGTCAGAAGGACCTGGACGGAAATCTGGCCTCAGGCACTGCCTAGCTGTGTGACCCTGGCCAAGTTACATGACCGCTGTCTGCCTCCGCTTCCTCATCTGTAGAATGGAAATAATAATATCTCCTATCTCCCAAGGTTGTTGTAAGAATCAAATGACATCATATTTGTAAAGTGCTTGGCATACAGTGGGGACTATATAAATGTTCGTTGTCGTATTAATAATAATAATTAGATTTGGCCCTCGAAGAGTAGGTTGAATTTTTGTTTGGCCAGGAAGACACGCTGAGCATGGGCACAGAATAAACTAAATCGTAAAGGTTGGACAGAGGGGCAGCTAGGTGGCGAAGCGGATAGAGCACCAGCCTTGAAGTCAGGAGGACCTGAATTCAAATCTGACCTCAGATCAAACACTTGACACTTACTAGCTGTGTGACCCTGGGCAAGTCACTTAACCCCAATTGCCTAAAAATAAAAATTTTTTTTTAAAAAAAAAAGGTTGGACAGGACAAGCTATGTTAGAGAGACAGTGAGTAGATCAGTTTGGCAAGAGCAGAGGGCTGGGAAATAGGAAGGAGGAAGCCTAGATGGTGAACAGTGAGAGGTCTGGGCCTCAAAGTATCCCAGATTTATCACTAGAATGGATCTCAGAGGCCATAGAAGCCACCCCTCCCATTTTACAGATAAGGAAACTGAGGCCTATACAGGTTAATTGACTTGTCCAAGGTCACATAGCCAGGTCTAGCACACTCTATCTGCTACCTGCCACTGTCTCTTTGAGCGTCTGGAGGCTTGATCCTTTAAGTACTAAGGAGATACTGAAAATTTCAGAACAGGCATGTAAGCATGATTGATTGGTTGATTGAGATGGTAAAAGCAGAACTGTAATCAATGTCTTGGAGAATATGAAGGATTTCCATACAGAAAAATACGATTAAAAGGGACCCTGAGCTCTCTCATAGGTGAGCCTTTGCCTTATTCTTTGACCCAAGCCCCCCTTTCCCACTCTATGTGTTGTGTCCCCTATTAGAATATAAGCTCACTAAGGACAGGAATTGTGTGACTTTCTTGTATTTACATCCCCAGTGCTTAACATACAATGCCTGGAGCACAGTACATACTTAATACACACTTTTTTTTTTTTTTTGGTGAGGCAATTGGGGTTAAGTGACTTGTCCAGAGTCACGCAGCTAGTGAGTATTGTATGTCTGAGGTTGAATTTGAACTCAGGTCCTCCTGACTCCAAGGCCAGTGCTCTATCCACCGTGCCACCCAGCTGCCCCTTAATACACACTTTTGCCTTTATTCTTTCCCTAATTCATTCATTTACTCCTTTCAACAAGGCTGGAACTAGAGGAAATGAGACTGTAACATGAGGAGATTTGGGTTGGAAGGAAGGAGTGGAATAGGTCCTAGGATTTTTAATAGCGTGAATTCTTATTGCTTCTGGAATGACTAAGGCACGCTCTTACCTGGAGACATGGAAGAGCTGAGGGAGCCGGGACAGTCTTGATTTTCGGCTCTGTGTCACCAACACTCATCACATTGCTTGGCTCATGGCAACCACTCAATGACTGTTCTTTCATTCACTCATGATAATATTTAAGTTGCAGGATACTAATATTTATGTTATCTAATGACATTAGTAATTGAGATGATAAAATAAACACTACTTAATCACAATACATCCCTGGCCATATTTACAAGGGGCCCTAAGGTCCATGGGGTCCTCACTCTCTTCTTCCATCCCATAAACCCAAACTGTCCTGGCTTCTTCCCCAGCTGTTCTTTTTCCCTCCGTCCTGCCTCACCTCTATAAGAAGATGTTCTCCCTAATCAAAGGCCATTCTGTACTTTCAGACTATATGGCAGCTCTCCTCTCCCAGTTATCTCCAGTGGGATGGAAAGAAAATGGGACCTCTAATCCTGCTCGTTGGAGCACGTGACTTCTGACAGGATTGTATTCCAACTCCGAGCTTTTGCCCCTTAAGCCACGACAGTAACTGTTTCCCCTTCCCTTTTAGCTGAGCATTTCTCCATTACTTCTGGTCTCATTTGCACCTTGTGGATTACAAAGTTGAATTAGAGGTAGTTTCACCATGCTCGCCCCTGACTGTGGGTGCCCCAAATTGCCAGATACAGCTTCGAGTCTTCAACCCCAAAGGTTCTTATGGTTGAGTGAGAAATCAGGAAATGGTAGCTGGCTATATTTAACTGGGAGAAGAGCTGGTACTGAGCCAGCGGAGTCCTCAGGGACAAAGGTCAGAACCAGGTTTCGGGTTTCTGTGTTTGACTGAGCTTTACTCATTACCACAGGACAACTGCTTATAAGAGGAGCATTTTAGAAAAGAAAATTGTCAGAGAAAAATGGAAGACAAATGTAAAGTTAGAAGTGTCCATGCGAGAAAGCAGCCCTTAAAAATCCTCCATGGAAATTTGTTTGGGTTTGCAAGGCTATGGCCAGGTTCACAGAAATAACATCAGTGTTCTTTCTGGTTAGTTGAGGAGCCAAAACTCTTGCCCAGTGGAATGAAGCATGGGCCTGTGGAAAATGGGCTTAATCTCAAAATCAGAGGAAATGGGTTAAAATCCTGATTTTGCTATTCAATAGCAAATGGGCCTCAGTTTCTTTGTTTGTAAAATGGGAGGGTCATATTGGATGGTCTCTGAGGTCGCTTGCAATTCTGAATGTATGATGTTACGATCTTTGGTGGTATGACTCAGAAATTTTTCATTCTTACCAAGATGAATAAAAGTAGGATGGAATTGTGGTTAGAGAGCTAGCCTGAACACGTACTAGCTGTATGGCCCTGGGCAAGTCACGTCACCTTGTTTGCCTCCGTTTCCCCATCTGTAAAATGAACTGGAGAAGGAAATGGCAAACACTTCAGTATCTTTACCAAGAAAACCCCAAAGAGGGTCATGAAGAGGTGGACGTGGCTGAAACGATGGAACTGAACACTTCATTTTGGGTATTTAGGTGGCACAGTAGATACAGTGCTGGGCGTAGGGTCAGGAAGACTCATCTTTCTGAGTTCAATTCTGGCCTTGGACACTGACTAGCTGTGTGATCCTGGGCAAGTCACTTCACTATGTTTACCTCAGTTTCCCCATCTGTAAAATGACCCGGAGGAGGAAATAGCAAACCACTCCAGGACCTCTGCCAAGAAAACCCCAAAGGAGGCAAGAAGAAGGGGCCATGACTGGAAAAGACTGAACCACAAGCCAGTCTGGAAGTCAGGAAGACCCTGAGTTTAAGTCCCACTTTTGAAACATCCTTGTGATGCTTTTACTGGTTATGGACTATGGGTAGGTCCCCTAAGACAGTGTCCCCAGGCAGCTCTCTGGGAAGAGAAGAACATAGATTGACAGCTGGAAGGGAATTCAAAGGCCATCTAGTCCAACCCCTCATTTTACAGGTGAGGAAACTGAGGCTCATAAAGGTGAAGTGACTTATCCAAGATCACACTGGATAAGTTATAAAGCGTCTGCCTATGTGCACTGAAGGAGAGAGTTATACTGATGAAATCCTATGTCCAAATACAAGACAAAAAGATGAAGAATGTTAGTACAGTATAGGGGAGAGAACATAGGCTTCAGAGTCAATAAGCCTTAAGGAGACAGCAGCTCTGGGGCTGTGAGAAGAGCACAGAAGGTGAAGTCACAAGACCTTGGTTCGAATCCTGGCATTATCATTACAAGTTTGGGTGACTTTGGGTGAGTTAATCATCTCCCTGTGCCTCAGTTTCCTCCCTTGTAAAATGAGAGAGTTGAACTAGGCATCCTCTGAGGTTTCTTCCTCAGTTCCTTCCAAAAGTCTACTCTAGAAATAATACATTTGTACTGAATGTAGCAAGCAGCTTTGGTCTGAGGAGCTCAAGGCATGCTGGGTAACATACTCTCACATGAAATAATGCATTTACTCATCACAGGAGGACCTTCTGAGATGATGCAGAGCAGCACATTGAATTCCTGAGAATATTAAACCCCAAAGGAAAAAGAACCTGACAGTGAAAACCCATTTTCTCTTCAACACACTTCTGGACATGCTGAGAGTCACTCTCGTGTTCTGCCTTGGAGTTTGTTACCAGAAGGATGCTTCTAATTGTTTGGTTTTCTTTCAAGTCTGGGTCTCATGTGCTTTTCACTCTTTCTTTCTTTGCTAATAGTCTGGGTGTCCCCATTCTGCATCCTTCGAGCACCACAGAAATGTCAGCCATGCAATATGGTGACTTCCTACAGAGAGGATATGATGAAAATAGGAGGGATAATAACTGACCTTTCCATCATGAGAGGTGAGTGACTTGCCCAGGGTCACACAGCGTTTCTCCCTAGCCCTCAGTGTCCTTAATCCTCACCCTCTCTCCTCTGCTTCTGTATTATTGGAGCCAGCCTAGCCTGCTGGGACCGAACTCAGGCCTTTGCACCAGGCTCTTTCCGACTCTGAGTCAGCAAATACTACTTCACTGGTAGAGACCCCAGAGGTCATCTAGATCCACACTCTCATTTTACAGATGAGGGAACTGAGGCCCAGAGAACTGAATTGACTTGAGATGGCATGACTCACCCAAGGGCACACAGTAGGAAGTATCAGAGGGGGATTTGAACCCAGGTCCTCTGGCCTCAGAGCCATGGCCCTTTCTACTTTACCCAAAGGTGCTTGGCTTCATTTCAGAAGAAGAACCACTTACGTCGTAATACACATGCTGCCCAGGCCAATGCAAGGCTTTCTTTCGGGAATCAGAGGGAAAATCGAGGTTTTCATGTCGATATGGATTACCTGAAAATCCCAGGGGGAAAAAAAACAACATTCAGGTGCCAATGTGGACAGAGGCTGTTGTATTTTTAAGTCAGAAACAACCAGGTAGAATGGGGGAAATGATACCTGTTTGTAAAGTGTTTGACAGACATGATCACATCTGGTTCTCACAGGAATCCTGTGAGGTAGGTGCTGTTATTATCCCCATTTTACACATGAGGAAACTGAGGCTGTTGGTAAAGGACTTCTCATACCTTAAAGAATTATAGAAATGTCAGCTATGATACAGTGACTGTCCACGAGAGAGAGAGAGAGGGAGAGGGAGGGAGGGAGGGAGAAAGAGAGAGAGAGAGGGCATAGTGACCATAGGAGTTATTGACCTTTGTCTCATGACGGGTGAGGTCAGTTCTATGATAAATCATGAGACCAAAAGAAATGAAGTTGAAACATCCTGCTCACTTCCTGACACAGAGGTGATGAAACTTATAATGCTGAAACAGATTGAACATTTTCAGAGAAGGTCAATATGACAGTTTGGTTTGGGGGATCATGTGGTTATATATTGAAGACCTTATTTCTCAGGGTTTTTTATTTGCTCAATGACATGATGGGTATTGGGAGGACAGGTTAATAAAAATGCTTGTTAATTGAAAATATAATAATGATAAACTTTTTTTTTTTTACAAAAATACAGTTTTTGGCCTCATGGAATTTTATAGTTACTTTTTTTCCCTGAGAAACTTTTATCTATTCTCCTTAAAAAATAAAAATAAATACCAAGCATTCACTCTTTGTATTGAAAAGAATGGGGTGGGTGGGAGTCTGTGAGACACTCTTTCGTATACTCAAGTTTTCTTTCCAGAATGAATCAATTTCTCTCTTTCTTCATGCATCACTCTTAAAAGCTTTTATTAGAATGAACCAGATCCTTGACCTTCCCCACATTTTCATTCCTTCTAGAGACAAAACCAACTGCTTTGTCCTTCCCTAATGGAAATCTTCCCTAACTTCTTTAAAGCCTTTTGTGCCCATCACGAGCTCTTTCTCTTGACATGATTTCTTCTCCAAAAGTTTCTTGGAACATGTCAAATGTCTCAGTTGCAGATGTTAAAGCATCAAAAGAAAACTCCATTGGTTATTAATTCTTTGTCCTAAAATAAAGGCTATTCATGTTTCAGTTGGCACAAACACCACACTTGTACTGAATACAGTGGTGATAGCAAGATTGGAGGCCAACTCTAAGAGCATGGCTGTTGATAACATATTTCCTCTTCTGCTTATTCAGGTCACAGAGAAGACTTAGTCTCATTATTTTGAAGTCAATTCTCCTACCTCTTGAGCCCAAAAGTAGTGAATATATAGCAAACACTCAATAAATATTTGTTGGTAGATGGGCTGATGAGAGAAACGCTTCCTAGAACTTGGAAGAGAGGTCAGGGCTGGTCATGTCAATGTGAGATAGATTTCTGAAAGTGGTCCACGTGGAGATGACAATTAGAGCAATGAGAATGTGAAAAATGCAGGTCTAAGCCTTGTGGAATAACCAAAGTTCAGATGCAGGAAGAAGATAAAGGGGCCTGATTTACAGAGGAGGAGGATAGTACAATCACGAGATCAAAGGTTTACAGCCAGAGGGCCTCTAGAACAAAACTCTGAATTTTACAGATGGTGATACTGCACCTCAGAGAAGTTAGGTGATTTACCGTTTGTTTGGTTTTTGTTTTTGCTTTTTTGGTGAGGCAATTGGGGTTAAAAGACTTACCCGGGTAAGACTCACACAGCTAGTAAGTGTCAAGTACCTGAGGCTACATTTGAACTCAGGTCCTCCTGACTCCAAGGCTGGAGCTCTATCCACTGCACTGCCCAGCTGCCCCACAGTTAGGTGATTTACTGAAGCTCTCACAGGTTATAAGTGACCAAGATAAGTTATTTGAGACCAGATAATTTAACTCTAACTCCAGGGCTTTTTCGCTATGACAGGAGAGGTTTAAAGAGGAAATGATGAACCGAGAAGTCAAGGAGAATGAAGACTGAGAAAAGACCATGTCTCTCCTAATATGGTAAATAGGAGGTCAATGGTAACTTTTGAGAGGGTATATCTGAGGAGCAGGCAGAATGGGTAGCTGTGGGGAGATGGGTCAGGCAGCACCACGGACAGTGCCAAAAGGACAGACTGTGGGGAACCACTGAGTCAAGGAGAGTCTGAAAGCACCCCTAGATCATTGACAGGAGTCAGATAGGAGGGAAGAGAGGCAGCCTGGTGAACTGGATAAAGAGCTGGTCTGGGAGCCAACATGACCCAGGTTCGAGTAAGTCCTGACTCTGACACATCCTGGCTATGTGATCCCGGCAAGTTTCTTAAGCAGGATTCTCTCTGTACTTTGTCTAGACAACAGGGCAGGTGCTGCATTGGTAGAGGAAGCGTCCACCATGAGAGCTTCCTATGCCAATGCAATCACACTCCAGTCCCTATCCATAGATATTGGGGGGGGGGTCTGGAGTACGTTGGGATCAGGCTGGTCCACAGAGATTGGCAAGAAGAGAATGTGGAGAGGCAGCTAGGTGGCACGTTGAATAGAGCTCTGGTCTTGGAGTCAGGAGGACCTGAGTTCAAATCCAGCCTAAAACACTTAACACTTACTAGCTGTATGACCCTGAGCAAGTCACTTAACCTCAATTGCCTCACCAAAAAGCAACAAAAGAAGAAGAAGAAGAAGAAGAGGATGTGGAAAGAATGAGGAAAACTTCACCTGCCAGGTGGGCTACATTTCTTTTATTAAGCACACCTCCTTCTTGGAGCCTTTTGTCATACCAGGAAAACAACATGTAAAAGATGTACAAAAGGTATTTTTAAAAATCCATGTTGTGAAAGGGATTCTGGGTTAGGCCCAATGAATGTTTGGAGCAGACAGCCTTTGGAGGTCCCTTCTAACTCCGAGATTCTGGGATTCTGTGACAGTCTTGGCTTTGCTACTAAGTTTCTGTGTGATCTTAGCAAGTCACTTTCCTTCTCTGAACCTTAGCTTCCTTAGCTGCAAAACACAGTGTTGGACTCAATGATTTCTAAGGTCCTTTCCATGTATGACTGACTCTGTGAGTTTATTTATTGTACGAACTAAGTCTGTCCTCAGCACCATGGAGAGCAGCTGATGTGGTCTCTGCCCTCAAGGATGAGTGGGGTGGTGGTGGTGGGAGGAACATGTATGGAAAAATGAGAGAATGAGGTTGATCCTAAATTCAAGATATGGAATTGGACAGAAATGCAAATGAGACAGCAAAGAGCACTTCCCTAGAAGTCAGCAGGGAAATCTTTGCAGAGAAGTTGTACTACACCCCAGGCTTTTGTACCTCTGGGTGGCTCAGGTGTTTGGAAGGAGCCAAGGTGGGCCATTGAACTCAAGGCGTATGACTCACAGAAAGGGTCCCACTCTGATGACACACCCCAGCCAGGCTTTTAGGGATATAAACCAACTCATAGGACAATAGAGTCCATGGAATACTGTTTTATATAGGGCATCTTGTTGAATATTTCAAGGATCAGCAATTTTGTCTGCATGTATCCTCCCTGTCCCAACCCAGATGCTGACTCCTCTTAGATCTAGATGAATTTTTGCTGAAGCTAGTAATGAGGCTCCCTGGGTTTAGCTAGCCTCATCCTCAGACAGAATCTTGAGGAGTAACCTGGTATAGTGGATAGGGGCAGAACCTGGAGTCAGAAAGACCTGGGTTCAAATCTTGCCTCCGACATTTGCTGCTATGTGACCTGGTGCAAATCATTTCTCTGGCCTTAATTTTTCTCATCTGAATGATTAAGGGTTTGGACCAGTCTGAGGCTCCTTCCAGCTTTAGATGTGTGATGCTATGTGACCTCACATGTATCAATTCCCCATTCTAGGACTCAGTTTTATAATAAAAACAAAAATAATTATAGCATTTATATAATGTTTTAAGGTTCGCAAATCACTTTACAAATAATATCTCATTTTTATCCTCACAACAAGCCTGGGAGGGAGGTGCTGTTATTATCCCCATTTTTCAGATGAGTGAACTGAAGCAGATAGAAATTGAGGACCTGGGGTCACCCAACTAGTTAGTATCTGAGGCTGGATTTGAACTCAGGTCTTCCTGACTCCAGGTCCAGTATTATATCTACTGCTCCACCTAGCTGCCTCATTTGTAAAAGGTGGTTGAACTTGCTGGTTTCTGAGGTCCCTTCCAGGTCCAGACTAAGATGAAGTCATTTAACAACTCGGATCTTCAGTTTACTCATGTATAAAATAAAGGATTTAGACCAAATGGCCTCTGGGGGCCCTTCCAGCATTAGATTTGGGATCCTTTATAAATAGGCCACAGTCTCTCAAAGCCACTCACATACTTGATGCCTTTCTAGTCTGGTCTAGGACCTATCAGAAGCTGCATCCTGCTGGCATGGCCCTTGGCAGCCCAGGTCCAAGACCACACCATGAAGAACCATGGGAGTGGAGGGATGGGCTTTTGATCCAAGTGACTGGACAGGTAGGACTGGGGCTAGCTCAGCCCATGTCAATCTGTACATGCTACCGAGTTCCCTTTTTTCAATGTTGATTCAACAACAGCAAAAACAACAAACCCCAGACTGAAGTTATAAGACCATGACCAACTTTCTGAAATTGCATGATGCTTTTTTTACCTTTTGTTTTCTTCAGAACGGTTGTCTCGTAAGGCCCTGCGGGCATGGTAGCAGGAAAAGGCTGCTGGACACTTGCAACAAGGCTGGTGTTGATGTCCTTCGGGGAGGTGAAGGTTGGGAACATGGCACACCGAGAGATGTGGGTCTGATAGGGGTGTCCAACTGGAAATCCCACGCACAGTGGCCTTAGGGTTAGTTTCAGCAAAAAGAGGAGGTGGGGACCAAAATAGAATGGAAATGAGTACATTGATAGCATTAAGGCTGTTGTTGCCCTTGAATGGTCTGGCCTTCAAAGATAGGTGTTCTGCTAACTTCAGCATAAATTAAAGAAAAATCATTTGTGCTTGAACTGGGCTGTGTTCACTAGTAGAACCCATTCTGTTCAACACAATTCCAGAAACATTGATGAAGCCTGAGGACAAAGACAAAAAAGGGAGTGGGGGCAAAGCCTGTCCTCAAGGAGCTTACATTTGCCTGCGTGGTGGGGGGAGAGATTTGCACCAGATACACAGGTAAGTAAATCTAGTATCTACACAGAGTAACTCAAGGCTACCTCGAGGGAGAAAGCACTAACAACCGGGTAGACATCGAGACAAATCTCGAGGCCAAAATTGTCTCGCTTTATTTAACAAGAGTGCTGGAGATCTGGGGCTGTGACCACACAGGCAATGGGAAGAAAATGAAATGGTAGCCCCCGGGGGTGTGGCCACACTTTTTTTCTTTTGAAAAATGACAACCATTAGTTGAAATAGAAAGAAGTGAAAGGAAGAAAGGCCTTGGTTCCACCAGCCTCAACATTTTTCCCAGCTCTGCCTCTGGCTGTGGGCCAGGTTGGCTGCAGAAGAAAATGGAGGCCATTTGCTGTGAGCTACCTCAGGGGCCTTCTGCCCCTTTCTCCTCCTGCACCTCCCATGATGAGGTGGCCTTACCCCTGACCAAAGCCAACCCGTCCACCTGCTCACCAGCAGACCAATCCCTCTGTCATCCCCCAAATTTTCACTCATTTTCCATCTCTCCCTCTGTACTGGCTCATTTCTTTCTGCCTACGAAGATGCCCAATGTCTCTTCTACCTGAAAAAACTCTCCCTTGATCCTTCCATCCCTGCCAACCATCAATATATATCTCTTCTGCTGTTTGTAGCTAAACTCCTTGAAAAGGCATCTACAATCGGTGCCTCTCCTTCCTCTCCTCTCACTCTCTGCTTAACCCTTTACAGTCTGGCTTCTGATTTCATCCTTCCACTGAAACTGCTCTCTCCAAAGTTACCACTAATCTCATAATTGCCAAATCCAAAGGCTTTTGCTCAATGCTCATTCTCCTTGACCTCTCTGCACCCTTGGGCACTGATGATCCCCTTCTCCTCCTTCAAAATCTCTTCTTTCTAGGTCATTAGGACACCCCTCCATGCTGGCTCTCCTCCTCCCTCTCTGACCACTCTGTCTCCTTTGCCCGATCTCTTCCTCCAGATCGTTCTTTCTAACCATAGATGTCCCTAAGGGCTCTGTCCTGGACCCTCTGCTCTTCTTCTGTACTACTTCACTTGGTGATCTCCTCAGCTCCCATGGAGTTAATTACCATCTCTTGCTGATGACTCAAATCCTGTCCTAGCCTTTCTGCTAATCTCCAATCTCACATCTCCAACTGCTTTTCAGACATCTTGAGCTGTATGTCCAGTAGAACCTTAAACTCAACGTGTCCAAAACAGAACTCATTATCTTTCCCCTAAATGCTCCCTGTCTCCTGCCTTCACTGTTATTGTAGAGGGCACCACTATCCTCCCAGGCCCTAATGCTCACAACCTGGGAGTCATATGTCTCACCCCCATGTCCAAGCTATTGCTAAGGTCTATTATTTCTACCTCAGCAGCATCTCTCGAATATGCCTCTTCCTCTCCTCTGATACTGCCACCCCTCTGGTGCAGGTCCCCTCATCACCTCCCACCTGGACCATTGCAATAGCCAGCTGCAGGGGAGGCAGTCTGCCCATCTCAAGTTTCTCCCCACTCCAGAACATCCTCCATTTATCTACCCATGTGATATTTCTAAAGTGTTGGTCCAATTTTGTCACCTCCACCCCTACTCAATAAACTCCTGTTTACTCACCTGAGGATCAAACAAAATTGCTCTGTTTGGCATTCAAAATCCTTCCCAACCTAACCGCCTCCTCCCTTTCCAGTCTCTTACAAACTTATTCCCTGAGGCATACTCTTTGATCCAGTGACACTGGCCTCCTGGCTGTTCCATGAACAAGATATACTTAGGCACTCCATCTTATGAAAATACTCCAAGCACTTTCTCTGGCTGTCCACCATGCCTGGAACACCTTCCCTTTTCTAGTCTGATTACTGGCCTCTTTTGCTTTCTTTAAGTCCCAATTAAAGTCTCACCTTCTACAGGAAGCCTTCCATAGCCCCTCTTCATTCTAGGGCTTCCCTCTGTTAATTATTTCCTATTTATCCTGTATATAATTTGCTCTTTGTTTGCATATTGTGTCCATCACTAGATTGTAAACTCCTTGAGGGCAGGTACTGTCTTTTGCCTCTTTTTCTATCCCCCACACTTAGCAAGGTGCCTAGCACATAGTAGGCACCCAATGCAAGTTGATTGATTGATTGGGAATGAGTGAAACCCACTGCCTCCTACGGCACCCACAGGCTAGCCCTAACCTTAGCCTGCCCGGCGAGCTGCTCGGAGAGATTGCCATTCTAGTAAAGAGAAATTGGAAAAGCTTCTAGCAGAGAAACACCTGTGAAAGTTGTCAGTACTATGTGCAGAATGCTAAAAAACAGGGCCATCTGCCTGAGAAAAACAGCCCAATTTCTCCATGTTGATGCTTTTCACTCTGCTAATTGCAGATAAGAAGAGGCTGGAAAATAGTATGATTGGCTGCTCAAAATGAATTTTTTTTAACCCTGCAGACCTTAATTTTAAGGCTCTTTAAAATATGCACTGACTGTGTCAAAAAGCACTTTAAGAAAAAAGGAAAAATTCAATTTTCATTTGCCATTGGTTGGGCGCTTAATGGGAGGGAAATCACTTAGAGTGTTAAATAAAGCCTTTCTTAAAAAAGAGGCCCCCCCTTTCCCCCTCGCCATACATATAAGTGCCCCCCCTCCAGGGCAGGGGCTGCCTGGTAAGTCACTCAATGTCCTAGATTCAGTGTGGGTAGGAGAATACTCACTCTGCTGTGGTATGGAGTGGTTTAGGAAGCCTGGGAGAGAAAAAAAGGAAAACAGAACAAAATGAGGTGAAGGAAATGGGTTTAAAGCAGGGCTTTTTAAGGCTATTTAAGAAACAAATAGATCTTCCAAACTCAAAGAACAAAGACTAGAAGATGTATTCATACAGAGCCTGTTTGCCCGGGGCTCGGAGGCTAAGCTTTGCCTGCCCTCTCTTCTCCTGTCTTCCATTCTAACTGGTCAGCATCTCTAAGAGCAATCTACCACCCGCCCTGACGGGACTTTGGCAGTTACCTTCGGTCCCTGAGATAATCACACTCTGGCTTCTGGCCTTCTCTGGTCTTACTCTCAGCCAGGGCTCATACTGTGTTGGGGACTTTGAAATCCTGTGATAGTGTGGGCCTGGCCCAGCTCCATGACCTCAGAGGAGGTGAAAGGAGGGCAAAAGCTTTTACCCCACTGGACTGGAGCCGTGAAGACACCTACGTCATCATCTCTAAATGATGCAATGAACATTAGCAGTATATTCTGACCTGGGAGGTTCCTCCCCCAATCCTTCACTCCCCCTCCCCAGGCCCAACCAGCTCAGCCCAAAGTTGGCCCAGCCAAAGGTTCTGGAGCTTTGTTTATATTCTAAGAAATCTGGCATGGTTGGAGACCTGGGACTGGCCCCTGGTAGGGATGGATGTAGCTCTCATGTATAGAGGGCTTTATTTAAGATTTGGAAATCTGATTGGCAAGACAGCCCTGGGAGGTGGGCACTACAGACCCACAGACACACAGACCCACAGACACACACACACACACACACACACACACACACACACACATAGTTTCCTTAAAAACAAAACAAAATAAAACCCTCCCCCTAAATTTGACCTTAAAGGTTGTAGCAGGAAAGTGCTCATTGGACTTGGAGTCAGAATATTTGGATTCGAATCCTAAGCTTTACCCCCTAATAACTTCATGAGCGTAGGCCAGTCATATAGCCAGTGACACCGCCCCCTGGCTGTCCCTCCATCTCCTGACTCTCCCAGCTGGATGTCCTCCATGCTTAGAACTCTGTCTCTCTCCTCTGCTTCACTTTCCGCTCTTTTCCAGTCTCAGCTAAATTCCTACTTTCTGCGAGAAGACTTTCTCAGTCCTTCTTAACCTTACTGCCTTCTCTCTGAGACTACTCTTAATCTATCCTATATACAGCTTATTGGACATAGTTCTTTGCATATTGACTTCCCCACTCAGGGGTGTGCTAGTATAAATATTTAACAACCAGCTCTCTGAAAAAAAAAGTATGCATGCCATACTGTTAAGTTTAATCTCCACCACTTTCTTAAGCCTAGACAATGAAACAATAAATCAAGCTCTGATTTGTAGCATTTGTCGATTTCTAATGCTCACACTGAAAATTTAACACTTGGTTCCCTGGTTCTAGCTGGCTCCAGAATACCCTTGCCCTGGTTAGCTTGTGAGCTCCCTGAGGGCAGAAACGTAAAATGAGGGGAATCAGACTCAATGACCTTCAAAATCCCTTCCATCTCTAAATCCACACGATCTTACAGCAGTCATTGCAGTGGCTTATTAAGATTAAATATGGTCTGGACCTGTGGTTTTGTGATGATAGAAAGCTACTGATGAGGAAAATCCTCCCTCAGAATATAATAAAAAATGTTCTGTAACTTATCATTTTAGAGTAGCCTGGAGTAGTAACAGGTAAAGTGATTTGCTCAGAGTGATGTAGCCAGGATATCTCAATGGTAGAACTTGAACCCTGGTCTTTCTGACCTCATTGAGGCTAGCTCACTATCTAGTGTACCACATTGCTTCTCAAGGTTTACTACATGTTCTCTAAAAGCAGAAGAAATGCACCAGAATTTAGATGTAAATAATACTGACATTCACATTGCAATTTAACATGTGTGAAGTGCTTTAATACATGTTAACATTGAGCTGCTCCCAGGGTCATTGCTACAGGGCTTGTTTTTTCCTATTTTACAGATCAAGAAACTGAGGACCAGAGACTTGTCATTGGTCACACAGATACTAAGTGTTCAAAGATGGGATTTGAATCCAGGGCTCTCTCACTAAATCACAGAGCTTCTCTGTAAAGCATCTTCCATTTCTAAATGTACTATATTTTCATCCTGTTGGGCATTCAAATGACAAGTTTATCTGGGCCCTGTTGGTTTTCTATTCCATCTGTGACTCAGATGTAGGGAGCTCCCAGTAAGAAAACTCCCTCTACCTATGTTACTATCCAAGAATATCTCTTTAAAATACTTGGACAACGCTGGCAAATCAAATTGAAAATAAATTGGATGCCATCAGTTGACTAAATACCCAAAGCACACAGCAAACTCCCTGAATGATGGACTGCAGGGCACAGAGGCTCAGACAGCCCATTTCCTGAACCTAAACCAGCTCATCAATTTTCCTGTCCTGCTGTGAGATTATATATCTGCTTTGCAAGGACCAGACTCAGACATCCCGGTGTCTCTGAAAAAGGTAGCAGGACCAGTTGTCTATTGCATGTGCTTGTAGTGCCCTCCAGTGGCTGATCTTGATATTGACATTTCAATTTCTCAAAATATTTATGGAAGATGCTTAGAATAAAAAATAAATGGACACTTTACCCTAGAACTTTAGAATATTCAAGTTGGAAGGGCCTCAGGCCAACTCTAGGCAATTCTAGATTTAAAAGATGTTCACATACTAACACATTCGTTTTCAAAGAAGGTAGAAGGCAAGGTGTGTGTCTCTAAGCACGCATGCATTTAAGCTATGAAAGCTTAAACCCACACTAAGATTTTTGGGACACCCTGCACATGAAAAGTGAATAATAAAAAATTATAATGCTGTTTATTTGCTAGTGTGGAGCAGCAACCTATGGAATTTGCTAAACCCATGAAATCACAATTTAGCTAAACCTCCACCCTCAAAAAAGGAACCCCATAATAATTTTATTTCTATTTCTGTGCTCAATCAAGTCTTCCTTTAAGTATGGTGAGCTTTTCTCCCTAATTAACAACAAAATAGTTTACTTTTATTCGGAATATGCATATGGCATGCCACATACGCCCTAAATGGTTGTGTATAAAAATAGAAAATAGTATCTACAAGAGAAGGCTAAAAGAAGCCAGAATATTGGGGCTGGATAAGGAAAGGCTGAGAGACCTATTTCTAAAGCAGGGCAGTGACTGTTGCTGGGGTCTTTTAATATGAAATGAACCAGTCAGTCAACAAGTATTTATAAAGTGCTTACTATCTGCTTTTGGTCCCTGAGATAATCACGCTGCGGCTTCTAACCATCCCTGGCTTGTTGATGTTTGCCAAGGCTCATACTGTGCTGGGACTTGGGAGTCCTGGGACATCTTGGGTCTAAGGTCACCTCATGACCTGAAATTCGGAGCCTCTCTGAGCAGGCACGTCTGTATTATGCCACATGCTAGAAGTACAAAGAAAGGGGAAAACATTCTCCTTGCCCTCAGGGAGCTTACAGTCTAATTGGAGAGACAACTCATAAATAACTGGGCTCACATAAGAGATGCAGAGGATAAATTAGAGCCTCTTAGGTCAGATACAAGGAAGGGCTTTCTATCAGCAGGACTCGTGATATATTGGAATTGTTGCTTGTTTGTGCCACAATCAGTCTTCCGTCTGAGATGGACTCAGCGTGAGTCTACTAAAGGTATAGCGCCGGTGGACAATCATAGCAGGCAGGAATTGGAAGGCCATAAAGTTGTCTCCTGCTCCCTTAGGTCTCACGAGGAGAGATGATAGAACAAGACCTAGAACCCAGATCCCCTGACCCCCAGTTTGGATCTCTGGTTCCTGGACCAGACGAGCAGGACAAAAGCCCTCTGACCAGCAATCTGAGCTCCCCACATACTACTCCCAAGCTATTTTCTGGTGATTATAAATGATTCTGCCATTATTCACTTTCTGCTTATTGGCTTTTTTTTTTTTTTTTTTTTTACAAATTTTCCCTTTCTCAGTCATCACTTTTTGGCATCCTAGAAGAACATAAAACATTTGTGCTACACAGTGATTCCCCTTCCCAAAAGTCACAGGATATCATAGTTGACTGAAACTTACAAGGAGTCATTATCATAAAGATTACTCTTCTTGTTCTGTGTCAGGTGATAGAACTGTTGGATAGGAATGCCTCTGAAAAGAAGGAGAAAGATTTGTTTAATTTTAGAGTCCAACCCACAAAGAGCCCTGTTCTTAGTCCTTGGAGAAGAAGAAAGTTGGCCAAACCTCCCACAAACTCAGAAAAATGTTAATTTAAATTCAATCAATGTTAAGCACCTGCTGTGTGCCAGGCACTGTGCCTTAAGATTCAAAGATCTCAAGGAGGTTATATTCTACTGGGGGGGTATATGCCATGAAGACAAAGGTTTCTGGAAACTTGAGAGACAGTATGTCTGTCATTTTAGAGCAGGGGATGGTATCTGGAAAGTACAAATAATTATCTATACTTTGTCCATTCTAGGTTTTACATTTTCTCTGGGAATCTACATTTGCAGGATAAAAGCTAATGGTAAGTTATTTTCAATTGTACTTATGTCTCTTCATTTCCAAATGTGCAAGTGAATTGTTTTTAAAAGCAATGATTTTTTAAATTATTTTTCCCCCCAGCAATTTGGCAACTTGGCACCTAAGCTCACAAAAATCATGGGTCATAGGTCTAAAGATGGAAGGGATGTTGGAGGTCTTATCTTGTCCAACCCTTCATTTTGACAGATGAAGAAACTAAGGCACAGAGAAAGTTCAGTGACTTGCCCAAGGAAATAAGTAGTAGAGGTACCCCTTGAACCAAGGTCCTTGGCCTCCAAATTCAAAGCTCTTTCCATGTACCATGCACAACGTGCCACACACCATGTGCCACGTGCCACGCTGACTTCATTGCATTGTGCTTAAGTCCTTCTTTTCAAAGATTTTTGCTCATTAGGAATAAAATATGGCAGGAGCCCCCAGGGGCCAGCTCCCTTAAGGGGGTTATGTTTGACATCCAGCAGGGTTGGATAATGAGATATTCTTTAGCAGGCAGCCCCCTCAGTGTGCAGAAGCTCTCTCAGAGACGCTGCCCGTACTCTGTCATGGTTTCCCCAGTCTGATCATAAAGATGGAGGAGAACTCTGGTTCTCTGAAGTCTTGGGCGTAAGAGGGGCCAGGGAGAATTCACTGCTGCAATTCCCATGACTTTCATTATATAAAAGGAACTCGGCTACTGCATCCTGTCCACTGTCTGTGGCTCATTCCATGAGGACGGAAGCTCCTTCAGAGAAGAGATGATTTCATTCTTTATATCTTCATTGCCTGGCCCAGGGCTGGGCACACAGTAGGCATCTAACAAATTCTTGTTAACAGATCCATGCCCTGAGCAATAACGTCTATTCTGTGCATGCCCAGAGTGTAGAATGTGGATTCAGTGCCTTTAATTAAGCTCCCAAAGTGAAGAATGAAACAAGCCCTTTCCTTTGTTGAATGGAGCCCAGGAAAAACAGCATTTGTCATTCACTTCCTTCTTTCTTTGAGAAGCATCCGGGCCCTGATTATAGCTCAGTCTTCCCCAGTGCTCATGATTTTACAGTTATTTGTGGGTGATGAGAGAAAGAGTCAGCTTTGTCATCCTCTTTGCCGCAGGCCACAGTCCATCCCCTCACATTGGAAGGACATTTCAAGTAGCATTTTTATTCTTTGAATGCAATGATTAGTGAGTTACCAAAGCACCAGGGATGCAGCGGGGTTTTCATATGGGGACTGAACTTCATTCAGTTCAGTGGTTAAAAAACAAAACAAAACCAGCCTCTCCTGTTGGTGCAGCATTTCCTAATCACCAACGCACCTGAGAGAGCTTGGCTGTGCCCAGGTTACAGCAGCCACCCTTCCTGCAGCTCATGGCTGAACCTGGGCTCCTCGCAGTTCCCTGGAGTGGGGCAGGGCAGTTCTAGGCATACTCCCCTGAAGGGATGGCTGCTTTTACATATGTATCACTGTCTCCCATTTTCCAGATTGAGAAACTGAGACTCGACCCTAGAGCAGGTATAAGCTGTACAAGCCGTGTTGGAGCCAGCTCGCACTGGCTCCGGGGAGTTGGTTGTTAAATGTTTAGTGTGAACATTTACACCTTGGAAATTGGCAAATGCTACAAATCAGGGCTTGATTACTGTTCTGTCCATTGTCTAGACTTAAGAAAGTGATGGAGAAAAATAGCATGGATCCAGCTTCACAGTGCATCCTTTGGGAGAGGTGCTTGTAAAGTATGTGCCAACACAGCCCTGGTTATACAGCTAGTAGGTGTCAGGCCTCCTGCCTCTCACGATGAGCAGGCATGATCTCTTTTTTAAAAATCCTTTTTTATTTTTAACATTCTTTAAAAATGTTTTTTGAGTTTCAAATTCTCTCCTTTCCTCCACCCGCTGAGAAGACAAGAAACAGGATATCAATTATGCAAGTGAAATCATGCAAAACATAGTAGAGAAGATGTTTTTTAATAAACTAATTAAGATGCAGAGAATAGGATTTCTTCTTCTTCTTTTTTTTAAGTCACCATCATTTCCATTCTAAGAACACGCAGGGAAGACTCCCCAGAGTGTTGGAAGGATCCTCTGAGGAGGCTTCAAGGAGAGATATGGAAGGCATGGATGAGCTGCAATGTGCACCCCTGGAGGGAGGACACACCTCAGGGATGTACTGATGGGTAACTCATTAATACTGTTCTCCACCACCCATTGAATAAACCTGCCGGTGGCTGGACTGAACACGAGTCACCACCTAATGGTACTGTAGGGAAGCCAGCATAAGCCCGCATTTTTTATTTTTATTTTTTGGGCTAGGCAATGGGGTTAAGTGACTTGTCCAGGGTCACACAGCTAGTAAGTGTTATGTGTCTGAGGCCGGATTTGAATTCAGGTCCTCTTGAATTCAGGGCCGGTGCTCTATCCACTGCACCACCTAGCTGCCCCATAGGTCTGCATCTTGATCTAAGCTTACCTGATCTTTGGACTTGGAGCGTGGTGCCCTCAGGAGCAGACCATGGCTTTAGGTTGCACTAGGACAGATGAAACCACCTTAGCCCAAAGTTGAATCATTTATATTTTTATCAGAAAGGGTTTATTCTACTCAGCATCAAAAAAGTCTAATAAACAGTGGTGGAAGCGTCCAGATCAGTGAAGTCTGTTTTTCACTTTTACATACTGACCACACAAAGACATGAATCTGCTTCAGAGATAACTTTACTTTCTGGTGCCCAGAACTGGGGGCTTTTCTTAGTCACTGGGAGACCTCATTTTGGACAACGTAAGAGGGTTTTATTTAGGGTTATGCCTAATACTCCAGGAGCCAGCTCTTATTAGTTGCATAGCTTTTTCCAGTCTGTAGGAACCAGAACATTAAACTTGCATTGCAGAAATGAGACACTTAACACTTGAATGTGTCTGTCTCCTTAAAAATGAGACCATGACAGTGAGTCAGACAGTGAGATCAACCCTAGCTTTTAGAGATGTTAGACCTGTCTGCAAGGCACTAGGGTTTGCAGGGTACTAGGATGGGGCATCACCTGGCATGCAGCTTGGGGAGCAGGAGGGGCAGGATGAAGGGGACCCTGGGACACCTGAAGGGCATCTATACTGATACAAGTACAGCTATTAAGGCAGAAAAGTGGGACTTCTTAGGGAGGGGCTGGACAGAGGAGTGAAGAGGCAAGGTTGGTGGTCATTCAGCAGTTCACAGTAGGAATGCTTTGTACTTACGTAGGTGACACATGAACTCTTTGGGGACTCCATCCCCCATCAGCCTGTGTAGAGTATATTGGGTGATGTTACGTGCTGCAGATGTATTTGTTGTTTAGTTGTTTCAGTCAAGTCTGACTCTTTGTGACCCTATTTGGGGTTTCCTTGGCAGGGATACTGGAGCGGTTTGCCATTTCCTTCCCCAGCTCACTTTACGGATGAGGAAACTGAGGCAAACAGGGTTAAATGACTTGTCCAGGGTCACACATCTAGTAAGTGTCTGAGGCCAGATTTGAACTCAGGAAGATGAGTCATCCTCACTCCAGGTCCAATGCTCTGTGTACTATGGCACCACCTAGCTGCCCCATGCTAAGGTAAGTATCAATACCTCCTAGGCTTCCCACAGGCTTATGAGGGATGGAATTCTCAGGAGACTAGGTCCTGTCCATATCATTATTTAAATATCAAATATGTCATATCAAAGTTCCACCAAGTTTAGTACCTTCCCATCTTTGTTCCAGTCATTTCTTGTATTCTGCATGATTTCACTTAATGAGATGGGTTTTGGGCAGCAGGCAGAGAACGGAAGGCACAATTAACTAGGACCAAAGGAAAAACAAACCTTGGCCAGGGGTCTCCACCAAAGCCATAATGCTTATGTCCTTTGCCGAAGAAGCGAGGAGGCTCTGGTTTTGGTCTATGTTCTTCTGGCACTGAAATTGGTACCATGGCACCATATTCCCGTTCTGTTCCCCATGGGACTTTAGGTACTGGATTTGATTGTCTGAAATCCTGATACCTGTATATAAAGAAAGCATTTTTTTTTAAAAGTAGTGTGAAAATGAGATGAATTTCACCAATATTATTATAATTCAAACTTCTCAATATCTAGAAGTCTGGGTCACTGATGGGGGTTGGGGGGGGCAGGAGAGAGAGGGGCAGGCGACTGGGCTGTCATGGACAGAAGCTGTAGAAGGGAGGGGTGACTGCCATGCCAGGAGGGTGTCTAGAAGTGTCAGGAGTTAGGCAGATTGCTGGAGCACATGGCAAAGGTGATGGATAGAAGTTACCCTGAGGAGACAAGGGCTAGAACGTAATAGGGGATTGACAGAGGTGGCAGGCAGAGGTATTTTTTGGTGTGATTGAAGACATGGGGAAGTGGAGAGTTGGGGCAATGGGCTCCCAATAGCTCTCCTTCCCCTGTAAGGTCATGACGTAGAGGGTGGGTGTAGGGGGAGAAAGGAGGAATCCCTTCAGTGGGGGCTTGTGGCCTCATGGCTAACTCTTTCCTCTTCCTCCTCTCTCCCCAACACACACACACACACACACACACACACACACACACACACGATATATATATATATACACACATATGCACACAAATGCACATGCATACACATAGGCATACAACACAAAAATATACACACACGTACACAGCATTTACCCCAGGGGCGCACAATGATGACATTTTGACTAGCACAACTAATTGGAATTAAGGCTATGGCTCAGCTCTCTTGGGTTTTCCATTTCTCAGAGCACAGTGATCAGGAACTGGGGCAGCCCACAGCCTAACAATGGACTTGAATAGGATTTTCAGAGCAGTGGAGAATAGAGCACTATTCACACCTCCATTGTTGGCCCAGGGGCAAGGGGGACAAACTCCTAATGGCTTACAAGAGTCTCTTAGGCTTTTGGAGAGAGCAAGAATTACCTGCCCTTGAGATCTGCCTCTGATCCAACCCTTCATGCCTTGTGAGATGTCCCCTTCCCCAGACAGCCCCACCCTCACAGTATGCCACTCAATGGGCACTGGGAAGAAGATGCCTTGGCCAGTACAGAGTGTTACAAAATCCACAGCCTTTCTTTCTTTCTTTTCTTATTTTTTTGGGGGGGGAAAATTTTTCTCTTTTTTAAAAAAAATTTTATTTATTTTATTTTTTTTTTTGTTTTCAACATTTACTTCCACAAGATTTTGAGTTCCAAATTTTCACCCCATCTCGCCTCTCCCCCCGCCCCAAGATGGCATGCGTTCTGAATACCCCTTCCCCTAGTCTGCCTTCCCTTCTATCTCTCCCCCCTTTTCTTATCCCCTTCCTCTTCAATTTTCCTGTAGGGCAGGATGGATTTCTGTACCCCATTTCCTGTATTTCTTATTTCCCAGTTGCATGTGAAAACATTTTTTTTTAAAACATGTGTTTTTAAAACTTTGGGTTCCAAATTTTCTCCCTTCCTCCCTCCCCACCCACCCTCATTGATAAGGCAAGCAACTAAATATAGGTTATATATGTGCAGTTATGCAAAACACTTCCATAGTAGTCATGCTGTGAAAAACTAACTCTATTTCCCTTAATCCTATCCTGCTCCCCTCCCGTTTATTCTATTCTTTCTTTTAACCCTGTCCCTCCTCAGAAGTATTTGCTTCTGATTACCCTCTTTCCCAATCTACCCTCCTCTCTATCATTCCCCTATTCTCTTGTCCTCTCCCCCCCATTTTCTTGTAGGGTAAGACAGATTTCCATACCCTATTGAGTGTGTATGTTATTCCCTCCTTAAGTCAAATCCTATGAGAATGAGATTCACTCAATCCATCTCACCTTTCCCTGGTTCCCCTCCACTGTAAGAGCCTTTTCTTTTTTGTTTGTTTGTTTGTTTGTTTGTTTGTTTTTTGGTGAGGTAATTTACCCCATTCTACCTCTCCCTTTCTCCTTCTCCTAGTATAATTCTCTCTCACCCCTTAATTTTATTCTCCAGATATGACCCCTTCATTTTCAACTCACCCTGTGCCCTCTATCTATCTATCTATCTATCTATCTATCTATATCTATATATACATACATATAATTTTTTCTCCTCCAACTACCTTAATACTGACAAAGGTCTCATGAGTTACAAATATCATCTTTCCATGCAGGAATGTAAACAGTTCAACCTTAATAAGTCTCTTATGATTTTCTCTTTTCTGTTTACCTCTTCCTGTTCCACTTGAGTCTTGCATTTGAAAATCAGATTTTCTATTCAGTTCTGGTCTTTTCATCAAGAATGCTTGAAAGTCCTCTATTTCATTGAATGACCATTTTTCCCCCTGCAGGATTATACTGTTTTGCTGGGTAGGTGATTCTTGGTTGTAATCCTATCTCCTTTGCCCTCCAGAGTATTATATTCCATGCCCTGTGGTTCCTTAATGTAGAAGCAGCTAAATCTTGTGTTATCCTGATTGTGTTTCCACAATACTTGAATTGTTTCTTTCAGGCTGCTTGTAATATTTTCTCCTTGACCTGGGAACTCTGGAATTTGGCTATAAGATTCCTAGGAGTTTTCCTTTGGGGATCTCTTTCAGGAGGAGATCTGTGGAAAATCCACAGCCTTTCAAAAGTCAAGTGTCTAACCCAGGCACACAGTAGTGTGTCACAGAGGCAGGGCTCGAATCCAGGCCTCCTTGACACAAAGGCAGACCCCTTTAACCAAATAGCTCTCTCTTCTCCCACCCCTCTTTTCTCTCCTCTCGTCTCCTCTTCTCGTCTTCTCTCTCTCTCTTTTGTCTCCTCCCTCTCCCCCTCCTCCTTTCCTCCTCCTCCTTCTTCTTCTCCTTCTCCTTCTTCTTCTTCTTCTTCTTTTTCTTCTTCTTCTTCTTTCTGTCTCTCTTGCCTCCTCCTCCTCCTCATTGTCATCATCATCTTCTTCTCTTTCCCTCCCTCCCTCTCCCTTTTTCTCCTCCCTCTTTTCCTCTCTTTCTCTCCCCTCCCCCCTTTTCATAAACGCAGTGTAAATCATCGGGAGCATCAATAGATAGATCCTCACAGGAAATAAAAACTCCTACTTCATTCTGTACTGGGCAGCCATGAGGGATGTGCTGGTCCAGCCAAATGACCACACCTGGAGGACCTGAAGAAGGGACAAGCCTGGTAACTAGGAGAAATGGGGGCAGCTTGTTTTGCAGGCCCGGGCAGAGAAGGCAGGCTGACTTCCCCTCCTCTGGGAGGCTCAGGGAGGGAGTGGGTCGGCTGGGCTTAAAAGGGAAACTGTGAGCCCAATCAAAGAAGTTGGGTACTTGCTCTGGCCCGTGGGAGCCCAAAGTGCTGGAAATGACCCCAGCCTGAGAGAAGGCCACCAACATGAGGTGGCAAAAAGCATGCCCCTGACTAGGAGTCAGAAGACCTCAGTTCAAATGATGGCCTTGACAGTTAACTCTTGTTGTGACCATGGGCTGGCTACATGAGAAACAGGAAGGCACAGTAGAATGAACACCAGGTTTGGAAGCAAGAAGCCTGGGTTTTATTCCTTTGCCACCACTGACCAGACAGCAAGGATTTATTAAGCATCCACCTGCCATGTGCCCAGCACTGTGCTAGATTCTGGGAAAACTGATCACTGCATTGGATTAAGTGTTGGTCTTCAGTCCTTAAGGGCAGAGACCATTCTCATGTCTGTGCTTGTGTGCCCAACATCCAGTCCAGCGCCTGGCATATCATAAGCACTTGGAAAATCTTAAGGCATTCCATAAATGTCACTGTCATCCCCTTCATCATCATCATCATCATCATCGTCTTCTTCATCGTTATCATTTTGTCTGGCATTGTGATGGGCGGTTTTCTCCTTATACGATGTGCCTTATGTACACGGTTGTTCACCCATTAGAACACGAGCCCCTTGCAGACAGAGGCCGAGTTCTTCTGCCTTTCTTCGTATCCCCAAGGCTTGGCACAGGGCCTGGCATGGAGTCAGAGCTTAATGATTTCTATAGTTGGCGTAGGCAGCTCCCAGTGAGGGAACAGCCTCTGCCACTGGAGATCTGCCGCTGGTTGTCCCCGAGAGTGTCAGGGAGTCACTTACGGTCACTGAGAGCTGAAGAGACACGTCCGAGGTCTCCCAGCCAAGATGGGGCAGAGCTGGGGACTGGACTGGGGGACCTCGACAGATGTTTTCAAGTATTTGCAGGAATCTCTTGTATTGGAGGGATGAGAATGGAGGGTTTCTATGGACACGTTCTGTTTGGTCCCAGAGGACAGAGCATGGGAGAATGCCTAACAATGAGAGTTATCCAAATGGAATGCACTGCTGCCTCCGCAGGAGATGGGTTTTCCCTTCACCTTGGGTCTTTAACAAAGACTAGAGGCCTTGTTTTCCCCCACACACCGAGTCTCTCTGTCTCACCCAGGCTTCGGTGTGGGAGCTACTCCCAGGGCTGATCTCACTCTGATTGGCGGAGGGCCTTTGACCTTCACCACCATTTCTGACCTGGCTGGTTTGCCCCTCTTTAGGCAACCTGGTAGATGCCCAGTCCAGGGGGCTTACACCATGTGAATGCCAAAGTTAGAGCAGACACCTGACTGGGACAGCCTACAGCAGCTCAGAGCTGTCAAGTTCCAGGGATTCACCAGGCCCAGTCTCCCTGGTAGCTGAGATGATGACAGAATGTACCACTGAGCTTGGCTTAGAGAATTGTATTAATGTTAATAACAATCCTGCCATTTCTATAATGCTTTGAAGTTCCTAAAGTACTTTGCACCCATTACCTCATTTGAGCATCACAATGAGGTAGCTATGAGAGGTGTTATTATCTCCACTTGACAAGATGAGGAAACTGAGGGTCAGAAAAGTCAAGGGAATTAATTGCCCTGTGGTGTCAGAGGCTGTCTTGAAACCCTGCTTCTCCTGGCTCCAGGAGCAGACCCCTCACTCTGCTCATACTTCCTTCATCAGATTCATTGTCAAGTGAACTGGAGGGCCTCTGAGACCCCCACAGAGGGGTGGAGGACACCTCACAGGCTGCCTAAACTAATCATCATTTTACAGACTGAGGATTAGGGAAGTTAAGGTTAAATGACTTGCCCAAGGTCATGCCGGTCTCAAGTGACCAAAGCAGGATCTGATATTTACTCACAGTGCACAGAGCACCAGCCCTGGAGTCAGGAAGGTTCACCTTGATCCAGCCTCAGACACTTACTGGCTGTGTGACCCTGGGCAGGTCACTTCATCCTGTTTGCCTCAGATTCCTCATCTGTAAAATGAGCTGGAGAAGGAAAATAGCAAACACTCCAGTATTTTTGCCAGGAAAACCCCAAATGGGGTCACAAAAGCCAGTCGGGACTGAACAACAAAACCTCTGACTATAAAATCCAGCATTCAGAATTTCTACCGGACCACAATGTCAGGGATTCCACGAAGAAAAAGAAACAAGGTTGATGAGCCCGACAGGATTGCAGTCAAAGGACCTGGATTTGACAACCAGCTCTGCTGTTTATTTACTACTCCGATTTGACCCAAAGAGCATTGATTAAGCACCTACTACACGCAAGGCACTGTACCACGAGCTGGGGTCCATATACACACAGAAAAGCGGCCCCTGAGCTTCTGCTTTGCTCCCTGTGTGACTTCAGGCCAGGAGCTCTCCCTCTCTGGCCTTTGGTTTCCACCTGGGTGAAACGAAGGGGCTGGACCAGAGCCCCCGGGGGTTCTTAATCTCTTTTGCCCTGGACCCCTCCCTCCAGCCGCCTGGTGAAGCTCACGTACACTTTCTCAGAATCGTATTTTTAAATTAAAATAATTGCCAATCTGTTTTTTAAATGGAAGGAGACGCGGGGTTTCCGGTAGAGAACAAGGACAACAGGGATGGAACTTATTCCCCGCCAGGCTCACGGATGCCCCCTCCCCAGCCCTGCCAGCATCGCGGACCCCTGCGAAGAAGCCCTGAAGACCTTCCCGCCTCCCCCTCTGGGGCTTGACTTGACGCCACGCTGCTTCCTGGCTGCAAACAGTCTCTTCTCCAATTGCTTAAATGGAGTTTTATTTCTCTTAATTTGGTCAAATTGTACAAAAGCAACATTTTTCTAAAAGGGACCCAGATCGCGCAGATATCTCACCACCCGACGAGCAACAGTGCCACCTAGTGCCCAATGAGCCCAATTACAAGCGGGCCCAGGAGTGCTTAAGGCTGAGCGATTCTGTCCTGGGGGTGTGGAGAAAGCCACAGGCACTTAGAGGTCTTGGGCGCCTACGGGGTCATCCAGCCCCCCACCCCACCCCTATCTCCAACACGGAGGCCCAGGAGTGACCCGCAGCGAGGCTGGAGGTGATTTCTGGGGTGCCCCCATATCACCTGCTGTCCTGCGCTAAAGAAAGTCTCCACCGCGGGCTGGCGTGGATGTGATCAGCGCTCAACAAAGTTGGGGAGACTCGGAAGCTTCTCAGAAATGGGCGCTACCTATATGAGCAATATTGCCAGCATAGCTGACTTCCACAGCAGGCCTTGTGGACAGAGAGCCAGGCTCAGTCCGGAAGATCTGACTTCAAATCCCACCTCTTTGTGACCCTGAACACGCTGTTGAACCCCTCGGTGCCCTGGGGGACTCTTTAAACCTGAAAAATGTCAGCTACAGATCTACATCGGTGGGGAAAGTTCTCTCATCCTGACTTCCCTGAATGTACTCAATAGTATCAATATATACGTCTGTCTGTCTCTCTATTCATCCATTTATCCATCCGTCTGCCTTTCTCTATCCCACTGTCTGTCCAGCCATCCATCATATATCAATCCTTCTCTCTGTGTGTCTGTCTCCATAGTAATAATAATAGCTAACATTTATGTAGCACCTACTATGTGCACACTGCTATAGCACTGTGCTAAGTGCTCTACAATTATTATCTGATTTGATCCCTGCAATAACCCTACGATGTAGGTACTACTATTATCCCCATTTAACAGAAGGGGAAAAACTGAGGTAAACAGGGGTGATTTCCTCAAGGTTACACAGCTGGTAAGTGTCTGAGGTTTGATTTGAAAGCAGGTCTTTCTAGGCCCCTATCTATCCGTAGCACCACCTAGCTGCTCTCTGTCATCTATATATCTACTAATATCTACCAAAGTATCTATCATTTACATTTATTTATCTACCAATCTATGTTCTGTCTGCCTATCTATCTATCTATCCATCCATCAATCCATCAATCTATCCATCTCTCTCTCTCCTTCTCACTCTCTCTCTCTTTCTCTCTTTCCCCTTCTCTCTCTCTCTTCTCTCCTCCTCTCTTTTTGTCTCTTTTCATGTCCCTCTCTGTCTCTGTTTCTCTCTCTGTGTGTCTCTGTCTTTCTCTGTCTCTCTGCCTCTCTCTCTCTCTCTCTCTCTCTCTCTCTCTCTCTCTCTCATACTTGCCACTTCTTTAGTATGGGGAAGTACCACAGGAGGAAATACCCTCCTCCCCCAATGCAGCTTGGCCATCTTCTCTGGAATTTCTAGCCTGAGAGTTGCTTGGTACCTGGACAAGATAAGTGACCTACTTGATCACGTAGCCAGCATATGTTGGGACTTGAGCCCAGCTGTTCCTGGCTTCCAGGCTGGTTTCCTATTGATGTGGCCTTCCCCACAAGGAAAAGTCCTTTTGCTCCCTACACACACACACACACACACACACACACACGTGTATACACACATACAGATACAACAGAGCCCTTTAGATATTCAAATCACTCTTTAAACCAAATTGTATTGTGATATCATTGGCATAGGGAAGTCCTAGCAAGGAACTCTTTACTGGTGCCTCATTTTCCTCATCTGTAAAATGGGTGTGGGTTGGAGTAGATGGTCTCTAAGGTCCCCTCCTACTATATTTAAGATCATGAATCCTGGGTCTGTCATTTGCTAGTCATGGTGACTCTGACCAAGTCCCTTCTCTTAGGTGCCTCATTTGTAAAATTAGAGGTTGAACTAGATGTCATCATGGGTCCCTTCCAACTCTAGCTATAGGATCGTATTTATGGATTTTGCTTGACAACCCTGAAACTTATGAGTAAATCACAACTGGGTCAGGATGATACCAAGGATGGAAGAGAAATGCTGATGAGATGGAGTGACCCTCTGCGGTGATGAGCTGCACTGTGAACTGTCCAGCATGGTGGGAGTTGAGACCACAACTAGTAACAACAGAGTCTCAGAATTCCTTTACCAAGAGTAACACCCTGGTGAAATATTATTCTTGTTTCCTACATCTATAAAACAGCCCTCTCTTCTTTCCCCTTCCCCACGAAAAGTTGCTTAACAGGTCAATTTATAAAGGGAGGCACTGAATGTGCTATATATGGCTAGAATTCATCGATGGATATATTTTCTGGTGTCTGTGCCGGGTTTGCACAATAACCCAATGAAATGCTGCGTTCTCATAGCATTTTTGAGGTGATACATGCAGGATTTCCTCAGCCTTTTCATTGGACACATAAAAATATATATTTTTTGTCATCGCTTTTCTCCTTTGTCAGATGCATACTGTTTTCTCATTTTTATTTTAAGAAGCACCTTTCTAAAAGTTCCTAATGGCTGTGGATGCTACAAGATTCATTCTGAATGCTTACTTACTTGATTGCAGAATGAAGACAAAACATTTAATTACTGTTATTGTTATTAAACTTGCAGCCTCAATTAGAATATAGCCATGGCTTTGGCTATGATGAACACAGAACCACAAAATGTTAGAGCTAGAGGGGACTGATTCAACTTCCCTGCCCCATCCCATTTTACAGAGGAGGAAACTGAGGCCCAAGAGGGGAAGTGAATTATCCAGGGTCACAAAGGGAATACAGAGTAGAATCAGTATTTGAGCTCAGGTGCCAAATTTATGTTCTTTTTACTGCCCCACCCTTGTTACCACACCTATTGATGTCTTTCCCCCTAAATTACTTGGAATTTATTTTATGTGTATTTATTTTTCATATATGTACAATAACACACGTTGTCTCCAACTAGAGAATGCATGTTCATTGCAGGCAGGGTTTGTCTATTGATGGTACCTCCCCACCTTCTACTACTTGTGCCCCACCTCCCCCAGCTCTTAGCACAATGCCTGGTACATAGGAAGCACTTAATAAATTTGTGTATTGGCTAATTGACCCACACGGATCTCTTGCTTGAATAATTGCATCCTTGCTAAATTCATTAATTTTCTTCTCATTTTTAGTGAAAGTTTTAATTTCTTAGCCAAGCTGTTGCATATAAATAGCAGAGCCAGACTTGAATCCAGGTCTTAGACAGACATTATCTCCAGACTTCTGCTGAGATGGGCAAGTGCCTTAGACTCTTCCCAAAGGGAAGAGACTTTCTTTTTGCCTTACCTGTCCTCTGATGCAGTTATCCGTGCTGGGACTTGCAGTGGTGTGTGGATTTCATTGGAAGCCATAGTTTTGGACAAAATGTCAGAGCCTTCCAGTTGTCCATAATAGTAGGGCAAGTCATGACACACCTCCATGGCTCCTCAGCTAAAAATGTCTAAAGGGGAAAGGAAGACAAAGTTGACATGAGCTTCATGGGTCAAGCAGTTACTCCAATGGAACCATCACCACGCACATGTTCCATGATACTCAGTTGGTCAGGCTACATGCACAGTGGTCAGTTTCAAGTTGAATTCTGAGGACATCACATGTCTATGGTCTTTGTGAAAGGAATAGAGGATAGAGCCCTGCATTTAGAGGGAGGAAGACGGGACATTGGAATCCCCAGCTCCCACACTGTGTGAGGTGGGCAAGTCACTCACCTCCATTGGCTGTTTTCCTTATGTATAAAATGAAGGAACAGTATTCAATTCAATGGCCTCTAAGTTCCTTCTGATCTCTAAATTTATGGTCAGTGGGGGGTGATTTTTAATAGGAAACAATCCCCAAAGTGGAACATGTTTTCAGGTGAAGTATTATTATTTCTGTGGTTGGCAGAAATTTCCTTTCAATGGACTCCCTCTTAATCACCACACTTCAAAAAAAAAAAGAAAGAAAGAAAGAAAGAAAGAAAGAAAAGAAAAAAGAAAGGAAAGGAAAGAGAAACAAAAAACTTCTGGAAGTCATTGGAAAGAAGCTTTGGACTTGAAAAAGACCTCAGTTCAAAACCTGCCTCCTCTGATACACCTTCTGTTTGACCTTGGTCACAAGTCACATCCTCCCTGGGCCTCAGTTTCCTCCCCTGTGAGATGAAAAGATTGGGTTAAATGGACTCTGAGGTTTCTTCTAGTCCCACAGAAAAGACTCAGGTTGTGATCTCAAACGTTTTGCCAAAGGATCCTTTGAATTTTCATGTTATGGTCAAATGAAAAGGTTGGGTTGGAGACTTTTCTACTGCCCCCCTATTCTCCTTTGGGCCTCATAATAACCAGTGTGGCTCCTACAGGTCACGTGATCCTCATTTTACATGTGAAGCATCTGCTGGGGTCACACAGCTGGGTCAGTCATGAAACGAACAAACCCAGATCTTCTTTCTTTGAGTCTAACTCTTTGCAGTTGAGGTCTGGGACTAGGGATCCCAACTCTATAATCTGGGGATCTTGTGAATGTGTGTGTGTGTGTGTGTGTGTGTGTGTGTGTGTTTGTATGTGTATATATGTATATGTACATGTGTATGGTTGTGTCTGTGTATACGTATATATATTTCATTGTTCAGCCATTTCAATCACATCCAGCTCTCCATGAGCCCATCTGAGGTTTTCTTGGCAAAGAAACTGGGGTGGTTTGCCATTTCCTCCTCCAGCTCATTTTACAGATGAGGAAACTGAGGCAAACAGGGTGAAGTGACTTGCCCAGGGCCACGCAGCTAATGTGTCTGAGGTCAGATCTCTGAGATGAGAGGCTTTCTGTCTATCTGTCTCTCTCTGCGTGTAGACGAATAATGATAATGTAACTCATTGTCCATCCATCCAATAGGGTGGGTCCAGAAAGGTCCTCAGAGGTCAATTAGTCTAACTGCTTCATTTTAGAGAAGAGAAAACTGCAAAGGAAGTGAAGTGCCCAAGGTCACACAGACCTCCTAGGACTTTGAGAAGGAAGCGCTAAGCAAACCTTAGGTAGGCTTCCCCAGGGGCTCTGACTGGGCTGGTCCCTCGAAGTGACCTGCAGCACGCCTTGCTTGGCGCCGTCTCCTCCCTGGGCTGTGGGGCAGGTGCAGGGGACCCCGGAAGGGCGGGCTGACAATCACCGGCGGGGGGATGGGGAAGCAAAGTTTGGCTCCCCCACCCCCACCCAGGTGAGCTTTCCCCGACCCACGAGTTTGGCAGACGAGCTTCCCACGCACCTCACACATCGGGACAGGACGAAGAGGCCTTCCTTTTCCCTCCCCCCTACCCCGCAGGGGAGCCCCACTCCCGAACGCTCGCGGGATTCGGTCGGGAGCTGCGGCAGTCTGGGACTCAGGAGGCTTGCAAGCAGCGTGCGTGCGGGGCTTGGAGGTGTGAGTGAATGCGTGTGAGGCGGGCACAGGGTGCAGCCCATAACTAGGCTTTGGACTGGGGCCCGCCTGTGACTGTGACCGTGACCGTAACTGTGACAACGGTTTGATGCGCTCAGTGGAGGGGGCAAGAGGGAGTCAATGCGCTTCTCATGGGGGGAGGTAAGGCTAGACTGGGGTCCTGCCTAGACGGGGCAGGCAGCTTGCCACGGAGCGGGGCGAAGGGACTGGCCGAGCGGGAACCTAGCTCTGGCCCAGCTCTAAAACACTCGTGGGCAAACGGGCCCGCAGAGTGGGCAGGAGGCGGTGGGTGTGGGATCAGGAGAGCGCAGACCCTGGCAAAGCACGATCGCGACTTCGGCTACCTAGACGGGGCGGGCAGCCCGCTGTTACCCGTTTTCCAGAGAGAAGGAAATGTGTGTAAGGGAGGGAGCAGCTGGGTCTGAGGGAAGGATGTAGACGGGGCGGCCAGCTCACCAAGTTACACGCTTTGCTAGGAGTGTTCTTAAGGGGACGGCGCTGGATATGAGGGGAAGGTATAGACGGGTCCGGCTGCTCTTAATGGCGATTCAGTTGTAGAGTGCTCAAGGTGATTCAGGGAGAATAGATGGGGCGGGGGGGGATTGGCGCTCTTTACACCTCACTTGCACTGAGCTCAGTGGATGGAGACCCAAAGACCCAGATGAGGTTCTGTTGTAAAGCCCAAATGGAACCGGGCCCGCGACTGGGGCAAATTGGGTGGAGGGAGAAGGACCCTAGATAAGGCTCAGCCCTTCTCTGAGATGTGCCGAAGGGCCCCTGAAGAAAAGGGTTGCATTCAGGGGGGGTCTGCCTGCTTGGCCCTGGTGAAATAATCTTTGTTAGGGCTTGCGTTTACTGTCTGCACGGCTGAGGTGAAGCAGCCGGGCCCAGAGCATGCCCAGAGAAGGCTGGAGGCTGGTGCCCCTCAGCATTGCTTGGGTTAGAGCTCGGCTTCAGGCGGGACATCTTACCCGCCATTCCCGTAGCAGGTGGGCCATTTCTCACCAAGTGGCGTTACTTTTGGCCTGCGTTTCCCTGAAACGCTCAGTAAATAATCATTTCTGGGTTGTTTGCACTCACTCGCTGTTGACTATGCTGGAGATTTCTCAAACGTAAAGCAAAGTCTCAGGAGTTTTCATTTCTGTCCTATCTTTACTTATTGCCTCGCCTCGTGCGTAGTAGGCCCTTAATCAGTGGTTCGTTGGGTTAGTGAAAGAAAGCACGAATAGTGTATTCATGTCAGAAGCCGCATGCGGCTCCGCATTGTTTTTGCAAATTAAACCCGACTTGTAGCATTTCTAAGATTTAAAAGAATCAAAGAAATGAAGATCCCGCAGGACCAGAATGCAGGCGGATGGGCTGCCCAGCAGGAGGACAGTTCAAAAAGCATTCTTTCTGTTGGCTCCGGCAATTGCAGAATTAAACTTTTCGATCAAAATGAGGAAATCTTTTTGCATGGTGATGGGGCTGGCTTCCTGCTGGGCTGCCCTTGGCAGTGAGCTTGGAGGTGACAGCTGGGCCCATTCGGGGAATTCAGTGTTGGGAGGCATCTCAGCCATCACGTAGTGGCCGGGGGTTCTTAACCTGGGGTCTACGGACCCCTCCCAAGGCTAGATTTCAGGGGGTCCATGAACTTGGATGGGGGAAAATTTTATTTTTTCAAACCTTTGACATTTAGCATTTCCTTCAACTATGGAGAAGCAGTATTCAGAGAAGGGGTCCAAAAGCTTCCCTACCCCACCAAAGGGGTTCAGGACTAGAAGAGATTGAGAGCCCCTGACCTAGTCAGACTCACTCTGATAGAGGGAGAAGGAAGGCTCAGAGTTGCCAAGGCCATGGGTGGAAAAAATGAATGAGATCTAAAGAGATCGGATTATGAGAAAGGAATTGACAGTAAGAACTAAAATCTGAGTGCCTTGGGACAGTGATATCTCCTTTCCCCCAAACTAGGAAGCCCAGACTATTTTTCCAGTTCTCATTAGCAATTACTTAGTTATAACCTCATTTTTGTTGTTGTTATTCAGTTGTGTCTGACTCTTTGTGACCCCATTTGGGGTTTCCTTGGCAAAGATACTGGAGTGGTTTGCCATTTTTCTTCTCTGGCTCATTTTACAGATGAGAAAACTGAGGCAAACAGTTAAGTGACTTGCCCAGGGTCACACAGTTAGTAAGTGTCTAGGGCTAGATTTGAACTCAGGAAGAGGAGTCTTCCTGACTCCAGGCCAGGTACTCTATACTCTGTGGCCTCTAGCTGCCCCAAATTTCTTCAGGTCTCACTTAATTTTTTTCTTTTGACCATGGCATCCCTGGGCTTCTGCTCTCTGGACTTAGATTTTCTCTAATCTGAGATGAGGGGATCTAATTAAATGTTCCCTAAATTCCATCTGGACCCTGAGAGTCTTCAGTTCTCTGAATCTGCAGAGATGCCTGACTTCAAACACAGCTGAGAAATGGGAAGTAACAAGTCAGGCTCTCTAATTGGCCAAAGTGGCTCTCTGCACTAGAAAGCTAAGGCTCTTTACTCATGGGAGAATTCCTCAGAGCCTATTGACTCATAGTTTAGGTACAATTCTGACAAGCTGGGTTATATTTAATTTCCCATCCTACTACCGATTAAAAGCAATAAATTACAAGGGGATTATCACCCTAGGCAGTTATTACTAAAGTCACAGTGGTGATTCAGGGTCATATAGGCCTTCCCTGGAATGGAACAAATTTCCTTTTCTTGGTGCCTGGCTCATCTGAGTTAACCTTTACCCAGAACAATGAAAGGAACTGTGTAGGTATAGAATTAATTCTACTCTCCAGAAAGAAACTCCACTTTCTGAGAAGTGACTTCCTTGGTTAGTCTCTGAGCATCTGTTTGGGGGAGGAGGCCCATGACTGACCCCCCCCCCCCGGAAGAATGACTATCATTATTAGAAAAAGATAATCACTTACCCCAAAGCTGTGGAGCCAGCCCAAAGGATGAAGAGCTGTCTATTTCAGGGATAAGTGCAAGGCCATTCCTCACTGGGCTAACCACACCAGGATTTACAGGCAGGGAAATAAAAAGCTTTCCTGTAGGGGGGCAAGTTTTTTATTTTACACTTTGCACTTTGTACCAGCCATTTTGGCTGCTACTATAAAAGACTCTAGGGATTGCCTAGGATACTCCAACTTCCATTTTACAGATAAGAAAACTGAGGCCCTGAGAAGGGAACACAGGGTCATAGATTTAGACTTCAGGGATCTTCTAGGCTACCCCATCCCCATTTCACAGATGAGGAAGTTGAGACCCAGAAAAGGTAAATGATTTGTTTAAGGTCACAAAGTAGAAAAATAAGAACTCAAACCCAGGTCCTTTGACTCCAAATGGCTAGGCTAGAGGGTTGTCATGGGGACCTCCATGTGCATGTTGATGCTAATCAATGGCAAAGCCCAGAAGTACTGAATTTGGCCTCCCAGGCTAGGAGAACACGAGAGCAATGGCTTGCCCTGGACCCGCGTAGACGTGACCTATGCTATCATTCACTGGCAAGAGAAAACCAGAATAAATGAGCCCTAGAAACCCATGGTGACCTTTAATTCATCTTGGTAGCTTTCAAGATTAAAGGAGAACAAATGCTCAGCTCCGCTGTCCATGCCCCAACCCCCTGGGGAAGAGCCCACCGTCCCTGGCTGCTAGGGAGTGGACCTCCCCTGGATGCTGTATGTGAACAGGATGAAGGACATATTAAGGGCCATGGGGTCCAGGAACTTGGAGGTGATTGAGTCCAACTTGCTTCAATTTGCAGATGAGGAAATCAAAGCCCATAAAGGGATCATGGAATTAGAGCTGAAAGGGATAAAAAAATCATCTAATGTGCCAGCTGGGATAGAGGCTTGGACCCAAAGTCAGAAAGACCTGAGTTCAAATCCTACCTCACATTTTTACTGACCAGGTAACCCAGACAAATTCCTTAGCCTCCCTCAGCTTCCGTTTTCTCATCTATAAAATGAGGATAACATATTAGTGTATTATGCAAATATTAGTATATTAATGTTAGCTTTAATAAGCTATATTAATTAGTAGAATATACTAGCATATTAGTCTATTATATTACTCATGTATATTATAATATAGTTATATATTTGTACATATTAGAGTATACTATGTTAATATAATATAATAGCACCTACCTCCTAATGTGGTTGCAAGCATCAAATGAAATAATGGTTGTAAAGTGCTTTGCAAACCTTAAAATACTATGCAGATGTTATTATTATTTTACAGGTTAAGAAACTGAGGCCCTGGTAAGGAACGTAGGATCTTAGATTGAGAACAGGGAGACTTCAGCTGAGAGAACGTATGTAGAACTCCTTATAAACCTTAAAGCTTTATATAAATGCTAGCTATTATTGATATAGTAGTTCACGTAATAATGTCAGCTAGGTGGCCCAGTGGATAGAACCCTGAGTAAGGAAGACCTGAGTTAAAATCTGTCCTCAGACACTTACTAGCTGTGTGACCCTGGGCAAGTCAACAGCACCTGCCTCCCAGGGTTGTTGTGAATGTCAAATGAGATAATAATTGTAAAGTGCTTAGCACCAGGTCTGGCATATAGTAAGCACTATACGAATGACACCTAATATTGTTGTTATTATTGCTACTATAAAAGACTCTAGGGATTGCCTAGGATACTCCAACTTCCATTTTACAGATAAGAAAACTGAGGCCCCGAGAAGGAAACAGAGGGTCATAGATTTAGACTTCAGGGATCTTCTAGGCTACCCCATCCCCATTTCACAGATGAGGAAGTTGGGACTCAGAAAAGGTAAATGATTTGTTTAAGGTCATAAAGTAGAAAAACCAGGACTCGAACCCAGGTCCTTTGACTCCAAATCCAGTGCTTTTATATTTCCTCTTGCTGCTTTGCTCAAGGTAATCCATGTAGTATTTAAAGGAATATATAATACACATACATCCACAAAAGAGAATGTGGTGTAGTGGAAAGAAAACTGGCTTTGGAGTCAGGAAGACCTGGGTTCAGGTTTTGCTTGGGATGGTCAAAAACTCAATATTAGGATTCCTTCGTCTCTATCAGTGGGGAGACTTTCTATGCTAGGAGTTCAACACACTAAATCAAATAAATAAAATCAAAGATCAAAAAATCAAAAGTCCAGATTAAAAACATACACACCCCAATGTGTATTTCACAATTCTTCTCTTTGAGAAGCTTAAGCTCTTTAAAATGATGTTTTGTTACACATTTTTATCTCATCATTACAATGGAGGATCCCCAGCTACGAGGTACTCTCGGTAGTATGCTAGGTGCGGGGAATACAGACAAAAACGAAACATTCCCTGCCCTCAGGTAGCTTATATTTGTCAGGGAGATAGCATGTTCAGAACTAAGTCTGAACAAAATAAATGCAACATAAGTTTGTTAGGCAGAGTACTAGCAGCTAAGCTGGAGGAATTGGGAAAGGACTCATGCAAAAGATGGTGCTTCAGACAAGATCTTTTTTCAAAATTTTTTATTCATTTTGAACTTAAGTACAAAAAAAGAAAAAAAGAACATTTCCATGTACACAGCACAACATAAAAGAAGATTCAATATAAAATCATGAATTTCCATTTCACAAGGTTTATTCTTTTGAAAAACTAATAAAAACTATGTATTGCTCTCAAAGGTACCCTACTTTTAACTGTGCTTCCTTTTAAATTTTCTTTTGTTCTCTGCTTGCGCTTTTAATTTTTTCTCCCACCCTAGAGAAGGCTACCATTAGGCACAAATGAGTGTGTGTGTGTGTGCGCGCGCGCGCGTGTGTGTTTGTAAAATCATACTATACATCTGTTTATCAGCTCTTTCTCTGGAGGTGGATAGCATCTTCCTTCATAGGTCTTTTGTAGTTGATTTGAGCATTTATAATACTCAAAATAACTTAGTCATTCACAGCTGTTCTTAGAACAATATTGCTGTTACTGTGTACAGCGTTCTCTTGGTTCTGTTTATTTCATTCTTCATTATTTTGTACAAGTCTTTCCATGTTTTTCTAAAACCAATCTGCTCATCATTTCTTACAACATAGTAGTTTTCCATCACAATCATATACCACAACTTCTTTAGCCATTTCTCAATTGATGGGCATCCCATCACTTTCCTGTTCTTTGCTACCACATAGAGAGCTGCTATAAATATTTAGAACATATAAATTCTTTTCCTTTTTCCTTAATCACCTTGGAAAACACACTTAATAGTGGTATTGCTGGGTCAAAGGATATACACAGTTTTATAACTCTTTAGGCATAATTCCAGACTGCTCTCCAAAATGGTTGGATCAGTTCGAAGTTCTACCAACAATGAATTAAAGTTCCAATTTTTCTACATCCCCTCCATCATTTTTCACTTTCCTTTTCTATCATTTCAGCCAATCTGATAGGTATGAGATGATATCTCAAAATGATTTTATTTTGCATTTCTATGAGGGAAAGCGGAAGGTCGCCAGGTAGACAGTTCTAATATGTACTATTTGCTCTGACTCTCTTATTGGCTGTGTGACCTCAGGCAAGTCTTAAAAAGAGAGACTTCCATCACGGTATTTCATTTTTTTTTTTTGGTTAGGCAATGGGGTTAAGTGACTTGCCCAGCGTCACACCGCTAGTAAGTGTTATGTGTCTGAGGCCAGATTTGAACACAGGTCCTCCTGAATCCAGGGCCGGTGCTCTATCCACTGTGCCACCTAGTGTGCCCCATCTGTGCCCCATCGTAGTATTTCAAAATAAGCCCATTGGGAGAGGTAAAAAACTAAGCACTGGCAGAGTGATCCAGTGGAAAGAATTCTGGATCTGATGCCAGAGCACTTGGGTTTGAAAGCCCTGTTGCTTATTGGAAAATCTCTTCACCTCTCTGCGACTAAGTTTCCCCAAATGCCCTACGTTGTTGGATCCTCTGAGCAGTGTCTACAGATAAGGAAAACTTTAGTGCCTGGATTTGCTTTGCTAGGAACCAGATTTCAGTGATTTACTGTTCTGGGTGAGATCATCCATAATCCACCAAGGGAAAAGCCCTGGCAGCTTTGATTGGCAAGGGAAAGAGTCATCCATCTCCCAGAGTTTCCGCCTCAGTGATAAATAACTCCTGGCCCAGTGCCTGCCATATACCTGAGCAAGTTAAAGCCGTTTTCCAATACCTTCTGGGTGCATGATGTAGGAAACAGCCCCGACTGACAAAGGAAGGAGGGTGAAGAGGCAGTCGTTAAAATGTCACCTGCCCAGGCTGAAATTCAAGCAGTTTAATTTAGAATTATGTGCTTCAATCAAGGAAAGTGAAAAAGGGAAGAGGTGAGGGTTTCTCATCAAATTAAATTCCTGGGATGAAAATACTTTAATTGGGCATGGGGAGAGGACGAGAATGAATTAGATCCAGGAGTTAATTCAGGAGAAAATCAGAACCAGATGTGTTTGCCACAACGTAATCTCCAATTTGAGGGAATATTCAGTGAAGGAGGCAGAGATCTGAAAACTTCAGGCACCCGACCAATTAACTAACGAATAAGCGTTTATTAAGCACCAACTTCGTGCCAGGCACATAGTAGATTTCAAAGTCAGAGCTTCAGTCTGAGGCTTGGTGACTTTGTGAGTCTTTTGGATTGCTTTTTCCCCCATTTCTGCTACAAATAATTTAAAATAACAATAATCATGGGGGTGCCTGCTTTCTAGAGCACTGACCTTGAAGTAAGGAAGAACTGGGTTTGAATCCTTCCTTCCACAACTACTAGTTTTGTGATTTTGAGGCAGAATAGGGAGGTGAGAGCCCCCTGCCCTTGTCAGAGCTCCCCTGGGACGTGGGGGTTAGGGTTAGGGTTCTGGGTGTCATGATTTAAGGACATTCAGTAGCTGGAGAGGGTCCCACGGAGTACAACCGGGATGGCAAACAGTCTTGAAGGTGTGTGATGAGACACGAGAGCTGTGTTCCAGCGTCTGATGCAGGCTCCGTCTGCTTAGTGTGGCCCCACAACAGCCCTGGGAGCAATGGGGAGAATCTGAAAAGAGGGTGGCAGGACGAGCTTCCTCCCACGTCCAGCTGCCCAATCGAGAAGAGCTGCCTCCGGAGGTGGGGAGTTCCTTCTCCTTCCAGGTCTGGGAGCAAGGGCTGGGCGGTCACTGGCCTAAAACGAAGATGACCGACGGTCAACGAGGCGGCCAGATTGAGTCTCTTTTGACAAAAATTCTGCCACCCTGTGATACCAGACAATTTTTGTTAAGTCTTTGCTTCCTCCGGATCTCACCAGGTCGCTGACCCCTCAAGGCTGTTGGATGCATGCGCTGGCCACCCTTCCCCAGAGCTAGCCCACTCCTGCCTCCTTTCCATCCCTCAGTCCATCGTTTACCATAGTTTAAAATCCACGAGTGCTAAGCAGGCCCGGCTTATGCTGGGAATGCAAGACACTTAATTTAACCCAGTATTTATTTATCCTTAAAATGGTAAAAACCTGCAATGCCTGACTCTTCAGGCGGCTTGTAATGCCAACATCGCCTTCCTCTGCCCTCTGGTGGTGAAGAGTAGATTTGCAGCCTTCTCGTTTTTATTGGCCACATTTTTTAAGTTAATAAATTCAATTATTTAGTCAATTAGCGTTTGTAAAGCACTTACTATGTGCTAGGCATTGTAAAAGGAGTAATGAAAAAAATTTAAGATTTATAAATCTCTAGTTTACTAAGATTTGCAAAGTTATGTTAATAACTATATTGGGGTCCTGGTTTTAGCTCCTGACTGCCAATCTGGATCCTAACATGTTAAAAGGCAACAGTATTGAGCTTTACAAGGTACATATGCCAGGAAATCAGTTCAAATAAAGCTGGATTTGGATTCAGAGGAAGAGATCTTTCTATCTCTAAACTCTAACCATTAGACTACCCTTCCTTCATTAGGTACTCAGTTAGTGGGTTCCCCAGGCCCACCCTGGAGCAACCCGGCCAGGGGCAGCTTTATATAGGTGTTCAGGGCTCTCTGTGTCCCTCCCCCACTTCAACTGAGGCCATACTTCATGTTCCTTGTGCCAGGTGCAGAAATCCCTAGTGACGGCTTTGACGCTCATAAGATTACCCAAAGGATTTAGAATCACAGGAGAGAATGGTTAGAGAGCTAGAGAAAGATGAGAAAGTCTTGAAAAAGAGGAAAGTCCGGAAGAGCCAGAAATGGTCCCTAGAAAGTCCCAGGGAGCCCTTCTCCCAGTTTTAGGCCCTCCGTGGGTAATGTAGTGCTGGGTGGGGAGATGTCGGAATTAAGAGAGGGTTTAAGCTTGGGGTGAACACCAGAAGGGCCAAGAGAACCTGAATGCTAAGAAAGCCTTCTGTGAGATGGTTTTAGCCTCTGTTTCTGTCTTTTTCTTCTTTCTCCTGAAGTCAGGCTCTCTGTATGTGGAGCCCAACAGAATATCTCTGCTTGGCATTGAAAAATCTCCAAATCTGACCACTTCATAAATGTTAAGTGTTTGTTAAAATGAGGAGAGGCAGGTGCTCACTCACCAGGTGGCACTTCTCATCTTTGGGAAGATTCCAGGGAGCTCAGACGATCCTCCCCTCTTCCTTGCCCTCCCTCTCATTCGTGCGTGTGTGTGTGTGTGTGTGTGTGTGTGTGTGTGTGTGTGTGTGTAATAACCCATATAAATAGTGGGACACTGGGAGGGAAATACTGCGATGGTTCTAGCTAGAATCCAGGCCTGTGGACTTTCCTTTCTCATTTACTTAACCCTTTTGCTGTTTTCCTCTCAATTCATGAATAATGTCTGTTTTCAGACTATAAATAAACCTGTGAGTAACAGGCCCTGATCTGGGCCTGAACGTTCCCTGGCTGGCCCCGTCCCTGCCCCCTCCACCAACTCATAACTGTATTTTCCTGGTTCTCTCGGTTCTTTCTGCTTCCCCCGCCTAAGAAGAATTTTGTCCAGCATCCTATGGTTCTTCAAGCTTGATTTTTTTTTGTCATAGCTCTTCATCTACCACAGGGGAATAAAGGAATATTTACAAATTACATTTTTCTCAAAAGGTTTTTGAACCCATGATCAGAGCATGTCCTGAACCCACATGGTCTGGCTTTCTTTCTGCGGCTTTTTCATATATTTCTGTTGGCCATGAGAGGTAGGATGGGCACTTGTCAACTCTCTCCCTCCTGTTTAATTGAGAGATGTGCCTGAATCAGGAAGCCACTTGCTGCTACCCAGAGATCCCTGATGATTCTATTTAGCATTTTCCATGGGTCTATATTGTTTTAGTAAATACAATTGAAAAATTGTAACACTTACTAGCTGTGTGACCCTGGGCAGGTCACTTAACCCCATTGCCTAACAAAAAAAAAAAACCTGGAGATTTATCCTGGAGAGGTCCCAAAAATAGGTAAGGAGAAGTACAACATCCTCTCTGCTCTACTCCTCTAACTGGCCTAAGCTGGGTCCCCTGAGGGTGGCTGGTTACTGCTCTCCTCAAGCTTTTTGGGGTAGCCCTGAGGGGTAGATGGTGAGTCTAGTGCCATAACTACCGAGCCCCCACTGGGATGCTTCCCATCATCAATCTACCAGCTGAACTCTGTTAGGTTTCACAAAAGGAATTTACCGAGAAGACATAACAAGAACAGTAGTTACAAGAACGATCCCTTCCACTTGGGAGCACATTCTACCCTTATAAATACGAGGTCCCCAGGAGTGGAGACTCAGCCTTAAAAAACAATGGTAGTAAGGCACATGTGTAGAATATACAGGTGGCCAAGATTTACTTTTTCACCCTAAAGCTCCCTTTTAAGGGTAGCTCTGAGGAGCTGTGCCTTTCTAAGGTACGTGATTGGCACTGTTCTCCATCATGAGGTGAAATGATCCCTGAAGCTGTCAAAAATGACTCTGTCAACATGTTTTTGTCCCCTACCACTCTGCAAATTCCATTGCCATTTCTGGTTTCTGATGGGACCTCTGGTGTCCCTGCTGAATAACTCACAAGAGTGCCTGGGCATGCCACTCTTAGACTGTTCATTCGCCTAAGATCAGGAAAGAATGAACATGAAGGAAACAGAGGTGCCACATCTCACAGACACACAATGGTCAGGTAAGAGATGGGTTAGTAGCCTTCCTTCTACCCCACAGCTCATAAGAATTTTTGTATTAGTTGTTAATAGGAAGTAAACGAGACTGGCAGATTGGTAGGGCATCCCTTTTATATTAGAACTCAGTTCCAGCTCAGCATGTCCTGGGTCATTGGTTCTTCTGGCTGGGCAACCAATTAGAACACTTTGTCATCTCGTGGTTTTGTTGTTCGTTCATATCTGACTCTTCATGTCCCAATTTAGGGTTTTCTTGGCAAAGATACTGGAGAGGTTTGTCATTTCCTTCTCCAGCTAATTTTGCAGATGAAGAAACTGAGGCAAATAGAATGAAGTGATTTGTCCAGGGTCACACAGCTAGTAAGTATCTGAGGCTGGATTTGAACTCAGGTCTTCCTGACTCCAGGCCTGGTGTTCTATTCACGGCGCTGCCTAGCTGCTCCTGGCACATGCTTAATAAATAAATATTGAAGACCAATTGAGGTTCTTTCAATCTAGTGTATGCTGTGATTCTGTGAAAACATATGAATTATATTTTAATTTAATTCAATTTATTTTATTTTAATTTTAAATAATTCTAGAATAAGCAATCTCCTCTAAGATAAAAATTTATGTTCAGAGAAGCATCAAACAATGGAAAGCATTCTATATTTGGAGTCAGAGGACCAGGGTTCAAATCCCACTTAAATACTGTATAACCTTGGTCAAGTTCCTTGACCTCACTGGACCTCAGTTTCCTTATCTGTAAAATGAGGGAATTGGACTAGATAACTTGAAGGTCCTTTGCAGTCCCAGATTCATGACCCTCGTTGAGCTAGGTTCTCATATAATGTCGAGGGAATGTTAGTTGGACAAGGCTTCGTTGGGGTGAGGAAGGCACAGTCAGAAGTGAAGGTGATTTGTGTAGCCTTGACTTTATGGTAGTGTAGAGATGTTTCATTGCTGAAACTATGATTTCATCAGGATGAGTTAACTCCTGGTATGGAAAGTACCTCCATCTGCTGAGACAGATCCCTTTTCTTTGACTGACTTATGGCCCTAAAATTTGTTCTGGCCACTAAGAGGTTAAATGATTTGCCCAGGATGCGGAGGCAAGGACTTGAAACCTAATTATCCAGACTCCGAGCCCAGCTTGCTATCTGCTGCCTCTCTTTATGTACACATGTGATAGCATACTTATCAGATGCTATATTAAGAATGACAGTTGCTTTGCTAAGAATTAAAAACGGGTAATAAAAAACAGGGACAAAATCAATGAAATTAGTAGGGATGTAATGATCCCAACAGGAGGCCAATTTGTCAGTGTGGTACAGAGTGGGTGTGGGAAGAGAGAGCTGGGAGGCTGGGCTTTGAATCCTGACTCTTGACTAAATCATTTCATTTCCTTGTAGTTGTTTCCTCAATTATAACATGAGGGGAGTGGAGTTGGTGACCTCCCGAGTCCTTCCCAGTTCTAATTCCTGGGATCAGGGGACCTGGGTCCAAATCCTCTCTTTGCTGCTTGTTAGCTGTGTGCCCCAGGAGACCCTGCCCTCTCTGGGCTTTGCTTTCCTCTTTGTAAAGTGAAGGGGTTGCACTCTAAGGCCCCTCCCAGCTAGAGATCTCTTCTTGTGAAGACAAAGACGAATTTCCCTGTTTACCTGAGGGGCTACTTTTGTTTTTGTTTTTGTTATTTTTCTTTCCCTCTCCTCCTCCCCATCTAGCTTTGGAAAGCTGGGAAACGCACAGAACTTCTCTGAAGTTTTTTTTATCCCTAAAACAGGGCTAACAATAGCTGCTCCTCCCCAGGGTTGTTGAAATGCTCAAACACGCACAACCTGTGCAAAGTGCTTCACAAACTTCGAAGTAATAATTACCATTCGAATGATTCTTATAAATTGTCAGCTTTTTTTTTTTAAGAGAGGCAGAGAAAACCATCTTTTGGAATGCTTTATTATCCATTACGTGCATCGAGGTCTGTAACAAAGCTGGCTTGAACTTTTGAGTCATGCTCTTCCGAGAGAGTCAATTAATTTTCACCAACACATGGATCAGGTTACTAGTCAAACCTTAACCCATTTTTTTTTTCTGAAAAGTGGCAAACATTTTGACTGTTTTCACTGGAAGAAGCAAATCTGGGTCCCAATTTTTTTTTGGGGGGGGGATATCAGGGACCTATCATACAGCCCTGGGAATGCTATGTCTACTTAGATGAAGAGTAATTCAGGGGGCATTGCAACTGATCTCGGAAAATGTGGTTTGGAACCGGCAGAAGTCAGTGTCAATGATGTCTTTCTTCATCAATGGCCAAGCAAACAATATGGCAGTCACTGATGGCTTCTTATTCTTCCCTGGCTGCTTGTGGCCAACCCCACTCTTTCACATGACCTTGGGCTCAGGGGCTTCTCTCCAGACCTCCCACTCCTCTGGACTCACTTCATTACCATCAGCTTTCTTAGTGAAGTAATCATCAAAGCCCAGGGTTCTGAAATGGAAGAAACAGGAAATAATGAAATTCACTGGAACCAGGGACATCCCAAGAGGGGCTCAGAGATGGCTGTGGTAATCCTTTCTAGCCAGACTTCTGTGGAAATTCGGAGGAGAAGCTAGATCAGAGAATAGAGATCTAGAGTTGGAAGGGTCCTTAGAGACCGAGTACTGCAGGGGTGCTTACCTTGAGGTCTGTGAACTTGTTATTTTTGTTTTTAAAGAAGTATCTTGATAACTGTATTTCAGTATAATTGGTTTCCTTTGCAATTCTCTGCATTTTATTTTATGCATTTAAAATGCTTGCTTCTGAGAAAGGTGGATGCCACAGTAAATAGAGAGCTGGGCCAGGAGCCAGAAGGACCTGAGTTCAAATCTGCACTCCAACACTCACTAGCTGTGTGATCCTAGGCAAGTCACTTAACCTCTGTCTTCCTCAGTTTCCTCAACTGCAAAACTGGGATAATAACAGCACCTACCCCTCAGAGTTGTGAGGACCAAATGAGATTACATGTGAAGCACTTTGTAAAACTAACAGGGTATATACATATACTATTATTATGATTATTGATTGTAACCAAGTGATTTCATCTTTCTGTGCCTCAGTTTCCTCATCTGTAAAATGAGGATAATAATAATAATTGCCCAATCTGTGGTGGGATCGTTGATATAGAATGAGAGGGGACCTCAGGGGTGATCAACTTTAACACCCTCATTTTAAAGATGAGCACTCTGAGGTCCAGAGAGGTTAAGTCCTATTTTCCTGTGAGTCCTGTCTTCCTGTCTGCCACTTACCTGGGCTCCCCTTCATCAGCAGCCTGGAGTTCCCGAGGTTGGCTGGCCACAGGGTGACTTTGTTGCTCTGCTGATGGCGACCCCAGCAACCTTGGTGGCAAATGGATGATGGATTCCTCAACACTCTTGCCAGCTGCCCTTCCAAATCTTTGTGGCAAGTTAGGGATGCGCCTGGAGATGCCACCATCGAAATTCCTTCCAAATCTCAGCTCCAAGTTGGCCACCGGCTCAGCACTCCTTTCTTCCTCGTAGGACCTTCCGAATCTCAGGGGGAGGTGGGGCATCACCTGGGGGATCTTGTATGTTATCGGGGTTTGCACTTTGTGGATGGTGTTGGAGCCCCATTGCCAGAGCTCTGCAGGGTCAAGGCTCCTTTGTTTCTTCTCTTTGGGGTGTCCTAGGGGCTGTGATTAAAGATCGCAGAGATTAACGAACTACTGACCTACTGTGTGGTATGGCAGAAAGAGCCCTGAATTTGGAATCAGAAATCCTGAGTTACATCCTGGTTCTGTCACTTATTATTGTGTAATCTTACACAAACAACTGCCCTTCTCTGTGCCTCAGTTTCCTCATCTGTAAAATGAGGGTGTCAGACTTGACAGCTTTGGAGGGGTCCCTTTAGCTCCAGTGTTGTGATTCTAATAATGCAGAAACTCCAGGGAGAAGGGACTAGAGGTGGTTGAATCCATGCTCTTTATTTTACAGACGAGGAAACCGAGACCTAAGGAGGTGAGGTGAGTTTGCCCAAGCTCACACAGGCACTAAGTGGCGCTGATACAAATGCTTCATCTTGCTTTTCCTATTTTTATTCATGGTATCAATAGTAGCTGGAATTCTAGAATTTGGAGAAAGAAAACTGACTTTGTATTTCTGAGAAGACCTCTCCCTCTTTTTTCTTGCCTCACATTTTATCTCTTCTATTCTCCATCTCCTTACCTTCACCACTCGTGAGACATCAAAATGGTGGGTGAATGGCATGAATGAGTGAGAGATGATGGTCGAGTCTTAAGGCAAAGTGAGGAGGGGAAGTGCTCCTGAAATCATTCTCTGTCCCCAAGTCCGTTACAAGCTCAGTTATATTTAATTAATCCAAATAGCAAATGGTTAATTACATTTTTGTCTTACCCTAAAAATTTTGCCCATCCACCGATGTTTGTTAAGTTATTAAATTTCTGTGCATATTTACCAACTGGTTCCTACTAAGCAGAAAACCATAACTGCCTCATTATATTTGCATTCATCGTTAAGAACACTTAAATCACTCCCCTTTAAAATGCATCCAGCCTTTTTTGCGTCTCTGGCAGTTTATTACAAGCATGTTTTCCTACGTTAATTGCAGCTCAGTAATGTGCCTTCTGCTTGCTAAGTATCCCATTACATGCTATCTATTTAATCTGCGATTACTGATGCCAGGCTGGCTACCACCGTGCCAGCGGGAGCTACCAACCCACGGGGGTCACCGCAGACCTGATGAGGAAAGCAAAGTATATCATTAAGTCGTACCTTTCAGGGAGCAACTTTTTAGTAAAGTTGCTCTCGTTATTAGTCAATTACCAGCACTCCTTGGTATCAACATTCTAGTTAATGCCAGGCACGTCTTTGTAAATTTAAAGAGTTACCTTTAAATATTCATCATAATGTTCCCAGTCGTGAAGATTGGACATCACGGATTCACCGGCACAGACAGACTTCGAAGCTAACAGGATTGAAGTGGCCAGAATCAATATGACAAATGGCTTTAATGAGATGATTTCCATTGTCCATAAAAACTCAAATGAAGTTTCTATGTGCTGCTCAGGCTGACACAAGGGACGTGGAGGCTTTTTTATACTGACAAACAACAAAGAAAGATGCCCTGAATCAGGGCCTCCATTCCACATGGCCGAATTTCTAATATTAATTATGGACAGAGACTGGAATATGCATTCGAAGAATGTCGGCAATTTGTTCTGCAAAGGCGGACGGTTCCACTCTCAAATTAATTAACTTTGAAAACAATTCCCCTTATTATGAAAACATTTCTAATTAGGTAAGATTGAGGGTCCAGGTAATTAGAATTTTAAGGGAACCACATTCTATAGCTCCCCACTCTAGCAAATGGAATTCTGTTTGGGGGTCTTTGCGTCAATCTACATACCACTTCTTAGAAAAGAAAACAAGTATTCAAAAAAGGCTGTTTTGATTTTGATCAATACTGGAGAGTTGGGCATTGTGTTTTCAAGATGCCAGGTACAATTTGAAATGTGAACCACAAAGGCCAACATGTCATTAATTAGTTTTCTGTTGTATTCAGTTTGTTTATTACCAAATTTCCAAAGTTAATGTCAGATTAGTCACAATAATATTTTGGTGTGTACATTAGCAAAGTTCACAAGAGAGTTCAAGAAGCATCTTGGAGAGGAGCCATCTTAGGGTAGGCTTGAATCCTTTCAGGAGTTTGATGTGTTTGCCCAGTGGACCTTGCTTGGCAGAAATGGCGAAGTCAACAAAATTGTAAGTGAAGGAAGCTGCTGATCCCACGCCCTGGAAGAGCATAGCGGAGCTTTGGGAAGCACATATGTGCACTGTTTCTGTTACTCCCTCGGCTCCTATCATTCCAGTAATCGTACATGACCATAAACCTACTGACAGTACCCGAGAACTGAGTTTGCTCCAAACAAATACTTAATTTTTATTGAAAGCTGCAGTTCACAGTATCTCAGAGTTGGAAGGACCTTTAGAGGCATCTAGTTCAACTCATACCCACCTAGACAAGAGTCTCCACATTGACACACCCAACATGTGTTCATGTGTTCATTCTTTGAAGATCTTTAGTCAGTGGAAAGAGTTTTGGGCTTGAAATCAGGAAGACTCATTTTCCTGAGTTCAAATCCAGCCTCAGATATTTAGTAGCTGTGTGACCCTGTATAAGTCACTCAACTCTGTTGGCCTCAGTTTTCTCATCTATAAATTGAGCTGGAGAAGGAAATGGCAAACCACTCTACTATATTTGCCAAGAAAACCCCAAATGGAGTCATAAAGAGTTGGACATGACTGAAAAATGACTGAACTGAGTCAGAGAGGAGGCACTCACCACCTCTTGAGGTGGCCCACATCACTTTGGGAGAATTCTCATTGTTAAGACATGTTCCCTCCCATCGAGATGGAATTGATCCCTCTGCAATTTCTAACCCAACACTCCTAGTTCTTTCCATTACGGCCAAGCAGAAGAAACAGCTCCTCAAATACCTAAGGTAGCTATCATGTCCTCCCTCTACCTTCTCCTCTCCAGGCTAAGCAGCCTCAGTTCCTTCACCTTCTTCTCATCTTGATTATTCTCCTATGGATGTTCTCCAGTTATCACCATCCCACTTAAAATGTGCTGCCCAGAATATCCTATGTGTGGTCTGACCAAGGCAGAGGAGAAAGGGGTCCGTTTCTCTCAGCCTCAACATGGTACCTTTCACTAAAGAGTCACTGAAAAAAATTTCTTTTTTGTGTCTGCCATGTCTGACTTTGGACCTTAATTGAGCTTGCAGTAAACCAGAAGCCCCAGATTTCTTCCCACATGAATGAATCTTTCCCTGTTTTCAATGTGAACCCAAGACCAGGACTTGAGATTTATCCCTATTAAATTTGGAATGAAATTCACAATTGGGAGCAGCTGACTGTGATTCTAATTTATCAACGAGATGTCCAAGCACATTATCTAATTAGAACCCGGTAACTAACACATTGAGAGGGTTGCTTACCTTTCATTTGCTTTATTTGTGACATGTATTCTTTTTCTAATGAGCTTATTTTTTAATTCTGAACTTAGCAAATACTAAATTAAATGAACATTTAGAGAAAGAGTAGACAAGAAAAAGATTGTACATGAAACTGGGAACATCTATTAGGCACAACTTGCTTTTCTTTTAAAATGATATTAATAACTAGCATTTAAATAAGCACTTTGAGGTTTGTAAAATACTTTGTATATGATACCTCATGTTATCCTCACAACAACCCTGTGAGATGAGTGCTACTATTAAATATCATTAAAATACTTATGTAGAAATAATATGATAAATATGTAAGCTATGATATGAGACTCTCTCATGAATTCACACGTGCCTCTCAGCGTCGTCTTTCTCGTCTGATTCTTCCTAGCTTGTTTTCTCTTCTATGCATTTTAGAAAAATTCCTCAAACCCTTTTTTTGCTCTTGACTATTTTGTTGTTGTTAGCTATCCTATCCCCAGCCTTGTACCCCACTCCTTGTACCCCACTCCTTGTACCCCACCAATTAAAAGGATGAAAACCAAGAGCCCCAAACCGTAACTTAACTTTCATTTGGATTTGGGTGGTCTCGGAATGACCTCATTAGAATATGTGAATCAAGAATTGATCAGCCAGTCAATCAACAAGCCAGTTTTTACTGAGCACCGCTTCTGTTCTCAACACTGGGCAAGGCGTGGTGGTGTGCATCAGTCCTCAAAACCTGCCTCTGTCAAAGGCTGGGGAAAGGACGCACTCATCACAAGAGTTGGATCATTTGATGAAGAGAGGTGGAAAAAAGGATATTCAACACACTGAAGGTCTTGTTCTTTCGATACTTATACGAGTATATCACTCAAACTGTCCACCGATCACCCCTTGTTCTTGCTATGTGACTGGTCTACCTGCTTTGGCCATCATATTTACCCTTTTTAATGTCCTCTGGACTAACTCTTGCATGCACATTGTCAGTAACACTGCAGACAACTTGGCCTCATCATGTATCTTTCTACTGCCATTTGGAGCTATCATTTATAACTTTAATTCTTCTGAGACAATGGTTTTATAGGATTCACAACCACTTGGAATCACCAGGAAACATATAATGTTGAAGAGATGAACTTTTGTAGCAGTGAGCAATTTGGGAAACATTCCAACCTTTGCTAAGTTTCTAAAATGTGATCCAACCCAACCCTATCTACTCCTCCTGCCTAATTTGGAGTCCAGCTAATTGCCCATCTGTGGTTCTTGTCCAGGAAACATATCTTGATATACCTATGTGAAGGGCATGTCATACGACAGTCAAAATGTGCTTTTCATCCACTTTGCTTTTATATGTGGGTGGCTGGGTGAAATGACAGTGAGGTGGGCCATATTGTGAAGGGCTGTAAATACAAAAAAGAAAAGAGGAGGTTATATGATTATCTTAGAGGTTCCACTCAAGATTCTTGAGCAGGGGAGTGACATGGTCAGTCTTGTGCTTTGGGAATATGTATTTGTTGGTTGTATGGAGTATGGATTGGAGAGGGGAGGGACTGGAGGCACGGGGATTAACCTAGAGAACTATTTCACAACTACAGTTGAGAGGTGAGGGGGCCTGACCAAGGGTGGTGGCTACATGAGTTGAGAGAAAGGATGGACAAAAGCTTACATTGTGAGTCTGAGGTGTCTATGGGTCGTCTAGTGAGAAATGTCAAATAGTAGGTGGTGATGGAGACCTAGAGCTCAGGAGGGAGGCCAGGGCTGGGTACAAAGGTCTGTGAGGCTTCTGCTTAGAGATGATCCAGGAATCCTAGTTTTCTCTTTGACGGAGATCTAGGGCAGTGATAAGAGCATTGGAGCATTGGATAAGAGCAGAGGGAATCTGGGTTTGCATTGGGCCACCAAGGAGCTGTGTGACCTTGGGCAATTAGTGAACTTCTCTGGGCCTCAGTTTCTTCATCTGTAAAGTGAGAGGATTGGGCTATTTGACATCAAAGGCGCCTTCTAGCCTGTGATCCTCTAAACACAGTGAGATCACTTAAGGAAAGGTTATACAGCGAGGGAGACAGGGAGAGAGGAAGAGGGAGGAAGGGAGGGAGGGAGAGACAGAGACAGAGAGACAGAGAGAAAAACAGAGAGACACAGAGACACAGAGAGAGAGAGAGAGACAGAGAGAGAGAGAGAGAGAGAGAGAGAGCTCTCCAGAAAGAGTCTTGGGGGACATGCACAGTTAAGGGGTGGGACATGGAGGATGGTCCAGTAAAAATGACAGAATGATTAGACAGGTAGGAAGAGAATCAAAAGGGGAAGCACCAGGAAGACTTAGGGAGGAGGGCGCATGGAGGAGAAAGGAGTGGTCAGTGGCATCAGACACTTTAGAAAGGACACAAAACATTCGGACTGAGAAAAGGTCATTAGATTTGGTAATTAATCAATCAACAAACACTTTTTAAGCACCTACTATGTGCCAGGCATCGTACTAAGCTTTGAGATGAAAAGATCATTGGGCAAAACATCGGTATTTGGTGGAGTGGTGAGGTTTGGAGGCTGGACTGCAAGGGCTCTAAAACTGAATGAGGAGAAGCGGGTATAAGCTGAACCAGCATGAACTCATTCATTGATTCGTAAAATTGTGTTGGTGTCTTTTGCTTTTCTGTCAGTCATTTTTAGATAATCCCGACTCCTCTGCCCTTGCCTCCACATCCCTTCTCCTGCGAGGCTCCTTTTGTAACAAAGATCCCAGTTAAATAAAACCAACTGACAGATTTATAGAGGAAGATAGTTTTGTTTTGTTCCTCCCCTCCCCCACCCGGAATTTTGTTGAGAAAAGGCAAGATACAGGCTAATAGATTGGGGAGATGGGGTCAAATAAAAGCCTTTGAAGGATGAGGGAGATGTGAACGTGTGTCTCTCCCTCTGTGCACCTCTCTGAGGACTGATCTGCTCTGGATAAGAATTCTCAGCGCATGTCTCCGGCTCTTTTTACATATAAAGTGTTTTGAAGTCATTTACTTGCTAATTTCAGAGTAATCCTCTGAGACAGGTGAGTGGTGAGAATTATTATTTTCTAATTTATTTCAGCACAATGTACCATGAAGAAAAAGTAATAACCTCCTTTCGCTAAGTAAAAAGAAAAATAAAGCACAATCTTATGCAAATGGGTCCGAATCAATATTTTTTGGAGTACAGTGCCTTCATTTCCAGATTTATGAATGGTTTGTTATAATTAGTTTGTCATATTTTGATAATCGTCCTGTATTTACTTCTCTGCTCTTTACCAAGGTGGATGATGATGCTAGTGAATTGGAAGGGTGCCCACATGGCTCACGGGAAGGAGCTAATGCTGCTGGGTAGGAAAAGCTGCTGAAATTCAATACACGTTGAAGTAACTTTAGGAATCAGTTTCTGTAATACTAGGAAAAGGATTAAATATTTATAAATATCAAAATTATTTCCCAAGATTTTTTCTAGGTTTGATTAAGTGGTAAGTGCCACATACCTAAGGAACATATTTCAAGGCTCTGTCTCTAATAAACCTTCAATTCTAAGTTTTTCAGGACAATATATTAGTTAAAAAAAGAAATTGAGCGAGGCAGGTTAGGAAGCCGCCATCCTAAAGGACCACTCTTTGGTTCAAGGTTCTCCTTTTTTTTATGTATTCCATTTTTATTGACTTTTTCTACATGTGGGAAGAATGTGTGAGTTTTATGGGCCTGGCAGAGGGTTGTGGTGTCTCTTGCCAAAGTGTTGAGAAAATTCAGAATTCTGTACATGAGGGACAAATACCAGATGTTTCATTCAAACAATGCATAGATTTTGCACAAATATGGGTAATGGAAACCGAGTCTTGGGCTGGGATTTCTTGGCCAGCCTTGCTTTTTGTGTTTTCATAATAAGCAAGCGAGCGGCCAGCGTGTTATTCCAACTGGGATGGAATGATTTCATCTTTTTTGAAAGTCTGGGCTGTTTGTGTGTCTTGGTTTTTGTTTTGAGGGTCTTGGCTCCTAGGTGATGGGTGCTGTGGGGACTAACCTTTATATGATTTTTTTTTAAAGAAATGGAAAGTCCAAGATCTCTCCTAACTCAGAAACGCCAAATCCCCTCCCTTCTGTCTTCAGTGAGGAAGAGTTCTGTCTCTGTCAAACTGCTCTAGTGTAGGTCACTGACATGGTGGGAAGGAGAATGTCTTACTCATCACTCCAAACGTGAGAGTTGAAGCTGTGTTCCTGCGCATAGGCCCCAGGGAAGTCCAGGGCACAGCCAGAGCAGACATATCTGCTGTTGGAGCCTAGAGTGCCATCGTGAACACAAACTCAGGACAAACAAGCAGCCACTGGGTCTAGGGAAGCATCCTCAGAGATGAGCCATTTTAGATTTGAGGAGTTGAAAGCTCTAGTGGGAGAAGGGGCCTCAGAGGTCATCAAATCCAACCTTTTCAATTTCCCCATGAGGAAACTGAGTTTCAGAGAGGTTGAGATTTATCAAAGGTCTTGCCAATTATAAGTGTCTGAGGTTAGATTTGAACCCAGGTCCTCTGAGTCCAGATCCAGCCCTCTGGGCACAGCGTTTGTCATTCCTGGATCCCCAGGATGAATGTCAGGATTGGGTTTGAAAGTTTCAGGACCAGTTCCTATCACAATCAGATGGATGAGCAAGTTAGTGAAGTAATTCATGTAACCATCCAGAAGGAAGCTTGCTGGATATTCCTTTCCCTGCTATAGCTAAATGGAAGCTGTTTTGTTCCCTGGCAGGCGATCTGTGAGCTTCTCATTTTGTTTCAATCTTGAACCTGAGCTATTAGACCAGCCCTGGTCAGGGCTGGCTTCCTAGGCACGTGTGGGTTGGTTCTTGAGGCTCCCGCCATCTTGAAAATCTGTGATTCTGGAAGATTCAAGGCTGAAGGAGACCACAGGGTCTATGTAGTCTAAACCTCTAATTTTAGAGAGGGGGAAAGGGAAAGTGCCTTCCTCTCCCAACCATCCTGAGAGATGTCATATGGATAGCAAGTAAAGCTGGATCCTTTGCTGCCCCCAAGTCAGGTTTTCTTCCCTCTGTACCGCACTGCCTTTTGAATTAGCAGTGGGCGTTCTCTCCCAGATTTCCCCTTTTCCCCTGGACATCCAAACACACATTCGGGGAAAGGTCTTCTGCTGCCAAAGCAAAACATGACTCTCTGTCCCTGGGTTTGGCATAAGCTTGGGCAAGGGGGAGGATCCTGGAGAACCTGTTGGTGCCCCTTCCCCCCCACCCCAGACCCCCAGGTATCCAGCAGCCAGTTATTGGTTTTCTAATGTAAGAGAAAGATCCCGCTCCCTTGTTGGTGAAAAAATTAAGTATTGGGAAGAAATTTATCGAGACAATCACATCGCCGCATCAACTTTCACGTATGTCTCCCTGAAGAAGCTTGAGGACTAGTTTCTGTCCTCGGTCACCTTTGGGAGCAGATGGTACATTTTTCCATCGCTGTTGTCTCTGTGTCTTGTGTCTTTGTATTTATACGACATTTTTTGATATCTCAGGCAGGGCTTTGATGGCAAACACACACACACACACACACACACACAAGTCATGCGTCTTCCTCCCCAATGTTAATGAAAGATACAATTCCCAGCCTATTCGGCACTGAAAAAAAATAAAGGGCGGCTCTGTAAGAGCTGCCTTCCCCCCTCTTCCCCCACTCCTGCCCTTGCCCCCACTGATGAAAGAACTTTTTTTTTTTTTGGCATTTGTTCTTCCCTTTGTTTCTAACAGTCAGCTTAGCACCAGATATGAAATCCTGCCCTAAGATTTGCACGACCAGATGGTTAAATCCCCAAACAATCCTTAACTTCCTTCACTCAGTCCCCTTCTCTTGACCGTTTCATTACAGTAATGAGTGCTGGATATGATAGCTTTGCCCCCTTTCTCCCCATACAGTGTTCTGAGGTACTGGGCGAGGCCCAGGGTCTGCAGGAGAGGAGCTCATTTGCTTTTGGAAAAGAAAAGTTTGTTCTCTTCACCTGGATGATTTACCAACTTGGTGCCACTTTTGGGTCCCCTTTCTCCAGAAATACAGTCCAAAGTTTCCTTTTGCTACCTAATAGGGCTCTTTGCAGGGAGTGTTTATTTTGGAGATAACAAAAAATAAGGCTCTTTTGTGTCTTATTCCAGATGTAAGTACTGCATATTTTCTTTGGGTAATTAACTTCATTAGTCTATGTCAATTTTTGACAGTATTTACATTAAAATGTAATTAGTAATAATAACTTGTATGATTTCCATCCTCAAAGCATATTAGTCTACAATAAGATATTTGCTCTCAGTGACAGAAAGTGTTTTAAAAGCCTTCATTATTCTATAATTTGATAACTGCGTATTCATTATTGATAACACGGTACATGAAGATTACATACAGCATCACTCACGTGACCAATAAGAAGCTTCCCATTTCCATAACAATAAAGAATTCATGCCCTGTTCATTCCACTCTCCTGCATACTATGACCCATTTAGGGCTCATTGCAAAAGCATCAGGTTTAAAAATTTATAAAGTTTTTTTAAAAATAAATTTTTATTGATGTCTTTTGTTTTTAATGTCACCTACATTCCCCAGTGTAACCCTCTCTTCTCCCTCTCCCTGAGGGCTAGCCCTTTTCAGCCAAGAATAAAACAGAAAGATGAACAAATGAAACCAGCAAACCTAACCAGCAGATTGTAAAGTCTGACATTCTCGGTAGCGTCCACTGCCAGAGCCCCTCGACTCTATGAAGAAATAGGGGAGGGCTCTCTTTGGAGGCCAGTCTTGTCGCTGTGATTTCTCAGGATTGTTTTAGCTTTTTGTTGTTATTTCTCTTTCCATTGCAATCTCTTGCATATCGTTCTCCGGGTTCTGCTTTCCTCACTCTGTATCCCTTCAGAGGAGTCCACGCGTCTCTGTATTTCTCATACTCATCATTTCTTACGGCATAGGGATGCTCTATCACATTCATCCACTTCTTGAGTCATTCCCCGATTCACAGACTCTGCTTTGTTTTCAGTTCTTGGCCATTATAGAAAGTGCTGTTATAAATCCTTGAGTGTCTATAGGACATCATTTTCTATCTTTCGGCTCCTTGACTTACTTAACCAACTCCAGTGGCTTCCTAATGTCTTTAGGACAAATGTAAACTGCTCTGGTTAGTTTTTAAAGCACTTCACAACCGAGCCCCTGCATATCTTTTCAGCCTCATTGGGTGTTACTCTCCCCTCCTGACCTCTCTGAACAACCACACTGCCCATCTCTGTGTCCCTCATGGGAGACTCTCTCTTCCATCTTGATGACTTTGTGCTAGAGATTCCTCACGCCTAAGGTGCTCGCTCTCCTTACCTCCACCTCAGAGAGCCCTTCTCTTCCTTTAGGATGAAGTTTTCAGGCGCCATCTTCTAAATGAAGCCCTTCTTGACTTTCCCAGTGCTAGTACCCTTCTTCCCAAACTACCTTATTTTTAACTTCTTCTATATACTTGTATATGTTAACGTTATATTTATGGTGAACACATTTATACATCGACCTGTTTTCTCCCCCAGTAGAATGTAGGATCATTCTGAGTAGGGATTGTTTCATTCCTTCTACTTGTATCACCAGCACCTGCAGAGGCAAGCACATAGTAGGTGACTAATAAATACTCATCAATTGACTGATTGGGATATATGCCTAGCAGTGGATATGAAGTTTTTGGAATGATAATTTTTCCATGACTTTGTTCACAATACACATCTTCAAGTCAAGATATCCAGACCCCATCATCCATTGATCTTGTTAAAACCAAGGCCAGCCCTCTGAGGTACTGGGAAAAGTAGAATGTAAGCTCCCCCAGGTGAATGCAAACTCCTCGCAATCAGGCTACGTCTTGCAGCCTGCCTTTGTTATTTTCAGCACTCGTTGCACAGTCTGGAAGTGTGGAGGTGTGTGTGGGGGACCGAACTGGGGACACAGACCTGGGGCTTCATAGGTTAGGAAACTGCTGGTATAAAACCTGCCTCAATCCAGGCAGATGGACTGCTCTTCCTTTAGATTTTGTAATTTGTAATTCTAGAATTTGTACACTTTGTACAAAATTACAATTTGTAATTCCTAAAAGTTGCCTGTGCATCGAAGGCTTAAGTCTCCTCCACCCATCAGAAGCAGGACTTGAATCTAGCATCTCCTGATGCCAAGGCTGGTTCTTTATCTCCCAGGTCCCTCACCATGCTCGCAGCATGATCTTAATGCGCATTTGTTGGGTTAGGACTCATTTGAGGAGAACCCTCCAATTATTTATAGAAGGAGAAGAAGTGGAGTGGAGGTCTCACTTTGAGCCAGAGTGAAGCCGGACATTTTGGGTAAACTTCCCTTGCACATCTCCTGGTCAAGAAGCCTCACTTGGTGGCTCTGAAAGAAACTTAGGAAAGGCCGTTGACCAGTATGCCTGCTCCTGGTAGAGAAGGCTTCTTTTATAGAGGAAGGAGGAACTAAATGGGGACCTGGTGTGGGAAGGGCACAGAAGGAACCCCTCTCCTCTCCTGGTGACTCTCTTTACAAGAATGGAAACCCAGCCCAATCCAACATACCATTATTAAGCCCCTGCTGTATGCCGGGCCCTATGCTGGGTACCGGGAGCTCAAAGACAAAACCATAACCAGTCCTTGACCGCTTCCTTATCTCTTCAGTGTGTCTTCTTCTCCCCAGTCTTGGGGGATTGCAAGAGCTTTCCAATTGATTTTCTTGCCTTGTTTCTCCTCTCTGTTCTATCCTTCACACAGTTGCCCAAAGTATAAGTCTGACCACAACCTTCCCCTGCTCAGTAAATCTCCGTGGCTCCCTATTGCTTTTGAAATCAAGTTCAAATGCCCCTGGACGCCATCGCAAACCCTTCACAGTGCTGGCTCTTGCCTACCTTTCCAGGCTTATTCACTCGGTCTCTGTTCCAGCAAAATGGACCTGCTCATTCTCCCCTCTCCCATCTCTATGCCTTTGTCCAAGGCCATTCTGAATGCTTCATTTTCATCTCTTGGATCTCCAGGTTTCTTTCAAAGCTCAGCTCAAATGACACCTCCCACATGAGACCTGATTTGATCCCTACCAAGAACTGGTTCCCACCTCTTCCCAATTTACCAGTTGTGTCTTTAGATTTATTTTCCAAGTCGTAGAGGTGGCATGGAGGCTAGCGCACAGGGCCTACAGGTCAAGGCTGGGTTCAAATCCAGCCTTAGACACTTACTCATTGTGTGACCCTGGGCAAGTCAGTTAACCTCTATCTGCCTCCATTTCCTCATCCATCAAATGGATCGCACTCATTTCCAAGAGCTGTTATGATGATGAAATGAGAAAATATTATACAGAGCTGTGTAAATTTTAAAGTGTTACTTAAATGCTAACTATTATTGTTATCTTTGCACATGTTTTCTCTTGATAGAATGCAAATCCCTTGAGGGTAATGCCTCTTCTTTTGCCTTTATATTTTCAATGCCTTCCTTGCACAATGTTTGGTATATGGGAGAAGGGTAATAAAAGCTGCTTTGCTTGATCTCAAAAAACTTAAAATATTCTGCTTCCTTTCATGGAAGAAGGATCTCAGTTGAAAATTTCAGCTATCCTGGCCATAATGAAGACATTTGAAAGTCCAAAAACAACTCCTGGTCTGTTTTTCATTTCTACTCAAATCCTAAAAATAGCCCAAGTTGGAAAGACATTGGGGCTTCCAGCGCTTAAGGGCAAGGCTAATTGCCGCCCTTGTAAACTTTGAAACCAATCTGTGGCTGCAAGGTTGACTAGTCAGCAATGAGGGATGACGACCCCTCTGTCCCATCAGCCCCTCACCTCACTCTCTGCCTTTATTCAGAAGTGACTAGGAATATCAGTTGTTGATGGGATTCTGATGAAACGTGACATTTGCAGACCATGGCCACTCACCAAAGAATTTGAGTGTTAGTTTCCAACGTTTTATAGGCTGCAAAATATAAGCTTTCTGGCATGTCTTACATCCACTGACAGTTTTTGCAGAGTGCCCCTGAGCTTTACAGAGGCCATTTCTTTCTGCTCATTGGATATGGTCGGTAAATAACAAGTAAACAGTCAACAGGGCTGGTGGTCAGAAGAGTGAACTCAACTCACCTGAGGCCTTGGAGACTAAGGAAGCAAAGGATGTGGGCTATATAGTAACAAGGCCCAGCAGGGAGAACGTGGGGTCCAATCTAAGAAGAAATTTTAGTGGAGTTAACGGAACATCTTACATTTGGGATTTTAAAAAAATCACCTTCACAAATACAAGATGATAGAGTCATGCCAAGACACTGATAGTTCATGTGTCCAAAGCTCTTGGATTTTTCATGGGTAGTCATCATTGATGCAAGTCAACAGCTTGTGGTCCTCCAGATAACGGGATGTTAGATGGAACTAAAGAGAGCTGTAATATCCAGGGCAGGGATAGTAATGATGGATTCTGCCCTGGTCAGACGACAAATGAAGCATTGTGGCTAGTTCTGGGCGCCAGGTTTTAGGAAGGACATTAATAAACTCAAGAATGTCCAGAGGAAAGCAGCCAGGTTGTTAAAGGGCTTCAGGATCATGCCCCAAGGGGACTAGTTGAAGAAAGTGGGGATGTTTAGCCTGGAGAAGAGAGGACTTGAAAGGGGAAACCTTAGAGCTGTCCTCAAGTATTTGAAAAGATGTCTTGGGGAAAGAGGGATAGGCATTGATAACAGAAAGGAGAACCAGAAGCCACCAGTGGAAGTTGTGAGAAGCTGATTTTTCGCTCAATATAAGGAAAAACTTCCTAACGCTGACAGCTGTCCAAAATGGAATGGGCTGCCTTGTGAGGGTGTGGCTTCTGCCTCATCAGAAATCTTCATGTGAGGATTAATAGCCATTCATTGGGATATTGTAGAGGAGCATTTCTCTTTAAAATGTTTAATTTAATTTTTTAGCTCTCATTTTTATTTTATTTTTCTCTTTTAAAAAATATTTGTTTTAGTTTTCAATATTCACTTTGATAAGATTTTGAGCTCTAAATTTCCCCCCTTCCCCTCCCCATAAAAAGTTTAATTTTAACCTTTTGGTTTTATGTCACTTTCGTTTCCAAATCTAACCCATCCCCTTCTGTTCCCCATAAACCATCCCTTGTAATAGAATAATAAAATTCATTAATGTTAACTTAATTCATGTTAATAAATAACAAAGGAGAAGAAAAACAGGTCAGCCAAATGAATGAATGCCTTGATAGAGGCTGATAATAAGTCAGCATCCCATAACCATGATAGCTCCAGCTCTGCAAAGAAGGGAAGGAAGTTCATTTTCTCATCTCTTTTCCAAGGCTTTTTGGAAATCATAATTATGCCCTGTTCAATCAATCAATCAATCAACAAGCATTAAATAAAATCCAAATATATGCCAGACACTAGGGTTACAAATGCAATGAATGTAACGATTCTTACTTGCAGGAAGCTCATGTTCTACAGGGGCTGACAAGTACATATAAGTATATGCAGAATTAAGTTTAAAGAGAAATATATCAATATATGCAAAGTATTTAAATATCAGGTAATTTGGGAGGGAGGACACTAGCAATTGGGGAGATCAGGCATAGTTTCACAGGGAATGCTGGATAGCCTCTGAGAATCTTTCTAAAGCTAAGATTCTGTGATTTTGTGACACTCTTGAATGAAAAGGCATCTAGGCAGCTCAGCGGCTAGAGTGCTGGGGCTGGAGACAGAAAGACCTGAGTTCAAATCTGGCCTCAGACACTTACTAGCTGTGTGACCTTGGGCAAGTCACTTAGCTTCTATTTGCCTAGAAGTCAGCTAGCTAGATGGTTCAGTGGCTAACGTGCTGGGCTTGGAGTCAGACAGACTTGAGTCCAAATTTGGCCTCAGACACTGTTGCCCAGATGGATACAATAACCTCTTTTTGTAATTGAATAAAAGTATTGGATTGTGAGCTTTTCCTCTGTATCTTTAGGGCAATTCCATCAACAAACAAGATGGTGGGGATGACACATACCTCATCCTGTTCCTCTATGGTTTTGATTTCTTCTGCTAAGTCTTTGTATTTTGAAAAATTTTTTTATTCCACATAGCTTGGAAATTATGGATACTTGGTGTGGCTGCATCTATTAAAATATTGTTAAATTATTATTATTATTAACTTAGCAAGCATTTATTAAGCACTGAATATGCACAGGACATTCTGCAAGATGCTAGAGGAGAGAGAAAGTGAGATGATCTTGACCCCTGCCCTCAGGGAGCTTACTGAAGTAAAGGAATTTGATCCAATTCAATACAATTCAACAATATTTATTCAGTGTGTATTATATGACAGGTATTGGCCTAGGGTTTGGGATACGAAGACACAAGCAATCCCTCCTGCCAAGGAGCTTAGATTCTACTGCAGTTTTTATGAATAAAGGAAGCCAGGGGAGGTTTGGCACCTTCCTGTCCCGACGGCGGTGACCTCACACAAAGTAGCTGGAGACCCAGGAGTCGTCTCTTGTGAGAAGCTTTCCCACCCAATGGACTTTAATGTGAATGGAGAAATTAATGGATTACGTAAGATATGGAGCTCCTATCGGCCATGAGATCTTCTCCTTGGGCCGATCCACCACACGCTGGCTACATCTATTACGCACAGGCATGCCTTAACCAGTTAGATAGATAATTGGGGTTTTATATAAGCTCTTGGCCCAGGACCAAGCACTGACCATCTCAAGTCATTTCCCACTGGCTCCAGTGCTTTCCTTCAGCAATTTGGGCGATTTAATCTTATCAAATCTTTCCTTTTTATTAATTTTTCAGTGACATAGTAGATCAGGGTCAGATGGAGTTCAGCCAGGAGAGGGAATAACTATGCCACCAAATGACTTCCTACTTTAATTAATTTTTGCTAAGAGAGGCAGTAGGGCATAGCAGATACAGAGCTGGCTCAGAGCAGGAGGACCCAGGCTCACTTCCCCCCTCCAACAAACATTTGTTCCGACCACCATGTCTCACACACATGTGTAGCCTCTCAATTTATATGTGTGGAATACAGTCTAACATATAAGCACAGACCTACATGTCTAATATGAATATATAGACCTCCATGTCTAACATATATGTGTAGACATACAGTCTAAGAAGCATGTGTAGCCCATTGTGTCTAACGTATTCATATAGACCGGTGAGAGTAGTTGTAGTACATGTGAATGACTAACAGTGATGGACGTTTACACAGCACTTTGAAGTTTGTAAAGCACTTTACAGACATTCTCTTATTTGTGATAGGGTCCTCAGGGCTCATTATCCCCATTTCATGGGTCAGAACCTGAGTTGTGAGATGCTGATTCAGAAATCATTCAGTTAATCTGGAGGGGCCTTTGAGGCCATCTAGTTCACCTCTTTCAGGTTTCACCTCTCAGGCTGAGAGACGTCAAGTCACTTGCCCAGGGTCACTCAGCTAGTAAACTAGCAAGCCAGGAGTTGGAGCCCAGGGCTTCTCTACTCCAGGCCCGATGTTCCATCCATCCTTCCAACAATACAGATTGCAGCTCATTCATCCCTGCTTATCCCTGTCCTGTGACTCTTGTCCACTACATTGTTCAGTGGACCAGACTGGGAACCAGAAGCCCTGGGTTCAAATCCCAATTTTGCTATTTGCCACCAGTGTGATCTAAGACAAGTCTTCATCTCTCTGGGCCTTCGTTCCTCAACTGTAAAATGAGGAGGTTTTGATAGATGGCTCCTCCAATCTCTTCCAGATATAAATCCACGATCTCAACTTGTCTGTAACTTATGATCTTAGAAGACTTCCTGAGATACTGAGAGCTTCACAGCTAATAAATGTGTCAGAGGCAAGGTTTGAACCCAGGGCTTCTGACTCCCAGGCCAGGCCTCTGGCTGGTATTCCACACTGTCTTTCATGAAAGACATACTGACAATGTCAGGATTCAAATATCTAAGGAGTTGCTGGCTGGTTTTTTTCCATTTCGGAGACGAGCCAAATCAAAATAATATTTGATTAAGTTATAACTCGTAGAAGGTTCAGAGTTAATTAATCTCTGAGTCTGTCAGGAGCTGTTAGAGTGTGGAAAAGGAGCTCTCAGCCGATGAGGAGTCCAGGAGAGAATGGGCTACATCAGAGGAGAGCTGGAGTGCAGTCCACTCTCACCAGAGGTCTTTGGCCCTCGTTGAGCTGCCCAGTGGTACAAAAAGAAGCCAGCTGCAGCGTCTGAGAGCTGGAAGGTCTCCGTCCTGGGCCAGGAGTTCTTCTGCCATTTTGTTCACAAGTTTTCATTCAACTCCCCTGAAAGAGCTCTAGGGAAGAAACTGAGGCAGGACACACAGGCCAGCAATGCCCATCTTTGCTAACCAACCATGTGGTTCTTGCAACTGTGCATGTGACCCTCAGTGAAGGCCGAGGAGTGAATGACCAGATCCTCTGCCCTCTGTCTTCCTTTCTTCCTCTCTTTCTACCCTTCCCCTTCCCCCTCACCTACTGGATCCCACAACTGAATGACACTGAAGCTTGGATCTGCTCCATTTCTAACCTGGGCCGCGCTACCCCTCCTTAGGCACTCCGCTGGTCTGCTCGGAGGGGCTCACCACATTGGCGTCAGACAGTGAGGACACCTGAATGTTTTAGCCAAACTGTAGCTCAGAACTCCTCCTTCTCTGTTTCTTTCTCCATATACATGCAATATATTTACATCTATGTATATATTTATTTATATTTGTATATATATTTAAATATATAAACTCTGTCTTTCTCTCTCCATATATGTGCAATATATATACATCTATGTATATATTTATTTATATTTGTATATATTTATATATATAAACTCCTCCTGTCTCTCTTTCCATATATATGTGAAATATATATATACTTACATATATGTATATATTTATTTATATTTATATATAATTTATAATTCCAAATTCTCTTCCTCCCTCCAGACCCTCCACCCATTGAGAAGGCAAGAAATACGATATTCATTATATATATGAAGTCATGGAAAACATTTCCACATTAGCTATGTTGCAAAAAAAAAAAGCAAGAAAAATAAAGAAAGTTAAAAAAATGCTTCAGTCTGTGCTGAGTTCATCATTCTCTCTTTGGAGGTGGATGGCAGCTCGGAACACTTGAACTCAAGTGATTCACCAGCCTCAGCCTTCCCCAGTAGTTGGGATGGCAGGGAAGCACCCCAGCTTCTCTCTTTTAAAATAAGTCTTATGGATGCCTTTGGTTTATACATCATAGCCTCTTCTAGATATAATCCTCCTCCTATGCTCAGAACTTAATCCTCTCTGAGAACAGAGAAGCAAAGAACCAAAATGCAGATCATGTCCTCCAACATATGTGAGGTTCTGTTTCTGCACTCGTCATCTGCCCCTCCCCCCCACCCCCACTTCTCTGCTGAGAGGAGAGAGAGAGATTTTATACTCTACTCACTCGATCCAAGACTATCTAGTATTCATTTTTCACCAGTGCCAATTGGGTAGGAGAGAGAGAGAGAGAGAGAGAGAGGAGGGAGAGAGAGGGAAAGAGAGAGAGAGAGAGAGAGAGAGACAGATACAGAGAGACAGAATGAGATAGAGAGGAGACAGACAGAAAGAAAGAGGGAGAGGGACGATGACAGGGAAACAGAAAGATAGAGAGACAGAGAAAGAGAGAGAGGGAGAGAAAGAGAGGTACAGGAAGAGAGAAATTAAATGTTATATAAATGCCAGTTGAATGACTAACTGATCTGCTTAAACCCCAGGCTTCCCTGGAGCCGATCCTATGGGCATTAATGGGCCTCCAGCCAGAGTCACATATCTGAAGAGCATCAGAAGGGACCTTAAAGGCTGTTGAGTCCAATTCATGCGACTGGGAGTCCCTCTGGAGCCTTCCAACAAACTGGTCATCCATGTGTTGCTTGAAGACCCTTTGATGACCAAGCAAAGGCCCAGGCCCTCCGGGGCTCCCAGGCCCATCCTAGAATTCAGTGGGAGTTCTGCGCAGAGAGAATTCATGCCCACACCCCCCCACCCCACAGCCTTAAAGAAGGCAGTCTTCCCACTAATTCTTTGTGGGTCGAATAGAGCAAGTTTGTGGGGGTGGAGGCTGTTAGCAGGTTCCCCAGAAAGCATCTCTCTGAGGCATTCATATTTTTACATATGGTTTATCTGAAAAAGGGCTTAGTTTGAAATTGCAAACATTGTTGGTTTTATGTGCCTCTGAAGGCCAGATATGCTTTGTTCTCCACCAAGGCTTGAAAAATATTTGTCCTGGCTCCTTCCCATCTTTTTTTCCACATGGATGCTTTCTGATATTCCTAAGCCCAGTTGTGAAACCCACCCTAGGTCTGTGCATTTTAGATATTTAGAATGACTTTGAAGGCCCAAGGCAGTATAATGCCTGATGGAAAGAGCTGGGTTCAGAGCCAGAAAACCTGGCCTGGATTGCCCACACAGATACTTCCAGCTTATGACTCTGAGCCAGTTGCTTCATCTCTTTGGGCCTCAGTTTCTTTATCTGTAAAATGAGGGGGGAGGTTTAGACTAGACGACCTTTTTTGTTCTAAATCTATGATCTTACGAATTTCCAAGTTCTCTCCTAGCTCTGATTCTATACTCATGATCCCAGGAATGAACCTCATATTTTTCGTGATTATCAAAATGTAGCAAAGGCTGGCAGGCAGCCTTAGATTGGGCTGGAATACTGGAAAATCACAGGGGAGATCTAAACGAAATGGGAGGGGGCTTAAAACTGTATGCTGCTAATGAATTCCAAGCAATATTATCTCCTTGGTGAATAAGACATGAACAAGCATTTCATATTTGACATGTTCTTCAATTATACATTCAATTTGGGTAATAAAATAAAACTTGTATATATAGATACGCACATACGTTCACGCGTGGGCACACACAGAGGCACACTCACTGTTGCCTTTTTCTCATTGGCCCTTGTGCCCTGTAATATGTACCAATGCAGGAGCTACTTCTAGGCCATTAAAAATTAAGTGCCTTTCTTGTAAATTATTAAAAGTGCTCAGTTGGCTGCAGATCAGCAGAGGCGCCATAAACCACCATGCGGCAAGCGGCAAGCGCGGGGGAAGCCTGATGAATCCATGGGATCAGAAGCCAGCCTGCGTGCCCTGGGGCAGCCATGATGATTCTGAGTGCACCCAAGCAGCAGTGAAAGTGAGCTCCATCACATCTACCATCTCATTCAGGACTTTGAAAATCCAACAGCAACATTTCTGCTCAGCTAAATATTAGCCAAGGGCCTTCAACTGTATCTTACCATTGTCCCACTCTTAATTAAGAGGGCCATTCAGCTCTCCCCACCCTGGCAGCAAAACTAGAATATATTTACTGAAGATATGCTTCATATGGGCAGCTAGGTGGCAAAGTGGAAAGAGTGCCAGGCCTGGAGTCAGAAAGACCTTGGTTTGACCCGAGTTCAAATCCAGCCTCAGATGCTTATTAGCTGTGTGACCCTGGGCAAGTCACTTAACCCTGTTTGCCTGTGTTTCCTCATATGTAAAATGAACTGGAGAAGGAAATGGCCAACACCTCCAGTATCTTGCCAAGAAAACCTCAGATGGGGTCATGAAGAGTAAGACAGGACTGAAACAACGGAATAGCAATAAATGCTTCATGAAGGGAGGTTGAATAGTGCAGTGGGTTGACACTTGCCTCGGAGCCAGTAACGAATGAATGAATGAATAGGAAAAAAGTGCCTACTATGTGCCAGACATTGGGTATACAAAGACAAAAATGAGACAGGCCCTGCCTCTAGAAGTTTATATTCTGATATGGGAGGCAACATACACAGAAAAACTGTGACCAGAAAAGAGTGAAGTCTTTGGGCAGTCCGTTGACCTACTCTTTTCAGAAGCAATGGTGGTGTTGATTGTTCTCAGAGGTGGGAAGTGGGGGTGAGGGCAAGGTGGTTTGTGGCTGTGCAGGGTGGCTGGAATGAGGTCCCAAGATGCCTGGACAGGATGTGTGCAAAGCATGATCTGAGGTCAGCAAGATGCAGTCTCTGAGGGAGTTTGTGCTCACTCACTGGCCAAGTGCGGTCTGGGTTCCCCTCTAACCCCTGCTGGTTGAGCGATCCTCAGCAAGACCTTTAACCTCCCAAGGTCCCAGACAACTCTCCAACTCCATAAGAACCAGAGCAGGTGCCTGTCTGTACTGGTAGAAGGAGTTTCCTCCCCAAGCAGCTCCTTGCAACAATGAAATAATAGATTTGGACCAAAGTAAAAACTAATTTAGTGGAATAGATGTAGATCCCTGCCCAGGTTGGGATGAGGCTGATTTTTGTCAAATAAATGTTACTTTCCTCATTAATTCCATTTTAAAATCAGAGATGTATTCCACTGGAGGAAAAAGAAAGAAATTGATAACCTGGATACAACGGCTGCCATGCTTGGAATCCAAATTCAAATCTCTCCTCTGACATACTGAGCTCTGTGGCCATGAGCAGGTGACTTAACTTCTTTCTCCCTCAGTTTCCTCATCCATACACTGGGTATATTCAACCTTCAGGTTGTTGCAAGCAAAAAAGAGAATCTATTTAAAGGACGATACCAATTTCAGCTGTCTTTGGAGGTGGTGATGATTAAACTCAGAGATTCTGGAAGCCCTGGGTTCAAGCCCTGCCTCTGACCCACATTGTTCTGCGACCCGTCTTAGGTCACTTTATGTCTTGGTGCCCCAGACATTTTTCTAAGACTCTAAGTTATGGGTCAGAGGCAGGTCTGCCTTGGTGAAGAGAGTATCCTTATCTAGGAATTTCCCATAGTGATAAAATTACATTCATGGAACAAACATTGTTTTCATTGACATCTTCAGAGATCTTTTTGATATGATTATCCACCCCACCCCTTCACTTTCCTAGCTCGAAGCTGTCACTCCAGCCTTATCGCACATTATTCTCTTTCCTCAGCTCTGCTTTCAGCCAGACTGGGCTCCCAGGCAATTCCCAGAACCCCAAGTTCCATATCCTGGTTCCACCCCCGGACATGAGTCACGGCACAGCCTGCCTGGAATGTCCCCCTCCTCATTTCTGCCTCTGAATTTTCCTTTTCCTCGAAGGTCCAAGCCCAGCCCAGATATAAGCCTGCCTCTGCATCAATGAGGAAACAATCATTTAGAAATATTTTTGAACTTTTTGAAGTATTAAGAGAGAGCTTGGCGCAGGAGAAAGAATATTGACTCCTGGTTTCAGATCTCACCTCTGATGGCCAGTGTCTGTGGGACATTGGGCAGGTCACTCCCTTTCCCGGCATCGATTTCCTCCTTTGTAAATGGCCGGCCTTGGCCGGATAACCTCTCGGAGCCCGTTTGTACCCACAGTTCTTCAGCAGAGCTCAAAATAAGCCCTGGCCCAATTTTCACAAGCGACCACGTTTTTCTTAGGTGCTGTTAGTAAGAGGTAAAAGAAAACGAATGCACTGGGGAATGGACCCAAATTTTGCAGAAATATAATTTTCCAAGTGGAAGTTGAACCTCCCAAAGAGAGCCCCGTTGGCCCCAGGAGGCTCAGAGCAGCAGGGCCCAGGAGCCTTTGTTCTCTTACTCTCAGATTCCTAGCTCTGCTCCCCCACAGCCTGGGAGAGTTTCCAGCTGGCCTGCCTAAGTGAACAGGGCCCAAGTCGTGTTCCCTTCCCCGGTCTCCTGGTGACAGTGGCAGATGGACGACGGGCCGAGCAGATTAATCAAGCAGGGGCCGCACGCTTTCAGATTTGGTTTTCAGATTGACTCGGTTGGCTGCCCAGGGCCGGCTGTCATGGTTGCTACGAAGGAAGTTGGGAGAATAGGCCGGGCTGACTATTTCTCTGGCTGGTCTTGGCTAAAGGACATGTGCATCGTATTCCAATTAGCATAGTCCCAACTCACGGGGGTATAAGGTCAAAATGACGTTGGGAGTGTCTTGTGTGAACGTCACACGGTAGCTGAGAGGGGAATGCTTAATGAACCCGCAAGCGATATTGAAACACGAGTACCTTTTTGTGGGTGTTGTTACGATTTCTACTATTATTGGCTCAGCTCTGTGATTTCATCAGTGTAGAAGATGCTGTGTTTCATGAGTCTAGACTTGACTGGAACCCTCCTGATGTCCAGAGGAGTTGAGAAAGCCCCACCATCTTGGATGGGCCTCCTGCACTGAGCTCATGGGAGTTGGGCAGACATGGACAGGCTTCCATCATCACACCGCTGAAATAGAGAGCTACTGGACTATTTGAGAGCAACTCATCCAAACTTATGGCCTAAGAGGGTTACTTGGGGCACTTAGAAGTTAAGTGACTTGCCTAGGGTCACTTGTCTAGTATGTGTCAATATTTTGTTTAGCTGTGTTCAGTTGTGTCTGACTCTTTGTGACCCTATTGGGGGTTTTCTTGGCAAAGATACTGGAGTGGTTTGCTGTTTCCTTCTCCAGCTCATTGTACAGATGAGAAAACGGAGACAAGCAGGATTAAATGACTTGGCCAGGGTCACACAGCTAGCAAGTATCTGAGGCTGGATTTGAACTCAGGTCTTCCTGAGGTCCAGCGTTCGATCCACTATGCCACCCAGATGCCTAATATGTGTCACTAGCAGGACTTGAACCCAGGAAGCTAGCTTTCTATCCATTTCTCCCTCCTGCTTCTCTCTTTAACAGCATGTGATAATTATAATAATGCTAGAAAAGTCGGTGGAGTGGAGTCAAGAAGACCTGGGCTTGAGTCCTGACTCAGATAGCACACAGACCATGTGTCCTGGGCAGAGGGCCCAACGTCTCAACACTCCAAATGTCTCGAAGCCCCTAAGGGGCAGAGTGGGCTTCAGTCTGCACTGTGGAGTAAAGCTATCAGTGAAAGCACTGATGCAGACCAAAGGAGGAAAAAAATGCAGATTAACATGGCTTAGAGAAGAAGGTTCTCCACGGGGCCCACTCCACATTCTAACATAGCTAGAAAAGGGTTGAATTCATGTTGTTCTGTTGAACTGGGGTTCTTGAAAATCTCCGTAATGCTGTCCCAGACTTTCCTTCGAGGGCTGCAGGATTGGAGTGGAAGGATGTAGATTTGGAAGGGACTTGAAGTATCACGGAGGCCAAATGGATTCATTTTCTAGATAAGGAAGAGATGAAGTCTTTTGCTTCGTGTCACCCAGATAAAGAACAGAGCCGAATGGCCAACACATGTCTTCCAACTCCAAATTCCTTGTGCTTTCTACAAGAATTACAGGGTTTAGAAGGAATCTGGATGAACTCTCTCAGGGCAGTAGATAGGGAAACTGAGGCACAGAAAAAGGGACGTGATTTGCCCACAGTTACCCAACCAGAGATTCAAACCCACATCCTCTGAATCCAGGATCTAGGGTTTTACCCTTTCCACTACACCCAGATACTCTTCCTCATTCATCTGAACGAGTAGGTAAGGGATCATATTAGCTGGTTGTGGGCTGTTAGCATCATCTGTGGAGAAGGCCTGGCATGGCAGAAAGAATCTCTGGAGACCTTTAATACAATGGGTACTGATCTGGGCCCATTGACTTACAGGAATGAAATACAGAAGTAGAATCCACCCTGAGAGCCATGGCCCATTGATGGGTCTCTGGCAGCATCTATAAGCACCATCTTCCATGCGTGGCTTTTGGCAAAAGGGGAGATAAGCATATGCCAGTATGGATGGCTTCAGTTTCTGCAGCCCCACCAAACTCATGGTAGTGAGCTCTGGCCCACGGGGCGTCTGGGCATTTTTTTCTCACACAACCACATATTTGTGCTTTGCTTGACATTAAAAGGCGTGGATGGTTCTGAGAAGGAGGCTCCAGAGGGTCTTCAGGGCATAGACCAAGGAGCCTGACGTGACTGAGCCGGGCATGTGAGGGGCTTGGGCAACGTGTGAATGATCATTCTGGGGGGCAAGAGTCCTGATGGCCAGGAAGAATGGTTCACTCATACGAAGTGGTGGTCTGCCATCAACAGTAGGACAGTGGGGGGCAGTGGCCACCCCGGCACCCCATCCCCTCCAAAAGCAAACACCAAAACACTGACCCAGGAGTCAGGAGACCCGGCTAGTCCCTGCCACCGGCTAACTTTAGTCAAGTACGATTTTAGTCAAGTCACTTGATGTCTTGGACTGTTTTCTCACATGGAAAAGGAGCACATAGCATCCTGATAGGTAACTATCCAGATTGGGAGGGAGGGGAGGTCTTACTGTGCCAAGAGAAAGGGAGAGGAAGTGGGCAGAAATGGCTCTGGAGGTAGTGGCTAAATTCATTAATCAAAGGCCATAGAGAGCAAAGAGCTGGGAGGACCTGAATTCAAATCCTACCTCAGAGACCCAGTAGCTACCCTGGGCAAGGGACTCAACCTCTCTCTGCCTCTTTTCCTCATCTGTAAATGGCCACACAAAGAGCACCTCCCTCCCAGGATTGCTGAGATGCCTCATGTACAGTGCTGTTATTGTGTAACTGTTATTCATAGAAATCAGAAACAGGCTCAGTAAAGGTCATGACGTTCCCCAAGGCCGGTCAGTTCTGAAGATTTTGAAGATCTAAGGTATCTCTTGGAGACTGTTGCAGACCATGGTCTTCTAAAACTCAATAGACAGTCCTTGTGATTTACTGTGCCCCCCCCACCCCAATGTATCACCCTGCAGCCGGTCAGGAGATGAACCTCCCCGACTTTCTGGGCAAGTCCTCGGATGACACACAGCCTCTTACTAGCTCATACTCACATCCTTCCTGGCTCCAGAGGACCTTTGAGGGCTTGTGACCCACTGGCAGATGCTCTGAGCCCAAGGCCACCTTGACCCTGCCACAAGGCCTCCGAGGAGTGGAGCCACAGAGCTAGTAAATGCCAGATTTCTGACTCATTACAAGCTTTGGCCTCTTCGTCCAATGTTCTTTCCACTACCTAGCTGTTCTCAAACTTTTTGGTCTCAGTATCCTTTGACATTTTTAAAAATTGAAGACTCCCCCTCCTCCTAGAGCTTTTGTTCATGTAGGTTATATCCATCAACATTTACCATATTAGGGGGCAGCTAGGTGGTGCAGTGGATAGCTCCGGCCTTGGAGTCAGGAGGACCTGAGTTCAAATCCGACCTCCGACACTTGACACTTACTAGCTGTGTGACTTTGGGCAAGTCACTTAACCCTAATTTTCTTACCCCCCCCCAAATTACCAAATTATAAATGAAAAAATCTTGGTATTATAAGAATAATTTTGACCTCATGGACCCCCACAAAGGGACTTAGGACCCCCGGGGTCCCTGGGCCACATTTTAAGAATTGTTGCATCACACCACAACATGTCAGCTAGAATTGTATGCTTAAGGATAAATATCAGAAGGTGCCCCATCTCCTACATGTCCTTCCTCTGGTCACTTTCTCTTTTTTTTTAAGGCAATTGGGGTTAAGTGACTTGCCCAGGGTCACACACCTAGTAAGTGTCAAGTGTTTGGTTTGAGGCTGGATTTGAACTCAGGTCCTCCTGACTTCAGGGCCGGTGCTCTATCCACTGTGCCACCTAGCTGCCCCAGAAAGGATGAAGTTGTTTGTTTGTTTGTTTGGTTTTTTTTGGTTAAACTGCCTAGGGTCACATAGCTAGTAAGTGTCAAGTGTCTGAGGCCGGATTTGAACTCAGGTCCTTCTGACTCCAGGGCCAGTGCTCTATCCACTGTGCCACTTAGCTACCCCCTCTGGTCACTTCCAATCCAATAAACATTTATGTGTCAGGTAGGTACTGAGCTAGATGCTGGGATTACAAACAAAAAAAATGAAGCAGTTCCTGCTCTCAGGGAATTCACATTCTGCTGGTGTGAGGAGTGTAACATATGGATGGTGCTTTTTAAAAATCAATTTTATTGGTATATTTTGTATTTCCCATTATCTCCCCCTTCTCCTGCCAAGTGCCATCCCTTGTAATAAATAATTTTTAAAAAGTGGAAGAAAATAAAGTTCAGCAAAACTAAACAACGTATAAAAAAGGTCTGTGGTGGTATGCAGCTTTCCACACCCATAGAGCCCCACTTCTGCAGAGGAGTAGGGAGCCCTCTTATCCCGCTGGATCAAGCTGGGCCATTCGCATTTGCTGTGGTTCTCAGCACTTCCATTGTTCTAGTCATTATGTGGAACGTTTCCTGGTTCTACTCACTTTACTGTGTTTTGATATTTATAAGTCTTTCCCTGAATCATAATCATTGCCTCTTAGAGCTCAGTGCTATGGGCTCACATTTATGTACCTCGCTTGATTGAATAAATGAATGAGCTATTTATTAAGTACTTACTGTGTACACAACTCTCTGTTAAGCACTGGGAATCCAAATAGAGAAGTCAGCAAGTTCCTGCCCTCAAGGAGCTCACATTCTAAGGAGGAGATGCCACCTATGGAGGATTTCAGCTGCAAGTCAGATGTGGTCCTTAGGGTGCAAGTAAATAGATGGTTATGCCTTCCTCTTCTTTAATGTTAGTTTTTAATGTTTAAGAGTTATTTAACTATTCCCAGGGTTTTGAGCCTCAGGGTCTGATGGAGATGGGAACAAGTTGGTGGTTGGGGTTTGACTTGCCTGGCACGTAATTTATTTAGCTGTCCTCCAATCAATGGGCATCTGCACATACACCTGCCATGCCGTAGGATGGTAGGATCATGAGTATCCTAGATGGAGAGCTGGAAGGGACCCTGGAGAACATCAAATCCAGTTCTTTCATTTACAGATGAGGAAACTGAAGCGCAGAGAGGTTAAATTATTTACCGAGTGTCACACAGCTAGTAAGTGTCTGAAGAGAGATTGGAGTCAGACTCCATTCAATATACCACTCTATACTTTACTATTAGAGAATTAGTGCTTTTCGATGTATACAGGGTCTTTTTAAAATAATTTTTCAGGGGACGGACATTTTCGCTATCTTCTTTGCATTATTACACATTACTTTCTAAAACGGTTGTTATTAATTTGCAGCCCTAACAGTAATGGATTTGTGCGCTGGTCTTTTTAGATTCTCCATCCTCCCTGCCCCCCAACAACAATGACCATTCCCGTCCATGTGCTTTGAAGGAAGTTAAGGATTCTATGAAGTGGGCTTGAGTAAAGGCATGAAAAAAGCCTTATGAAGTCCTTCTTGTGTGGACAGCACTGTTCTAAGTGCAAGAGATACAAATGCCAAAATAAAGTTGGTGCCTGCCCTCGAGGGGCTTGCATTCTCATAGGAACTTTCTCTTGTAAGGAAGCATAGGAGACCCCCCTCAAAGGCACAAAAGTATATATAGAGAAGCCTGGAAGGGAACTAATTGGAAATAATATCCTTAAAGGTCTTTGAGGGGTGGGTTGTGGAAGAGTCCAAACACTAGGATGGGAAGTTTGTATTTTAGCCTAGAGGCCATAGGGAACCACTGAGGATTTTGCTTTTTGGTTTGCTTGGTTTTTGTAGGAGGGAAAATGGCCAGATTGGTGATTTAGGAAAATGCCTTTGGTAGCTATGGAGAGGATGGTTGAGAGGGAGGAGGGACTAGGTCAAGTAGGAGACCACCGCGCTCGTCATGGACCGTATTGGCCGAAAGTTACAAGGAACCCAGCCCCTCAAGCCCAGATGATTTACTGAGCACTTTGCAAAGACTGTTTGATGGGAGGAGGATTTGGGAGCCAAGTGGTTCATCCCCCTGGGACCAGTAAGACGGCCCTGTTTGGATATGGGAACAGCAGCTGGTGATTCACAGCCTAGACTGTTTGATAAATAGCTTAGAGGGACTGCAGGGGGCAGGAGAAAGACCATGGGGGGGGTAGCCTGAATCTCCCCTCCCCATGATTTAAAAAACAAAAGAGAAAATTTAGCAGGGACCCAAACATCTCTCATAGTGTCTGAGGCTGAACTGGAGGGCAAACTTGTTGGGAAATAGGCCAGAGGGAGGGGCAACACCAGGGAAAATGGTGACCCTGTGCAGGTCAGGAATCCCAGTCTCGGCTACACGCATCAGGGAGCACAAAGCCCGGACACACTTTGAGTTATGGGGCCATAATTCCATCTCAGGGCCCCGTCAGGAGCATACGCCGCTTGTATTCGGCTCTTATGGTTTATGAACCCCTCCTTGCACCTCACCCCCATCTCCAGGGAGATTAACAGCTCTGTAAATTACAGTTGCATTTTAAAAAATGTTTGTTGTGTCTCAAACGAAGAACCAAGAGCTGAAATCCTTTAAACAAATCTTCCACTCACTGGGTAGGCCAGAGACGGTCCCTCTAGGTCACTTGGGTTTGGCCAGTGGGAACGGGGTTGAGTATGCCAGGGATGACTCAGTAAGGTGTTTGCCTTTGATCAAGGGGTCTACTTAGATTCTGAGTAGGTGGGTTGGGTGTCATCTTTGTATATGTCCTATTGTTCAGGTAGAGGAAGGGGAATGAAAATCAGTCCAGCTAGACGATGAATGATGGGATTATTCCAAAAGGACTGTAGGCTGGGAACAGAACTAAAATGGAGGACAATAGGCTCCATCCATTTTGGGAAATTGCCCAGTTCTTTTGTTTTTAAAAATATATTTTGTTACCTTTTTTTTAAGCATTATCTACGTTTCCCATTCCTCTCATCTCCACCCACAGAGCAGCCCTCTATAATAGAGAAATAACAAGGGGGAAGAAAAAAAGAGTTCAGCAAAACGATATAACGTATGGCAAGTCTGGCATTATAAGTGGTACCCCACGGTCTCCCGCCTCTGCCAAGAAGTGGGGGTGGGTGGGTGTCTGTCACAGCTCTTCTTTGGGACCTTGCTCAGTTCCAAATTTCACACTTGCCATTTGGTTCAGACTTCCCAGCCTTCAAGTGTGAGTGTTTTCTTGTGGTGGCCGCTTCCATTTGGTTCTTTGTCGTTCCTGTTTCTCTTCTCCTGGTACTGTTTGCTTCACTCAGCATGTGTTCCGACAAGTTTTCCCATGCTTCTCTGTCTTCATCATAGGCATAGCTTCTTACAACACCAGGGTAGTCCATTGCATTCCAGTTACAGAAATTCTTTAACATTTCCCCAATAGACAATGCCCAATTCTTTTAAAAAGTACAAACTTCTTCCTGAAGTGAAGTCATTTAATATTAATATTCTGCTGATAATCTAGGTGACGAGGGAGTGACTTCCAGGAGTAGGGGATAGACAGTTTATGCAAAAACTTCGAGGTGGGAAATGGAGTCAGGAGCAGCAAGAAGGCCAATCTGGCTGGACTGTGTAGAGTGTGTGAAGGGGAGGTGTGTATCTCAGGTGTGGAAAGGCAGGCTGGGGCAGACTGAAAGGTTGTAAGTGAGAGATTGGAGTTTGTACGTGATCCTCAGGAAACCAGCTTGAGTTTTTAAAATTGGAAGGAGAGTGATGATCAAGATTGACTGAGGCAGCCTGTTCTCGGCTCTTGTACTTTTTTTTTTTTAATAAATGTATTATTTCTTTGTTTTTTTTTTAACATTCATCACAATTTTTTTGAGTTCTGAATTCTCTTTCTCTTGTCCCTCCCTCACCCATTGAGATGATGAGAAATGCGATATCAGTTATAGATGTGGCATCATGCAAAATATATTTCTTTATTAGCCATGTTGCAAAAAAGCAAAAAAATGAAGTGAAAAAATGATGCATCGATGTGCATTCAGGCTCCATCAGTTCTCTCTCTGGAGGTGGGTAGCTTTTTTTACCCTAAGCCTTTCAGAACTGTCTTGGATCACTGCACTGATCAGAATATTGGTTCTGATACTTACCAGACTGGTGATGCTGCTAACTCAGATCTTCCCACTGCCAACGTAGTCCCTCTATGGGAGACGTTACAGAGCAGCGGGGAAAGCCCTGGGTCTGGACTCAGATCACCTGGGTTCAAATCCCACCTTGGCCATTTGTCACACAGGAGACCCTGGATAAATAAATTCATCTCTTTGGGCCTCAGTTTCCTCAACTATAAAATGAAGGTGTTGGACCCGATGACCTCTGGGTCTCCTTAGTGCTCCTAGTTGATGACCCTAGTTCAGAGTCCTAGAGAGTTACTGTGTCTGAAATATCCATCCTCTCATGAGAAGCCTCTCTTAGCCAGCTCAAGGCCCAGCCCAGGTGCCACCGGATCACCTGGGCTGCTGGTGGTCTCCCCTCCCCCCATCACTTTATCGGTTTATCATGTGCTTCCTGTGCTCCCTCCTGCCTCCCGGTAGACTGTAATCTCTTCGAAGTTAGGGGCTGTTTCAGTCTTATCTTGATCTCTAGCACCCAGAACAGTATTTGATGCGTAGTTCGGGCTTGTTTGAATTGAAGGGAACTGAATTGACTCTGGGTCAGCTGGTCTTCAGACGACAAATGGGCCATCACAGGCATTCCTGCAGCTAAACCTGTGCTTTGTGGTAGAAAAGAGGTGGGCTCTTTCTGCCCAGTGGCTTTGGTAGCTTGGGGGGAGGGGCTGATCAGAATCCTGCGGCTGTAGCCACGGAGGGACCGGGAGCACACAAGTGCCTTGACTCAGTCGAGAAAGTCATGTGGGGTGGAAAGCACAGCACGTATTTCAAGAGTCAGAGGATTCCTGCTAATAACCTTCCCTTGGCCACCCTCACTCCTGTGCTGGTTGATGAGGTTAGATAGACCACTTGCCACCGGCTGATCTGACTTTACGCCTAGAGGGGAATCCGTTAGAGACTTTAAATCTAGGGGCCGCTAAGTGGTGCGGTGGATAGAACACTGGCCTGGAAGTCAGGAGGACCTGAGTTCAAATCCGGCCTCAGACCAAACACTTGATACTAGCTGTGTGACCCTGGGCAAGTCACTTAACCCCAATTGCCTTAAAAAAAGAGAGAGATTTTTAAATCCACAACTCAATTTGGAGAGCAGCATTTCCCTCTTTTCAGGCTTCCCATGATGTTATTTCCTTCTGTCTCTATAGCCACTGTCTATAAGAATTGAGTGTGCATTTTCAAACTAATCTTGGGTGGGGAAAGGCATGGGTGCCCCAGGTCCAACTTTGCCCCATTGCCCACTGTTCGTTTTTAAAGTCTATATGGCAAAGGGGATTGGCATTGCAGTGCAGCAGAGAGGGCTGGCTTTCCTCATGTCAGCTCCTAGATTGCAAGAACTGCTTTGTTTTGGTCTTTGTATCTCCCAGTACCTAGCATGCAGTAGGAATTTAGCTTCCCAAGAGGCTAGTGTCAATTAACCTCTTGTAACGTCTTGTATCTATTTTATTTGTACTTATATGGCATTCTCTCTGGGCTGTCTCCCCCAAACCACATTAAGTCTTGCAGGTTGGATCCCCAGGGGGCAGCTGCTATTACTTTCAGGCTTCTACAGATGGTTATTTTCCTAACACCAGCTCAAAAGCCCCCACTAGTGTGTTTCCCTTCAACAATCAGCTAGTAGACTCAGTTCTTTAGCAAAGGCCTTTACTCAAATGGCATGGCAAAAGCAGTAACTATAAAGCATTTCCCCTCAAATGAGGGGGCACATTTTCCCACAAATACACAGAGAGTACAATGGTAAAGAAGCACAGATAGGAAAAATATGTCCAAAACAAGTCATCACTCTATAATGTAGTGATCTTTCCTTCCTCAGAAGGTCCTCATGACATCAGCTGCGGGGAACGATGTTGGTGACGGACAAGTTGCTCTGTGCTCAGCTGGGCTGGCATCTCATAGGCACAGTGTATTGACTGGACAACTCAATCAGGTTGATTGACTGCCAAGCTAGCTCTTCAGCTAGTCTTGCTGGCTGCTAAGCTGGACTGGGCCCGCTGTTTAGCCACTAGACTGCTGTCACTGGGCTACCATTGCCAGACTGAGTCAGGCAGGTTGGAAGGTAAAATAAAAAGAGATGGCTTTGGAGTTACAATACATCTGGGTTTGAATCCCACCCCTGACAATTACTAGTTGTGGGACTGTTTTGCAAGTCACTTTATGTCTTTGGGCCTCAGTGTCTCATCTGTAAAATAGAGATACTAATATACTACATACCTAATTGGGCTGCTATAAGGAAATCAGCTTGTCATTCTTAGGCTAAGGTGTTTGAATTTTACTCTGTAGACAATGGGAAGCCATTGCCTATTTTGAGTAGGGCAGTGGTATGATAAAAGTGACCTTTTAAGAAGACTAGTTTGACATCTGAATTCAGGATGATGAGGAGGAGGATGAGAATGGCTGGCATTTATATATTACTTTAAGGTTTAAAAAGCACTTTGCAGGCATTATCTCATTTGATCCTAACACCTCTGTGAGGTAGGTGTTATTATTGCTCCCACTTTACAAATGAGGAAACTGAGGCTGAACTAACTTGCCTAGGGTCACAAAACTAGGAAATGTCTGAGGCAAGATTTTCATTCTGGTCTTGCTTACTCTAAATCCAGCACTCTCTTCACTGTACCACCCAGATGCCTCATGGCCACTTCTGTATGCAGCGGGGAGAAAAGATTCCCTCTGTCTCTTTGATTCTTTATGGCACTGTGCTCATGCCTAGATTACTGACCTTGTCTACAAGTAGTCTGGACCTGTCTTGTAAACCTATGCTAGGATCAGGGCCACAGGGACCTAGGTCAGTTGGGCTCTCTTGCTACCTTGCGACAATATTAAGGGTGGGGTTATTTAAGTTCATACTTTATTAAACAAGTATAAAATATTTTAATTTTAATATTTTAATTCTCTAAGTCATAGGGAAAAGGATAGTGAGTAGACCTGTGACTTCTTTGGTCTAGGGAGCTCCCAGATGGGGAAACTCTCTTTATCAAAGCAGGTTGCCACCTTCTCTGTAATTTATGGTCTTAGAGCTGCTTAGGGCACTCATTTGACAAGGGTCATGTGATCAATATAGCGTGTGTCAGAGGCATGACTTGAACCCAGGTCTTGCTGGCCCTGTGGCCGCCATCTTTCTTACATGCTACACCATACTGCCTCTCTCGCATATTCTATAGGCCGGGGAAATTTAACATGTCAAAAATAGAATGCATTATATTTAGGCTTCTCGTTACCTACAGGATAAAATCCAAACACCTTAGCCTGGCAGTCAAGGTCCTCAGTCATTAGACTCAAACCCTAGTTTTTCAGTAATGCTCCAGGTGTCAGATTTTCTATTTAGACAGAGACAGAGAAAGAGACTGGGAGACAGAGACAGACACAGAGACTGAGAGACAGAGACAGAGAGAAAAAGAGAGACTAGGAGAAGAGTAAGAGTTGAGGAGTAGGGGAAAAGAGTAGGAGTAGTGAGGGAAAAGCTAGAGGGAGGAAAAGTCAGAATTGAGAAGCCTAAGAAGAGATTATCTCCACTGGAGAGAGGCAGGAAGCTGATTGATACTGATTCTTCCTTCAGCTTCCACACGGTGGCGCCAGAGCCCTAAATTGCCCGGTCCTTGCTTGGCTGGAAGATGACACGCAATTCAATGATGCTCGAGGATGGAGGCAGTGCCTCATATTCACCACAGGGTGGCAGGCTTTGCTCAGAAGAAGAGGTCCACCTCTACTTGGAAATGGTATTTGTGAAGGGTGCCATCTTTGCAGACAGAGAGCCGATGAATGGGACACTGCCTGTCCCACATACAATTTTCCTTTCTCCACAGTTTTTAAAGTAGAAACGCCACCAGTTTCCAGACCTCTGTGCTGCCATGGAAGCCAAGTACTAGGGTCAATATTCTCTGGTTTTTGAAGAGGTCAGGTGGGACAGTCAGGAGTCAGGCTACTTATGTGACCTTGGACAAGTCCCTTCCCCTCTCTCTGGGTGGGTCTTCACACCTGGAAGATGAAGAAGTTGAGCCAGATGGCCTCTGAGGTCCCTTTGAGCTCGGGAGCTCTGAATCTTTTAATGATCCCTATGTTTTTGGACAAATCACTTAATTTCTGAACCTCCGCTTCTCCATCTGTAAAATGAAAGAATTAGTCCAGATGCTTCTAAGTCCCTTCCAGCCCTGAATCTAGAAGCCTAGAGCAGGAAAGGGCCTTGGAAGATGGTCTAGTCCAACTGCCTCATTTTACAAGTGCCTAAGGCCCTGAACAAGTTAAGTGACATTGTCCAAGGTCACAAGGCCCTATATAGCAGAACGGGTATTTAAATTCAGCCCTACTGATACCAGATCCAGCACTCTTTCAATGACCTCGCCCTTTCCTATGTGAATTGGTTTTTTTTTTTCTTTTTTGGCTTTGTATCCCTAGCATCCAGCACTGCATTGTACACACAGTAAGTACTTCACAAAAGCTTGTTGAACTGAATGGAGTTGAACAGCTGAACTCAGATGCGCATGCCTGTTTCCTTTGGGGCAGAATTCACCCCTAAGTGAACCCTAACTATTTGACTCTTGTGAGGCTGTCTGTTTTCTAAAATAGTTTTTTCCAAAGTATCCAATTAAAATGAGCATCTTTTAACAACACTCATCTTCCCTCAGAATGATGATTGGACCTCTGAGATAAAGAAACCCATTGCCAAGACTGAGTAGGTGATTGGGGGGATGGGGGTGGAGGGAGAAATTCTCCTGGGCACTGATTGAAGTGGGGCTGCCGAGCTCACAATAAAGCTCTTTAGAAAAAAATGAAATTAGCAAATAGTATGAACGATAACTCGGGCCCAATTCTGTCTCTGTCAGTGGGTTGCTCTTTGATGCAGTGAAGCCATCTCTGATGTCCTGCTGATGGGAGGGGGCGTGCAAGGAAACACTTTTACCCTAGGAGAGAAGACCAGTCTGGGCCACCTAAGGGAAGTCACTGCACTTCTCTGGGCCTTGGTTTGCTGCGGTAGAAAATGAGGGGGTTGGATCAGATGATTCCTTCTAGTTTGAGATCTAGGATTATTATTACCCTCCCAAAGACTTTGGTTGAGTCATGACTTTTCTAGGCCTTAATTTCCTTCTCTATAAAGTAAAGGTGTTGAATGAGTTGAATTCTGAGGTTCCTTCCAAATTGGAATCCTGTTTAACCTTTCCTAAGTTACTCGCCTTTTCTCGGCGTTTGTCCTCTGAAGTCCCTTTGAACTCTAGATCCAGTCCCCTCTGCCAGGCCAGTGTCCCAAAGCTAGTGCCTGAGAAACAGGGAGTCACCCCACCCGCATGGAGGCAATGGTTTGCTTCACTTGGGATGGACGCAACTGTTACAAAACACCCACACCCTCATTGCTGGCTAGTGGCAGCCGTCGTATTTCTAATCCATTCGAGTGACAGGGAGGTGATTATTTCCGGATGTGACTTCCCTCCTCTTGTTTTCTTTCACAATCGGTCTGATGCTCAGGAGTCCTGGAATGGAAAAGATGAAATGCCTTCTGAGATGATTCTTGTTCTGGGAAATGGAAGACTGGGTGACAAAGGATGATTTAACGTCGGCCCCTGTCCAGTTTGGTCAGCAGCTTCCCTCCCAGCTGAATATTGGGTTCCAGGGGAACATTCTCGGATCTGGGGATGATTCTGTATTTTGAGGGCTAGAGATTCAGAGCTGGCTGCTGAAAAGGGGTAAAGGTAAATAATTCAGTGAATAGGGAAATAAAAAAGCTGGAGTTATCTTTGAAGGCTGATGTGGTCCTTTATCTGGCCCAGGAGGACTTTCATCCCAACTCTGGGATCTCACCTCTGTCTCTCAGCTCATTGGTGTCAAGAAGAAAGATCCGACAGATTCTGATGCCTCTGGAATGCCTGACTCCATTGACGTCTATCCACTGCTCCTCAGCTTAGCTCTGAGCCATCGGTTACTTCTTTGATTCTGTCCCTTGAGAGCTCGGCTTCTTTTTCATCCTTTTTTTTTCATTGATCACTCATCACAAAATCATTCTCTACAACACCCACAAGTACCATGCACCTCTCCTTAAAGACCTCCAATGAGTAGGAGCCCACCAGTTCCCAAGGCAGCCCATGTCCCTTGTAGACAGGTCATAATAAGACATTTTTCCTGATGTTCAATGTAAATTTGTCTCTTTGTAACTTCTACTCATTGCTCCTGGTTCTATAACACCAAGGACCAAGCAAAACAAGTCTAACCCATCTTCCATGTGGCAGCCCTTCTGTCTGAATATAACAATCATGACCTCCTTCTCCAATCAATCTTCTTTTCTCCAGGCTAAGAACCCTGAGTCTCTTCAACTCATCTTTTTTATGGCATGGACTCAAGGCTCTGTGCCATCTTGGTTGACTTTCTTTGGACACTCACCAGTTTATCAATGTCCTTTTAAAACTAAGGTGCCCAGACCTGAACACAGTATTACAGAAGTACCCTGATGAGCACAAATCACAGAGGGATAATCTCCTCTTTATTGCTGTAAGTCAGGTTTCTTACCATTGCTTCCGCCCCCTGTCCTCCCCTCCCCTCCCATCTCCTCCCCTTTCCTTCCCTTCTTCCTTCCTTCTAAGACTAGGTCTCTCTACTTCAGCTAACCCACTAGTGGGACAGTCTCAGGAATAATCAGTACAGAAGATTTAACCTGCTTGGTTTGTACTACCTGGGCCAGTTCTCCCCTTCTAAGATGTTCTGGAAGCCTTCTGCTCCCAGGAGTTCACCATATTGACACCAGATTTAGTGTGGACATACAATTGCCTTTAGCTTGACCACAGCTCAGAGCTCCTGAACCCACAAGCCTTAGCCTCCCCAGCAGCAAGGACTACAGGTATGCCCCATCACACCTGGCCCAGCTAATTTACAAAGTGCTGTCTAGACATGCCTCCCTCTTACTTCAGTGTGGGGAAGACATAGAGTTATCTTTTGAACTCAAGTCTAATATAAATGTAAACATTTTTTCCTTATCGAATTTTATCTTATTCAATTCAGCCCAGTGCTCTACCCCAACAATATCTTTTTGGATTTTGATTGTATCATCCAATGCATCCCTTCTTAGTGTCATCTGACTATGATGATATTGACATCAACTACTCCTGAGATTCATTCATTCAAAAATCTTTATCAAGCATCTTCTATGTGAAAAGCACTGTTCTTGGTGCTGGAGATACAAAGATAGGCATGGCATATGCCCTGACTTCAAGAAGCTCTCAGTTTGAAAGGGGGTGGAGGGGAAGACAAGAAAGTACACACATGACTATTAGGATCAGTAGCACAAGAGTAAAGAACTCTATACAAAGTACTATGAAACAGAATTTAAACTTGGACGTTCTTGACTCCATCTCTAGGACTGTATCCACCATGTATTCTCATGAGAAACATCGCACAGTACTTAGCCCAGTGCTAGGCACATAGTAGGCACTCATTATTGGAGACAGAACTAGCATGAAGCAATAAAGACAGTACCAGGGCCCTGGCATCCTCCTTCCTGAAAAGTGTGCTTCCTTCCTAAGGAGACTGCCACTTGACCTCTGGTTCCTTTAGCATAGCCACTTACAGGCAGTCACCCCCAGGGTCCTGCTGTTGGAGCATTCCTCTTTGGAGGCCTACCTCCCCTGTCACCAACTCTTTTTACCTCAAGTGAAAATATTCTGCTCAATAGACATTTACTAGTTGGTTGATATTGTTAAATATGCAATACCTTTGACTATTGGCACACTCTGATGATCTTATAGGATTTAGAGTTGGGAAGGGATTTTAAACCTCATTTAATCTTTGTTTACAGGTCAGGAAACTAAACTGCAGAGTGGTAAAGTATTTGTCTCAGATCCTGCAGGTAGTAACTTAATGGCAGTTTTCAACAGGCATCAGAGGCATTTTCCTCTGCCAATCTAAGATTTGCCCTTTGGGCTAAGCAACCACCCATATGATGACCTCCATTTTTAAGACGAGGGCACTGAGGCTCAGAGGAGGGAACCTCTGTAACTCCCTTTCAAGGGGATGAAGTCTTCTTTTGACTATGGTTTTCAATATAGTCTTTGGGGAAAACCAATAAAACCTCTACTCATTCCTAATGATTCCAAATGGTCATGTCTGGGCCCTTCTTCTCCACCCTGTTCCCTTCACAGTATCAGGACAGAAGATCCAATGACTGCCATTGAGACCAGTTCCCAAAATCCCTGCCTGAGCTGGACTGGCCCTGTTGTAGACATGTTCTCAATAGTATTCCTGCAGAAATTTACATACTGAAGATGCCGTCTGCCACCTAATTAAACTATAGCCTGGGATGAGTCAGTGGGCACTAGGAAATCAGAGAACGGAAGGAACCTGAGAAATCACACACAGGTCCCCTTCATTTTATAGATAATAGTGCTTTGTATATGAATCATACCTGGCAATCTCAGAGTGTTCACTCACGCTGGAGACACTGATCCTCACCGTACCTCTTTGAAATGAAAAGGGAAGGTTATAATTCCTGTATTTCAGGTGTGGGAACTTAGGCACAAAGCAAGAGAATCAAGACGATCAATCAGCAACTATGTATAAAGTGCCTACTATGTGCCAGACACTGTACTAGGCATTGAGGATGCAAGTACAAAGAATTAAATAATCCTTACTGATGAAAAGCTTCCATTTTAACGTACTGGAACCCAGAATTTTGGACTCATAGTCTAGTGACCTTGCTGGTATCCCATGTTGCCTTTCTTGATACCCAGAGCATGACACAAGGAATCAGTGATCAAATTAGGACCAGAACTCAAGTCTCTGGACTGGGGTAAATAAAAACTTCTTCAAAGGTTTAGACAGGATATTCCTACCTGCCCCCTCATCCATTAACGAAGTAGCAAGACCACTTGGATTGAGATCTCCTGGGTTCCTAAAATGTTTCCAGAAGTGTCTCATGGGGGGTAAGGAAAAAAGATGCATCTATCTGTCCATAGATACCATGTTCCTCCTAACTCTAGTTCTTGGGAGACCTTTGAGAGTCACAGTAACTTCAAATCCTTTACCATGGACTAGCTGTCCCCCAACTTAGTATTCAGGAGGAGTGGGTCTGGTTCTGAAGGGGACAGATATGTCTCAGTCCATCCCTTTTGCCTGTCCCATGATTTGACCCAATAATATCTCTTTAGGCGCTACCCTAGATCCCTTTCCATCCCCCACATTTTAGTCATCCCCAATTTTTATATCTTTGTTCCTATTTAACTCCCACATCAGATTTTTCTGCTCCCTTTCTAGGTTGTTTGAATGTCCCTGATATAATACACAAAATTAAGTCTACTTCACTCACTACAAATTCCTAGTTCATAGTTCCAGCTGGTCCCTTAACACTGCTTACCAACCCCTCTACTCAACCATAACTGATTCTAGATCATTCTTCACAGTGACTGTTGTTTCCCCACCACCCTGCTCTCCTCCCACTTCTCTCAAAGCTCCTGATTCATCTCCTTTTATTCCTTGTCCTGACCCCTTGACATTAATGTGTGCCAAGGTTCTATCTTCAGCCCTCTTCTCCCCCATCTCTGTGTCTTTGCACTGGCCATTCCTCATCATCTCTCTCACAGAATCCCCCTTTCTTCCAAGGTGCAGCCTAGGAAGCACCTCCTCCATGAAGCCTTTCCCTGTTCCTCCCCCCAACTTCTGGTGCCCCCCTTCTAATGACCCTGAATTTAACCACTTGGTCTAGCTGGCTAGTTATCCTTTTTGTAGATATTCTTTATATGCTGTTACACATACAAGCTGTCTCTCTCAATATAACATAAACTCAATGGCAGTAGGGATTGTTTCATCCTTTTCTCTCGGTACCCAGAGCACCTTACGGAATAGATACTTAGTGAATGTTTGTTGATTGATTGATAACAGTCCAACTCAAATGCCACTTCCTTCAGGAAGCCTTCTTTGGTCTCCTCAGTTGATAATGCTCTCTGCCTTCCCACCTTACATAGCACTATTATAATGTGATACTGTACATTATTCAATTAAATTCAAGCCAACACATACTTATTAACTACTCTGTACCAGGCATTGTACTAGGAGCTGGAGGAGATGGTATCTCATGCCTCTATTCTAATAGAGTACATGCCCCTTGGGGAAGCTCATTTTGCGGTGGTACAGTAGATAGAACCTTGGATTTGGTGACAGGAAGACCCAAGCTCAAATCTTGTCTCAGAAAAATTATTAGCAGTGTGATCCTGGGCAAGTCTCTTAATCTTTTTGAGCCTCAGTTTCCTCCTCTGTAAAATGAGGGAGGTTGGAGGTCATCCACTGAGGTCCTTTCCCACCCTAAATCTATGAACCTGCAATCTTAAACTTTGCATTTCTTGAGGTGCCTAGTAGAGGGCTCTGCCCAAAACCCATGTGGCATTAGTTTACTGTACACAATGTCACAGAATGGGGCCATAACTATGGATGTGTGGAAGAGGGGGAAGGTAGGAGATGAAAGCAAGCTTTGTTAACGTCCCACTCTGAGGCAACAAATAGCTCCATTGGGAGTCATGGCTGCCCAGGGAAAGGAATCCTAAGTATGGTTATTGGGTTTCATTAGCCACTAATTAATTGCTATGATGTAAATAATTCAACAATACAAGTGACTCATAAACAAAGAAGAAACTGCGTCCCACCTTGATAATGAACACCCCACATTCTTCTGTCTTCACCCAGAAACGAGGAAGCATTTTGTTTAAGAAAAGGGGGATGTTGGGTATAAATGATGAAACTTGTTAACAGAATCCTTGCAAGTTATTTATTCCTTGGACAAATAATAAAATTTAATAACTGGTTAGAAACCTGGTTTTTGGCTGCAATTGGTTAGAGGTTTTCATGGGAAGCTATAGAGAACACTGGAAAGGAAATGTATGTACTTGGCATTTAGCGAATAAATTGACTTCTGTCAATTTATGTCCTTTGGCTTAAAATTGTACTAATTAACAATTGACTTTTGTTAGTATGGAACAGAACAACCTAATATTCTCCCTCCTTCCCCTGGTGCATACATAACACAAACATATATACTCCCCTCAGTAATAATAATAGCTAGCTTTTATAAAGCAAATCACTTTGAAAATATTATCTCATTTGGCCCTCACAACAGGCTTGGGAGGTAGGTACTATTATCACCCCCATTTTACAGATGAGAAAACCAATGCAGGCAGAGGTTTAGGTGACTTGCCCAGGGTCAAACAGCTACAAAGGTTTAGCCTCTCTGAGGTTGGATCTGAACTCAGCTCTTCTAGACAGCCGGTCCAGCACTCTATCCTTTGTACCATCACCTTGAGAGAAATCTGTTTGACTTTTGTCTTTTTATCCCCAGTGCCTAACACACAATTGGTGTTTAATAAATGCTTGTTGAGTTAATAAATTATTAATCTTTTCATTCTGAAATTATCTTGTATTTACCTATCAGCGTACCTATTAAATTAGAAGGTAGTTTCCCTTGAGGGCAGGAATAATTCCATTTTTCCTTGTGTTCCATCACTTAGCACTTAGCCTGGTCCAGAGTAGGTGTGTAACAGGTCGGAAGGAAGAGGAGAGAGGTTCCATCCTCACATATTTCCTCGAGGCCAACGGCATGGGTGGCAGAGCAGTTCTGGCCCTGCTCAACCACGTGAGACATTCTTGCTGAAGAGTTCACAAAACCATACCAGTCTAGAACTGAAATGGCCCTTAGTTCTTATCTAGACCAACCTATAATTAGGTCCTTAGGGCTCATAGATCTATACTTGGAAGAAAGCTGAGGCCATTGTCCAACCTTTTCATTGTACAGATGAGGAAACTGAGGCCCAGGAAGATGAAGTCACTAGCCTAATGTCACCCAGGTGTGTCAGAGTCAAAATTTGAACTCAGGTCCCCTGCCTTCAGAGTAAATGCTTTTCCATGGTACCGTACTACCTCCCCACTTCTACGACATCCCCAGTCTCTGCTTGAAGACATTGAATGAGGCAGAACCGTCATTTCCAGTCCATTTCACTGGCGGATGACTCTCATTCTCAGGAAGTTTTCCTGATGTCAAATCTAAAACTGCATTCTCCATCCCTTGCTCCAAATTCTGCCCTTGGAGGCCCAGTGGGCCATAGAGATATCTTTTCCAGGTGACATTCCTTCATGTATTTGCTGACATCTATCATGTCTCTCCCGAGTCTCCTCTTCTCCGGGCTAAACATCTCCAGTTCGTCCATTTAATCCTCATTGGCATGGACTCAAGGCTCTTCCCCATCCCAGCTGCCCTCCCCTGGAGCCACTTCATATCATTTCAAATCGTATCATTTTCTGCCAATGACTTTAATAGTTTCCCAACCAATTCTGATGTGTTCTGGAGAATAAGGAAAGCCTCAAAAGCCAGTCCTCTGGCACTTAAAAATTGTGTTTGTTTGTTTACAAAGGCATTGCTAGCAGGCTTCCAGGTTGGAAAGCAGAGAGTGAGAAAAAGAGAGGGAGAGAGAGAGAAGACATTCCATTTAAATGAGAAACAATTTAAATGCTTAATTAGTTGGGGGAAAAGTGGGAAACAGGTGGTGCATCAGTCTGCCAGCAATCTTCAAATGGAAGTTGGTGCAAATTATTTCTTGGATTTAAAATGAAAAACGGGAAGCTCTTAAGTAGGAAGATTCATAATAGGCCAGGAGCTGCTGGGAGAGCACCTGATTATGTGGCGAGATCCAATTTGAACAGTAGAAAACGTGCCCATTTTTGGTTTCTTCTGAGGGAGGGCTGATCCCAAGCTCACTGAGGAGAGTGACATGAATTGGGAGAGCACCTGATTATGTGGCGAGATCCAATTTGAACAGTAGAAAACGTGCCCATTTTTGGTTTCTTCTGAGGGAGGGCTGATCCCAAGCTCACTGAGGAGATTGACATGAATTCCTATGGATCTGATTAGTGGTGGTTCTGTGTTGCTGCACGGTCCCTGCAGAGCAGGAGAGTGATGGCCAACCAGAATGAGCTGCCATGTTATATCCTCTCCTGATGCCCTGAGGGGACCAGTGCTCCTCTAGCCTGGCAAAAGCAATATATTTCTGGTCCTCCATTCTCAGGATCCTTCCTGACTCCACTATTTTTATAGGCTTTTACAGAATTACTCCACAGAAGGACAACTCAGAGATTTCTTCCCAATCTGGAGCTAATCCTAGACTCTTGAAGTTCATTCCAGTGGCATTGAACGTTTTCTAGGTCTTATTAAGTTGGAAGGACTTTAATTGATAAGCATTTCACACACATTTCTGAAGGACCCGTCATGTGCCGGTCATTGTATGGCAGTAGGTGCTGTAGATATAAAAAAAGAAATGGAACAATGCATACCCTCATGGAGCTCACATTCTAATGGTCTTCAATATGAGTCCTAGATGATAAAGCACCGGGCCTGGTGTCAGGAAGACTTATCTTCTTGAGTTCAAATCTGGTCTCAGACATTTACTAGATGGGCGACCCTGGACAAGTAACTTAATCTGTTTGCCTCAGTTTCCTCATCAGTAAAATGAGTTGGAGAAGGAAATGACAAACCTCTCCAGTATCTCTGCCAAGAAAACCCCAAAGAGGGTCATGAGGAGTCAGACATGACTGAAAAATGACCAAACAGTATGGGTCCTGGTAAGAGGCTACAAGCCTGCCATTTGTAGAGTGGCTTAGCTCATTTGGGAGACTCTCATCACCAGGTTTGCCCTGGAAAAGAGAGGTGGGCTTTGAGGCCAAGATCTTTTGCCAATTAGGCTTTTCCTGAGCCCCTCAACTACTAACACCCGCTCCCCCCCCAATTATCTTGTGTTTATTTTGCACATGTTTTCTCTCCTGGATGGATTCTAATTTGTTCTAGTGGAAGGAGACTTCTCACTGACAGTTCCCCATGATGACCAAATTCCATTTAATTCAGCCAATCTTTATTACGCTCCAGCTAGGGGCCAGGCATTGTGGGAGAACAAATGGTCCTTTCCTGTAAGGAAACAAAGGGTACACAGATGCATAAATACAAAACAAATGTGGAATTTTTTTGGTGGGGGGAGAGGGAAAGTACTCTGGTAGTGGAGGAACTAGAAAGAGTAGACCATAGAGGAGGTGGAACCTGAGCTAAATCTAGAGAAGTGCTAGGGACAGAAGTAAGGCAGAGAGAGAGCATCCCAGGCATGGGACACAGATTTCCAAGGTCTTCCTGTACTGCACAATATTCCCCACTTATTCATTCAATTCAATTCATTCACTCATTCATTTATGCTGGAAGAGACCTTAGAAACCATTTCCTATTTTGCAAAAGAGGAAACTGAGGGACAGAGGCAAAGAGGGACTTGCCCAGGATTCCACAATGTCTTCTCTGTATTGACTGCTAGAGGAGCTTCTGGAAAGTAAGTGACAGTGTTTACTACTTTTCTCTCTCTCTCCCCACCCTAGCTTCCACCTCTAAATGTCCAATGAATTCCAGAAAGCCAGAAATCAACAGAGTCCAAAAGTCATACTTGTCATGCAATTCACTGCCAGAAGATACTCTATTTTATGTGAACTTTAGATATCCGGGAACCAAGGATGTAGATGGTGCTGAGTGCATGTGTTCCCATTAGGGGTGATTAGATATTGATTTCCAAGCTCTGCAAAGTAAGGCAAACACTCGGTGATTCAGAAGCTCTGGAGAATGGAATCATTATGGGTTGGTTGGGGGTTTATGGGGGAACAGATGTTGGCAGAGACTCAGAAGTCACAATTTGCAGAAAAAAGACTCACGCAGACAGCTAACAAGGTTTAAGAGGAAGGAGGTAGTTTATTGACCACTGGGTTATTTTGCTTTTCTCTGTTTTGTGGGAAACACACACATATACACATATGTGTATATATACATATACACGCATGTGTGTATATTCTTGATGTCAGTGCACATGCGTGCTGCTGGTTACCAAGCAAACTATATGCAGTAAAACTTCACAGTTTCATATGTAACAGCATCCCCTTTCTTTGTGAGCTTACTTTCTTGCAACCTGCATCTGCACTAGAGGTTCTCCTGCTGCAACTCTTCTCCAGGTTCTAGGAAGGGACAAGCTTGGGAGCAGGGCTACACTTCTACTACTATGGCTCATGAGCCCCCGCCAGTGTGCTTACCATGAACAAGTCAACCACATGATTCAATTAACTTAGAACACGACATCTGTTTAAAATGCAAAGAATAATAATGCCATAACATTACTAACACAAATCTGGGGCACCGTCTTCCCCCAATACATACAGCATCTGTAGAGAGGGTGGACATACATTTAAAATACAATGGTAGTGAGGTACATGTGCAGGGAACACAAGTGGTCAAAGCTACTCACCATTCTGGAACTGCAGAAATCAACGCTCTTTCTTGGTGTCCTTGCAAGGTTCACTTGGGTGATGGGTGTGGTGTCTGAGTTGGACAGGTAGCTCTGTTGCTAAGTTGGCCTGCTCCAATTCTTGGCTGAGAAAGCTCTTCCCACAGCACAGTATTTCAGGTGGATGAGTTTCTTTGCTGGACTCCTTTCTTTTGGTGTTCTGCTATTAGAAAGGACTATCCCTCTGCTCAGCTGGACTTTCTCCTTCATGGTAGCTATAATCCCCAGCATTTCTCCTTCAGTCTCACCTGATGTCTTTAGATCAGGTAGAATTATGCTCTTTCAAAAAGGGCAAAGACTCAGTCTAGTGTTGGCAGGAACCTTTCCAGTTTTGCTTCTTTGCTCAGGTTCTGAGGGTCTTCTATATCTCCCAGCTGGCAGTTAACAAGGCAGACAGATATACCCTCTTTTTACTAGGCTTTGAACTCTTTTTTTTTTTTTTTTTTACCAATCTTCCTGGTTCAAAAGTGGATTCCCTCAGTGAGAGACCTCACTCTGGCTTATAATAATTAACCTATACATTTACTAAATCCTTATTTGTTAAGGTGAAGCCATAACCAGGTAATACACATTTATCTACTAATTACAAAACAATTCTGGAGTTCAGGAACCCCTAGTTACTAGCCTAATCTTTGTTGGACATTGGCTATGTGGTGCAGTGGATAGAATGCCCAGGCCAACAGTCAGGTAGACCTGAGTTCAAATCTGGTCTCAAGACACTAGCTGTATGACTCTGGAAAAGTCATTTAATCTCTGTTTGCCTCAGTTTTCTTATCGATATAATAAAGATAATAATAATACCTTCCTCCCAGAGTCATTGTGAGGATCAAATGAAATAATTATCATAGAGCACTTTAACACAGTGTCTGGCATGTAGTAATTGATAAATAAATGTTAGCTATTATTATTAATATAATAATATCTTGTATTATTATATGTAATATATGTTACACATTACATTATATTACATATTAATTACATTATAAAATATGTTATATATTATGTGTTTATATGTATGTGTATGTGTGTGTGTATATACACATCTCTCTGTGTGTATATATATGTACATATATATAAATATGTATATATATATGTATGTATACTAGGTGGCTCAGTGGATAGAGTATCAGGCCTGAAGTCAGGAAGACTCACCATCCTGAATTCAAATGTGGCCTCAGACACTTACTAGTTATGTGACCTCGGGCAAGTCACTTCACCCTGTCTGCCTCAGTTTCCTCATCTATAAAATGGGCTGGAAAAGGAAATGACAAACCACTCCAGTATCTTTGGCAAGAAAATCCCAAATGGAATCACAAAGAGTACGACACAACTGTACAGCAACAACAAAATTGTTGTTATTGTTTAAAACAGCATCCGGGAAATAAGCGCTGAAGCAATCTTTGCCCTAGGATGGTAAATTCATTATCTCTGTGGGCTGACTTCTTAGTGGTTTTTCTCCCCACACAAGGGCATTTGCCTTCGCCTTTGTTCATTTTAATCCACAAAATTACCAGAGTCTGAAAGGGGGGAGGCATTCTTACAATATATAATCCCATTTTTGGTTATTCTTATATGTTTGAATATTTATGTTTGATGATGATTGTTAAAAATTAAAACACATTCTTACAATTAAAACAATACTTTTTTTTTTGAAGAATGAGTTGGGAAATAGCTTCGTGCCAATCCATCACCACCACCAGAAAACAAGCCTTTCTCACTGGATCAGGAGTATCTTCTAATCAGAAAGAACACTTACTACTTACTACTGTGTCACCTATGGTATGTCACTGTACCTCAGCTTTTCTATCTTTAGAATGAGGCTAGTAATATTAGCACTACCTACAGCACAAGGTGTTTTTCGAGCATCAATATGAAAATGCAGGTGACGGTGCCTTGAAACCTGAAAGTGCCCTGAGGAAATCATTATTGTGCATATCATCTCTCCCTCTAGTAGGCTTCCTGAAGATTTAACCATTTTATCTCTGGAATTCCCACTACGATATGCCTGTGACGCATTGATTGCTTAGTGCCTGGCATGGCTAGCTCCAACTGGCTCCAGCTGGTTACCGGTGCCTTGCACCTCGGCCACATTCTGGCTTGCTCCCACATAAATCTCTCCCCTTTGTTGGCCTTGTTTTTGTATTCATGTCCTCAGTACTTAGCACAACGCCAGGCATATTGTTGAGTCGTCTCAGTTGTGTCTGTGGCTCCATGACCCCATTTGGGGTTTTCTTGGCAGAGATACTGGAGTGGTCTGCCATTTCCCTCTCCATCATGCTGGGTATACAGCTGGAACTTAATAAACGCTTTATTTTTTGAAATTTCTTTTCATCATTGTGCCCTCTTTATTCAGCAGTGTCAAGCACATAGTAGGTGCTTAAATGTTTTAAAAAGTCAATTCCATTCAATTGTACAAATATGTAACAAATGCCTGCTGTATAAGAAATGTGTCTTAAGTACTGAAGATGCGAAGAAAAAAATGAAACATTCCCTGTCCTGAAAGAGCTTGCACTCTGCTGTTGTTGAGGCTGGACCACCACTCATCCAGAATGTCATGTGGGGATGACTTTGGGGGTATAGGTTGGATTCGATGGTCACTCAGATCCTTCCCAACTCTCAGAACTCTGAGTTCTAGGATTCTGGGATCTGGAAGGAAAGAAGAATATCTCCTTTTGCATTTCTGAGAACAATCACTCTAGCATTGTAGAATGCATATCCAAGCCAGCCAAAGGACTGCCCAATACTTCTTTGGGACTCTTGGGCCCTCTCTCTGTGTTATTGGCCATAACATGTTTCTGGCGATCTTTTGGTATATGCTTCAATGTCTGTCTTCTTTTTAATTAAAAAAATTTTTTTGCATTCATAGGGACCTCTTTACTACCTCCTCTTTCACTAATTCAGCATCACTCTTGCTTTAAAATAAAAAAACCACCTTATTCTTTTATTAATAGGGTGCAAAACTTTAAAGCGTTATCAGAAAAGACCCAAGACTAGGCTCTAATCACAGTCTCCCTGTTGAGGGCCAACTCATTCTTAGCTGTAACTTGAGAGTGAATTATGACCTTGTGATGGACTCCCAGGTATTTCTTACCCCGTATATAAAGGGTAAGGTTTTAATGTTCTCTGTGATATATGCACATGACTCAAGATTAGGCAATTTTGAATGACAGAGCTTAAATTATGATTCAGTAAAGAGGCAAGAAGTAAAAAACCACAGGGTTGCTGGAATGCCAAGAAGAAAGAGCAGTATCTTGTCCTTTGTCTATGTGAGCCTATGGATTAAAGTAGCAGCCTGGAACCATCTTTTAATAAGAATTGCTAACGTTTATATAACACCCACTGTGCGCTAGGCACCGTGCTAAGTGCTTGACAAATATCATCTCGTGCGATCCTGAGAGCAAACCTGAAACACGGGTGCTGTTATTGTTGTCCATTTTACAAATGAAGAAACTGAGGCAAATAGGGATTAAAGTGGCTTGTTTGGGTTCACACAGCTAGTATGTGTCTGAGGTAGGATTTGAACTCATGTCTTCTAGAAAGCCCAGCACTCTGTCCACTGCACCAGAAATTTCCTTGGGTGATGAGACAAAGCTGGACCAATCTTTAAGTCTTTTGCATGTAAGTTCAAGTGTCTCTAAGATGAAAGCATCCTATAATAAACATTCAGTACATACAAATGGCTAGTTCTCCCTTACCTCACCTATCTTAAGGTTATTCCAGATAAGAAATGGGCCCAGGCTGATGGCACCACCTAGTGGTCAGGTCAAAGAATTATCTGACTCCAGTTCTCTTCTCTACAACCTCCTTTCTTCCTCTCTTCAGAAGCGTTGTACAAGCAAAACCATTTCTCTTTTTCCTTTTGGCTTCAGTTTCCTCATCTATAAAATGGGCACTATACAGTTTATACTACTTACCTCACAGAGTTGTTATGAGCCATAAGAAAAGACCAGTTCTGTTGAAGTACTTTGTATTATAAATTACTAGTAACTGTAAACCATCATTATTATTTCCTTCCACATCCAAGTATTAAACAACTAAATCAATATTTCAGGAAGATATGTACTGCTTCAACTTTTACCAATCATCACATTATTTGAGTGTGGAATGCTTTTATTTTTATGAGTGTTATGCCCCCATTGACCAATCCCCCCTCCCTTGGTAGGTGATTACCCAATTTCCTGCTTAAACCAAATTTTTTGTTGTTGAATCATTTTTCCATCATGTTTGACTTTTTTTAAATAGATAACCTAATCTTTTTTTTACATTTACATTCATATTAAACATATTTTCACATTAGTGATGTTGTAAGTAAAAATTAAAATCAATAGGAGGAACCATCAGAAAGAGGAAACAAAACTCAACAAAACAGAAAAAAAATAACAATTTGGCTTCCTTAGTTCTTTCTTTGGATGTGGATAGCATTTTCCATCACAAGGCCTCTGGAGATGTCTTAGATCATTGTATTACCAGGAAGGGTTAAGTTTATCAATATTAGTCATCACACAACGTGGCTGTTATTGTGTACAACGTTCTCTTGCTTCTGCTCACTTCACTCAGCATCAGACCATACAAGTCTTTCCAGGTTTTTCTGAAGTCAGCCTGTTCATCATTTCTTTTAGTACAGTAGTATTCCATCACATTCATATACCACAACTTGCTCAGCCATTCCCCAATTGATGGGCATCCTCTCAATTTCCAATCCTTTGCCACTACAAAAAGAGCTGCTATGAATATTTTTGCACATGTGGGTCCTTTTCCCATTTGTGTGATCTCTTTGGGATATAGTCCTAGGAGTGCTATTGCTGGGTCAAAGGGTATGCACATTTTTATAGCCCTTTGGGCATAGTTCCAAATTGCTCTCCAAAATGGTTGGATCATTTCACAACTCTACCAACAATGCATTAGAGTTCCAATTTTCCCATATCTTCTCTAACATTTATCATTTTCCTGTTTTGTCATGTTGGCCATTCTGATAGGTGTGATGTGGTACTTCAGAGTTGTTTTGATTTGCAATTCTCTAATCAATAGTGATTTAGAGCATTTTTTCGCATGACTATAAATGGCTTTAATTTCTTCATCTGAGAACTGTCTGTTCATATCCTTTGACCACTTATCAATTGGGGAATGGCTTGTATTCTTATAAATTTGACTTAATTCTCTTTATATTTTAGAAATGAGGCTGTTATCAGAGAAACTGGTTGTAAAAATTCTTTCCCAATTTTCTACCTTCCTTCTAATCTTAGTTGCATTGGCTTTGTTTGTGCAAAAACTTTTCAATTTAATGTAATCAAAATTATCTATTTTGCTTTTCATAATGTTCTCTATCTCCTGTTTGGTCATGAATTCTTCTGTTCTCCATAGATCTGACAGGTTAACTGTTCCTTGCTCTCTCAGTTTGCTTATAGTATCAGCCTTTATATCTAAATCATGTACCTATTTTGACTTTATTTTGGTATAGGGTGTGAGATTTTGGTCTATGCCTAGTTTCTGCCATACTCTTTTCCAGTTTTCCCAGCAGTTTTTTTCAAAGAGTGGGTTCTTATCCCAGAAGCTGGGGTCTTTGGGTTTATCAAATAATGTATAGTCATTGACTACTGTGTCTTGCATACTTAACCTATTCCACTGATCCACAACTCTATTTCTTAGCCAGTACCAAGCAGTTTTGATGATTGCTACTTTATAACACAAGTTAAGATCTGGAATGGCTAGGCCACCTTCCCCTGCATTTCTTTTCATTAGTTCTCTTGATATTCTGGACCTTTTGTTCTTCCAAATGAATCTTGTTATTATTTTTTCTAACTCAATAAAATAATTTTTTGGTAGTTTGATTGTTATGGCACTGAATAAGTAAATTAGCTTAGGTAGAATTGTCATTTTTATTGTATTAGCTCGGCCTACCCATGAGCAGCTGATGTTTTTCCAATTATTTAGATCTGATTTTATTTGCATGAAAAGTGTTTTGTAATTGGGTTCATAGAGCTTCTGAGTTTGTTTCGGGAGGTAGACTCCTAAATATTTTATAATGTCTACAGTAAGTTTAAATGGAATTTCTCTTTCCATGTCTTGCTGTTGGGCTTTGTTGGTAATATATAGAAATGCTGATGATTTATGTGGGTTTATTTTATAGCCTGCAACTTTGCTGAAGTTGGTTATTATTTCACCCATTTGGGAATTTCTTGGCAAAGATATTGGAATTGTTTGTTATTTCCTTCTCTAGCTCATTTTACAGTTGAGGAAACTGAGGCAAATGGGGTTAAGTGACTTGCCCAGGATCATACAGCTAGTAAGTGACTGAGGTTATCACCCAGTTAAAACCATAGCTGATAAAATTCCACTGGTGTATTTACCTTGATTCTAATTAGCCAAAGGACGTAATTCACTAAAAGCAAAGAAAGTCTACTGACGTATCATAGTAAAAACAGTAGGAACATGCCATCTCCCCATAAACCTGGGGCACATTTTCCCTAAAATACCTATAACATCAATAACACAGGGCAATTTGTACCTCCTGCAAGCCTCAAGCCCAATCCTCTAAGTAACCAAGGCACATACAAGAAGGGGCAATTCCTACCACAGTTACTATAGGACCTCAGAGCTGCTGACATGTTTGCAGTTCTCTCACTGATCTGGACTTTGCCATCTCTACTCAGCAGGGCTTGATGGCTGCTGGAAGATGCCACTCTGATGGCTTCTTAATGGTAGTCACCATGACCTCCATCTTCAGCCTCAGCTAGTATCCTGGCCCAGTGTGCTGCTAGGCCCTTTTGGAAAGAACTGAGGCCCTCGCCCCAGGACCATCAGGAGTCTTGGCTCTGGAAGCTGCCATCTTCTGAGCAGGATCCTAGGTCTAGGAGTTGGCATTCAGCTCCTCTCACCAACTCCCTTCCACTCTTCAGCTGGACCCTGCTGCAAGACATCCTTGGCAATAAGGAGGGAGGGAAGAGAAATCCCTTCCTTCCTTTCTGTGCTCTGCTAGAAACACTCCAAAGGGAAGCCCGTCTCCATTTTCCTCACAGTTTGACTCCAGCAGGGTTGGTTTTGCTACCTTTAAATGTGCATTACTTTTAATTGTACCACATTTCTTCATCATAGCAGTTATTTGTCAAATTGGCCCCACACCATGTGGCCATCTCCTTCATTAGGCTCCAGGAACCTGCCATCACATCTCTTCTCCCTCCCTCCATCCTCCGAGAGATGGGTGACCACTAGCATGCCATATAGGCATGGATTGGACTTTCTGGAGAATGAGCTGTTCCATCTCCCGGAGAGACTGGACCTAAGGCAGAATGTTTTCTTTATCATATCTCCAACTCTAATTGAATTTGTCCTGGGCATAAGAATTTCTCATTATAGCTCTGAAGATTGTGTTTTGATAATGACAAATATCCTTCCCCAAGACCTATAGTTGTTGGGACTGTGAATAGCATTTCCTCTTTGAAAGGACAGTTGGGTACAGCCAGGGCAAGATTTGTCTGTCCTCTTTTGTTTTAGGTGAACAAAAGGAGAAGCCAAAAAAATGTGAAAAGTGCCACTGGCTGGTTCAAGAGATAGCTACTGACTACTATGTACCAAGCACCATCCTAGGCACTTGGGGCACAAAGATAAAAGCAACTAGAACAAGCTGTCAAGGAAAGGAATGGCCTAGAGCCTTGTAGGGTGTAGAGGTAATGAGATCTCAAAGCTACGTCAGAATACCAACAGCTCTGACATATCTCATCAGGCTTAAAAAAAGCCTGGTTATACACTGGGTTTATCATCTGAGGACCAGCCTAGCCAGGTTTATGACCACATAGTCAATAGTAAATAAACATTTATTAGGCACCTTCTAGATGGCAGGTACTGTGCTAATCTGGGAATACAAATCTGAAAAAGAAAGACAGTCCCTGCCCTCAAGATTGTAGAGTTTATAATCTACAAAAGCTGGAAAGCAGAGGGGAATGCCAGAAAGTGCCCAGCTCACATGACGTTCCGAGTCAAAACTGAGCAGAGCAGCTGGTGGGAAAGGAAGAGTTGACTGGAAAGTCTGAACTCCATGAAGGGAAGCTTTCAGAGGAGCTTTTGTTCTACCCTCCAGCTCTCCAGTCAGAGGAGAGAGCCAGGGGAGGCTACTGAGGAGGGTGGTGCCTACCAAAATGGAAGCAATCTCCAAGATGATGGGATTTCTAGTGATGAGCCTATCCTGGGAGAAAGCACGATGTTTGAGTTGAATCCATGGTGACCTGGTGATTTTTAAAAATTTAAAGCAAATAATTCTATTCAATAAACATTTATTGATCACCTACTATGTGCAGGGCACTTAATCCTGGAGACAGAAAGCTAAAAACGAGGCCTATCTGACTCTGAAAGAATTCACTATCTACTGAAGGTACACACCACTTACCCCAGTACAGTGGAAAGGGTAATGGCTCCAGGAGGACCCAAGTTCAAATGCCACTAGCTACTTGTTTGACCTTAGGCAATTAACTTGACCTTTCCAGCCCCAGTCTCTTCATCTATAAAATGAGGAGGCTGAGTTTGATGGTTCCCAAGGCCCCTTCCAGCTCTGACTCTGTGATATTCTGTTTGTTACTAAATACAAAGAATATGCAAAATAATTCTAAGATGGAGAGATGACCAACAGACAGGTGGAGGAGGGGCAAGTTAACAAAGCTCTCTTATAAGAGGCAGCCCCCATACCGAGTCTGGGAAGAAGCCACTAGGTGGCGCTTAGGACAGCTAGGGTTCCAGACATGGGAGACCTCTTATGAAAATGCATGGAAATAGGAGAATTTTTCTAAAACTCCCCCCAAGCCCTTGAAGCAGAGAACAAAATCATGAAAGACTGTTTTTCCCTTAAAAAAGAAAACCTGCATATCTGACAGCCCTGTCAGGGGGTGCGTTGCTACTATTCCTGAGGCAGACATAGGCCCTAGGTGGTGAGTAGCTTCTGCATCTCTGGGGTGCCTGGAAAGAGTGAGTTTCCCTGGATGGCTACAGTCTGGGCAAGTTCTGAGTGTGCCAGCCACGTTTGGCTTTTGGCAGCCTGTCCCATTGCCATAGAAACAGGGATCAGAAGGCCAAAAACGAGGCAGGAAATTTTAACCAAAATGCTGCCCCAGGGGAGAAAAGAAAGAGACTGACTTTTCCAACCTTTGTGAAGGGCTGATTAGTGGAGAGCAACCTGGCTGGTTTCCAGGGTAATGAGGATGGCATCTATCTCAAAGGCATTCCCTGGGCTCTTGGGGGTTTTGTATTTTTAGGATATGGGGTCTGGCCAGTACCCTGGCCAGGGGGCATGAGCCCAGTGGACCTTCTCTGTCAGTGGGGGATTAGCTGTTGCTGGGTGAACTTCTAAAAAATATTTTGGGAACGTTTTTGGTGGGAATGAGACCCCTGTTTAATCAGGGAAACTTTCTTTGGGAAACTTTTTTTCTCTTTAGGCCAGCGTGATAAATGTTTCATATTACAATGGCTCCATCAATTAATAAGTTAAGCCAACAAGGATTTATTGATAACATACTAAGAGCCCAGCCAGCCCTGTGACAAGTGCTTTGGGGAAAACACAAGAAAGCACAGACAGACCTTGTCTTCTGTGAGAGACATGAGAAGTGCATAAGCCAACCAGAGAACAGCATAAGAGATGTCATCTGTTGTTCAGACTGAGTTCGAGCTGAGGAGGAACAGATTAGCTTGGGCTGAAGTGGGTCAGGAACAGGGGCAAACTGAGCTGGGCCTTGAAGGCAAAAAGGTTTGAATGGATGAGAGGGGCCAGAGAGACCATTGTGGACAAGGAGGAGAGAATGAGCAGAACAATTCACAAAAGACCTTTTTTTTTCCTTAAAAAGAAAATCCACATCTAATGCCCTGTCAGATGGGAATCTGATCTCAGAAATGAGGATGTTTGGGGGACCCCGAGTGGCTGCTGGAATCAGGCATATAGGGCCCTGGGAAGTGGCAGATCGGGGAGGAGGCAGCAGTCCCCCCAAAAGCCCAGAGGAATAATACAATTAGCAGGGTGACCTAAGGCAAGTCCCCTTCCCTCAACCCACAGCATCAAGCTGCCCCTTGGAGTCACCAGAGAGAGGGCTTCCTAGTTCACCCTGAATGCAAGGCAGAAACAGATTCGTCACCCGTCAAATGTAGACACCTGTCTCTTAGGGCTATTGAGAGGAAAATGGTTTATAAATGGTAAAGCAGCCTTTAGATACTAGCCAGTATTTAAAAAAGGATATGGGGAGAGGACCTGGGTTTGGATCTTGGCTCCGTCATTCCCTTGGGCAACTCACTTCCCTCTTGACCTCAGATTGCCCATTTGCAAAATGATCAGGTTGGCGAGACAGCCTTTGAGGTCCCTTCCTGCTCCAAATCTATGGTTTTCTCATCCAATGAAGAAGAGCTGGCTGGTCAGGCCCAAGTTACCCCCCCCCCCCA
>NW_020954577.1:7899490-7934490 GCF_900497805.2 Vombatus ursinus | reverse complement strand
CAAACAGCATCTTGACTTGCCCAGGGTCACACGGCTAGTGAGTGTCTGAGTCCAGATTTGAACTCAGGACTTCCTGACTCCAGGCTGGCGCTCTATCCACTGTGCCACTTAACTGCCCTAACATAGGTAAAGTAGTTTGCAAAGCTTAAAGCATTATGGAAATATAGCTATTATCAGGGAGACATGCTTTCACATTTCACTTCTGACATTTATTAGCAGTATGACCTTAGACAAGTCACTTAACCTAAGTCTGTTTCCTCATCTGTCAAAGGAAAGGGTAGGATTAGTTGGCCTCTGGGGGTGGGGGGAGGGAGTCCCAGCCCTAAATCTATGATTCTATGACCAGGGTTCCTAATTGCTTTTGGAGACATCCTAGGTGGGTCCTTCTAATCTCAGAGAACCTGTCAGGGATGGCGTTGTTTTTCATATCTATACCTATACCCTTAGTGGCTTGCATATCATTTTGGGTTTTTTGGTGGTAGTGGTGGTGGTGGTGGTGGTGGTGTGTGTGTGTGTGTGTGTGTGTGTGTGTGTGTGAGAGAGAGAGAGAGAGAGAGAGAGAGAGAGAGAGAGAGAGAGAGAGGGAAAGAGAACCTGAGATTTCAACATCGTGGGGTATTTCCAGTGTAGAAACTCAGCCTGCCATGGTTACAGATAGGTGGCTTTTCTACAACTTACAATTTTTAAGAATGTAAGGCCCTGAGTGAATATAAACATTTTGAGGGCAGGCTTTGTAGCATGTCCCCAGTACCTAGCACATAGTAGGTACTTAATAAATACTTGTTGATTCATTAAGAAATTCAATGATTTACTCAATGTGAGATAGTCAGAACTTGATCCCAGGATTTCCTACCCTCTCTCTGCTATGCCAGGCTGGCTACCTTGTAGGCCTGCTCAATAAATGTTTATTGGATTCATTTATGAGACAATGGCACACCACGTACAGCCTCAGCCAAGAAGGCAGCCCAAATCTGGAATTAAGTCAGTCAACAAGCATTTGCCAAGTGCCCACTATGTGCTGGGCACTGGGCTAAGCCCCGAGGAGACAAAGAAAGGCCAACAGTCCCTTCTCTCCAGGAACCGACTTTCTAATGGGGGAGACAGCATGCAGAGGATGACGTCCATGCAAGGCACATTGGGGTAGTTGGGAGGTGCTAGCAGTGGAAGGGGGGAGGACGGTTTTGAAACTCATACACAAGGGAGGATTGGAGCTGAGTCCTGAAAGAAGCTAGGGAAGCTGGGAGGGAAGGGGAAGAAGGAGAGATGCCGAGCTCAGGGTCACAAAGCTCACACGCCCAAGGAAGCCCCTCAATTCACCCCTCCCCTCGTCTTACACAAATCCTTGCCTGGTAGTGATCTGGTTTCCCAGCTCACAATTAGGAGAAGAAAATTAGAACAGAAAAAGGCAGAACCTTCTAGAGGTTGACATATGGCAGAAGTAGAAACTTTCAGTTCCCCAAAGAGGACAGAAACAAAAAAATGAAAAAAGAAAAAAGAAGCCACAGGATCTTAGAAACACAGATAAATATTTATAGACATATTGACACGGTGCCTCAGTTTCCTTATTTGTAAAATGAGGGATTTGGAATGGAAGACCTCAAAGATTCCTCCCAACTCTAAATCTATGTATGATCTTTTAACTTTAGACAAGTCATTTTTCCTTCTCTGTGCCTCAGTTTCCATATCTGTAAAATAAAGTATTTGGACTAGATGGATGATGAGCTCTTCAGCTCTAAACCTATCCTCATAAATAAAAACTTTTGGTGCTAAAGGGGTAAACATTAGTTATCTGGAAAATCCATTTAAATAGAACATCATATGGCTAGGGAAAGAGTGCTGGGCTTGAAATCCGAGTACCTGGATTCGAACCCTGCCTCTTCCACTTAGTGTCTGTGGGACCTTAGGAAGCCCTCTTACCTCGATGGGCCTCAGTTTCCCCATCTGTAAAACGAGGGGTCTCTGGGGTCCCTTCCATCTCTAGGCCGAGGATTCTGTGATTTCCCACCAAGGTGTTACTGTATTTGCAACTCCACAGATGGGAATAATTTCATATCTAGGACATGATTTAGGTTTATAGAATTCAGGAAGTTCAAAATAGACCAGTGTTGGACAACATCCATGAACGCGTCTGGAAGAATTCTCCAGATGCCGGACCTCTGGAGCTTCGAGGGGGAGGACAAGCGGAAGGCAGGGCTGCTTCCTCCCTCCAAGCGATTCTGAACGGACAATCGCTCTCAGCGAAGGCGCAGCAGCCTTTGGGAATTCCGCCTCCTTCAGCATCTGCATGCTTTGAACTGAGGCAGAGCACTCAGACCACTGAAAACTCCAACTGGGGGAGACTCTGACAGCCCGCATCCCAGTTCTGTGGCTGACCTCTGCTAAGTCATCCCACTCTCTCTTTGGTATCCTGAATTTGGAGTCAAAGGACCTGGGTTCAGATGCTGTACCTGTCTCTTACATCTGGGCCTCAATTTCCTTATCTGTCAAGTGAGAATTCGACTTCTAAGGGCCTTCCAAATCTAGATCAATTATGCATTCAAAAAGAAGTGGTCCAGGAGATCCCATTGGCCCCTTGGTGGGTATTCACCCTGGGGAACATTGCCACGGGTCACATGAGCGTGATTTTATCCACAATACCTCCATCTCAACCGGTGACTGAGCACATTATCTGCGGTGTAGTCTGAGGCCAGCCCCATTCCCAGCTTCCCACAGACTGAGACTTCACTCACAATCTCACAATAACTTTATGAATGCATTTGGGGGGGCAGTTATTTTTAAAGGGTGAGATAAAATGGTCACAACAGTTACATCGAAAGGAAGCTCAGGATGTGTCTAGAAACTCCAGAACAGCAGCTCGGGGTTGGCCACATTGGGCATTTATAGACCGTAGCCTCCCATAAAAATGGGAGACTGAGGATTATCCTGAAGTGACATTTATATGATAAAAACAATCTATAAAAGAAAGTCACATGGCCCACTAGACTTATTTCATGTTGCTAACAATATAATGATGTGCTAAAATGTGAGGGGAAAGATTTTGTCGGTATTTGATGTTTTTATAAGTCACTGCTGTATAAAACTGTCAGAAAGGAAAAAAATTTTCACTCCATATCTTCCCTCCACTCCCTTCTCCAAAAAGCTTTGTGAATTCTCCTTACCTTGTTCCTCCCACTTCAGGCTTCTCATCCCTCCCAAAGAGTTGTCTGGGTCTATCTACCCAGCTGATGGATTTCCTCCTTTGTGTTATAGCTTTCTCTTCCTTCTCAAAGAGCATTTGACATCTTCTAATGTCATCTTCTCATTTCTCTGGTCTTCATTCTATGAAAAGAGAATAGTTTTACAGAATAAATCAAGCAAACAAGCATTTATTAAGTGCCTACTGTACACCAGGCACAATACTAAATGCTAGTGATAGAAAGAAAGGGGAAAAAAAAGCCACCTCAAAATGAAAACTAAACAAAAGTTGCCAGGACTGAAAGGGGCCTTATGAACTTCAAACTTCTATTTTGCAGATGGGGAAACCAAGGCTCCCGAGTTGCCTGAGGTCACACAGATAGTATGAAACAGTCAGGATTGAACAGACCTCTTACATTCAGTGTTGGAAAGAATTTTAGAGGGCTTCCAGTCCAAACTTCTCATTTTACAGATAAGGAAATTGAGGCACAGAGAGGTCAGGTGACTTGTCCAAAGTCTCACAGGCAGCAAGAGGCAAAGCCAGGATTTGAACCCAGGTCCTCCATCTCCAAATCCCATGGCCTTTTCACTGTAGCGATCCCTTCACCAAATCAACAACAACCTCATAGGAAGAAACTTGTTATTAATGGAATCATTGGGAGAATCAGATTTGTGTTTCTCTGACATTCTTGTTTATTTTTCCATTTCCTTCTAGATTTCTGCTGTGCCAGGACAAATTTTGGAAAGCAGTGGGATGTAATGGAAAAAGTCTGGAATCTGGAGTTGTGAGGTCTTGGTTTTGAATGTCACATTTATTATTGTTATTTAGTTGTTTTTCACTCATGTCTGACTCTTTATGACCCCATCTGGGGTTTGCTTGGCAAAGATTCTGGAGTGGTTTGCCATTCCTTCTCCAGTTCATTTTATAAATGAGGAAACTGAGGCAAACAGGGTTAAGTGAATTGCCCAGGGTCATACAGCTAGTGTCTGAGTCCAGATTTGATCCACTGTGCTACCTAGTTGCCTGTCACGTTTATCAGTTGTGATCTATGTCACTGTGGGCAAATAACTTCCTCCATACCCCAGTTTCCTCATCCATAAGGTCCTTTCTACCTCTAAATGTTTCTTCCCTATTCTTCTCTTAATTCTATAGCTACTGGTACTTATTTCTGTAAGTATATATAAATATATATATATATATACACATAGATACATACATATGTACACACATATATGCATGTATATGTATAAATATGCGCATATATGTATACACAAGTGTTATATAGACATATATTTGGTTTATGTGTGTGTGTATACATATGCACACATCTATCTGTCTGTCTATCTATCTATGCATACACACATCCCTGGAAGAGTGATTCCCCAGGTACAGTGAAAGCTGCCTCGGGGGCAAACTCCAGGGAGAATGTTATGGCTTTTGTTTTCATAGTGGGTGTGGGCAGTCGAGTTGTTCAGCCATTTCAATTGTGTGGAAGCTTCGTGACCCCATGGGGAGCCTAAGATAGCAGTAAATGAGAGAGAATGGAAAGAAAGGAAGAGAAATTGAGAGAGTTGTGGGGAGAACCTGGGAGCTGAGTATTATAGTTATTGTTTGTCCTTCATTCTCCAAGAGGACCAATGACATCAGGAGGGAGATGTCTTGACTTGCAAGTGAATCGGATTTAAGTGAGGCAGAGCTGTGCAAAGTCATCAGCCTCACTCTCTCCTCCAGAGTCATCAGAGTCCAGTGGTAAGACAGGTCAGGGATGACTGGAGATGCCCCAATGCAGTGGGAGCCCTTGGTCATTTTAAGCTATGGTCTTTCTCAGGTCTCAGTTTGTCTGAGGCAACACCCATTCAGTGATTTAAGGCTAGGCAAGAATTGAGGTAAAAGACAGTCTACTTTGCCTTCACAAAAGAATCAATTAGGGAGGAGAAGGCGCTCAGCATTCTGGTGGAAAAGAAACAATTGCTATTTACACTCACTCTGAGCCATCAAAACTCGAACAGGGAGCAATCCAATTCACTTGTAAGTCAAAACATCACCCTCCTGACATCAGTGGTACTTTTTGAGAAGAAGGATATGTATTATTAAAAACAGATTAAAGGCTGGGTCTCAATTTTGTGATTAACCCATCTTTGTAATGAGTACATTTAGCTGGAATTTGGTCTCTGTCACATACGCACAAATACATGCACACAGGTGTCTACACGCATCTTTAATATGCTCATGGCGAGGCCTGGACCTTACTTTTAATGAGCTCTTCCATTAATTAAAGGCAGGGATTGATCAAGTGGAAGGGACTCCTGATCGGTATTTCTTGCTACTGAATATATACATGCATAAACACATTTATAGCTAGCTGTATTAATAAATAATAGATAACATTTCTGTGACATTTCAACTCAAGTATTCCTGACTCTAAATTCTCAACCCTATCTACTCACAATCTTACTCTTTCCTTGCTATGATGTTTGTGTACAGAAAGTTTATACCCCCTACCTTATAGAATCTGAGTTAGCATTTCATATGTAGGGACAAAGAAAACACTTCGGCATCTTATGAGTCCTTTGATTTCTCACTTGAGAGAATATACTCCATAAGTGTTAATTAACCTGATTAACCTTTAAAATCAGCCAAGAAAGTCTCCCCTTCATAACCCAAACATAATTTCAAAGATAAAATGTCCGTCTGGGCCTAGATAGCTTCACAGCACCTGGAAACATAGAGAGGATCCTTCAGATCCCTCATGTTAGCTAACCTTGAATGAACCAGGGAATATTCCTTGGAACATACTCTCATTCTGCCCAACCAATGACTGCCCTCAAAGAACCCAGGAAGAAGAAGGAGCAGATAACAATTTTCTTTCAAGTTTAAATCCAGCCTCAAATCCTTACTAGCTGTGTGACCATGGACAAGTCACTTTACCCCCTTTTAGCCTCAATTTGCTCATCTGTAAAATGGGGATACTAATAGCATCTACCCCTCTGGGTTGTTTTGAGGATCAAATGAAATAATAATTGTAAAGTGCTTAGTACAGTGCCTGGCACATAGTTGGTATTATTTATGTGTTAGCTATTAGCTATTTTTCAACCATTTATCTGAACAAGTGATTTCCCTTTAAGTTACTATTGAGCAGAATGTCTGACTACTTCCTTCAAGCTTGGGAGGGCACTACTTCATGTCTCCTCCTCTGTATGGAGAAATTCAAAAGATTATAGATTTAAATATGGAAAGGACCTTAGAGGTCATGGAATCCAAGTGTCTCCCTTTCATTATCTATTTCCTGATCATTCCCAGATGGAGAGTAGTGGGTGGCTGGAAAATCTTCCACTTCCATGAGGGGAGAGGGGGAGGAGAGAGTGAGTGAGAGAGAGAGAGAGAGAGAGGGAGAGAGAGAGAGAGGGAGAGAGAGAGAGAGAATATACCTTTAATGAAGGGGGTAAAAGAGAGGAGAGCCACCCACTTACCTAATCAATCAACCATCAAGTTTATTAAACATCCGCTATGAGCGAGGATCTGTGCTAGGACCCTGGGATACACATACAGTGAATTAAACGATCCCTCCTAACAAGGAGTTTCCACTCCAATGAGGAAGATAACAAACATATGAGTGAGATGGATGCATTCATACCTTGTTTAAGAGGGATTTCAAGTTGCCCCTGGGTCACCACGGCTCCGGGGAAGCTGCTACCACTTCCTGTGGACCATGTGTCCCCTAGGTTGTGTACTTTGGAAGTGGGAGGAATGAACATCCACAGGCATGTTTAGAGTCTGTTCCCAGGGGAGAATTGGGCTTACTGACATGGTGGCCAACAGGGCCAATGCAAGTTTGAGCTCCATTAATAGAGGCAGAGTGTCCCTTACTGGGGAAGGGAGGGTCCCACTGTCATCCGTTCTGTTTCTGCCACATTTGGGCATTGTGTCTAGTTGGGGTGACTTGTCTTAGAGAGGACACTGATTAATTGGAGCATGACCAGAATGGTGAAGGAACTTGGGTTCTTGCCATTTGAGGCTTGGTTGAAGGAACAGGAGAAGTTTAATCTGGGGAAGAAAAGATTCAAGGGGGGCATGATTGCTGTCATCAAACATTTAAAGGGCTGTCAAGTAGAAAAAGGTTTATACACCCCAGGGGGCAGAATTGGAGTCAGGTGAAAGCTGAAAAGAGGCAGATTTCAACTTGGTAGAAGGCAAAACCTTTCTAACAATGAGAATTATTCCCAACCTGAGGCAGTAGAGAGTTCTCTGCGCCCGGGGGTCTTCAAGCCAAGTCTGGACAGTCACTCGCTGGGGGATATTATAGAAGGGATCCCTGCCCAGGGTGGGGGGGGGGGTTGGACTCATTGGCCACTGAGGTCTCGGAGATTCTGCTCTTCTCTGAAAGGATCGAAGGTCAAAGAATACGCTCTAGGCTGGTGATTTGCAGACACTTCTCAGGGTCTATGTTTTTTGCTCCTCAGTTACCAGCTCTAAAGTTTACCAGGATAATAGGGTCTTAGAGGTAGAGCCTGAAGGAACCTCACCAGTCACTGGCTCCATCCTCAGCTTACACGTGTCAAGTCTGAGACCTGGAGAGGAAAGGTGCTTTGACCAAAGCCACACAGCTAATAATGGAAGGGGCCAGGATTTGAACGTGGAACCTCAGACTCTAAATCCAACCTTCTTTCCATTGCACCTTGCTAACATTCCCATTTTTTATGTAAGAATTATTGATATTTTATTGTGGGTCATAGAACAATAGATTTTTTTTTTTACCTGAAAGGGTCATTAGAGGTCCTGGGATCACAGGATCATAGATCCAGGCTTTTGGAGGGTCCTTGGAGGTCACCTCCTAATTTTACAGATGGGGAAACTGAGGCTCAGAGTGGTGAAGGGACCTGCCTGAGGACACACAGGTAGGAAGTGACACCCGGCTCCTCCTCTTGTCTCCAAGTCTTACATGATTTCCATTGTGCCACATCGCCTCTAACCTCCGACTCTTGGGAAACACTCTTCCATTAGACTGACAAAAGCAGTTTCTTTTGAAGAGTATTAACACTTTAAGGTTTGCAAAGTGCTTTACACGTTATCTTATTTGATCCTCACGATAATCTTCAGAAATATTATCCCCAGTTTATAGATGAGAAGACTGAGGAAGACAGAAGTTGAGTGTCTTGGTCAGTGTCACACAGCTAGTAAATGTCTGCATCAGAACTCAAACTCAGGTCATCTTGATTAGTACTCTAGGCATTGTTCAGCTAAGCTAGCTTGCCCACAATAGTCACGAGATAGTGGTCTGTAGGATGGACCATAGGGGACAGAGATTGGAAAGCCCTTTCCAATTCGGATCATAGGATTATAGGGACCTTAGATGTCCTCTGCTTCAGCCCTCTCATTTTACAGATGAGGAAACTGAAGCTTAAAGAGTGTAAGTGACTCACCCATGGTTAGGTAGCAATTAAGTGATGAAGACAGAATTCTAGCCTCTGTCCTTCAACTTCAGTACTGCCCCAAGTGAACACAAAAGAGAAAGGCATAAGCTAAATGTTTTCTTTGAGACCATTTTCTCTCTGAGAACTTCCATAAATCCTGCACCATTTGGGGTCTGGTGGAGGATTGAATTTTCTGACATTCTCCCTCTCCATCTCCCAACTGTTCCATCACAGGATATTCTGAGAATTTTTCTCTCAGCAGGTTATGAACATGAAAGTACGTTACCCCTCTTACAAAATAATGAACAGCTTTGGGCCATAAAACCTTTCAAATGGCTTTCCACAGGAGGGATTTGCATGCTGACTCATCCCTGTGATATTTATAACCTATTGCCAAATGGGCAAGATTTCTAATCGTACCATGGAAATGACATCCACTGCATGGGAACGGGACTCATTTACATTGGGATGATTTCCCCAGATTTATTGCAGATTGCCTTGTTTGTGCATGCCTGGCCTTTAATGGCATTTATAGCAGAAAACAGTAGTTTATGATGGTAGTTCTATGAGAAATGTATTCTCAACTTTCCATATGGAGGGGCCCATAAAATTCAGCTTGGGTCACTGTTGGACTGATCACTGCAGAGTGAGTGAGATCTACTCTATGAAACTGAAAAGGAGTGATAATGGAAATGCCAAAGGAGAGAAGTTTGTTTTATGAGAGGAGTCTTTGCTTTATTCCCTGGACATGAGATTTCATCTTCAGCCTTGGGGTCATTGTACGTGCCCCTCCCTTCTCACTCTGCTCTTGGAATATCTAATTCTATTCAAGGCTGAACTTCTGGTATCATAAGAAAGGACCTGAGAAGACATCTTGCTGAACCCCCTCTTTTATAGATGACAAAACTGAGATCCAGGAAAGTTGCCTAAGGTCATGCAGGTAGCAAACATCAAAGGTGGGATTTGAACCCAGGTTCTTTGACTCTGAAGTCAGTGCTCTTTCTAACCTCATACCACTCTCCTTCCCTGTTCTTAGGGTTGTCCTCCTACCAATTACTTTGTCTATGTTCTGTGTAGACATCTCTACACATGCTATTTTTCCCTCAATAGAATGTAAGCTCTTTGAGGGTAGAGACTATTTTCATTTCTGGCTTTTTCTCTTCACTAACTAGGACAGTACACAGGTATTAACAAATGCTTTTAAAATTGAATTAACTGGGGCTTAGTTGTCGGCAGAATTTTTAGCTTTTGTTTCAAAGGCGCATAGACTTAAACATCCATAATTTAGAGTCTAAGATGGTTGACTGAGACTCAGAGATGTTATGTAACTTGTCCTTGGTCACAAAGCCAGCACGGGGCAGAGGCAGGGTTTGAGACCAGGTTTTACTGTTTCTCAAACCTCAGTTATCATTACAGGGTTAAGTCGTATTCCTAAGACTGAGACTGAGAGAAGTTCTGACTTGCATCGGTTCCTTGTACTGGTAAAATCACAATGAAAAAAACGTCAGGAAATGTGACAGTCTCTGAAGAGTTAAAGATGAATAGCACTCAGAGGGCCCTGGAGAGGGGTGGTGGGTAAGAAGCAGGCTAAAGTGCATTAAAAATAAGGATCCACAATGAAGAATCAGAATCATATGATCATACAATAATAGGTTTCAAGCTAGAAGGGACCTCTCTTAACTTTACAGAGAAGGAAACTAAGTCATAGGGAGCATGCCCACGGCCACAAATAGTGTAGACCTCTGAGGTAGGATTTGAGCACACCTCTAGAGTTAGCCTTCTAGAGTGTAAGCAGAGGAATGAAGGATCTAAAAAGAAGATGGGCAGATCCAGAGATGAGAGCCAAGGATAACCAGCTGCTGAGGCATAAGCTTTTTTTTTTTTTAACTTTCTCTAAATCTCCAGTGCTTAGCACAGAACCTGGTAAGGTTTTAAAAATGTTTGTGGGCTAACCAATGGACAGCCTTTGTTGTACATTGGTAATTTAATGATGTTGAGAGAAGGATCCCAACACATTAGGTAGGTCTGTGTTGAACCTATGGGAGGGCATGGAGTGGAATTACGTGGCCTAGGATGGCATGGATGGGTGACAATCAGCATAATTGTAGGGAATACTCACATTGTGGAGATCAGAGGGCCTCAGACCTCCTATGTGCTTCATACATGTTTTTATAGAGTGGCTTTGCCTACCTCTTCCTCTCCCAAATTAAGGACTTGATGACCTGAGCCAAGGTCTGGTGGTGACCCTCTGAACTTCAGGCTGGTTCTCAGATGGTAGTTACAGAACCCGTTGTTAGGCCCTTTCCGACTTTGTATGATGTAAGAGATCTAGTCCTATGCTGGCTTAAAACCACCGGCATACCACCATGAGGATGCAGGCCACACCTCTCTTTTTTTTAATTCAATATTTTTAATGAACAAAATCTATTTTCTCTTCTTCCAACCTCCCCAACTCCATTGGAATTAATAAGACAAAACCCTTGTAATAAATATGCTTACACACACACATATACATGTATACAGAGAGAGTTAATCAGAACAAATTCCTTCATTAGCCATATCTAAAAAATATTCATCTCATTCTGTATTTTGAGTCCCTCACCTGTCTGCCAAGTGGGGGGAAGCATGTTTTGTCATGGGTCGTCCAGAACTGCAATGGGTCATTCAGATGATCAGAGTTCCTAACTCTTTTGAAATTGTTTGATCTGATAATGCTTTTGTTACTGTATGGATTGCTCTCTTGTTTCTGCCCACCACACTCTGCACTGGGTCACACAAAACTTCCCAGGTTTCTCTGAAACCTTTCCCTTCATGATTTCTCACAGCACAATAGCGCTCCTTCGCTTTTATTCACATAATTTGTTCAAGCTTTGGTCCAACCATTCCCCAGTTGATAAGCACTTTCCTCATTTTCCAATTTCTTTGCTACCACAAAAAGAACCATTATAAATATGTTTGCACATCTAGGGCCCTTTCCTCTTTTTTCGATTACTTGTAGTTATATCGATTTCTCAGAGAGTATACACAATTTAGTAGCTTTGGGGGCACAGTTCCGAATTTCTTTCCAGAATGGATGGACAAATCCACAGCTCTGCCAACAGTGCATTGATGTGCCCATTTCCCCATAGCCCCTTAACATTTGTCATTTTACTTTTTTGTCAGTTTTGCCCATCTAATGGGTGTGATCTGGAACCTCAGAGTTGCTTTAATTTGCATTTCTCTAATTATTAGTTATTTGGAGTTTTTTTTCTCTTTCAAATGGCTATCAATAGCTTGAACTCTTCCTTAGAAAACTGCTTTCTCACATTCTCTTTTGACCATTTATCAGTTGGGGAATGGTTTTTATTCTTATAAAGTTGAACCCATTTCTTACATATTGGAAATGAGACCCTGGTCAGAGAGATTTTCTGCAAAGATTTCCGCTCCCCTCAGTCATCTATCTACCCTCTAATATTAGCTGCATTGCTTTTGTTTGTGCAAATACTTTTTAATTTTGTGTAATCAAAATTGTCCAATTTACCTTCTGTGATTTCTTTGTATCCCTTGTTTGGTCATGAACTATCTCCTATAGATCTGAAAGGTAATTTCTTTTTTTTTCATCTTCTAATTGGTTTATGGAATCGTGTCTGATGTCTGAGACACACCTCTGCATCTTGATCTATGGTATGAGATGTTAGTCTATGTTCAGTTTCTTCCAGACTGCTTTGCAATTTTCCCAGCAGTTTGTGTTAAATAATGAGTTTTTACCCCAGTAGCCGGGATCTTTGGGTTTTTTCCACATACAAAGCTATTGTGTTCATTTACTTCTATAATTCACGTGCCTATTCTGTCCCACTGATTGCCACCCTATTCCTTAACCAGTACCAATTATTTTGATGATTTCTGTTTTGTAGTATTATTTAAGATTTGGTCCTGCTAGATACTCTTCCTTTTCTCTGTCTCTCTGTCTCTCTCTCTCTTTCTCTCTTGAGATTCTTGACCTCTTGTTCCTTCAGGTAAATTTCACTATTTTTTTTCTGCCTCTATAAAGTACTTTGGCATACTCTGATAGTTTGACTGGTATGAAAATGAATAAATAAATTAATTTAGATATTTTAAAAATTATATCAGCTTAGTCCACCCATAAGCAATTAATATTTCTGTAATTATTTAAGTCTGTGTTTATTTATGCAAAGAGTACTTTGTAGCTGGAGTCATCCAGTTTCTGGGTGTATCTCGGCAGGTGCCCCACCTCTTCTTGAGGGAATTATGCCAATACATCTCAGATCTGTAATTTAGTGGGTGGAGTATCATGCAGGTTCATGCCACCTGTGACTTAGACAGTTGCCTGAAGCTTAGACAGGTTAAGTGATTTGCCTGTGGTCACAGGGCTAGTTAGTAAACATCAGAGGTAATAAGTATGCCAAGTCTTTTATTCCAAGTCTATAACTAGAATTCTATTGACTAAGCCATGTAACTTCTTGAGGGAATTGAAAGTTTAGACAAATAACAAGAGTGACGTTCTTTATGATGAGTTTCTGCGGCTCTAGGCTACCATTTCACAAAGTGTGAAAAATACTGAATTAAAAAAAAACCCAACTCCCCAAATGAGTCCATTCTGTGCCTCAAATTAGATCCATGTACTTGCAGAAGGCAACTAATCCAAATGGAGATGGGAAGACAGCTGGGAGACAATGAAACAAGACGAGGTGGGGGACAAGAGAAAGCAGATCACTGTGTGCAAACCATGATGACAGATTGCACACCAAGGCAGAAAGAAGTCTGGCGGGGATCCGGAATACTCTCATTTTCTATTCGTACTGAAATAGTTGGAACTAAAGAAACCCAAGCCTTTGTGCCTGTTCCTGACGTGATAACAGCATCTACTGAAAAATGCCAGTGGTGTCCTAGAAACTAAACTTGGGGTGTGTGTGTGGGGGTTGAGAAATGGGATCTGGGAGCTGTCTACCTGGAGAGGAAAGCAATGAGAGTCAATTACAGTCTGTTTCACATAGTTCCTTTAGTAGGTGACTTTTTCTCAGACACGTGCTTCCTCAAACCCCTCTGTTAAGAGATGGACAGGGGCCACGATGCAGTTACTGTTCTCATCTTAGTTCTCTCAATATGTCCTTTACTGGGACAGGCATCCTGGGCACTGACTGGGTCCAAGCAGTTCTGTGGGGATGCTGTGAAAAAACTAAGTGCCTTTTGCTCTCTAGGTTGGGGTTTGCAAGGCTAGCACTTAGGAGGCTGCGTCCTCCCTGTATTAGTATAATCAGAAGCAGAACAGCTGAACTGTGAGGACAGGGAGGCAGCAGCAGCTGCTGCCAACAGCCCTACCAGGGGCACCAGCCTCTCCTGTACTCCCCATGCAGTTTCCAAAAAAAAGAAGAGCCCCCGTATCTGCTGAGTGCCCCATAACTGGCCCTTCTAGTCCTGCTGATGGAGCTGGGGTTATTGGAAGAAGGGAGAGCTAGAGAAGCAGGTGGGACCTCTTCGAGGGAGAGTAATGCAGTTCAAGGGATTTCAGATCATCCTGGTCACCTTCCTTGTGTACCTAGATTTGGTTCTCCCTTAGGGGTGTGTGTGTGTGTGTGTGTGTGTGTGTGTGTGTGTGTGTGTGAAATTACTGTGCATTACTTCCTTCCCTTCCTTACTTCTTCAACAGAATATAGATAAGCAGAGGCATTAACTAGTATTAGCACCAACATAGTATTTAAATTATACTGTATAAATTCAAAGAAGCTTTTCAATAATTCAAGCACCTAGGTTAAGTTAGATAGCTGACTGATTCTTTCACTGTTCTCAATCTCTGGTTTGTGTTATGCATGGTTTTGGGTTTTTTTCCCTCAGGCCTGAGTAAATACTACTTGGACACAGCTGTTTCCCAGGCAGGAAGTGCCAGCAATGACTTGGACTGTCCACAGCTGTAGATCATTCAGAGGGGCCGAAGGGTGAGACCAGCATCACATGCTTGGGCTTAAGAGGATGCAGTCACACATACCTTGCTGAGCATAACAAATCATGGACCAAGGCCTTGGCTCAAGTTTGGATCTCATCGGAGCCCCATTTCTTGGAACTCAAGCTTGGACTATACTTTCTGCCTGACCCAGGCTTTCATTGTCCCATCGGTGTCAACTGGGATATCCTTCTAGCTCAGGTGCCCAATTTGTCCTATACTTTGTGCAAACTACATCTCTACTTGGCTTGTTTCCTCCTTTGGCCTCCTCTAGAGTGCTATCCTCTTTCTTGTCCTGACTGGCCCAGTTATACTCTGTATCTATCTATCTGTCTGTCTATCTATCTATCTATCTATCTATCTATCTATCTATCTATCTATCTATCTATCTGTATATGTATAGAGTGCCCCCCAGGGCCTCCACTAGCCCATAGCCACTGGTCAGCCTTGTTCCTGTACCCTTCTATAGACAGGGCAGGAAGAACAGGACCTTTACCTTTACCTTTGAGGTAAAGCTTTCTTGGGTGTGCTTGGCTCCAAAAGTACTTGGGGCTTCGGAGCAGATACAGAAGGTACCATAAAGCCTTAATGGCATTTTTTATCCTATTATTTGTCACAGTTGCAAACAGTCTAGTCATTCCATTTAGAATAATAGTTAATGAGAACGGCCTCAGTTGTCCTTGATTCATGCTCTTCATTTCATCTCCAAGTTGAAAGAGAAAGAAATCGACATAGAATGACAGGCCCATGAGGAGCCCACAGATGCCCTGAGTGGTTCACCACTGGTTTCCGGCCAAGTGCCTTCTACGTAAGGCATTCAAGGCTACTTCTCACTGTGCAATGATCGCTGATGAAGTTGGTTTGGGTAAGCCCTGAGCTCTCACCTACAAAATTGAATATCAGCTCTTGGAGGGCTTACATCCTTAAAAGGGCTTGCAGGCAGAAATCCAAGCTGGATGAGAACATAACTTTGAAGACATGTTGGCTGAGAACACAGGGCTTTTAGTAGGGGTATTGAAGTGGTTTCTTCATGGAGAGAAATCACCTTTGATTTGGTGCTTATCTGCATTGTGGATTGGATTCTGTGATTCTGTATATTATTACATATGTCCTTGTTGTTTCCTCCATTAGGATGTAATAGCTCATTGGGATTGTTCTGTTTCCTTAGTGCCTGGCACCATGCCTGGCACAAGGAAGGCACTCAATAAATGCTTGTTGATTGATTGATTGAGTTGTGAACTGTGTCTTCATATCATGATACAAGATGGGCCCCTCAAGTAATGAGATTGGCCTTCTTGGGTCGGTGGAGGGGCAAGGGGGGACCTAGCTGATTAATTAGCTCCAAAGGTAGGTAATTGCCAAGGACGACGATCCAAGCATGCTTTGGGCGATGGCTACACTGTGGGAATGAGTGTGTGGCCTCCGGGTGACCACTTTGAGAACAACCCTAATTTGGATCATAATTCTAGAATGGGAGAGGCCTCCGAAGTCCTATAATCCAACCTCCTTATTTGACTGATAAGGAAACAGAGACTTAGACAGGTGAAGTGATTTGCCCAAGGCCACACAGGTAGCGAGTGTTGGAGGCAGGATTTGTACCCAGGTCCTCAGGATCGAGGAGCAGTGTTCCTTCAGTGCAAAGAGCTGGTCATGAGTTAATAGGATCATGAATTTAGAGAAGTGCCCCAGTCCTTTTGACACTCAGTTCAGGGATCCCACCACTTCAATTCAAGAAACATGAAGGTCCATCTACCCCAAATCTAATTCTATATGCTCACAAAATCATTGATTTAGACCTGGGAAGGATTTTACAGAGCATTAAGTCCAACTCCTTTATTTTACAGATAAAGTTAAAGTGAATTGCCCAAGGTCACACAGGTAGTCAATGGCAAAGGTGAAATTTGAACCCAGGTCTTCCGACTTCAAACCTAGCACATCCTCCATTGTACCACATGGCCTCTGAATTAAATTTAGTTCAACAGTCCCCCAAAAGCATCTGCTCCATTCCAGGCACTCCATGGACCATGCAATAACAAAAATGAAATAATTCCTTCCAGGTGTGTGTGAGCAGTGACATCTTGGAAATCAGTAAACATTACAAAAAGGGTTTCATTTATTGTTTGTTGATTGTGTAGACTTAAGAAAGTGACTGAGGGGATGTTAATAATGAAGCTTAAACCTAAAAGTGTGTCCAGGGTACATGTTTCTCCCCTAGAGAGTTAGTTGTTAAACATTTACAGGCACACCCCTACTTTCTCCCCTTAAAAAATTTAAGTTTAATTGGTCAGATTCAACATGCACATAGATAAGGAAATAAACTAGTGTACTTGCTAAATTAAAAAAAAAAATTGTGTCTACTATGTGCCAGGTGTCTTGCCAACATGATCTCATTTGGCTCTTACAATGCTGGGAGGCAGGTGCTGTCACTGACCCCGTTTATACCCACCCCAACATGCGACTTATTCAGGTATCTGTGACCCATCGCTATGGTGATCAGACACACACACACACACACACACACACACACACACACACACACAGAGTTAATACATGAATTAAAATGGGCGTTATCCTCCTTCATCTGGTTTCATTCTGGCATAAAAAAGAAATAGAAATTGGCACGTCGTGCATGATTGACATCGCCCTCCAGGATCGTTCAGAGTTTTTGTGAAAGCATCTCTGGAGACACCCGAGGATGGGGCGGAGGGAAGGATGACAATGTCCATGCACAGCTGCTTTGCAGAAAGGGGGTCGATGATGGAGACAAGACACATTTTTGCAGAAAGATGCAAGGGTAGGCTCTTCTTTCCCATCCTCCCAAGGTGCATCTCCCCCTCTTGTTGGGGACCCCTATGCCAGCAGGCTGGAGTCGCTCGCATTCTCCTAGACCTGGAGTCATCCCAGGCTGTGCTCTGGCCATCTTCTGAAAGCAGGCCTGTCATCCCCTCCTGACTTTGTCCACCCCTCGTTCCCAGGCCACAGCTGGCCATGATGGATGGGAAGTCCTCAAGGCCTTCATTCAAAAGAGCAACCCATACTCAGGGTCTTCATTGGACTCTTGTCACACTCCATTCCCTCTGTTCTCTCCCCAGGGTTCACAAAGCTTCCTCCTCCTTCATGGTTTCTAGACAGTGACCAGGGGAAAATGCTCTGTCCAACAGTTTGCTTTCAGGAAAAGGTAAGCTCAGTGAAGGCAAGGGTAGAGTCTTTTGTTATTTTTATGTCTGCAGTGTCTAGCACACTGACTGGCCCATAGTAGACACAAATTGTTATTGAGGGAAGGAAGGAAAGAAGGAAGGGAGAGAGGGAGAGAGAGAAGAAGAAATGAAAAGAGGGAGGGAGGGAGGGAGGAAGGAAGGAAGGAGGAAAGAAATAAGCATTTTCTAAGCCCTTCCTGTATGCCAGGTCCTGTACCAGGGACTGGGGAGAAAAATATAAGGACAAAGAAAGACAGATCCTGCCCTCAAGAAGCTTCCATTTGAATGGGGGAAAACCCCACACAAAAAGGAGCTGAAAACTTGGAAGGGGGTGGGATGTGAAATGAATATCCCTAGGATGGCGCCATGACTTTGAAGTCCAGAAAGCCCTGAACAAAACCAGGAGGGGACAGAAGGCCGGTGGGCCTGGGCCCCTTCACAAAATGGAAGCTTCAAGAGGAATGCGCCCGTGGGAGAAGAGACTAGGGCCTCAAGGAGGGAGATTGCAGGGTGAGCAGGCCACCTTTGTGGCTCGTTATTGCTGCCCTGTGAATGGATCCCTCATATTTAAACAGAACACCCATCTTGGCAGGTGCATCAATGTGGCGACATGTTGGTGGCAGGTGAACCACAGGAAGCCTTGAAGCTTAGCCAAAATCTCTACTTGGCTTCTCATTCTCCAATTCAATCCCACAAACATTCATTAAGCACCTACTGTGTGCCAGGCCCAGCAAAGGCAAAAGTGAAAAATGGTCCTTGCCCACAGGGAGCTTTCATTCTGCTGGGAGGTGTGGGGTGAGTGGAACTATAGCGTGCACACAGATAAGTAGATACAAAGTAATTTTAAGAGGAAGAAAGTGCCAACACCAGGAGGGGTGATTTACTGATGAAGGAAATGGCCTCCAAACTGAGTTTTGAAAGAAGAAAGGTGAGGATTCCCATAGGCAGAGGAGAGAAGGAAGAGCATTCCCAGCACAAGGGAGGCAGGAGATGAAACATTGAACTAGCAGACCTGTCTGACTCCAATAGAGAGTCCGTGAAGGGTATTAATACAATAATAATAATAGCTAATAGTGCTTTATGGTTTGCAAAGAGATACACACGTATACACATACATTATACACATACATATATGTGTGTATGTATAGGTATACATACATACATAAATATATATAATTTATTTGATATAAAATATGATTGGAAAGGTAGATTGAGGCAAAACCGTGGAAGGCTTTAAATGCCTGCCTGAAAAGTTTATATTTGATCCAAGAGGCAACAGAGAACCACCGAAGATATCTGAGTAGGGAAATGGCGTCTCCTGACACTATCAATATCCCGTAAGTCATTATTATCTTTAGCACTGAGGAATTAGCTACTCGGAAGTGGAAAGAATGATGGTTTGTGAATCTGAGGACCCGAGTTCAAATTCCACCTCTATCACCTAATGCCTATGCAACCTTAGGTAGGTGTCTTAACCTCTCTGAGCCCCCATCACCTCCTCTACAAAAGGGAAGGTTGGGCTAGGTCATGTCTACAGTCCTCACTTTAGGGTCTGTAGTTTTATAAGTAGTTAGTCTTTCGCTAGCTTCTGGTTTGGTGTGTTCTCTTGAAGACAGAATCCAGCTCCTTTTTTCAGGAGAAGCGCCCACTCACTCTCAATAAGTCAGGATTAATGCTCCCCTTGTCCCCCCACCCCACCCCAGCCAGGGGACTCATCTCAGTGCTCAAGCTCCCTCTCTGACTTGGACCTCCTCTTAGCCCCTCTCCTTAATGACTTCAATCTTTCATCTTCAATGTGCCCTTTCTCTTTGGTTCAGTCCTTCCAGTCTCCTCATTGGGAATCAAGAGGTTAGTGATGCCATGAACTTGAGAGTTTTCATTACGAGGCTCTGGGATGTTGGAAGCAGAGATTAAATCCTTCATCTTCTGTGATTCATGCATATGGATACAGCTAGTCAGTCAAGCTGGAAAGAGATGTGCTGGAAGGAATGTTTACTAAATGTGAAGAGTCTTCAGGAAAAAACCAAACAAACAAACAAAAAACATCTGTGCCAAGCAATCAGGAAGCATGCATTCAATACCTACTATGTGTCAGGTACTGTCCCAAGTGTGCTGGGTGACCCATCATTGGGACGAGATGTATTTCCTTCAGAAGGTAAGCCCTCCCTTCCAAAAGGCTGAATAAAGCCAAGGTTATTTAACCTTTTGATGACAGAGAATCCAGGCTCACAGTTTGAGCTATCCCGAGTAGAATGGGCAGATGGTGCAGTGGATAGAGTGGACCTAGAGTCAAGAAGACTCATCTTTCCAAGTTCAAATCTGACCTCAGACACTTAATAGATGTGTGATCCTGCGCAAGTCACTTAGCTCTGTTTGCCTCAGTTCCCTGATCTGTAAAATGAACTAGAGAAGGAAATGGCAAACCACTCCAGTACCTTTGCCAAGAAAACCCCAAATGGGACCACAAGAGTCAGATAAGACTGAAAAATGACTGAACAAAAAAGGAGAATGGGCTACTTTGAAATGTGAGGCAGTAAATTAAAACAATTCTGAGATATCACCTCACACCTATCAGATTGGCTAACATGACAAAACAGGAAAATGATAAATGTTGGAGATGTGGGAAAATTGGAACACTAATGCATTGTTGGTGGAGTTGTGAACTGATCCAACCATTCTGGAGAGCAATTTGGAACTATGCCCAAAGGGATATAAAACTGTGCATACCCTTTGATCCAGCAATACCATGACTAGGTCTGTATCCCAAAAAGACCATAAAAAAGGGAAAAGGACTCGCATGTACAAAAATGTTTATAGCCGCTCTTTTTGTGATGGCCAAGAATTGGAAATTGAGGGGATGGCCATCAATTGGGGAATGCCTGAACAAGTTGTGATGTATGAATGTAATGGAATACTATTGTGCTAGAAGAAATGATGAGCAGGCAGACTTCAGAAAAACCTTGAAAAACTTACATGAACTGATGCTAAGTAAAATGAGTAGAACCGGGAGAACATTGTACAAAGTAACAGCCACATTGTGCAAAGGCTAACTTTGATAGACTTGGCTCTTCTTAGTGACGTAAGGATCTAAGACAACTCCAAAAGACTCATGATGAAAATGCTATCCACATCCAGAGAAAGAACTATGGAGTCTGAATACAGATGGAAGCATATGATTTTCATTTTTTTTGTTTTTTGGGGATTTTTCCCTTTTGTTCTGACTCTTCTTTTACAACACGACTAATGTGGAAATATGTTTAACATAATTGTACATGTACGACCTATATTAGATTGTTTGCTGTCTTAGGGAGGGGGGAGAGAGAAAAATTTGGAACTCCAAATCTTACGAAAATGAATATTGAAAACTAAACAAAAAAGAAAAGAAAACAAGGGTGAGGTGGTGAGGTTCCCCCTCCCTAGAGGTGTTCAAGCCAAGGTGGATGGCCACCGTGGGGGATGTGGCACAGGGGGCTCTGGCCACTTGGCTTTGGACCAACGAGCACTGAGCCCCCTCCCTACTCTAGCCTCTGTCCATTCCGGGGCCTCAGGCTTCCTTTTGTGGGAAAGCTTTGCTGATGACCTCATTCTCTCTCCTCATATTATCTTGTATTTGTTTATTGCTCTGTTTTATTCCCCCAAGAAAATATAAAATGTTGAGGGCAGGGACTGGTTTGTTATTGTTGTCGTTGGTTCTGTTTTATTTTGCATCTGTCACTACAGAACCCTGCCTGATGCCTGGCGCAGTTATCACAGTACACAGGTCTAAAGGGCCTTAGGAGCTTACATTCCAGACTCCTCATTTTGCACATGAGAAAACAGAGGCCCAGGCCGGTTAAATGACTTACCAGAGGCAGTGGTCATCAGAGAGAGGAATGCTCCCATCATGGGGTCATAAATCCAGGGCTGGGAAGGACCTCAAAGGTCATCTGGTCCAACACTCTCATTTTATATGTGAGAAAACTGAGGCCCGTAGACTTGGGCAGGTAGTGAGTGTCTGGCCAGAGGATTCAAGCCCGGCCCTCTTCACTCCACAGGCAGTGTTCTTGAGGTCAATGCTTATTGAACGAAGGAACGATAGAGTTCAATGGACGCACGATCCCATGGATGTGGGCACTCAGCCTTTGTGACTTGCCTGCCTCTGGCCAGCGTAGTGGAGGCATTCTTCTGGGGCTCTTGCCTTTCTGGGGGCACTGCTGCCTCGCTGCCACCATCCCTTCCAGGTGCCCTGGTGATCAAAGCCAAGAGGAGCAGAGCACGTTTAGATAAGGGACATTCTCTGGCTCTAGATCTGGAATACTCGCACTGATTGTGGTTTGGATAAATTTTCATCATGTCGAGACCCTGCTTCTCACAAGTCTTCAAGATAGACAGGTGCTCATAACCCTGCAATGGCTCCCATTGCCTATTGCTTCGAGTCCCCATTACTTGACTCGCTTTGAAGGCCTTCCAACCTCATCTCCTGTGGCTCTCCTCTTACTCACCAGTGAAGCAGAGCTCCTTGCTTTTCCTTGTGTGGATCTTGTGATTTCCTGCCTCCTTTGGTGGGGTTGGTCACGCTGTTCTCTAGCCCTAAATGGAGCCCTCTACCCTCCGCCTTCCTTGGGGAAGGCTATGAGGAGCAACAAACCTTCTCCGTCCTTTAAGGTCCTGTTCGACGATGCCTGTGTTGTTTTCTTTCACACCATGGCGGCCGTTATGTAAGTTGTTGTTTGGTTCTGCCCACTTCACTCTGCATCAGTTCATATAATTCTTCCCAACTTTCTCCAAATTTCTCTCTTGTTATTTTGTATGGTTCCATAATATACCGTTATACCCATACGCCGTTTGTGTAATTATTCCCTAATCAATAAACATACACTTTGTTCCTAGTCTCCTTGTTACCCCAAAAGTGCTAGTACAAATATTTTGATCTACATGGAATGAGGGTGTCTTATTTCCCCCCAGATTATAAAGTTCATTCATTCATTCATTCATTCATTCAGCAAGCATTTATTCAGTGCCTATTCATGGGTAAAGCGCTGCACCAGGTGATAGGGATACAGAGACACCCTGAAACATCCCCTGCCCTCAAGAAGCATACATTCCCTTCTCTTGGGAGGGAATAACTTTCACATATAAAAGCATAACATTTATGTAAAGTAAATACAAATTAACTGCGGAGCCACTGAGCAGCCAGGAAAGGCCCTGTGTAGGCAACAGCACTTGACCAGAGTTTGGAAGGAAGCTAGAATCAGGGAGCATGTCTTACATGTCTTTGAATCTCCTCCAGTACCTAGTGCAGAGCCTTGTACATAGTAGGTGCTCAACAAATACTTGAACTTAACAGGGCTGAACTGAAGTTCCAACCCAGGCTAAGCAGTGTTGGACTGTACATTCCTCCCATTTAGTTAAAGTCAGAGAATGTTGGAGCTGGAAGGAGTCTCAGAGATCATCTAAACCAGTATCTTCATTTTACACACAAGGAAACCGAGATCCAAAGTGGGCAAACTACTTGGCCAAGACTAGCCGTTGATTTCAGAATCAATGTTGGCAGCTTGTAAGGGACTCAGAGGTCATCCAGTCTAACCCTCCTCATCTTACTGATGAGCCTGGGGATGGGAAATGGCTTGCCCCAGGTCACGCATAGTAAGTGGCAGATGTAGGGATCCTGGGCTCTTTCTATTATAAGACAAGGTATCCCTTAGAGATGTCCTGTGCTTGCCTACCTTCTGAGTCAGTTTTTTTCTTTTCTGTCATCCTTCACAGGCACTGAGTAACAACTCAGAGTGGGTGAGATACCTGTGAAATGGGGTGACAGCTCTGAACACTGAGGTCCTGGGAGGTCAGGAGGTCAGGGCTCTAGACTGAGAGGTAGCTGGCCATTGCTGCTCCCATCCTCAGCAAGGACCCATTACCCTGTATCACTGGACTTCGCTTATGCTCCCTCAGAGCAGGACCCTGCTGCCCCTGTAGCTCAGAGCACCTCGGACCTGGAGCTCTCATGAGTTAAAGGCTATAGCTGTTCCTGTTGTGTTCCCCCACCCCCATTTCTGCCCACATTGTGTCTCTACTCCCTAAGCCTCAGTGCCCATTGGCTCTAATTGGCAAAGCTTGGTGTCACGTGCTTAATAGAGTTTTAAATTATTTTGATTAAAATGTCAAGGGATGACAATTTAAAATTAATCAAAACTGCCACCCCAGCATTGCACCATTAGTTACCCAGCCAGTTTGAGAGGATGATACCAAAAAGATTCAAAGAGGGGAATATAGAGATGTAGCAAGATCCCCCTAGGATAGAACCTGTTCTGGGTGGGTGGGGAATCTGGATGGTCATGGTCACCCTCTTCCTAATAATAATAATAATAATAATAATAATAATAATAACAATAATAATAATTTATCACTTAGATAATGACCACCTCCCTATACTGGAAAGAGTACTGGATTTGGAATCAGTTCAAATTCTGCATCTGCCACACACTAGTTGTATGACCCTGGGTAAGTCACCTGGTGTCTCTGGGTCTCAGGCTGCTCATCTAAAAAATGGGAGGGTGAGATGAGATCCTCTTTAGGGTTCCTCCTAGCTTTAAAACTTGAAGGCCTGTCACACACACAGAGTAGGAAGAAAAGAGATTCCACCTTTGTTCTTAGCCTTGACCATTCTCCAAAGTGTCTCCTATATGAATCCCTGCCCTCTTGGGCTGAAACTCCTGGTGATATCGCATGTTTTTCTAGATACACAGTGTCTTTTCCCTGGTCTTGGTCAGTCTGTCCCAGCTTCAGGGAGCTGGGTCACAGGGACCCCTGTCCTCCCTGTGCAGCAGAGACAGAACCCACGTAGTGCGTCCTCATCCCCTGGCTGTAGTCACTTCCTGGAGCTTCCCTTTGCAGTGCAGAATCTGCTGTCACTCACTGTGGGGTGGCTTAATCTTCTGCAGCTTAGAAAGAGTTAACTTCTGCCTTTCTTAATGAATTTTTTGTTCATTTTTATTTTGGGGTCCAGATCTGTGATTTCATCAGCTCAGGGAAACTGCAGTGTGCCCTCCACCTCAAATCCTCATCGTTCTTGTCTGTGTCTCTACTGCCTTGCACAGTGCCTGGTTAGTAAATAGTTAGAGCTTAATCAATACTTGTTGAATAATTGATTGATTGATTGATTTGGGCAGAATGGAACATGTGGGTTCTTTGGCTGCCACTAGGATGCAGTGAGTCACTGGAGAAGGGCAAAGAGTCCCTGGGTGGGGGAGGGAGGAATGAGGGGAGAACCACTGGAGAGAGCAGACCCCTGTCCTCCTTCCCATTCCTCCAGGCCTTCTTTACTGCCCCTAATAAACTGAACCAACTGCAAGGTGATGAGGGAGGAGAAAGGATGTGCACAGGCTGTTCCCAAACCTTCTCCCCACCACTAACCATCCCTGCCCAACCTCTCTTCCCATTCCCCCTCCCAGCCCCTCAAAAAGGATAGTGCAGAGAATGGGGGTGGGAACAGTTGAAGTTCAAATGTATTTTAAAAGCGACTTAAGCCAAATCCAGGCATTAATTATAACCCCCTCCCCTTGTGTCCCATCCTCCACCCCTCCCCAATTTCTTTGTATTTACTTTGTTTTTGTTTAAATGTGAAACTTCGTCTGTGCCCTAGTAACTCCTGGAAGATTGGGAATCTTCTGTTTTGGACTGGATCATAGCAGACCTTTAATAAATGTTGTTGAATTGAATTGAATTGAAGGAGATGATTGTTTCTCCTATCATCACTCTTAGCTGTTCACTTGTTTGGCATTGATTTGGGGGGTTCAAGGGAAAGGAATTCATTGCTCTCTCTCTCCCCATCCTCAATCCTTTCATTATGTTTCTCAGTGTACCAGCTGTATACTCTAGGAGAGAGGGTGGTTTGAAGACAGGATGGTTTTGTTTTATATTGGTATCCCCAGTGCCAGGCCCTGTGCCTGGCATGTGGCAGATGCCTAATATTTACTTATTAAATTGAATTAAATAAATATTAATAATAATAATAAATAACAAATAAATAAAATTGAATAAAGGGAAATGCCTATTTTTTTCTGGAAGAGGGGGCAATTTATCATGCACAGAAAATAAGAAAACCTAAGAAATATGTCATGTAAGAAAACAAATGTAGTAATAATAGTAATAATAACAATAACAATAATAATAACTAGCATTTCCATAGCTGCTTAGCAAAATACATCACATGTTAACTCATTTTATCCTCAACAGCAATCCTGTGAAGTAGGTGCTATTACTACTCTCACCCCATTTTACACATGAGGAAACTGAGTCTGAAAGAAGGTAAGTGATTTGCAGTCACCGAGCTGGTAAGATCCCACTCCACATCCAGCACTCTATCCTCTGATGTTGGGAGCTGTCCCTAAGCGGAGAGGCCACCTCTCGATGCAAGCCTTTGACCAAAGGATGGATGACCACTTGTTAAGCCACAGTCTTTCAGGTATGGGCCGAACGAGAGATCTATGGGCCACTGAAATCCTCTCCTGACCTGAGCTGATGTGATTCTGGTGTCTCCCTGTTTGGTAGCCAAGGGAACAGAGACACATTCTCCATCGCTTTGCTATGGTAACCAGTAGCTGACCCCAGCTCTGAGGGCTGGTTTTGTCCACCCTGGGAAAGGAACTTGGGGTTGGCTCGACAGAAGTGTGCCGGTCCCTGGCCTTTGTCCCCCGGCTCTCAGCCCCTCTCACTGAGTCTCGTCCTGGGCCACCAACGCCGCCAGCCACAATAAGCCTCGGACAATTGGACGGTAGCCTGGGGCCTCCACTCGACGAAGTGGAGTTTACTTTCTACTTGAGGTTTTATTGACTGCAGTAAGTCTAATTGAAACAAACACTTTGATTGCTGCCTGGTCCCATGGCTGCTTATGAGCGAGCCGGAAGATCTCTCCATAATCATTTTGGCCAAATGGGATTCATTTAGCGGGACAATTATTCCAGGCGTTTTATTGGTTCACGTGGTGGGCCGGGAGTGTTTTCTGAGCGTAATTACGGGGAGCATTTTGCACTGGGGTTAACCTTCTCGAGATGACAGACTGAAAAGTGGTGGTGAGAGGCCAACGGGGCCCAGCGCCCGCCACATATATGTGGAAACGAGCCCTCCCCTCTGGCTGCTTCTGGGGCCCAGGGTACTCATGAAAATTAAAAGGGGGCTTTGCTGAAGCTGACAGTTTGGGCACGGGCGGGGGTGGGGGGGAGGGCGTAGCTCCTTCTATGGGGTGCTGCCCAGAGGGCAGAAGAGGAAGCTCCACTCCCTGACTTCTCCTGTGCTTGCTTGTGGGGGATGGCCAGCTGCCAGTAGGAGAGGGACGGTGGCCCCCATGGGCATCGCTCTTCCTCGGCAAAGGAGACCTAGAGTCAAAGCCGTGGAATCAGAGATGGTTGTTTCTCAGTTGGGCCTGACTCTTCACGACCCCATTTGGGGTTTTCTTGGCAGAAATACTGCAGTGGTTTGCCATTTCCTTCTCCAGTTCATTTTACAGATGAGGAAACTGAGGCAAACAGGGTGAAGTGACTTGCCCAGGGTCACCCAGCTAGGAAGTATCTGAGGCCAGGTTTGAACTCAGGAAGATGAGTCTTCTTCACTCCAGGCCTGACACTCTATCCAAGGCACCACCTAATTGCTTCTGGAGTCAGGAGCTTGGGGTTCAGATCCTGCCTCTGATATTAACCAGCTGTGTGACCACAGGGCAAGTCAGTTTTCTCATCTGGAAAATGGGAATTAAATATGCTGGCTATTTGTTTCTTCTAGGATTGTTGCAAAGAAAGTTTTCTGAACATCTAAAAACACTATACAAGTGTGAATTATTATTTCAAATGTTTTTCTTCTCATTTTATATTTGCTGGAGTTCAGATAGAAGATCCTTGAGACAGGAGCTGTATTTTCATTTTCTTTATCTCTCAAGCTAGTCAGTAAACATGTATTAAGCACCTACTATATGCCAGCCACTGCGCTAAGCCCCAGGGAGACCACAAAAAGCAGAATCGATGTTCCTGCCCCCAAGGAGCTCACATTCTAATGGGAAAGATAACTTACAAACAGCCAGGTCCACATAAACTGGACACATGTCCCTGGCAGGTAGCCTCAGAGAGAAGCGCCTAGCAGCAACACAAAGTCATTCCAAGAGGGAGAGTGCTCATATTCGAGGGGACCACCGAGGAGGTGATTCCCGCCTGTGCCACGCCAGCGCCAGCTGTGGTTGGACACCTTCTCAGTGGTTAATGTGGGCTCTGGTGCTGGCGCTTCCCTGGCCTCTTCGCGGGGGTCACAGCAGCACAGACATTGCACAGTATGGCCGTTCACCTTTGACTACCCCAGTCCCCCCCAGACCAAACTCCATTCTGCCATGTTCTCATGATCAGCACATTCTTATCTGCATCGTGTTTTTCCCCCACCGAAAGCCTGCAGGCGTTTCTGACTCTACCAGGCTTCCTGGACCGTCCTACCCCTGGAGAAAAAGAGGGGCTGTCAGGATCAAACATCCACTGTATTCCTGAAGAGAGAGTTGATTTAGCACCTTCTCAGGTATGGCGATAGGGCTAGGCTGCAGCTGGTGGGGGAGGGAGGGCACCGATTCCTCAAAGCCAGGTGTTACCTGAAGGGTTTCTTGCCGCACCTGGAGGGGGGTGTTGCCCAGTTCCCTCTAGGACATCAAGGGTGTAAGTAAAGCTAAGATGGTTTTTACTCCCTCCTTCCCATCCAGATTTGCTTCTCCGGCTCCAAACAAATATTTGGCACGAAGACTTTGCCATGGTTTTATTTTATTTTTTCTATTTGCTGCTGAAGAGATGACCAGATGAGATGTCAGTGGGCAGCTGCCCTTTACCACTTGGGGGCTAACAGTCAGAATGGCACTGATGGAGCCCACTCAGGTTTGAGGGGCTCAAGACACAGGTGCCAGATGCTTTTACAAATGATATTCACCTATACTTCTCTTGGGCTGGGTGAATTTGAGTGAGACAGAAGAACATGTGTCTATCCATAGTGTCTGAATGGGGGTCTGCAAGCTGGGTCAACTTGATAAAAAGTGCAAAGGGCTGGAGATCTGATTATATATAATACAAAAATAGCTGGCACCAGTATATATGGATGTGTAAACACACACATATGTACCTATAAATATGTTAATAGCAACAATACCTATTCATAATTAATGGTATAATTATTAATTATTAATAGCCATTAATAATTAATGGTAATAATAGCATTCATATAGCATTTTAAGGTTTGCAAAGAGCTTTACAAATATATGATTTTATCCTCACAACAACCTTGGGAGGTAGGTATTATTATTATCCTCATTTTACAGAGGAGGAAATTGAGGCACAAAGCAGTTATATTGCCTAGGGTTGCAGAGCTAATATACATATACATATACACGCATACATACATGCCATTATATATGTAGGTATATAGGTGCATATATATACACACATTACATATACACATATACGTATCTCTATATCTATCTGTTTCTCTGTCTCTCTGCCTGTCTCTGTCTCTCTCTTTTGGTCTTAATTTGTGGTTTCATCACTGCCCATGCAGATCACAATTCAACTCCTAGCCTTACAGCATCAATCAATTAATCAATAAGTATTTATTAAGCACCTACTGTGTGCTATGCACTGGTATTACCCTGGGGCATGGAGAATTCAGATGACTTGCTCAGGGTCACACAGCCAGTCTGTACCATAGGCAGGACTTGAGCCCAATGGGCCATGCTGGTCTCAGGGATGTTTATACAAAACTTAAACGTGCAAAGTGCTTTACAGACATGATGTCCTTTGGGCCTTACAACAGCCCTGGGAGAAAGATGCTCACAGATCTTGTCACCTCCCATTTGGCAAATAATGAAGCTGAGGCTTAGAGAAATCAGGTGATGTGCGCAGAGTCACATAGGTTTAAAGTATCAGAGGTAGAATTTGAACCCAGGTGTTCCAGGCTCCAAGTTCAATGCTGTACCACATTTTGATTCTTCTCCCAGATACCTGGACGATTGCTGGGTCATATGGTGTGTGTGTGTGTGTGTGTGTGTGTGTGTGTGTTAAACTCCTGATGACTGTAAGGTCATTGGGTAAAACTTCAAGCACATAGGAGACTATTATAGCATGTTGGTGGAAGGCATTTATGACGACACAATCCTCCTTACTGATATCAGCATCTCTGTGATCATGGCCTCTTCCCAGCCCTCTGGTAATGACAGCAGAGCCCAGGAGAAGGAGTGTGGGCACTGGGTCCAGAGCCTATAGAAATGACAGTGTTTAGAGCTGGAAGGGACCGTAGAGGACATCAAGTTCAACATCCTCTTTTTTTTTTTTTTACAAATGGGGAAACTGAGTCATAGAGAAGTTAACTGACTTACCTAAAGATCATACAATATCTAGAAAGGACCTTAGATATCATCTTGTCCAACCACCTCGTTTTCCTTATAAACCAAATCAAATGTGAGAATGTATGTAAAATGCTTGCAAACCTTAAAGTGCTGTGTAAGTGTTAGCTACTGTTATTACACAAACGGAGGTTTGTAACTGAGGTTCAGAGGAGTTCAGTGACCTGTCCAAAGTCACGCAATTAGCAAGTATCAGAGCTGAGTTCTGAACCCAGGTCTTCTGACTCCAAATCTAGGACTCTGCCCACGGTACCATCTTGCTGAAACCTATGAGCCTCAGCAAGTCACCTCTCAGACCCTCAGTTTGCTTATCTGTAGAAAGGGGATCATAATGCTTGGATGGTCAAAGGTAGATATCTCACTGGGCAGTTGTGAGGACAGCACTTTCTTGCCTTTAGAAACATGAGCTATTTCTGCTGAAGGTCCTGGAGGAACATGGATTCTTTCTAGAGTGACCCAGCTCTGGGACCTCTCCCTGAAAGTTTGGATGCTTGTCTGTGGCCTACAGGTCGGTGCCCAGCACACTGGAACCCAAAAAGAAGAATTATCATCACAACTCATATTTCTATAGCCCTGCAGCTTCTGTGAAATAACTATGTGGCAGCTAGAATAGGTAATGGTATCCGCTCTTTATATCCTCCTCCTGGCTTTGCTTCTGAATTTCTAGACCTCAATCCCAGCTTCAGCTGCAGTCTCGTTCTGGACCATCTCTCTGCCAGGCTCCCCGCCCCCTTCTCCTTTTAGTGAATTCCTCCTAAAGCTTCCACTTTGGGGAGGAGCCGAAGCTGGCCAACCTTCCCTCCCCCGGTTCTCCTTCTGACTTTCTAGACTTTGAAACCATGCCCCAAGATGGGTACCCCTCACCTGCTCCCCCTTTTCTGTGTTGCCTTCCCCTATTAGAATGTAAGCTCATTGAGGGCAGGGACTGTATTCTCTTTTGCTTATATTTGTATCACTTTGAAGGTGTTTAATAAACACTTGTTGCCTTAACTTCCCTTTTTACAGAGGAAAAAAACTAAGGCCCAGAGAGATGAAGTGAATTGTCCATGGTACAGAGCTAGTAAATGTCACAGGCAGTATTGGAAGACAAATTCTCTGACTCCAGTTCCAAAACTCTTTTCCTTATGCTATAGTTCCTAAAAAATTTTGGGGAAAAATTGATTGATCATGGACTGAGGCTTAAGGTTTCTCATAGGTCACAAAGCATTTTTTTAAAAAAGATATTTTGGCTTCTTAACATCACAAAAACTGATCCTTAAATTTATCATAGATTCTTGAAAGTGTTCAAAGAGAAATGTACTCTGGTCTATTCCTTGTTCTTGTAAGTCTCAATGTTCTGTTGTTAGCAGATGGCCCTAACACTTCCTGAACCTATAAACAGATGTGTGTGCAAGCATATACACATCATTATGCACACTCTTCTTGAATCTGTCTAACCGTTCACGGTCTTTCCCTGAGAAAGAGAAAGTGACAGACTTCAAAGAATAAACTCAAACCTCACAGGCTTTATATACTGCAAGGCAGGAGTAGGTAATTAACCTGGGCAGGCTGTCTTCCCAATGCTGGCTGTTACTGTCTAAGAGAAACGTACACTGTGCTATGCCTCGGGAAAATTTGGCAGAGAATCTCATGAATCCAAACATTTTTTTTTTCTTTTGCTGCAGTTACCAAAAAAAAAAAGGAGATTTATTTCATCATTGCTCATAAAAGATCATTGGGTCAGAGCCAGAAAGGACTTCTGAGGTCACTTAGGTCCACTCCCTCGTTGTAGAGATATGGAAATGGAGACCCCAAGAGGTTTAGTGACTTTCCCAGGATTGCAAGCTAGTATCTGAGGCAGGATTTGAACTCAGGGCTTTCTGACTTCAGATCCAGGACTGAATCCACAAAACACTTTAACTTTTGTAAAACACTTTACCACAAATTATCTCATTTGATTCATACATAAAAGGAATTGCCCAAGGTCACCCAGGTAGTAAGTGGAAGAGTAGGGATTTGAACTCTGACCTTGTGATTCTTCATTCAGCATTCTTTCCACTGAATCTGAACTAGGTTAAAAGCAGCCCTCTTTTCACTCCCTGCTGTTAGTAATGTGATTGTCTCTCTCCTCTTTCTGCTTCAGCTCCTGCGTGTGTTAACCAGAGATTGAATCTGGTTTGAGATTATGTAAACCTCTTTGCCAAGAGAGCATTGCCATATCTCCTTTTGAGACCAACTGAAGCAGGCACGAATAGGAAGCCAGAAACAAAAGCCATGGGCAATTTCAGCCGAATCCTTTCCTGCAGCAAAAAAAGACATCTCCTGGGAGACCCAGAAGGGAATGTCAGAGCTCTTAATGAAACTAATCCCCTTTCGCTTCTTCTTTTCAGTTCAGAAAAATAAGATCCATATGGTGCGAATAAAATTAGCTAAAAAGTGGTTTATATGAGGCACACATTTCAAGAAAACAGAGATCATGTAGAGAAGGAAAGGAGAAAGGCAGCAAGCAGTTACTATATATGCCAGGCGCTATGTTAAGTGCTTTACAAATATTATCTCATTTGATCCTCACAACAACCTTGGGAGGTAAGTGCTATTATTACCTCCATTTTACAGATGAGGAAACTGAGACAGACAGAGGTTAAGTGACTTGCCCAGGGTCTCACAGCTAGTAAGTGTCTGAGGCTGGATCTGAACTCAGGTCTTCCTGACTCCAGGTCCAGTGCTCCATCCACAGCTAAGCCGCTTGCTGCCTGATGCCATGTATTGCGTATTTGCATACTGGCTGGCACATAGTAAGTACTGAAATGCTTTTTCTTTCATTTATTCAAGAGCAGTAACCGCATACAGACCCTATTCAAGTGGGTGCCCCTTCATCACTGTTTCCCTAGACAGCCTTTAAGAGCCATGGCTGAGTTATTTGTACTGCCCAGCCTCCTTGTCCTTTCTCCATCTCCTGACTCCAAGCATTTCCACTGGCTGCCCCAGTGCCTGGAGTTCTCTCCTTCCTTGTCTCTGTCCCCTCACTTTCCTGGCTTCCTTCAAGGCTCCGTTTAAGTCTTATCTTCCTAAAGAAGCCTTTTCCAGTCCTCACCTGTAATGTCTTCCCTCTGAGATTATGATTGCCAATTTCCCCTGCACGTAGATTGTTTGTACATAATTGCTGTATGTTGTCTCTCCATTAGACTGTGAGCTACTTGGGGGCAGGGACTGTTGTGTGTATTGTTGTTGCTTGTCTTCTTTGTACCCTCAACACAGCACAGCGCCTGGCATACAGTAGGTACTTAATAATTCCTCGTCGGCAGACTGACTGAGCCAGAATGGCAACTGGTTATCAATTCAGTTCAATTCAGTTCAAATCAACAAACATTTGTTAAGCACCAATGATGGGAGTGTGGCGCCTGCAGAGACCCCATTGACTTTCTCAGCTGGGGAGATGACTTCTGGGAGAATCCTGATGACGTCTAAGGGTGACTGGGGAGCACACTTAGACATTCTGTAACTGGTTCTGATGGGGTACCGGCCCAGGCCAGCCTTGGGGTCGGGAGGAACCTTTTCCTAGTGGCTGCATTCTCAGAACTGTCGGTGTCTTCAAAAAGGCCAGAGGTGATGTGGTCTTAGGGCCTTCTTCTGCTTGGAGGCTTTATGGTCCCCAAGAAACAGGCCTTGGGTTCTTGGTTTTTTGGTTTGTTATTTCTCTGTTCTAGGGGAAGGGAATGGATCCTTCGGGACCTTGTGAGGGAGAGGGCTCTAGACAGTGTCTTGCCATCCTGGCATTCCAGGCTGGGTTTTGCACACATCCCAGCATCAATGCCCAGCATCAGTCCCCAGGTCTTCTTGACTCTGAGGCCAGATTTTTATCTGTTACACCTCATTTCCTCCCAAGACCAAAATATAGACAAAGAAATACAAGGTGCTTGGGAGGAATGGGGGAATACTAATACCAGAGGGTACCAGAAAAAGCCCATTGGGGAAAGCGGCCTTCAGCTGAAGACCATTTTTGTAAGGAGGCTAGGGATCCTAACAGGGGACTCTCAGAGCCCCCTTGTCTTCAAAGTGGTTGACCTTAGCACTGACTATTTCTTACCAAACGGTCCTAAGCCCTCCTCTTTCCCCCAAGAGAGTCATGCCCTCACTTTCCGGCAAAGCTCTGGCCTCCCCTGTATGTTGGAGAGCTCCATGGAGGAGAGAATGTGATGGAGTCCAGTGTGTGTGTTCCCAAAGGGGTCATCACCACATGTGAAATCAACAATTTCCATTTGCGCAGCAGTCTGGCAGGGAACAGGGATGCTCTTCTAACGAGGTGCTACCTGTCTTGGATAATCTCTCTGTCCTCCTCCCCTTATGAAAGCAGGTCTGACATATCTGGGGCAGACTGAGAGTAGAAATGACAGCGACTGCTCAGACTTCCACGGAGGCAGCGGCTCCCCAGGAAAGATCATTTGTGTAACTTTAGGGAAAAAGACTCAAAGTTTAGACAGATTTTAAAATTTTCTTTCTTTTTTCATTCTAATCCAATGTAGCAACCTAGATCAGTCAGAGCTGTTAGATGAACGCTTAGCTCTAGACTTTTCAGTGGATTTGAAAAATGTGTTTTTCTAATTTCATGCTATGTATTTAAATTGACATCCTCTCCCCAAGGCTTTGTCCTGCACCAGTGAATATGACAACCTTGGACCCCTTGAAGAAGGATTCTTGTTTCCATTATTCTGGGGGATCTGCATCCTTGACAACTTTTCAGAAGTCACTTGGTCCTTCCAAGGACTAGCCTCCAGTCTCTAGGGGTGGTTTCACAGATCACTGGATGGTACTTGTTGGACAAAATAACTCTTCTCTCCTGTCCTTTCTTTCCTCTCCCCTCTCTTCTTCTTCTTCTTCTTCTTCTTCTTCTTCTTCTTCTTCTTCTTCTTCT
>NW_020954577.1:7835793-7899480 GCF_900497805.2 Vombatus ursinus | reverse complement strand
TCTCTGTCTCTGTCTCTGTCTCTGTCTCTGTCTCTCTCTCTCTCTCTCTCACACACACACACACACACACACACACACATTCTGTCTCTCTGACCCAGCATTTTTAGACCTTCTGAGCCCCTCATTCACATAGTTCTAGTGCTAACTAAACTTTATCCTACTTGTTTCTGGAGAAAACAAATTCAACATGCACAAATATAATGACCAATATTAGAAAAACAGAAAAGCACGAGACAATTTGCATGAACTGATGTGGAATGTAATGAGCAGAACCCAAAGCTTACTATAACAATGTGAATGAAAATGATCCTGAAAGGAGGTAGAACCCGGGTGACTGAGAAACCATCGATGGAGACAGAGAACGGAGCACGAAATACTCCTTCCTTAGGCTGTAGAAGAGAAGGTCTCTGTAGTGTGCATTTGTGCTCCACTTTCTTAAAGTGCAGTGTAAATGCTGGCAATTATAGAGTAGAGTGCTGCATGTCTGTCCAGATGGCTAGGATTTTACAGAGGCGGCTAGTTGGTGCCGTAATGTGCATAATGCCGGACCCAGAGTTAGGAAAACTTGAATTCAAATCTGACCTCAGATACTTACTAGCTGTGGGACTCTGGGCAAATCACTTAACCTCTGTTTGCTTTAGTTTCCTTCTCTGTAGAATGGGAATAATGACAGCCCTACCTTCCAGAGTCCTCCTAAGGATCAAACAAGATAATGTTTGTGAAGCATTTTGTAAACCTTGAAGCATTATAGAAGGGCTAACTACTATAAATGCTAGCTAGCTACAATAAATACTGTGTTAACATTTGCAAAGCGCTTTATACCTGCTAAATCATTTGATAAAATGCCCTAAATGACCCCCAAGGTACCTGCCGTATCTAAATATATGGTCCTAGAATCCTATGAACTTTTTAGAAAGACAATCTCTTCAGCACTAATGACCCATCTGAATCTGTCTGGTTTTTTCCCTTCCTTCGGTACTTCTCTGTTTCAAGCCAAGGTACATGAATGCCTGCCTTGTTTCAGGGGGAATGATTTTTACAGAAGCGTTGGCTAGGCACCTTGTTTAGAAAGAGACATATTTCCCCCTCAAACCCGGGCATTCGATCTCAGGTTTTCCTGGCTCAATAAAATAGACCATAAGCTCATACTGTATAATGTCAGCTCCTTAAAGGCCAGAACTGACTTTTGTTTGTTTGTTTTGTCTTTAAATCCCCAGCACCTAGCACAGTGCCTGGTGATAGTTGATGATTTAAGATTCATTGGATTGAATTATTTTTCCATCTTAAATCTCTTTTCCATCCAGGTAGGATCTGGCCATCCTTTTAGAATGAACCTAGACTTTCTAGCAGGTGCTAATTCTGCAATGGGGGGCCTTCTTTTGCTCTTAAATTGTTTTCTCAAACTCCCCCCTCCCCATCATCACCTCACTGACACAGAGGGTACCTGGGAGACTGAGAGTGAGAGGGGCCCTCTAGTGTCCTTGCGTTCTTAATGTGGCTGGGAACTCCAAGGGAATGGGCCCATTTTGCTGACTGTGGCACTCTGAAGGGAAAGGCATTTCTCCCCGTGAATAAATGGTAAATTACATGACGAGTGAACGTTTTTAAATTAGTACTGGCGTTTCTGACCTGTCTTTGGCAACACTGATCCTGCTGAGAAGGAACCTCATTTATGAGGTTGGCAGTTAGGAAGGCCAGTGTTGGAGGCCGTAAAGCACTTTCCAAGCTTGATTTAATATCGATTTCACGTCAGGCTAACTTGACTTTAATATTTAAACAAAACGTTTAATGTTTAAACAGCTTGATTTCCCCTTTTTCATTTTTCTGTAGCTTAACCTATTGTTAACTGTGTAGGAACCTAGCACAGACTGCCGTTCATATGAGGCCTCTTTAACTGGATTCTCTGATCTACCATCGTAACGGTGCCAGGAAGCTCACTCCCTTCCTTTCTCTTCTCTTGGACCCTTCCTTCTGGGTTTTCTGAACACCTCCCATTCTGCCTCTGAAGGACTGAACAGGAGGCTTTGGGGGTCACACTTAGAACTAGAAGGAACCTGGGAGCCTCCCTACCCCAGAGTTTCTAACATTTTTTGCCTCATGGGCCCCTTTGGTAGCCTGGTGACACCTAATGACCCTCTCAGAATCGTATTTGTAAATGCTTGAAAGAAGCCTTCGTTGGGTTGCAGAGGAAATAAATTATATTGAAATACAATTATCAATTATATGTTTTAAAAAAACAAGTTCACGGACCTCAGGTTAAGAATGCCTGATCTCATCCAGCTCCTTCATTTCACGGGGAGGCAGAGGGACAAGAAGGACGCTGGGCCTGAACCCTGCCTCGGATACTTAATCACCACCTCTCAGAGCCTCAGTTTCCTCATCTTTAAAACGGGGATAGTGCAGTAAGGATTTCAAAGAGTAGCACATGCCTCCCTCAACCCTGTGAGGTGGGTGCCATGATGATTTTAGGCTCAGAGGGTTTTAAGTGATGTGCCCAGGGTCACCTAGCTGGTAGATGTCTGAGGCTGCGGTACCTGGGGGTCAGATGAGATGACAAGGTGTGGAAAGTGCTTTCGGGAACCTTCCAGAACTCCTTATCATTGGAGGTGAGGACGAGGCGGTCCAGACAAACGGAGCCACTCGCCCACCCACGGTTACACAAGGAGGAAGAAGAAGAGGAAGAGCTGGGATTCCACCTCAGGCCTAAGACCTCTCTGTTCACCCTTCAGTCTCTTACACACATGCGTGAACTCTAAGCACTTTGGAGGCCAGGCTTTTCCGGGCTAGCCTGATTCTATACATACTTCTAACAGAGGAGACTACATTTTGCCCCCAACATGAGTACAGTATAACGTCCTCACGAAGCTACTTTATCTGTGGGACTTTGGGCATAGACGTTTGTCTCACTGGGCCTGAGTGTCCTCATACGTTGAACAAAGGGATTAAACTCAATGATTTTTAAGATTCCATCCGGTCTTAAATCTTAGCAAAGTAGGAGAGTCCTGTGTGAGAGGCAGTGTGTCCTAATGCTTAGCATGCTACATTTGGAATCAAGAGGACCTGGGTTCAAAATCTGCTCCGATCTTGCTTTGTGACCGTGGGCAAATCACCTCTGAGCTTGTTTTCCCATCTGCAAAATGGTCCTGATACTACCTGTAGTAACTGATGCATACAGTTGTTAGGAGGCTCACATGGGATAAACAGGCATGAAAGGAGTTGAATGCCTGGAAATGCTGGTCGCTGCTGCTGCTGCTGTTATTATTATTGATTGAATCCCAACTCCAGAGCTTATTAGCAATGTGATTCTGGGCAAGGACTTCTTACATTCCCTCCCTCACCAGTTGTTCTAAGGAAAACACTTTGCAAATCCCAGGATCATAGATTTAGACTCAGCAGGGAGGCCACCAAATCCAACCTCTTTGTCTCACAGATAGGGAAACTGAGACTGATCGGTTAAGTGACTCTTCAGGGGTCACATAGCTAGTGAATGTCCTAGATCAATTTGAGTCCAATAAGTCCGCTTTGATGTAAGCTCACAGGTTTATATTCTCAGAAAGGATTAGAGAGAGAAGGGACCTCATTTTACAAGTAAGGAAACCGAGGCTCAAAAAGTTTAAGTGACAGGACCAAAGTCACGCAAGGGTTAAGCATCAGAAATGGGATCTGAACCCAGGGCCTCGTGCTCCTGAGCCAGGGGTCACAAGAAAAAGCCCAGGAGAAGGGAGGGCTGCCTCAGGGAAGAGACAAGAGTGGAATTGAGTGACTGGAATGGAGGGAAAGGAGAGTCAAAGGATAACAAGGTTGGAGGAGAGCTCTTACTGCAGATCTCCCTCCGCCCCTATACCTTAGCTACTGATCTTGGGCCTCTACCCCCTCCCCCCAGAGTTAGCCCACCAGCGTTAAGCAGTCTGCTATGGGCAAACCAGAGCCATAGGCCCCCCCCCCCCACATCTGACAGAGCAGACTTGGCCTTACCATTTCCTTGTTTTCTCCCCTCAGATGATCGTGGCCAGGTCCACTGACACCGAGGCTCCCCGAGCCCAGCCCTGATGGAGGACAGACGGACGTATTGGCCGTGATAAGGTTCTGAGAAGTCTCCAAGCCGGTGAAAAATAAAGGTTTAATGACTGAACTATATATTCTCTTTCTGTGATTGAAAATAATATCAGACCCCCGGCTTCGGTGCCGGACAGATTACATAAGCGTGAGTTAAGTGGGAGAATAAAAATGAATGATTTTCCTCCTTGACTTAAGTACAGCATTAAAGCAGGGTGCCCTTGGATTCACATAAAGCAATTTCCTTCTCCCCGCTAACAGCTAGGGGGCATTGCAGATGCAAATAGAGTCAGTTTTGCATTTTTAATATTCTCCATCTCCATAATTCACAGCCTCACCTTTGGAGATGTTACTGCTGCCTCTTCTGTGCATTTAAATTATTTTGACCCTCTGAACTTATGCTTTGAAGTTCCACATCAGCTCCTGAGATATACGTCCTCATCTATATATAGGGTAAAGGGAACTTCCCCAGCTTTCAGCTCTTGAGAAGAAGCATGAGGGACTGAGCATAAGCCGCTTCTGATGTTGTGCTGGTCAACTCTTACCGAAGAGGGCAGCCAGTTAATGGAGCTGCTTTTTCAAATTTTATTTCGAAAACCAAACTGATGAGTTGCTGGGACGATGTTAGATCCAGCCATTAAGGCTTCCTTTAGAACTGTACTTATCATCTTGGCCTTGGGAATATGCCCGGTACTTGACCGAGTATCACAGGATGGAGGAAATACTCTGCTGGGCCAATACCACTTAATTTGGGTTAATTCAAGCCAAGTCCTCTCTGCATGTGGTTCTTTTCCTAGAGATTCTGTTTAAGCTACAAATACCCTCCGAGAACATTAGCCCTCAGGTGAAACGGATGTCCTAATTTGTGTAAAGCAAATGCAGGCACCAGTGGTCTCATCCCAGGATTTCAAGACTGGCTGGGATGGGGTGGTGAGAGTGGAGGGAGGGGAGAAGGGTAGTATGGTTTCGTGGAATTTTAATTACTTAGGGCCATCGCGGTGTTGCTATCTCCCTTCCCCCCCCCCCATTTTCTGTTTATTCTGTGATAATGCCTGTGCCAACAAATCAACAGTATGTTCTGTTGTGTCAGTCCTTAGGAATCCTTTGAAGTCGCTGCTAAGACCAATTAAAAATGCAAGGGAAGAAGGAATAATAACCCTGAAGCCATTGTGTCTGATGTGCACGCCATACGATGGCAGTCAATATTTGCTCAATGCCCTTTGAGAACCTGCTTCCGTGATACAAAAGCACATGAAACCACCACGTAGGAAGGGAAGAGATGAGAGAGTTGGGAGAGTTCAGAAAGGTAACTTCTCTTACTTTTTTCCACTGTTATTTATAGGGTGGTAGGAGTAGAAATGACCATGGCATCCCAACAGCAAGGGGTTCATGACCCCAAGGCAGTATGGTGTGATGGAGTGCTGGTCTTGTAGTAAAGGAGACCTGGAGTTCAAATCTTCCCTCAGACACTGGGCAAATTACTTAAGCTCTCTAAACCTCAGTTTCCCCATCTATAAAATGGGGATGATAATGATAGTACATCACAGAGTTGTTGTAAGGGTGGGGCTAGGTAATATATGTAAATGCCTTGTGAACCTCAAAGCCACTATATAAATGTTAGCTATTATTACAGTATTTTCTACAGTTCAAGCCCATGAACCATTTCAAGTTCTTATCTGGGATCTTCAGCTATCATGCGCTCACTCATTCTATCATTTCAGCAGAGTGTGTTACTATGCTCTCTGACTTTCCAGTTGGCTCTTGCTGTAGGGGGTGGAGAAGAGGGGGCTCCACAACTCCAGGGGTTCCACAAAGGGATGATTGTGTTTTAGAGGAAGGAAATGGAAGTATTTTTCTGACAGTCTGGAGGGCTCTCTGGGACTCTTGGATTCTAAGAAAACACAAGGTGTTATCTTTGGGACAAGATGGGATCAGCTCCCACTTCCTCCTTAAGAGCAAGCTGTTTGCTTTGCACAAACCAGGGTAATAAGAACCAGGACTTCAGCTCTTCTCCAAAACCGTATTTACATCCCGCCGCTAATTGAAACTAATTTGGAGGGGGAGATTCTGCTGGAATGATAGGATGTTTTTAAAGAGTTTTATTATTTTATTTTCCATATATATGTCTGTACATATATGTGTGTGTATACATATACACCAATATGTATGTGTGTATATAGATATATGTGTATCTAAACATACACACATAATATTTCCAGACCTGTGATCTCACTGGGATAGGGACCTCTCTTGAGGAAGCTCTCTTCTACTTTAAATCAGCATCAGCTCTGTATATTACCAAGTCACTGAGAGGTGAAGGTCCATAAGGATCATAAATGCACAGAAAAAACTTTAGAGGCCATAAAGCACAACCCCTTATTTTAGAGATGAGGAAACTGAGGCACTTAGAGAGGAAATGACTTTCTCAGGGTCACACAGCCAATGTATGTCAGAAGTGTGACTTGAACCCAGGTCTTTCTGACCCAAGCACAGCTCTTTATCCAGAAAATCATAGTTGCCTATATGTTCATAATATTATTTTTAAAAATTAATTTTATTGATATCCTTTATTTTTACATTACCCGTATTTGCCAATGTGTGCCTCCCCTTCCTCTTCCAGAGAACCATCCCTTATAACAAAGAGTGAAAAAGAAGGGGAAAAATAGTTCAATAAAACTGACTGGATGATCAAAGTATCTGACACTGTACACAGTGTCCCATATCCATAGTCCTCGACTTCTGGAAAGAAACAGGGGCAGATGCTTTCTCCTGACTCTTCTTTGGGACCAAGCCTGGCCACTACAATTTCTCAGCACTCAGTTTTCATTGTTTTGTTGTTATTCTTTTTCATTCCATTGCTGAGGTCACTCTGTAGTTTTCCTGGTCTTGCTTACTTCCCTTTGTATCAGTTCACAAAAGTCTTCCCATGAACCTCTGCAGTCATCATCTTCATTATTCGTTACACAGTAATACTCAGCTATATTTACGTACCGCAGCTTGTTAAGCCATTTCCAGACTGATGGACATTTCTTTCCAGTTTCCTTTTTTTGTTTTGTTTTGTTTTGTTTTGTTTTGTTTTGTTTTGCTACTACAAAAAACGCTGATATAAATATTTTGGTAGGGAGCCCGGAGTAATGGATAGCAAGCTAGTCTATGAGGCAAGACTTCCATCCATATCTCTCCTCTGATACATTCTAATTGTTGTGTGAGTGGTCAAGTCACTCAAGAACACTCAGTGTTCTAGGCAATGTTCTAAGACTATACATTGCAGAGGAGGTGCCAAACTGCATTAGTAGAGAGAATTTCCTCACCTGGGACTTCCCTATACCAATGAAATTACAGTTCCATTTCCTATCCTTATGGGAAGGTTTTATTTTTGTTGTTGACCTCCTTGAGGGATATACTTAATAGTGGAATTTCTAGATTAAAGAGTATGAGCATCATTGTCATTTACTTTGGAAATTATCCATTGCTTTCCACAATCATTGCATTGGTTTCCTGTTCTGTTAACAGTGTATTAGTGTGTACATCCCCTCCAACCTTGACCATTTGCATCTTGTACCATCTTTGCCAATGGGTAGGTTTGGGGTGAACCATCAGAGTGGTTTTGACTTGCATATCTCTGTATTATTCACACTTTGTTATTATTTACAATTATGGTAATTATTTTTTCATATGGTTGTTAATGGGGCACCTAGGTGGCACAGTGGATAGAGTGCCACAACTGGAATCAGCAAGACCTGAATTCAAATCTGGCCTCAGTCAAGTTGTAACTGTGTGACCCTGGGGAAGTCACTTAACCCTGTTTTCCTCAGTTTTCTCATCTGTAAAATGAGCTGGAGAAAGAAATGACAAACCACTCTAGTATCTCTGCCAAGAAAACCCCAAAATGGGTCATGAAGAATAAGATACTATTGAAATGACTCAACAATAACAATAAATGGTTGTTACTAGTTTACTTTTTCTTTTTTTTTAACTTTTTATTCAAGTGCTTTGGCCCCTATGGTATTGGAGATGTTAAGGGGACTGTAATGTTGTGATTGCCTGCTGATGGGGCATGCACTTGTATTTGGTGCCAAAATGCCCCCTGGCCAAGGGTCTTTAGGAATCTACTTTAACTAATATGTAACAAAGGTTATTAATCAAGGTGTTTATAATTAGCATGACAATGGACTGTAACCGTTTTCTTCTGAACTTTGAGTGACTTGAAGACAGTTTTACTTGAGTAGCTTAAACAATTCTTTGCAACCTTATTCCTCCCTGTTTAGCAGCCCTGGTGCCCCTTTCCACAAATACTGGGAAAGTAAGTTTCAGCCCAGAGTCTGTCAAAATAGGAGAAGTTCCAAAATAGCCAAACAGATGCAAGTGAGGTGGGCCAGGAATTTGGTTCTTACTTCTGAAACTGCTCTCATATTCATTCTTCTTTTCAGTACAATATTTCCTTTCCTTTATAGACCTCAATTTGTTCTCCATTCCTCAATCAATGGATGCCTACTTTCTTTCCTCTGTCTGTCTCCTTCTCCTTGCCCTTGCCTCCCTCTCCCTTCCTCTCCCTCCTCCTCCTCCTCCTCCTCCTCCTTCTCTTCTTCTTCTTCTTCTTCTTCTTCTTCTCCTCTCTCTCTCTCTCTCTCTCTCTCTCTCACACACACACACACACACACCTACACACACACACACACCTACACACACAGAGGTATGAGTGTGACTATTTTGGTGTTTTAGAGATATTTTTTCAGGTATAGTCCAAGTTTCAGGAACTAGAGACAAGGAGTGAGTTAGACAAATTGCAAAAAAAAAAAAATTTATTTATTAATTTAGGTAATACCCACTAGTTTCCAAAGTAACCTATTCCACTTTGGGAGAACTCTAGTTATTAGGAAGTTTGTCTTTCCACTAACTTAAATCTACCTCTCACAACTCCCTCCCTGCCTCTCCATTTACTCTTAGTTCTGCCCTTTGTCATTAAACAGAGAAGTTTAATGCTGCTTTTACATAAGTGCCCTTCCAATAATCAAAAATTGTTCTCTTGTTCTGTCCCTGTGTCTTTTCCCCTTCTTCCTCCCTCCCTCCCTTCCTTCCTCCCTCCCTTCCTTCCTCTCTCTCTCTGCCTCCTTCCTCTCTCTCTCTCTCCCTTCTCTATGTATCTTTTTCTGACTGTCTCTGCCTCTCTTTGTGTCTTTTTTCTTTCATTGACAACCTCTGTGAGGACTTCTATCAAATCTTCATACACAGCCCTAATCTCTCAATAACCCCAGCCCCACACTTACAATTGCATGCTGAATTCTTCTATCTAAACACCCCACTGGCATCTAAAACCCAACATGTCCGATATGGGATTTGCCATCTCCCCTCCTTAATCTGCCCATCTTCCAAATTTCAGTCTCTGTTGAGGGTGCCGTCCCCTCCCAATCATCCAAGTTTGTAACCTAACGCTCAGAGAATCACTGAGTTTGAGAGTTGAAAGAGACTGCAACATCTATCCAGGCCATCGCACGTCCAAAGGAAATTCATCCCCAACTCCTCCCTCTCCTGGCCCCATATCCCAATCATTTGCCTGTTCCTGCTGATCCTGCCTCCACAGCATATCTGACCTCCACCCCTGTACCTCTCAGCCACTCCCCCAGTTCAGGACCTCCATCTTTCCCCTGGACTGTTCTTCCTAATCCACAAGTTTGACCATGCTGCTCCCTAGCTCAAGGATCTTCAATGGCTTCCTATTACCTTAGTATAAAATACCAAGTCCTCCCCTCCTCTTGGTGCTTACAGCCCTTCATGATCTGGTTTCCCCCCATTTTTCAAGCTTATTCCCATAACATCCCTTCACATTCTGTGCCTATGACTGGAATGACCTCCTTTCTCGGCTCTCTTCGAATCCCACCTTTGTTCAAGGCTCAGCTCATGGGCCTCTTCCTATTAGAAGCCTTTACTGAACCTCCCGGTCATCAGTGCTCACTCCCTCCTAAAACATGCAGCTTATTCTACTTGTCTCTATACAACCCTCCCCCAACAGAATATGAATTCTAAGAGGGCAGAGGGAATGTTTTATCTTTCATCTTTGTGAGTGGTACCTGGCACACAGTAGGTGCTTGATAAATGCTTTTTTGTTCAATTTATTCATTCATTTGTATCTCCAACACTTATCATAATGTCTGACATATAGTAGGTGCCTAATAAGCACTCGTTTGATTGTAATAGCCTGAAAAAAGTTGTTTTACTGTAGTGTGAATGAATGATTAGATGCAGTGGAAGACCACTGACTTGGGAACAAGGAGGCCAGCACTCTAATCTGCCCTCTGGCTTGGATGATCCATGTGATCTTTGTAAAACTATATTCTCTCCACGGGCTTCAGTTTCCCTATTTGTAAAACATTGAGATTGCCCTAGCTGGCCTCTGAGGCCCCTTCTAGCTCTGAAGTAACAATCTTGAAGTTTGAACTTCTGCTAAGTGTTTGCCTGTTCAACCAGAGATACCTGTATTTCAGTTTTTCAATAGATCTCAGTGGCTGTATTTCTACCCCTTCGAAGATCTCGTCCTCATCCTCCGCAGTGTCTTAGAAACTTTCATCCTTAAATAGCTTTCATCCTTCCCCATAATTCAATCTCTCCACTTGCTATTCCTCTCACATCTTTCAATTAACCTGCCTCTTGCTAGCACTGAGATAAGTAGAAATGTCATTTTCCAGCCGCCACCTCCCTAAAGTGCCTGTGACCTTCGTGGCACCTTCGCTGAGTGCCCAGCCCCGGGTCCTTGCTGCCCACTCCCCAGATGAGCATTCACGGGCCTCTGAGGGAGGCACGGATTTTGTTTGGCACCCCTGGACACTGGATTAATGGACAAGGAACATTTCACTTCTCATTTTAGAAGACAGGGAAGGAAGAAGGGCGGATCTCCGAGCCAGGAATGGGATTCTATTTGGAGATTCTTCAACCATGATGAGAAGGTCGATTTCTTCTTAGACCTCTGCCAATGAATTTGCCTGACTTCTGGAAATGTTACACAAGTGTTGCATTATACACAAAAACTCTGATCTTTATGTAGAAGGTTTGAATAGTTATCATAAAACTCAAGCAGCCCTGGCCCCTCCCCACCAACCCACACTGAGCCATTCTACCTCGGAACAGCTATCAGTGTATCTTGGGCTTCTCAGCATATGCTCCATCACATCATGTTTTGTACAGCTCTTAGGCACTTAATATAGTCCAATTTTCTTTTATTATTATAATATAAAATATTATGGGGGCAGCCAAGTAGTGCAATGGATAGAATGCCAGGCTTAGAGTCAGGAAGACTCATCTTCCTGAGTTCAAATCTGGCCTCGGACACGTATTAGCTTTGTCACCCTGGGCAAGTCACTTCCCCCCTTTTGCCTCAATTTCCTCATCTGTAAAATGATCTGGGGAAGGAAATGGCAAACCGCTCTAGTATCTTTGCCGTCTTTGTTGTTTTTGTTGTTTTGTTTTTCAGTCATGTTGACTCTTTGTCAACCCATTTGGAGTTTTCTGCAAAGATACCGAAGTGGTTTGCCATTTCCTTCTCCGGCTCATTCTACAGATGCGGGGAAGTGATTTGCCATGTTCACACAGCTGCTAAGTGTCTGAGGCCAGGTTTGAACTCATGAAGAAGATGAGTCTTCCTGACTCCAGGTCCAGTGCTTTGTGCACTATGGCGCCCCCTAGCTGCCAAAAAAACCCTAATGGGGCCACAAAGAGTCAGACATGACTGAAAAAAATATTACTTTATTCATATGCATGTTGAGTTCAGAATCTAGAGCTTCTACTTATTGGCGTATGACACGGAGCAAGCACCTCAATGCTCTGAGCCTCCATTCCTCATTGGTAAAGTAAAAGTACTGGATTCAATAATCTCCTTCCAGTCTTTAATTAATGATCCATGACGCCAAGACCGGTGTTCTTTTCCATGATGGACTCTTGGCTACATGAAGGACGGTATCTATACCAGCCAGCTCCTCTTCAGTGTTAGGGTAATTTTTTTGATTTGAAAACTAGGCCTAGAAAAGCAAAACTAAGATTATCCTGACAGTTATGCCCTGGACCATCCCATATTCTCTGTTCGGGGACAAGGCCCTTATCAGAATTATAACTGCCACTGTTTTGGTGCCTGGGCAAAGTAGTCATTAAAGTATATTATAAAACAATGGTTGGGAGCTGGGGAGACTCTGATGGTGGCCTCCTTGGGGAGACCTCAGAGCACTGCCCTGTGAGGGGGGAGAACCTGGAATAAGTCCTATCAGAGGAAAGGTCCCAGATACCATTGCTATTTTTGGTTGAAGTCCTGAGACACCACAAGGCTCCTTCTCAGAAGGCCATCCCTTTGGAATGTATCATTGGAAATTCAGGAGCTCATCTAGTGTAAACCCTGACACTTTCTACATTTCAATGACCTGTGACACATCTCTGATCACCTCACCCTGGTTATGCCTCCATCCCCTATGATATTATAGGTGAAATTTGACATTTTTTTTTTACTATCTTCTGATTTGTCCATGATGTGCCTGTAGTGATGAGGGGAAAAAATACCTGGCAAGAAAAATGCAGCCCACTATCCCTAACCACCTGAGCCAAAACCCATTGCCTTTTCCCACTATTTGCATTCTCCCCCACCCTCAACTGCCACCAGCAAGAGAGTGAGAGCAAGCCCTCCAGAGAGATGAGCCAGAAACACCAGCGCGCCAATATTTATTTCACGACTCTGCTATCATTCACTGCATTAAAGGTTATTGTTTTAATGAAGTGCTCAAGATAGGAGAAATAACTTTTGCCTTCTGTTTTAATTGATGGACGGTATGCAGACTAATCAGAAGGCTTAGCTGGGGCCGCCATTAAGACAGCAGATGTACGCAGCTCAGGAGAGATTTGTGGAATGGCTTCAACCTTTAAGTGCTGAGGATAAATGGATGGTGACATCATTACACCCTGACAAAGAGAAATTATAGCTCTCTCTCTCTTTTTCCTCTCTCTCTCTCTCTCTCTCTCCCCTCTCCTCTTCTCTTCCTTTCCCTTCCCTCCTCTTCTCTCTCTCTCCCTTCCCTCCTCAATAGAAATGATTTATATAAATAGCTTTGATTTTCATAAACCCAGTTGTGTCTAAAAGCAAAGAACCTTTTAAAATGGCTGCCTGGGACGAGGGGGATGATAATATGCCTGAGGTCTACCGCACATAGGTATTGGAGATGTTTCCCCCAAGAAAGGTTTCCTTAAAGAAGGTGTTAGCAAGAGATATCAAGGCAACATTGTACATTTCTGAAAGTCGGGGTGATTCTCTCATAGCTCCAGCATAAGACTATGGTGAAGGACAAGGCCTATGACCTCATTATATTTGGTCATCACCGATTTCTGAATGATCTAGGAAGGTCTTTGAAGTGACGCCATACAAATAGGACTCGTTGGGGGAATGCTATCAGAACGCTATCAGAGAAAGCGGCAGCTAGATGTCATACACTTCCTGGCTGTGTGACTCTGGGCAAATCACTAGACAGACAGACAGACAGACAGACAGACAGACAGACAGACAGATAGATAGATAGATAGGTAGATAAATAGGTAGGTAGATAATTTATTAAGTGTGTGCTATATTCCAGACACTGATAAATTCTGGGGATACAAATAGAAGAAAACAAGAAGGTCCCTTATCTTATGGAGCTTGAATTCTAACAGGGGAAGAGAAAACATAAAGGGGAAATCACTTTTTGCCTCAGTTTCCTCCTTCATGAGATGAGGGAGTTGGACTGCATCAGTTCCAACTCGATGGGGATCCATGTGCCACCCTCTTTTCACCCACACCTTTGGCCACCTGCACCATGTGCTTAAAAGTGAAATACACATGTGAGCTGTTGGTCTTAATTGTATTCATTTGGTCTGTGCAGAGTACAGGGCTTCCAAGAAATTTTCAATTTAGGAGAACATTTTTTCTACCTTACGTGAACTATGAACTGGAAACCCAAAAATATAAAAAATTAAGGTGAATAAAAATATTAAAAAAATGGAAAACAAGCATCTTTTGGGGTGACCATTTTTTTCAATTCAATGTCAATGGAATAATAAATGTAAATTACTTTGCAAACTTGAAAGTTCTCTATAAATAATGACTATCATCATCATTATTATTATTAAGCCACCTAGGCATAGTGGACAGATCGATGGGCTTGGAGTTCGGAAGACCTGAGTTTTAATCTTGCCTTAGACACTTACTAGCTATGTGACCTTAATTTCTTTCAGCCTCCATTTCCTCATCTATAAAATGGGGATAATAATAGCACCTACTTTACAGGGTTGTTATAAGGATCAAAGGAAATAACATACATGACGTGCTTTGCAATCCTTAAAGCATTGTTGAAATGATAACTTTTATTGTTATCCAACAAGCATTTATTAAGCACCTATTGCACCAAGCACAAAGACAAAAATAAGAGTCTCTGCCCTCAAGGAGCTGCCATTCTTGCAGGGGAGGGGGAGGGATGATATGACAAAGGACATCCTAGAAATTCTCAGAAGAGTTGGGAGTGAATTACATCTGAATTGTTTGTAACTTGGGCCTCTGTAAGGGAATGATATGACAGTTGGAAAAGGGGAAAGAACGATGGTGGTGGTGGCCATTGGGGCTTTAATGTGGTTGGTGGAGCGGTGGCCTGCTTTATGGGAGAGGATGCGAGCCTTGAAATTAGCAGAGCCTGGCTTCTAGCCCTCACTCCTTAGCTGGGTGACCCTGGACAAGTCTCCTGACCGGCATCTCCTCAGACTTACCTACTGAGTCAGAGACTAGTTGGATTAACTGAAACAATTTCATGGCTTTGGGGAATTCGAGTCACTTGAACGACCCCTAGAGCACAGATATGGAACTGCAGAGCACTTCAGAGCTGATCTGGTCCAACCTCCTCATTTTACAGGGGGTGAAGCTGCAGCCCCGCCCCGCACCCTGTCATCCTGCTGACACTGATCTGGGGGCTGCCCAAACACTGGTGATATAAGACCAAACCTAGCAAAGACAATGTCAGCAGGAATGTTTCCCATTCATTATATCACATGCCGGTGCCTCTGGAATAGCGTCCGTCTGTCCAACGAGGACTGGTTTTGCTTGGGTAGCAATTTTCAAAGCCCTTTGCAAACTTCAACATACTAAATTAAGTGCTGGTAATCATTATTATTTAAATCTTGATTCCAAAATTTTCAGAAATTCCAAATTTTCCAAATTACGTTTTTGAGACCATGAGCAAGTCATAAAACCCTATTAGAACACCAACTTTCCAGTCTATAAAATGGGGACAATGGTTATGATGCTCATTGGGGTATTGGAAAGAAAGCCCTCTGTCAGCCTGAAAGTGCTCTAGGGAACTGCTTAAACTGTTCATAGTTTAAGGGTAACCTGGGACTTAAGTCTGGTATTTGAATAAAATGCTCATCATTGATAAAGAGAATGATTACTCAATGCTCTGAGCATTCACAGGGCAGAGTTGTTGAGAGCTTGAGAAGAGAAGGATACTGGTTTTCAGACAAATTAAGAAAATGAGCGTGCTTCAAGGATTGACCCAGGGAAGGAGAAGAAAGTGGGGGTGGGTGGGTAGGAGGGGGTGGAGGAACAAAGTGAGTGGGACAGAGGGAGGAAGAAAAGAACTAATTACACAAGTGTTGGAAATGGGGCCAGGAGAGGTTTTGGAGCCTATTTCTGTGGTTATATGGATTGTCTCCTTCTATTGGAACATAAGCTCCATGAGGCCAGGGTCTATCTTTTGTCTTTATATGACCTAAGTTTAGCACAATGCCAGACACATTGTAAATGCTTTAAAATGTTTTGCAATTCATTTATTCAGTCAGTCAGTCGCGTCCTGAGAAAATTTTGCTTTCCTGTCAAGCAAAAGTCTCTTTTCTACCTTTTGAGGCCAGAAGGGAATTAGCAGCTCTCCTTCCCTCAGGCTCCTTCAAGTGGGCTTTGAGGGAAACAAGCTCCTACCTGCTGGAGAACACGGTAGCTAAATGCCAGTAGAGACGATATATGGACAAAAAGCTGTCGTCGGAATGACTTCGCTGTTTGCCCGTCTGTCTGTGTCTGTGTGTCTATGTGTCTCTCCCTCTCTCCTAGGAATTATAAGATCTTCATGGCTTCGTGCCAAAATAGGACGAACCAAGGTCATGAGAGGTATCTATTTGCTATTCTCCTTTCAAATTTTTGTTGTTCAGTCATTTCAGGCTCTTCGTGACCCCATTTGGGGTTTTCTTGGCAAAGATACTAGAGTGGTTGCCCATTTCCTTCTCCAGCTCATTTTACAGATGAGGAAACTGAGGCAAACAAGGTGAAGTGACTTGCCCTGGGTCACCCAGCTAATAAGTGTCTGAGTCCAGATTTGAGCTTAGGAAGATGAGTCTTCCTGACTCCAGGCTGGGTGCTCTGTGCACTATGGCGCCGCCTAGCTGCCCCTGTATCTATAGGTACTTAATAAATGCTTACTTTCTTTCCTTCCCTTCCGCTTCCCCTTCAGAAAAAGTTGCATATCTCATATTTTCAGAATTCTTTTGAAAGATTTACATTTCATTAGAAAAGAGCCATTTTTGACACATTGGTAGGTGTTGGTAGGTCTTGTATTTAGTGAGTCCTTGTAGTTTGTGATGGTGCACATGGATAATAGTACTACTCCTCGACTGTTTCTCCCTCTAAAGCAGAGTTGTTCTTGGTTAGTGGGGTTCAGCCTGTACTGGTCACCGCAGGCAAATATTCCCAGGGGGAAAGAGTCTGGATTCTCAATAGATAGGGGCTGTTGCAAACTCAGTGGTTTCTGATAGAAGAATGCAACCAGTCAGACAAGTGGAGCAAAGTGACTAGTCTCATTTCCAGGTGAGCATATAGATTTAAAGGAAAGGGAATATTGGAGAGCTCCCCTGTGCCATAAGGACTGACTCACCTCAACAAGATGTCATAGTGGAATCCAGCGGGCACACCCACCCTTACCTCTAGTCTATGCACTCCAGAGAGTCGAAACTCATTGGGTCAGAACACACCAGAGATCTTGGCATTTTTTCCCGTAAGTATATACAGACCTAGTTTAATGGAACCAGGTAACTTGTAATCCAGGTAAACTTAACCCAACTGTCTAATTTGCATTGAGCTCGAAGACGAGGCAATGAATGAGATGTTGAGCACAGGGAGCTCCAACACTTCCCGACAGTGTGTGTCTTCCCCCAAACTCAAATCAAACACAAATCACAGCTTTTCACAAATTAGATGTTTACCCCTCTGCACCAGCACCAATAGGGTTGGGTCATTTTAGGCTGAATGGAGCCCTGGATGTTTGTGTGCTGATCACTCTAAATAAACATTTCTCCAAATATTTCACGTGTCTAGCCATTCTGTTATTTGGAAATCTCTCTCTATTGTAATCACAAATGTTGCATATTTATTTTCTGTGCCAGCATCCCAGGGCTGTTAGGGGAGGGTCCTCCATCTGTAAGAAATCAAACAAATAAATTGATTTCATGGAAATTGATTAAGGGGAGCGGGAATCACCCTTTTCCCCTCCCCAACACTTTCCAAATTAGGTCATCCTTCTGTTTTATATAAAGCAAAACAATGATTTTGTCAAGTCTTGGAGTCAGTACAAGAGAAGGTAATGGCAAATAAAGAGATGACAGATATAAATTTGAGTATGTTTTCTTTGAAACGGTCCTATGATTTTATCGGTACAGGGCAGTGACCTCACGCTGGTTTTGTATAATGACACACTCGGAGATGTTTACTGATCAGCTGTGTTCCCACATGGGACAACCTCCACAGCTTTAGCTGGCCAGCTGTGGACATGACCCTAGGTGAAATTGTGAACTAGGTTAGATTTACCTTTAGTGCTCTGGGCATCTCCTGCCACCAACCCCAGGCCCCCATCGCACCACAGGGGCTACAGAGAACTCTGGACTTTATTCTCTTGCTCTCCCCTTATTCATCCACGTGCATCTTAGAGGCAGCACTGAGTTGTGGACCAGGACTTTTGTTATGTATTACTCAGTGCCTGCCGACTAATAAGTCACTTAACCTTTCTGAAGCTGTTTCCTCATTTGTAAATGAGGACAATAACCTGACAGGCTTGTTGGGACAAAAGTACCTTAAGACACTAAAAATATTACACGAAAGTGAATGAGTGATGATGATTCCGTTCCCCCAAGGGCCTTCTCTCTGCTGGTGACTGTGTGAAGTTGGGGATTTCAAGAAACAGATAAAGTTTCTCACCTAAGTGGGATTTATTGACAATATAGTAATAGATTAAATGGACAGACACACAGAAAGAGTATAACAAGAGGCGTGCTCAGCCTCATTCCTCTCTCTGATTTTATCTGGTTTAGGGAATTGAAGCCACACGCACAGCTTCAAACCCAGCACCCAAGTTTATCTGGGCAGCAGGCTGATTTTGGATGGCCCAGAGTTGTTAGGGGCTGCATGGTTTTATGCTGAGCTAGAAAAACAAAGAGTGGAGTTTTTGGAAATGCCCTAATATAGTGTGAGAAGACCATAGGAGTGTTGAGAATAGATAAGATTAAATACAGGTATCAGGATAATTCCTTTTGATCATACAATCCCATCAGTCACTCCAGCTATTTCTTTCTGCTTGTTTCCCTCCTTCCCCGGTCTAAGCAGCCTGCATCAATGACCACCAATATCAAGGGGGTTAATCAGATAAGCCTGCCAATGGTTTGCTGGACAATGTGCTATACATCTTAGATCACCTGGTGTCTCTGACCAATTAAAGCTGCACGTCTCCTTAAGCAGGCCACTTAGGAGTGACCCTCGTGGTGGTAATATTAGCACAGCAGGGGAGATGGCTTTGTCTTCATGTCTCCTTCTGCATAGTCAGCTGCCTGCTCTGCTTATGCACAAGGATGATTCTATGTTGTGAACATCCACACATGAGTATGGCTAAAAAGACTAATATTTGGCTAATTTGACCAGTATTTCCTCAGGGGTCTGCTCCAGTTCCTCCTCTTAAGATCTATGGCTTTGGCCATTCTTCGTAGAATACTTTCTTCTTGGCAGCTCTGTTCCTTTGCTCATGGGGCTGCATTATCTTTTTGATTGATGTATACCAGGAGGGTTGGCTATGTTGCTCTGAACAGCCACCACCCATTGTTGGAGCACACATTTTTATTTATGATCCTCATTTGTCTTCTGCTTGCTTGGTTGTCTTTCTGAAGAGAATGACATAACCATCTGCATTCGAAAAATCAAATGAATGAAGGATAGCTCTTGACCAGATCATGACATACAGTGGATGGGCATGTTTGCCTAGCTTTATGCCTAGTACGTGTTGTTGTTCAGTCATTCAAATCCTGTCTGACTCTTTGTGACCCCATTTGAGGTTTTCTTGGCAAAGATACTGGAGTCGTTTGTCATTTCCTTCTCCAGCTCATTTCATAGAAGAGGATCTGGGGCAAACGGAGTTAAGTGATTTGCCCAGGGTCACACAGCTAGTAAGTGTCTGAGGCTGCATTTGAACTCAGGAAGATGAGTTCTCTAGACTCCAGGCTTGGCTCTCTATGCACTATGGCGCCACCTAGCTGCTCTAGTACATAGTAGGCATTTAACAGAAATACTTGTTAGTTAACCGTAGGTGGTGACTATGTTATTGCAGATGAATGGTCAATGTAAACCAATTGCAGCTCATGACTAATAATAACTTGCTTGGGAAAAGCCAATCAGTCAATGAGCATTTATTAAGCACTTACGATATACCAGGCGCTGTGCTACATGCTGAGGATGCAAAGAGAGGTAAAAACACAGCCCTTACCTTTAAGAAGCTTACCCCTCCTAGAGGCACAAAAGGAATCTTCAAGAACATGTAATAGCAGAAACAGAGATGGGCCAGTTATGAAGCAAGAGTAGAAATAACAGGTGGACTGCCCAGGGATTACACAGGTATGCATGAAATGTAAAAAGTCCTTGAGGAAGGTCTACAGCACACTGGGTAGATCCCCCAAGGAAGAGTTATCAAAAATTAGAGAAGACAAAGAATAAATAAGAATCCCATGGGATGAGAAGGTATGGCTGGTTTGTAGCCACTATAACGCTGGAGGGAAGAATCTTGCCCTTCTGGGTGAGATCACAGTCTCCCTAAAACCTGAAGTTGATGACAAAACTGCCTTGTTTATTCCTCCCCCTTATCTTCTCGCCCCATAAAAGGAGACTTCTTTGGTATCTGCTGTTTTCCATCACATTTGACATACGCTTTGCCCAGGGAGCTCTGAACTCATTCCCAGTGGCTTCAGTTCTGAGACCTTATAGCCTGGTGATCCCATTTTATCATCTGACTCAACTTTTCTCTTGCCTGGCAAGGGCCCATCAATGAACCCTGATGAATTGCAAGAGGGTAAAAAAAACCTTCCTAGGTTTACATGTAAATTATGAACCTTATGAACCTAACTGCCTATGTGATGACCAGAGGAGATGACTTTGGTGAGCTGTAAGGTGGAGTTGGAACCAGAAGAATCAGAGATATTCAAAGTATAGTAATTGTCTACCATGAAAAATCAATAAATTTCCACCTTCTTTACCTTGTCCCCATGCAATCCTAAACTCTGTTACCACATGTAATGGGGAATTGCCTCATTAGGTAAGTTATCTTTTCTTTTTAGGGTTAGGGTTAGGGTCATACAGCTAGTAAGTGTCAAGTGTTTGATCTGAGGCCAAATTTGAACTCAGGTCCTCCTGACTTTAGGGCTGGTGCTCTATCCACTGGGCCACCTAGCTGCCCCGAAAATTTTAATTTAAGATAATAAAAATTATCCATTTTACACTTCAACAATGCTCTCACCTTATAATATATTTTAAAGTCTGATACTGCTAAATCCACTTCCTTTAAATCTTTTTTTCCTGGTTTCTTTGAAATTCCTGACCTTTTATTCTTCCAAATAAACTTTGTTATTATTATTTCTAACTCAGTAAAATAATTTTTAGTAATTTAATTGAGATGACATTGAATAAATGGATTAGTTAGGTAAAATTGTCATTTTAAAAATTATATTGACTTTACCTACCCATGAACCATAAATATTACTTCTATTTAGATCTGAGTTTATTTGTATAAAAAAGTATTTTATGTTTATGTTCATATAGTTCCTTTTGTCTGTTTTGGCAGATATACACTCAGGTATTTTATACTGTCTAGTTATTTTAAATAGCCTAAAACAATATTGAATAATAATGCTGACACATAGTATAGTTTCTCTATTTTCTCTTTTGATTGAATTTATTTTAACTTTAACTTTATCTTAAATCATGATTACTACCCCTGCTTTTTTGCATAATAAATTTTACTCCTGCCCTTTATTTTATCTTTGTATCTTTCATTTTTATAATGTTTCCTGAAAGCAACATATTGTTGAATTTGAATTTTCAGTCTGCTATCCATTTCCATTTTATGGGTAAATTCATTCCATTCACATTCTAAGCTACAGTGACTTGTTGTGTATTTTCCTCCTCCCTATTTTTCCTCACTATCCATCTCACCCTATTTACCCAATCCCTCTTCCTTCTCTTCTGCTTTACTTCTACCTGCTACCTTGCCCTCCTATTCCTTAACCCACCCACCCCTCCAAAAGTCCCTCCCTCATCCTCTCCCTCCACCCTATTCCCTTGCCCTCTTATTTCTTTCTGAATTTTAAAGACTTTTATGCCCTTCTAGATATACATGCTGTTCCCTCTTTAACCTATTCCTGATGAGAGTAAGATTCTAGCACTATTAGCCCTCCCCTCTACTAGCTTCTTCTATATCAATTTTTCCTTTTATGCCTCATTTGTATGAGATAATTACTCCTTTTTATCTCTCCCTACACAGTTTTATTTTTTAGAATCACCCAATCATACTCAGCTCAGCCCACACCTTTCTTTCAAAGTATCCCAGTAATAATGACAGTCATAAGAGTACTACTAATATTTTCACATATAAGAAGTAAACAATTTGACCTTATAATTGGTCTTTAATGTTTACCTTGTATTTCTCTTAGTTTTATATGTCGAATTTTCCCTTAAGTTCTGGGGTTTTTATCACAAAAACCTGAAAGTCTTTCAGTTCATTAAATGTCAATTTTTTTTTATTCAGGATTATACTTAACTTTTCTGGGTAAGTTAGCCTTGGTTATAACCCCAGCTTTTTTGCTTTGTGAAATATAGTATTTCAAGACCTATGGTCCTTCAACATTGTAGCTGCTAAGTCTTCTGTAATCCTTATTGTAGCTCTATGATATTTAAATTGTTTTTTTTCTTGTTGCTTCCAATATTTTTCTCCTTAATCTGGGAGCTTTGAAACGTGGCTATGATGTTCCTGTAAGTTTTCCTCCTGGTATCTCCTTCAGGTGGCGATCAGTGGGTTTTTTCCTATTTCTACTTTGCCTTCTTATTCTAGAACTTCAGGGCAATTTTCCTTGAAAATTTATTGTAATATTGTATCAAAATTTTTAAATCATAATTTTCAGGTAGTCCAACCATTCTTATATTCGTTCTTTTTCAATTAACAAAAATTAATTTTTTTCTCTTCCACCCCCACTAAAAATGAAAAAGAAAACCAAAACCCTCGTGATAAATAAGCAAAACAAATATCTGCATTGACCCAGTCCAAAAATATATGTCTTATAGTGCATTCTGAGTCCATCATCTGTCTGTAAATCAGTGAGAAACATGCTTCATTATCAGTCTTTTGGAATTGTGGGGTCATTGCACTGATCAGCATTCTTAAGTCTTTCAAAGTTGTTGCTATTGTATAAATTATTCTCCTGGTTTTGCTTATTCACTCTGCATCAGTTCATGTAAATCTTCCCAGTGTTTTCGGAAAGTCTCTTTAATCATTTCTTATGACCATCAATTATTCAGCCCTGGGGAGTACCTTTCAGAGAAAACATGAGGATGTGAACTGTTTGAGTACAGAAACTTTCATTTTTCTCTTTGTGTCACTAGCACTGAGCACTGTGTCCAACACAAAGTAGGTGCCTAATAAGTACTTGTTGATTTAAATCTCCTTGGCCTCCCCCATTCAAATAAAGACAAAGGGATGATGGAGAAGAGAAATTCTCATTGAATTAGTTCCACATGGGCCCAAAGTAAAAGGGATTACATAGGTACTAGCTCCAAAGCCTCATTTCCTTCTGTCTCAGATCTTTCAAAGAAGGACTCTACTTTTGTTGAATCCTAACTAGAAATGATGCAGAGGAGCACAAATGGTGGTGGAGACACTCCCCCCAATTTGCCATTTATGTACATTGATGATAGTCAGAGGACTTATAAAACCTATCCTGCCCCAGAATTCAGCCCCACATAGCCAGGGTGAAATGGATAGGCTTGGTGGCAGGATTTGTCCTCCGTTCATTTCTAGGAATGCAGACTGGGTCCCAGGCCAGCTCTTGCAGAATGATCTGCACCGCCCCCCCCCCATATCAGGAGAGTCTTAAATAACAACAATTTGCTCAGATTTGAAGAGAACTCTATTAGTGAAGAATGTTGGCAAATCTCAGATGATCAGGCCTTAGAAAAATCAGCAGCTGAAACTGATTTTGAGATCTCCTCAAGGACTGACCTCTGAATACCCTTTGCAAAAGACCACGAGATCTCATTTCAATCCCCCAACCTCTGGCTACCACATTTTGTCTTTTCCCTCTGCTGCTTTCTGTTCAAGGCTTGACACAATGATCTCATGCGCTGAGAGCTCCCTAATTAGCTAGCTTTGAATAAGCATGTGGGAGCTTGACCTTCTCATCTTTTGAAAGACACATCATTACAGCTCTGCATTATGATCTGGGTCTAATATGCCACCAGTAAATCCGAACCTTCACATTTGTTTGAGTCTGGGAGGGTCTTAGAAGTCCTGAGAGAGCTGGATTCTAGTTCAGGCCCTGCTGCTCATTAACTCTGGGACCTCGGACTAGGCAAAAACTTTCCAGGCGTCAGAATGTTTTATCTATAATATAAAGCTGATCCGAGAGTCAGAGACTTTTGGAGTTGGGAAGAAAATTCCCAGTGGCTACTGAGCCTCACCCCAAACCCACACAGAGATACACTCTTCAATATATTGAGCATGTGGTCCTCTGGCACTTGCTTGAAGATGTCCTGGAGAGCGTGAGATTCACTGCTTGGGACAGCTCTAATGCTTAAGAAGTTTTTCCTGATCTCGAAACTTAAATCAGCATTTTTGTAGGTTCCACCCACGGCTCCTGGTTCTGCCCGATGGGACCAAGCAGAAGACAGACCTTCAATTACTTGAAAATAGCTTTTATGATTCCTGAGCCTTCTTTCTGCAGGCCAGACATCCCAGATTCCTCATGTGACGTAGACTGAAGGCCTTCCTCTGGGTACTGCTGTCCTGCATGCACATCAATCTTCTCTGAAACCAAGGTGCCTAAAATGGAATAGGATCCTCCAGTGATGGTCTGACTGGGGCAGAAGACAGTGGGACAAGATGCTTTTCCAGTCCTAACTCTTGTTATCCTTTCTCGATCATCCCTTAAATTAGGTCCTTGGCTAATCCTGTATGGAGCTTAGATGATTACAAGTCTGTCTCTCTGTGTGTGTCTACACTTGATCACAAGTTGTAACTTTGTAACTCTTTGAGGTAGAACAATTAAACTCTGGGGCTGTCAGCTTTTTGCCCACTCTGAGTCTGGGAGTGGAGCTTGAGCGTGTAAATGGAGCCCAGAGGAGCCGAGAGAGCATTAGGTTGAATTATCCTCCTGATTGGATTAGGATGTGAGGATGCCAAGCAGACCATTTGTCATTTGTCAGGGCTTGGGACTCTTTTGGATGCCCAGCTTTATTAAAGGCTGTTTATTAAATACTTTTTAGTTTGATCACAAAGCAAGTTGGCTTTGTGAAATCTCATTCGCACGAAAGGGATGCTCCATATTTATCTTTACCACTTTGGGAGTGGAAAATGGGAGGAAGGTAAGGGCTGGGATCATGGCTGTCCTTCCATTCAAGCCAGGAGCATAAAGAATATCTCTTTTATTTTCATTTTTAAAAAATGCTTATTTATTTTGATTCTGAATTTAACAAACACTAAATATATCAGACACTTTTATATGCAAAGTAAAGCAGAAAAAAGGATTGTTTTTCCTTTAAAATATACGACAAACTCAATGTGTAACCTTTTTTTTTAGGCAATTAGGGATAGGGTCACACAGCTAATAAGTTTCAAGTGTTCGGTCTGAGGCTGGATTTGAACTCAGGTCCTCTTGATTTCAGGGCTAGTGCTTTATCTACTGCAACACCTAGCTGCCCCCAATATGTAACTGTCAAAGCTGCCCTATTTGTCTGTTCTTCCTTTTGGCTTTCCTCTATTCTCTTTTAAGCATCAAAAAAATCTTTCTATAATTCCCTTTCCTTTTTTTTTTTTTTTTGCAATCCTACCACTCTTTCCCTTTCCATTGCCCTGCTCCCCTCCAAATTGAAAAATATAAAAAGGAAAGGAAGAAAAGACAAACCCTCCCAACAAATTTATATAATTAAGCAAAACAAATTCCCACAACAGCCACGTCAGAAAATGTGTGTCTTATTCTGCACCTTGGGTCTATCCCCTCTTTATCAGGAGGTTGGTAGGTTGCTTAATCATCAGTCTCCTGGAACTGTGGCTAATCATTACATCGATCAGAGGTCTTAATTCCTTCGAAGGTGCCTTTCTTTGTGATACAGGGTGTCCCAAAATCTCAATACCTTTTAAAAGGTATTAAAGCTTAAAACTTCCCTGAGGCTTTTCCAAAATCCTCACCCTGTATTTTGACCAGTTTTCCATGTGATTTGCGAAACATGTTTATCTGGTTGTCTTTTTCACAGTTTGCATGTTAGTTGGAATGAAGCCCACCTCTGCCAGGAAAAAGAAACTTTCCGAATGACCCAGGGCTGTTTCTGGAACAGAGTCCCCTGGCCTGCCCTGTTGGCCCAACTCCGAACTCAATCAGAGCACTCAGCAAAAGGAACTTGAGCGGCTGGTCTAACGAGTTGCTGGATTTCCAGGAACAACACTGATTTTCTTCAATACAAGAAAATAACTTTTTTTCATTAAAATCACTTCATCTTTATTTATTGAAAGCAATATTTGCCCAGTGAGTGAAAGTATGTGAGTCAGACAACTAGGCAGGTCTGTCCTTTGTTATAAAGACGATGCTACTTCCTTGATATTCTACAGGGTTGCTCATTGGGCTTTTTTTTGAAGTTTGACTGATGCTTTTTAAATTTTTAAAAAATTTCTATCAATGTTATTTCAAATAATCCTACCCCAATAGAGCCTTCTCTTGTAATAAATACATAGCTAAGCAGAATTGACCCATTGACTGTGTCTGCCAGAGAACACTTTCTTCTGGACTGGTGGACTCACCACCTCTCTACTGAAAGGAAGGAGATAGGTTTCATCATCTATTCTCTAGAGTCAAGACTGGCCATGGAACCGCTTTTTCTAGGAGTGATATTGGATTTGTGGCCATATGGAGATAGTGCTTTAATTTAAAGACTTCAACAGACATTCAAGCTTTAGAATCCCAGGCAGTCACTTGACCCCTCTTTCAGCCTCAGTTTCCTCATTTATAATAGGAGAGGGTTGGATTTGATGAGCCTTCAAGCTCTAGGTCATGATCCCACAATGGTCTCAGTGTCCTGGGACATGATCTCTGGGACCCTAAGTCACACAGGAGTTGCTGGTTGGCCTTGGTGGAAAAAGTGGCCCCTCTGGGTGGTCCCCATGCTAGGAAATTCCCAGGTCCACCCCACTCCCACCCCCAATATTCATCAACACATGAGTCTCAATTTAACGGTCAAAATTTCACACAGTGAGTGAGAAGTCGGGAAAGATTTGTACTTATATAATTAAAGCTCTGTTTTTATTAAAGACTAGTCATAAAACCAAAGCATTTATTAAACACTTGCTGTGTGCCCTACACGGTGCTAAGCCTAGCAAGGGAAAACCATGGTTCCTCTCTCCAGGAGCTCCCATTTTAAAGGGGAGACACCTTGTACATGCAAGATGGACACAGTGTAGATGGACAGTCATCTCAGAGAAGAGGCCCTGGGGTGGGGAGGCCAGAAAGAGCTTCTTACAGTAAAGACCTAAGATGCCCGTAGCTGATTACATGTTGAATTTTAGAATGTTTTATTCCCAGTTTTTTCCTGAAGAATGATGGGTCACCTAAGCAACATTATGTCATGAACCTCAGCCTCCAGGAAAGAGCCCTTTGGAGAAGAACATTCTGTTTGTCATCAGAAGACTCCTATCTCTAGGACTTACTAGCCAAGTGACTTTGAGTAAGCCCCCTGGCTGGGCCTCAGTTTCCTCACCTGTAAAATAAGGGGACTGGCCTCGATGGTCTCTGTGTCTCACATCCTAAATTCATAGGATTCTAAAGAAGGTCCAGAAGGAAGAAATCCAGGCTTTCCCTTTCCTCTATTTATCCCTGCAAAATAGTGAGGCAAATTACCCCTAAATCCCATGTTTTCTCTGAGGAAAGCACCTTTAAATAAATGAGACCCAAGGAGCAAATAAGGGTTTTTAAATGTAAACAGTCAACGGTGGATAGTCACTGGGCGCTCATCTCCCAAACGCTGGAACAGACTCAACTTTGGAGCCTGGCTCTGGGCCCACAGAAGGGGTGGGGGTGCAGCATGGCGGGCTCTTTCTTGTCCCTAGGGCCCACTTCCGGCCAATCTTCACGGGTTTCATGCACCAGAACGCTGGATCCTGGGAGGCTGAGTGCTGGGCTCACCGTTGGAAGACCTGGGTTTGAATCCTGACTCAGCTTCCTAGCCAGGGGTCTATGGGCAAGTCATTTCAATTCCCCGAGCCTCAGTTTTCTCATCTGTAAGTTGGAATTAAGGACAACACTTACCTCAGAGGGTGGTGGTGAGGTTCTAATGGAATGTTTTGCAAGCCCTTTGCAAAGTTTAAAGTGCTACCAACTAGCCCTTACTGCTACTTTTACTGTGAGTTAGTGTCCAAATTCTGTTCTACCGACTTGCATTTGTGATGCACTCTCTCCTCACCGAGGGGGAGTGCCCCTGTTTGGGTGCAGCATGCCCCCCACCATTATTTCACCTCATTTGTGTGTTCTTTCACCATTAGAATGGAAGCTCCTTGAGGTCAGATACTCTGTTTTTGCTTGTATTTGTATCCCCAGTGCTTAATAAATGCTTATTGTTATTGTTGTTCCACTTTTAGAATCCTTTTCCTTCAATAATAATAACAGTTAACATTTATCTAGCATTTAATATGTGCCATGCACGGTGCTAAGTGCTATACAATTATTATCTCATTGAATCCTCACAACACCTCTGAGAAGTAGGCAGTATTATTATCCCCATTTTAAAGAAGAGAGAAGGGCAGCTAAGTGGTGCAGTGGATAGAGCACCAACCCTGGAGCCAGGAGGACCTGAGTTCAAATCCACCCTCAGACCAAACACTTGACACTTACTGGCTGTGTGACCCCAGGCAAGTCACTTAACCCCATTGCCTAGCCAAAAAAAAAAGGAAGAGAGAACCGAGGCCACCAGAGGTTAAGTGACTTGCTCGGGGTCACCCATCTAGTAAGCATCTGAGTTGAGATTTGAACGCCGGTCATTCTGACTCTGGGTTCAAGTACTCTAGCCAGTGCGCCATTTAGCTGCCTAGGAAAGTGAGATGTCAGTGGGATTATTTCAATTCACTCTTTTTCTCCTGTACTCTTAGAGGAAAAAGTTACAGTTTGGATTGTTTTCTAAGAAAACGATGATGGTTCATTGGCTGAACCGTATTTTGCAGAGGAATGAGGGACCACCGAGATTGTCCCCTCCCCAGGGTGACAAGGCACAGTACAAGGGCATTTCTGCACGTGAAAGAGAGAACCACACGAAACGTGGAGAAACGGACACATTCAGTTATTGCTCAAACACAAAGAAGAAGTCTTGGAGGTGAAGACATTTTCAAAAAGAAATGCATGGCCTGAGTCTCATGACTTTTCACCCCCATGCCTTTCTCGCAGCAGAATGATTAATTCAGTGGAGGAGAACTGTTTTCCCTCTTACTCATTACTGTGGCTCTAGGATCCGGGTTTTAAGAACTATGGGAAGTATTTTTTTTTTTACTGACTAGCCACAAGAAGCCTTAATTACATTCTTCCCTGAAAAATAAGACTAGAAATTCGAACTTTGTCCAATCCACCACCGAGGGAAAGAATGAAAGTCATTCCAAGTTTACTAAGTGGGTGGGGGCTTTAAAATCATGGACCAGGCATTTGTGAGCATCTTCAATAGCCCTATTCAGACCCATTTGCCTTATTCCCAGTCAGACCCTGGGCAAATGAACTTAGAGTAGATGAGAGGCTGACCCATGTGGAGAGCTGTTGCCCTTCCCTGCCACATCATGCCAGGGGAGGAGAAACGGACAATTACTCAGTTCATCTGTTCTGAAGAGATGATATGCTCAAACCATTCAGACTTGATGCAATGGGCTTATAGTCATATGTGGTGTTGTGGAACGAATGTGGTGGAACCAGGCTAGAGCAGGTCTCCTTGACCTGGAGTCTATGAATTTGGGTTTTTTTTTTTTTACGTTTCATTTCAATATAATTGGTTTCCTTTGTAATCTTATGTATTTAATTTTGTGCATTTAAAACATGATTTTGAGAAGTTGTCTATAGACTTTACCAGTCTACCAAATAGGTCTATGGGGGAGGGAAGATGAACAACTCCTGGGCTAGAGATGAGTAGAATATCTCATTTTGTTGGCAGCGCTGAGATGATGATAAAGACCATGATGAAGAGGATGCTTTTTGTCTGGCTGGTCTGATGGCTTAGAGAAACCTCTGTGAAACCTGGGGTGATGGAAGGAGCTTGGTGCATCTGGAGAAGGAAGGGAGCCTCTCTGGAAGCAGTAATTGGAGCTCTCTTTCCTAGAATCCTAGTTCTTGAGTTGGAAAGGATCTCAGAGCCCATCTAATGCAACCTTCTCATTTTAGAGATGAGGAAACTGAGGCCAAAGGTAGGTGAAGAGATTTGTCTGATGTCACCTAGATAGGAAGCATCAGAGGTGATTCTGTGGTTCCCAGGGGCAGAATTTGAACCCAGGTCCCTGGCTCCCAAGCCAGCACCTCACCTTGAATCATTCATCCTTTGGGATGAGGGTGCCCTCACCATGCCACACAGCCTCACTCTGCCCATAAATGCAGTCTGATTTACATCCCCTCAGCTCAGTACAAAGACTGTCTCCTCCTCTTGAGCAATAGTGGAGGAAGCCAACTTCTCAAGTACAGGTTGTCCGGATAAGAGGGAGGGTGGATTAGCACCCTTCAGCCACCGGATCCAGCAACTCTGTTGTCACAGCAATAGAAAAGCATCTTTGGTCTTCATCTGCGTTAAGAGAGGAAGGATCATTCCTCTCTGCACGGCCCTGCTCAAACCATGCCTGGAGCACTGTGTTCAGAGTACTGGAGTCAGGAGCACAGGTTCATATCTCACCTCCAGCCCTTTCTAGCTGTGTGCTTAGGGCAGCCACTTTCACCTCTCAGAGCCTCAGTTTCCCCATTAGTAGAAATGAGGATGATGTTACTTGCAGAACCTCCCCTGCGGGTTGTTCTAAGGATCAAATGAGAATATCTGTGAAGCCCTTTACAAACCTTCAGGTTCTATATGATGTCTATTATCACTGTTATTCATGCACTATTTTGGGAAAGACACATATGAGACGAGCATGTCCAGAAGAGGGAGATGTGGACAGTGAGAAGCTTAGAGAAGATGCCAGATGAAGATAGAATGAAGAACCTGGGAATGTTTAGCCTGAAGAAAAGAAGCCTGGGGGAGCAGAGAGGGGAGAACATGATAGATGCTAAATATTTGAACGGCCGTTATGGATAATGTTGTGAATCATGCCCACATTTGAAGGATTTAGATGTATTCTGCTTGACCTTAGAAAGCAAACCCAGGTTCAATGAGGGGGAATTCACAAAAGAAACCAATTCTAGTTCACCACGAGGAGAGCTTTCCAGTGGTGGATAGGGCTCCCTCTCAAAGGAAATCTTAAGAAGCTGGAGGACCATTTGTTAGAGATTATCAGACAGGGGTAAGTTGGACTCAGTGGAAAAGGAAGTCCCTTTCATCTCTGAGATTGTGTAAGTCTGAGGGGCAGGAGTCCATATTCCCTCATGGAAGTGTTCGGGGAGAAATATGCCCTCCACATTCAAGGCATCATTATCCCACTCACCCCACCCCTGCCCAAGAAAAGAAAGCCTGACTCTAGACCCATGAGCCAACTTCACCAATCTGCACCATGACTGAAGCTTACTGTTATTTTTAGTAGAAACCACAGTACTCATTACCAAGCCTCAGGGACACAGTGGTTTTGAGAAGCCAGGGATGCTTTCTTATGTACTAGCCAAAAAACTCTTAATTAGGTTCTTCCTAGAAAAATGGGAACAGGCATGCACACTGGGTCAGATCCACCAGGAATGGAAAGAATGTTTCCGAGAAGTGGTTAGATACCTTGCAGGGTATAGTATCTCCAGGCCTTAACTCAGAGGAAGAGAGAGCTCCTGGCATATATAACCCAAAACTCCAGTAGATCTGAGACTTCCTTACGTGGAGACTCCCTCCCACAAGGCTAATTGCAGTTGGTACGTGCCTGCTGGCTCTCATCCATTTCCTCCCAAAAATCTGTCCCAAGGCCTCCGCACAACATTCAAAGGGCCTCACCGTGGGTGGAGGTGACCCTGGTTTTTCAGAGGGAGACAACTTGTTGCTTAAAAACCCATGGAGCATAAGCCACTGGAACACAAGCTCCAGACGTTTCTATCAGGCTGAAGAGCCTTCGATGCTTGGATACATTGAATAGTAACTTCCCAGGCACACCTGCCTGCCTGCGAAGTAACAGGATCCCCTCATCATCATCTAGTCACAGAAAAAGACTGGGCTCGCTTTCTGAGGACCAGCCTAGTCAAGTAGGGAGTCACTCATCACCAGTGGGCAGGATGCTTATGCATGACCCTGGACAAGTCACTTCACCTCTATTTGACTCAGTTTCCTCATCTGTAAAATGGGGATAATAATAGCACCTTCCTTCCAGGGTTGTGCTGAGGATCAAATGAGATCATATTTGTGAATTGCTTAGCTCAGTGTCTGGCACAGAGCAGTTATTTAATAAATGCTTCCTTCAAATGAAATAATATTTATAAGGAGCTTTATAAACCTGAAAGTACTATGTAAATGCTAGCTATTATTATCATTATAATGCATATTCTTGGAAAATTGCCTGGGGCACCTGAAGGTTAAGTGACTTGGCCACGGTCACACAGCTAGTAAGTGTCAGAGGTGGCACCAGGACCCACAATTTCTGACTTGAAGCCTTCTTTCTCACCACTTCACCACACTGCCTCTTTTGAAACAAACATTTTTGTTTTGGTTGATGAGTCATATTCTACCCTCCATGACCTCATGTGGGGTCTTCTTGGCAAAGATCCTGGAATGGTTTGCCATTTCCTTCTTCAGCTCATTTTACTAATGAGGAGCCCAGGGCAAATAGGGTTAAGTGACTTGCCCAGGGTCACACAGCTAGCAAGTATCTGAGGCCAGATTTGAACTCAGGTCCTCTCGACTCCGGGGCCCGCACCCCACCGCTGCACCACCTATCTGCTCCAAAAAATATTAGTCACTTAATAAGAGATTATTGAAATTTGAATTAGATCTTTGGAGAATATCTCTTTCCTATCTGTTCTTCCAGATGAGCATCCTTGTCTCCTTCCTTCTGTCTGTCAGGGATGTGACTATTCAGGGTGACCTGTTTGGTTCAGGTCCTATGAGTGGTACTTCATGGTACTGCCACATATCAGCACCAATGAATAAAGTGACTTTATTCAACTTCCTGCTTAGTTATAATTGTATCCACAGCAGAATGAGCTGATCTGCTGGTCCAGCCAAGCAAGGTCCCATTGCCAAAGTTGGATGTTGTGAAAGTGCACCTGTGCGGTTTTCAGAGATGGAGGGAGAAATGAGAAATGTGTCCCTCTATTGTTACAGCATCATGATGAATTACTTTTGCTTTTTTCCAGCCCCAGCCTCAGAACCTCTGTTCACCTCCATTATCTGCTCTTGGTCTCTACAGGCATATTACCATATTAATTCATTGTGTTATGCAATTTGAGCAGCCAAATGAGCTTACCTTGTGCCCTCTTAATAGTATTTGCTTTTAATGCTAGCTTCATGGGATGCATTTTCCAAAGCAGATGCGTCAAGGAAATGTTTCGAAACTCAATTTGGTTTTTAAATGATGAGTCGTCTCCCTAATTGGTCAGGTACAGAAAAAAACAGAGTGCTGTTAAAAGTGCCTTGTGATCAACTAGGAGCCCAGTGACAGAGAGGCCCCCAGTGTCGAGGGTGATTGCAGTCTTTGAGGAAGGAAGTCGTGGACTGCAAATGAGCAGGCTTCAAAGCACAGGCATCATCCATCCATTTCTGCAGAAAGTGATAGATGACGAAGGGATCAAATTCTTTGGCTGGCAGGCGGGGGTGCCTGGGATGTTACTACACACCCCAAGGCCCGCCATATCACTTTCTTTGCCTGGGGAAAGGACAATAGCTTCAGAAAAAAACAGATGGGGAAATACTATGAGTATTCTCTAGGGGATATATCCAAGCTTCTGCTTCATCCCTTAAAACCATCAACGTACATCAAAAGAGCTATCATATGCATGTGCAGACTCTGGCACTTTTTAGTAATAAGTCTCATCTTCAAGTCCTACATGCCCTGATCACGGTGGGGCAGGTCCACTTGTCTCTGCCAGCTCCATGAATGGGGGATCATTTGGCTCTGCAGATAGAAAGGTAGCAGAGGTGGTCAGTGCAGTCCTGCCATAGTGTGATTCAACAGCTGTATGTAGGCTCAACCGATGTCCACTGCTTAAAAAGATAGATACCTGACCTGTTTTTTTGGGATCAGATGTTAAAGTGTGTTTCCAGGTATGGAAGTTTATGATTTCCATGTTACTTTTTTCTCTTTTTTTCCCTTATTTTGTTATGACTCCTCTCACACCTCACTTTGGTGTGGAAGACATAGGATCAGAATTGGAAGGGACCTAGTATAGATCCTGCTTTTATAGATGAGGAGACTGAGGCCCATAGAAGTCTAGTTTACTTCCCAAGGTCTTATAGACAGTAAGTTGTACGCCTGGCATATCAATCCTGATTCCCTGCAGGCCATGTCAAGGTCACTCCACAAGCTACAAGAGGTCTTGCCAAGCTAGAAAGGCTTTGTGTGTGACCTGAAGATGCAGACTAGCACCATCTTTTGTTTGAAGTCTTTTTTGGTTCCCCCTCAGCTGCCCTCCTTCCCAAACCACTTGGTATTTGTTCTATTTACATTTGTACTGTATTTACTTACATATGCACTTGTCATCCCCCCCCCCATTAGAATATAAGCTTCTTGCCAGTAGTGGCTTGTATTCCTAGCACCTACCATACTGTCTGGCATATAAATGCTTGTTGATTGAGTGACTGTGTGTGATGTGAGGATCAGTGCAGAGAGCTCTGTTAACAGGCTGGACATTCTTTGTTCTCCAAAGATCCCCAGTTCTCTTCACTCCTCAGCAATTTCCCAGGCTGGTACCCTCGCTCCTCCTTCACTTACCTTTCCTTCCAATCTCCACCTTATGGTTAAATAGCTGAACTCCATACTATTCTCTACTCTCTTGGCCCCTTGTCCTAGCCCTGCTCCCACCTTGGCAAACTCCAACTCTGGATTACTTCCCTCATTCAGTATCTGAATGTAGCTAGAGGAAACCTCGCGTCTAGGCAAACAAGCTGATTGGGTTCACTACAAATTTGTGTCATCTAATGTCAGCTGGGCTCTCAATGGAGATAAGGTTATCTTTTTATTCCCCCCTTACTGATTCTCTATCAAACTCCCCTCTGTAGCTATGTTAAATCTGCGCTTCACTCATCAGTCCCATATCACCAACTGCCTTTCAGACATTTTCAACTGAATGCCCCATAGACATTTCAAACTCAACACGTCCAAAGCAGAATTCTATCTTTCCACTGCAAACTCGCCCATCTTCCATACTTCCTTATTTCTGCTGAAGGCACCACCATTCTTCCAGCCTCCCTCGTATATAACCCTGGCTTTATCTTCTAATGTTCACGCTCCCTCTTCTTGTATATCCAGTCTCCTCATTCCCTTATGACCCATTCTCTTATTCTCTCTCACCCTAGTGTCATTGACTCTCATGAGGCTTCTTCTTCTCTTGTTTCTTCTTTAGGAACTGGGAGGGCTAAGTCTTACTGGGCTCAGTAGATAAACACTGCACCCTGCTCTACGATAACCTACAACACTTAAAATGCATCGGTGAGTAAATTACTGTGGACAAGCAATAATATTGGTATGATTTCACTCTGTGGCATCGGGGGTAATATATGTGTGCTTGTACTGAAGCTAGACTGACTCAGAAAGAATCCCTTAACCAGATGAAACTGGATTGAGCTGATTTCCTCATTTTTAGTTAGCTTTGTTTCCTTACTCTCTTCTGTTGATTTTGTAATTCTGCTGCTTTTAAGAATGGATATTGCTTGGGGAAATATATAAAAGTTATGGCTCTTATGGAGCACACTTCAATGACTTTTAGAGATATTGCAGTGGCTGTTGGCATGGGCAAGTTACTCCTTTCAAAAGTCTTTCAAGCACACGATAAAACAGGAACAATTACATTGAACTGCAAAAGAAAGTATGGTTGAAAAAGTTTTTTAAAGCCACGAATGAATAAGCAATTGCCACAAAACAGCTTGATCAATCCTCAGAAAACAGCTGAAGACTTTTAGGAGGAATTGGCAGCTGGAGGGGGGTTGTCACTGATTCCTTTACAGTTTGGTGCAGGCAAAAGAAAACAGCTGCTGAACCACAGCCATGAAGAACAAATGTTTGTAATGAGTGTGAAAATTTTAAAAAGTAAGCTGCTGAAGACTAGAAAAATGTAAATTTTACTGATTTTTCACTTTTTTTTGTTGTTGTTCAGTCATGTTCAACTCTTCATGATCCTATTTGGGGTTTTCTTGGCAAAGATACTGGAGTGGTTTCCCATTTCCTTCTCCAGCTCATTTTGCAGATGAGGAAACTGAGGTAAACAGGGTTTAAGTGACTTGCCTAGGGTCACACAGCTAGTAAGTGTCTCAGCCTGGATTTGAATTCAGGTCTTCCTAACTCCAGGCCAGGTACTCTATCCCCTGGGCCACCTAAGGCAATATATTAAAAACACTGTTCAAAAGAAGTACAGATGAGGCTGTAAGATCAGGACATCTTCATCAGATTGTAAAACATCTACTCCCAAAAAATGTTTGAGTGATTTTTTTTAAACTTCCAAAGGATCTGGAAATCTTGTTCCTGAGGAGGGGATGATAAACTCTGATAAATATATCGATATACTGAGCAGCAGAATTGTTCTGTAATTATGGAAATTCCCAAGTGGTGATTAATCAATGAGTAGGTATTCATTAATTACCTACTACATGCCAGTCATTGTGCTAAGTGCTGGTGTTAGAAAAATAAAGTATGATACGATTCTTACTAGCAATGAACTTGTATTCTAATGGAGAAGAAAAGTACACATAAAAATATAGTTAACATAAATTAAGAAGTTAATAAACACACAGAGAAAGAGAGAGAGAGAGAGCAACAGAGAAAGCGCCATTTTTCAGTCTTATCTGACTCTTTGACACCCCTTTTGGGGTTTTCTTGGCAAAGATACCGGAGTGGTTTGCCATTTCATTCTCTAGCTATGTGCGTTCAAAAACACCAAATAAGCAAATTCAAGGTAGTTTGGGGGGGGCACCAGCAGCTGGGGGTATCAGGAAAGGCTTCATGCGGAACAGGGTCATTAAACTTGAAGCCTCAAAAACTCCTAAGTGTGGGCCAAATCAGATTGTAATGTAATTGAGAAATATTGAACAACATAAATAAAAATACAATACTACATAAATAATATTAATTTGTGGTTTTCTAAGTCAGTATTTAGTGGTGGAGTCCATTTCTATTTGAGTTTCACACCACTGATTATCCTCTGTGAAGCAGTTAGAGAGAGGTAAGGAAGGTGTGCAGCCTAGGTGTGGGGAATAGTCCATGCAAATCCACAGAGATGGGAGGTGGAGTTTTGCAAGTGAGGAAGGGTGAGGATATCAGCATACAGCAACATGGCTTTGCACCATGTCACCCACCATGAGAAGGCAAGGAATGTATCAAATTTATCCATTTCATTCCTGAGCAAGACACTTAAACATCCCAGTATGCCAGGCAGCTCTCTAAGACTGTAGGCTGTAGAGAAGATGCCAACCGTCCCTGGTAGAGGGAGTTCCTTCACCTGGGAGTTGCAGGGTAATGATAAAATCCTAGGTCCAGTCCCTATGGACAGGGTCCATCCCCTCATGAAGAGCAGGCATGGATGGGTTGCTAGCTGCACCATTTGAGGCAACAGCCACATTGAAGAGATGACAGATCCATCAAAGTGTCTGCACCCACCTCCACAACGTCCCCTATACCAGCCCTCCCCTGATTTCCTCTGCCCTTCTTTCCCTAGAGCCTCAGCTCCACAGACTTAACATTTTGAAGATGCTACACTTCCTTCCCTACAAAGTCATTCATCCACACATTTCAGAATGCTTTAATAACTAACTCATTAATTCCCCCCTCTTCACCCCCCCTCCTCCACTTGACACATGGAACTCTCCCTGAATGATATGTTGGTCCTTAGGCTCGATTTAATTTCACCCGCCTAGCCTGGGTGGGGGCCGTCATTTACATTGGCCTCATTTCCCATGAATTATTACTCCGATTTGAACAAGTTTGAATGGTTCCATCTCCAAAATGACATCTCCCGGAAGAGAGCAGAAAACCTACCCAAAGGAGCAATTACGATTTTTTCTTTTTTTAAAAAAAAGGTATAAGGATCTGATGGTCTTATAAATAAACACAGCAAATTCAACTGAGGACTAAGAGGTGGAGATTTCAGAGCTAGTTTATAAAATGAGGAATTGAATGAATTTAGGCAACTCTGAGAGGAAGGCAGCCAAGGTGATACCAGGGAGGAGGAGCATGGTGCTTCGAAGGAGGGAGACCTTCTTTATCCAAGTAGTTCATTCTTTAATCTCCCATGAGCATCTCTCCCATGCTCTGTCATTCTGGAACCCTCTTCAGCAGAAATTTGGAGCTCCAGATATTTCCTCCCAGAAACTATAAGCAAATTAGGAGAGCAAGGAATAGTTTACCTGTCAGATCTGTGGAGAAAGGAAGAATTTATGACCAAAGAAGAGCTAGAGAACATTATGAAATGCAAAATGATAATTTTTATTATATTGTAAAGGTTTTGCACAAAGCCAATGCAACCAAGATTAGAAGGAAGCAGATCTTTTTTTTCTTCTGTTTTCCTTCTTCTTTCTCATGGTTCCTTCTGTTGGTTCTAATTCTTCCTTACAATATGACTAATGTGAAAATATGTTTAACAGGAATGTATATGTAGAGTCTATATCAGATTGCATGCCATCTTGGGAAGGGAACAGGGGAGTGAGGGGGAGAAAATTTAAAACTCAAAAGTTTATGGAAGTGAATGCTGAAAACTAAAAATAAATAAATTTTAAAAAAGGAAGCAGAAAGCTGGGAAACAATTTTTACTGCCAGTGTCTCTGATAAAGGCCTCATTTCTAAAATATATAGAGAACTGCTTCAGATTTATAAGAATAAAAGACATTTCCCAATTGATAAATGGTCAAAGGATATGAACAGACAGTTTTCAGATGAAGAAATTAAAGCTATCTATAGTCAAATGAAAAAAAATGCTCTAAATCACTATTGATTAGAGAAATGCAAATTAAAACAACTCTGAGGTACCACATCATACCTATCAGATTGGTTAACATGACAAAAGAAGAAAATGATAAATGTTGGAGAAGATGTGGGAAATTGGAACACTAAAGAATTGTTGGTGGAGTTGTGAATTGATCCAACCATTCTGGAGAGCAATTTGGAACTGTGGCCAAAGGGCAACCAAACTGAGCATACCCTTTGATCCAGCAATACCATGACTAGGTCTGTATCCTAAAGACACCATAAAAAAGGTAAAGGGAACCACATATACAAAAATATTTGTAGCCATTCTTTTTGTGATGGCCAAGAATTGGAAATTGAGAGGATGCCCATCAATTGGGGAATGGCTGAACAAGTTGTGGTATATGAATGTAATGGAATACTATTGTGTTGTAAGAAATGGTGAGCAGACAGATTTCAGAAAAACCTGGAAAGATTTGTATGGTTTGATGCTGAGTGAAGTGAGCAGAACCAGGAAAACATTGTACACAATAACAACCCATGTTGTGAGATGACTATTGTTGATAGACTTAGCCCTTCTCAGCAATGCAAGGATCTAAGACATCTCCAAAAGACTCATGAGGGAAAATGCTATCCATATTCAAATAAACAGCTATGGAGTCTGAATGCAGATCAAAGCAGACTATTTTTTTCCTCTCTCTTTTTTTCTTTCTTTCTCTTGGTTTTTCCCTTTTGTTCGGATTCTTCTTTTACAACATGACTATTGTGGAAATATCTTTAACATGATTGTACACGTGTAACCTATATCAGATTGAATGTTGTCTTGGGAGAGGGGGGAGAGAGGGGGAAAATTTTGGAACTCAAAGTCCTATAAAAGTGAATGTTGAAAATGATAAATAAATAAAAATATTACTTTTGAGAAAAATAAAAAAAAGACATTTCCACCCTGGCTGGCTGGCTTCCCCCAGGACAGCCAAGTGCTATGTGGTTTAAGCAGCCCTGACTCCATTTTCAGAAGCCCAAGGACAGCAGTAATTTCCTAAACAACTGAAGAGGCAAACATAGGATGACTTTGCTGAGTAAGGAAGACAGAGGAAATCAAAAGCAAGTCGAGGCTTCTTCAACCGCTTCTCTCACATTCTCTGCTCATGGTGTCCTTGGCACCAGGGACCCCCATTGCTCCTTTCACCTCCTGTCCCATGGAAGGCAAGAGATGCAGGGATGGAGATTTAGTAGCTGCTGCCACTATATGTTAAACCCTCTCCCCCAACCATACGCTATAGATGCTATCTTTTTTTTAAATTTTATTTTTTTATTAATTTTTTTCGATTTATCAATAATCACTTCCATATGCTTTTGAGTTTAAAATTTTTCTCCCCCTTCCTCCCCACCACCCTCCCCAAGATGGCGCACAATCTGATATAGGCTATACATTTACATTCACATTAAACATATTTTCAACATTAGTGATGTTGTAAGTAAAAATTAAAATCAAAAGGGGGAACCAACAGAAAGAGGAAACAAAACTCAGAAGAAGAGAAAAAAAGTCACAATTTGGCTTCCATAGTTCTTTCTTTGGGTGTGGATAGCATTTTCCATCATAAGGCCTCTGGAGATGTCTTAGATCCTTGTATTGCCAGGAAGGGTTAAGTTTATCAATATTAGTCATATAGATGCGATCTTGTCTTGAACTTTAAATAACTTACCATCTTAGAGTCACTTGAATCTCTAGCAAATGCTGGGGGTGAGGGGGAGGGCAGCAAGAGATTTATAACTCTTCCAAATACCACGTGGCATAGTGATTAGAGTATCTGGCCTGGAGTCAGGAAGACCCAAATTCAAATGCATCCTGAGACACTTCACTAGCTGTGTGACCCCGGCCAAGTCATTTAACCCTGTTTGCCTCAGTTTCCTCATCTATAAAATGAGCTGGAGAAGGAAATGGCAAAACACTCCAGTATCTTTGCCAAGAAAATCCCAAATGGAGTCATGGAGAATCAAATTCAACTCAACAACAACAACAACAGTTTCATCTCTAACACAGCAAAGCATGAGGACTCTTTTTAAATTGCCCTTCTTATATTCTCTTCAAGGAGAGCAAGGCACCAAAGGCTTATTCATCACCTGAGACTTCCACTTCCCATGTTTACTCTTACTCAGCTATTTTTCTTTCTTTCTGAAAATATATTTCTTAGTACTCTAATAAAAACAATGAAGGGGAAATGGCCAGTGTTTGAAACCATTTATTTTAAATGATCTCAGAAGACAAATAAAACAAGATGAAAAACTTTATTGGTTTTTATGAGGCAAAAAAAAGGTTCATAATGTCCGTGATGGTGACATGGGGTAATCTGATAGTGAACCCATCTTCACCAAACTAGCATCTTCATAACACTGACCCTGAATTAACTACTGATTTCAGCTACTTAGGACTGAAAGGAATGGGGGGGAGGGGCGGAGAACAGGTTGGAAGGCATTTTGTAACAAGGTCAACTTGTAGAGGTGTGATTCCTCTTTGGCTCATGCTTTGGTTGTGGTCGGGGAAGGGAAAGAGACTTCCTTCTAATATGGTTGCCCTCAGGGTCTGAGGCAGGATAGACTCTGTCTTTTGGTTGTCCTTTAGACCTTGAAAGTAAGGATTAGTTTTTCATTTGTTTATCTTTCTTTTATTCCCAGAGCTTAGGCCAGGACCTGGCATAAAGTAGATGCTTAATAATTGCTCATTGACTTGCTCAAGATCTGGAGTAGAAGGAGGCAAAGCACTGAGGTTGGATTTGACTACCCATTTATGTGACAATGGAGGCGTATTCTAAAATGGCATAACTCATGTCAAGAGAGGAAAAACAGACTCTCCAAATTCTACAGAGCTTCTCTTCCAGGCTTTTTCAGCTTAACCTTGATTCTGACTCTCTATGTCTCTATCTCTATCTCTCTCTCTGTATCTATGCAAAATCAGCAATTGGGGTCCTTGGGGAAAAAAGGAAGAATTAGAGGGAGGAGCTGGATGGTGCCACCAACCTTGGAATGTGAGAGAACTCTGGCAATGCGTTTGAGGAACAATTAAAGGGCAAAGGGCATGAGGATCAGCTAGGGAGATAGGTGAGAAGGACCCGATGCAGCATGCTGAGGTTAGGGGACCTAGAAACAGAGTCTCTCTTGAATATGTGGTTGCCACCCAGTTTAGGAGTGGAAGGCTCAGATCGTGTGGAAGCAGGCTGATGTGTCTATCATCAAATCCTTTTCTTTGGGTCCTGATAGGGTGCAGTGTTACAGGGCCAGAGGCAGAGATCTCTGGGTCCGAGTTTGGGTGGGTGATGAATGGGTCCTTGTCTGGGGGTTGGATGGTGGATGACAATCTGTGGGCAGCTAGGTAGTGCCATAGTGCATAGAGCACTGGCCTGAAGTCAGGAAGAATCATCTTTCTGAGTTTAAATCTGGCCTCAGACACCTACTAGCTGGGTGACCCTGGGCAAATCACTTCACCCTGTTTGCCTCAGTTTCCTTATCTGTAAAATAATCTGGAGAAGGAAATGGCAAACCACTTTAGTATCTTTGCCAAGAAAACTCCAAATGCGGTCATGAAGAGTCGGACATGACTTCTCCAGTGAGATCCCCGATGATGGTCCCAGTTTTCCTTTTGGAATTGTGACAGACATTTGCAGAATTTTTGATCCCTGTGGGCAAACAGATTGAATACAATTCATTAGCACTTGACCCCAGCCTTCTCAATCTGTTACCTACAGACCTACCTGGTGTGGCATGCCCAGAGAGCCTCCTACAGGGCCAACTTTGGATTCTCAGTGTTTTCAACAGCCATAAGTGTGTTGAGGAGAGCAGCAGGCCGTGCTAAGTTCAGTTAGTGCAAATCTTAGCTATTTTTTTAATGAAAATTTACTGATATCTCTTCTTTTTACGTCACCTACATTTCCCATCCTCCCAGGGAGCCAATTATTAGAACAAAGAATAAAAAAAGGAGGGAAAACAGCTCAGCAAAACTCACCACTACATAAAAAAAATCTAGCATGGTATGTACATGATGTTCTACCCCCACAGGGGACCTCTTGGGCAAGAAATTTAATCTCAATGGGTCTAAAGAAAGTTTATTTATTATTATTATTATTATTTTACAATTCAGCAGCATAGGTTTTCTAGCATTAAAAATTAACTACAATGTAACTGAATGAGGAATCCCATTGATTAGGAAACATCTAGTTTTGTGATTTGTTCAATGTATTGACCTGGAGCTCGATAGATGCTTATTGTATCATGTCAATAGAATAGAATGTATTCCATTTTAAAGATGGTGGACATCAGTGATGAGTGAGGATCTTCTCGATATCAGGTGGATATTCACAGAGAGAAAGGACCTGTTGGACTTTGCACCCCTGAAAAGCAGAAAGGGCAGAGATCTTCTCATAACTCTGTTTTGGGACCAGTGATAATGTGGGACCATGACAATTTCACAGTGTTATTTTATTCTTATTGTTCTTTCCATATACATGATTCTAGTCAAAGTGTGTAACTTTCCTGGTTCCACTTGCATCACTTTTTCCTATGTCATTTTTAAAAGAAATTTGGTCATTTCATCTCCCCTGCAGACTGTGACTGGCATGGACAGTGAGAATGTGCCAGACACCCCTTGGGGTTTTCCTTTCACTTTATTCTGCAAAATGGGGGCTTTGATTGATATTATTGATAAATGAATAATATTTATAATCATGAGATTCCAAAGTATGGAATAAATTGCCCTTAAAATCTTGTAGTAACTCTAACAATATTTGATTTTTTTAAATAAAGAATTTCTTAATTCATCCCGAATATTAGCAAACAATTGCAAACACATATTCAAAAGAACAAATGATATTAGAAAATCAAGGTAGACGTTTGGAAGTCCAATTTGCCTGAAAATGCAAAACAACTTAAACTCTTGGTGTAGTTTAAAGCAGTTAATTTCCTCTAATTGTTTTTAACTATTTATAATTGTACCCTTTCATGCTCATGGGTAAAGTACGAAGGAGGGGGAAATTGGGCAGAGGGGTCCTGGGATCAGTGTAAGCCCTTAGAGTCCTAGAATAGATGGTTGTTGAGCTTCATTCCAAATCAGCAATTCCATGGAAAAGCCTGTCAGGGAACCTGGTTTTCCTCCCAGCTTTCCCACTTAAGCATTCAGGTGGCAAGGACCATGGACAGTGGGTTGGGCTTAGAGCTGGGAATACCTGCTCTCAAATATGATCTCAGATACTTGCTATGAGATTGGAGCAAGTCATTTCACTTGGTTCAAGCCTTTGACTCCTTTGTGAAATGAGGGTCTTGGGCATGCTGACCTGGGAGGCACTTTCTAGCTGTAAATCTACAATTCTTTGATTTCTCAAGTTGCTTCTTTCCTTGCCTCTCAGAGTCCCAGGCTCCTCTCTGGTGTCCCTCCTCATTTCTAATGGTCCTGGGGTGGTGTTGGTTGCATCTGGGTGACTATGAGCAAATCACTTATTTCTCTGGGTTTTATGTTCTTCTATAAAATGAGGGGATTAGACTCTCTCATGATTATGGAACTGGAGAATTTTTCCATGAGAATTCTAAGGCAATGGTTGCATGTGTCAAAACTTCCAGGTCCGAAGAGACAGCTAAAATAAATGTAGCTTCTGTCCTGCCTTATTCAGAATTCTCTGCAAAATCTTTGAGAATTTTTCTGAGAATTGCCAGCAAACCCTGAATGAGAAAAGCAGGCACACCTGTACCCAGGCTGGTTTCCTGTCACAGCTGGGGCCCCACTTGGCCATTTCAGCTCTGATTACAAGATGCTCACTTTGAGGAATGTATGGTTTTTGGAAAGTAAAGATGAAAATGCCCACCTGGTTTGGGTTTTGTTTGCCAATACCCTCAGTGCTCCAGAAGAATGGTGTATTTGGGGGAATCCCAGTGATATGTGATGGGTTCTGTGCTTTGGTTTATTCTATTAAACACAACTGTATCAAAGCCCTAGCAGCTATCAGGTACAACACATATGCTCAACCCCGAGCTGCCCTGAGAGCCACTGTCCAAACCAGGGAATGTTAGAAAAGAAGGAAGCTTAGACTATGAGCTCCTTAAGAGCAGAGACTGTGGGGTTTCCCCCACCCCACAGAGTGCCTGGCACATAGCAAGCACTATAAAAATGTTAGTTATTATTGTTATTACCATCATCATCATGATCATTATCATAAATCATCCTCATCATTATTATTATCAGGCACTAAGCTCCATTTAAAAAAAATGCTGCTCAGAGATGTCAAATACTGTCAGCACCTTCTCAGTTTGCTAGCCTGGGACAAAACTCTTCTTCCCCTGTCCTAGTTACAGCTCTGGCTCACATTTCCGTAGTACCTTAAAGTTCCTATGGGACTTTCTTTGCAATAAATATTCTGAGGGAGATGGTATAAGCATTATTATCCACCTTTAGCAGAGGAGGATCCTGAGGCTTGGAGGGGTTCATGGGATCATAGATCTTTAGCTGGAAGGGGACTTAAAGGCCATCTTGTCTAAACTTCTCATTTTGCAGATGAAGGACTGAGACCAGAGAAGTCAATCAATATGTCCAAGGTCACATGGGTAGGAAGGGGCTGAGATGGGATTTCAGCCCGTATCGCCTGACTCCAGGGCCAGGGCTGCTTCCATAGCATCTTGCTTGCCTGTTTCTCTTAAATCCAGGTCTTCTGACACCCGTATCAGTTCTGTCTTCTAAAAACACCCTAAGGCACACACTGAACAATTGCTTTCCTTATTTGTCCAAAAAGATTTTTGCAAAGCAAAACCACAGTCTTCCTCTTGCCTCCATAGACCTCCTAAATATAGGGAAGGGTGTGTGTGTGTGTGTGTGTGTGTGTGTGTGTGTGTGTGTGTGTACCTCATGTTCCCATGGTGCTTGGGGTTGAAAAAGCCTTCATCATTATAGAGCTTTCTCTTTGTACTCTGCTTCCGGAAGAAGCCTGTGGTCTCCACAATGGTTGAGTCACCAAGTATGTACTGATTGGGCAGGTCCCTTTCCCCTGAACACAGACTGGGAAATTTTAAGAGAAAGTCTGGTACAAGAGATAAATGATGAGAAAAAAAATCAAGCCATGTTTCTACTGTGCCCCATGTCATCCCCATACTACAGTGAGTTTGGGAGGAGAGAAGCCAGGCAGCCCGGACCTTTGACTCTGGCTATACAGTTTATCTCCTCCATAAATAGGAGGGATTAGAATCCTATAAGGGATTTAAGCCTGTGGTGAATTTAAATCCACCCTTTTTATGCAGAATCCGTTAAAGGAAGTCACCTTTGGAAGTACATCACCCCCACATCTGCCGCGCATCTCTTCTCCAGCGCAGGTTAAGGGAGGGGAGGGTAGCGATGACGGCAGTACCCAAAGCAGGCCTCTCCAACATTTCTAAGATGCGTCACCTTTTTCCAAGGCAAATACATTCATGGCTAGAAAATGTTAATGCTTAGAGGAAGGCTGCTCCAGGGAGTGGGTGGGAAATGCCAAGCGAGCTGTTTGTTCATCAATTCCAGATCTGGGTTCTTCCATTATGACTGCTTTGCATGCTCAGAACCAGGCAAGATGTTCCCGTGGAGACAAATAGACGGGCTGTTTATTTACTAGGGGGCAACAAATGACATTTCTCTGTCTTTCTCTCCTTTCTCTCCTCAGTGAAGATTTGTTTTAGCCACTGGAAATGTCATTTTTTTTTCTCAGAGTGCTCTGGAGCTAAAGTCAACAGCAGTTTCTTTGATTTAGTGGTGAGGCTCTGGGCCTGGCTCTTAATGTTCATGGTTCCTCAGCCTCTGTGAGGGGGCGACAGTGGGCAGATGCTGGGGAGGAGAGGATTTGCAAAGCCCAAAGTAAATTTCAGATCTGATTTAACCAGGCAAGGGATCAAGTCATGCCCATCCCAGAAGGCTAGGTTCACAAAGGACCGACTAATAAGCTCCTTTGGAAATTGCTCATGGAACCTTGTTCAGTCATTTCTCAGTTGTGTCTCACTCTCTGTGACCCCATGTGGGGTTTTCTTGGCAGAGATACTGGAGTGGTTTGTCATTTCCTTCTCCAGCTCATTTTACAGATGAGGAAACTGAGGCAAACAGGATGAAGTGACTTGCCCAGGGTCACCTAGGCAGTAATGTCAGAGGCCAGATTTGGACTCAGGAAGATGAGTCAGTCTTCCTGACTCCAGCCCAGTGCTCTGCACACTGTGGCGCCACCTAGCTGCCCTAATGGATAGGGTGCTTCCATTTTATGTCTTCTTTCGCAAAAATAATGTTGTTAGTATTCGATCAGATGCTGCACCCAGGACCTCTAGACACAGTGTGCATGAAGGACCAAGCTTCACCTCCATTTACTCGGATTATTTCCCCTTCTTTATAGATGAACAGTAACTAGATTCTTCTTCTTCCTTCTGCCCAGCCCTGGTGCTGTGGAAAGAGTGCTAGGCGGGAAGTCAGAGGACCTGGATTCTAATTCTACCTCTCACATTTACTATATGTGACAAGCAAGTCCCTGAACCTGCTTCACGTCTTTCTCTGTAAATTGAAGGCTTGAACTAATTGGCTTCTGAGCTCCCTTCCAGTTCTAGGTCTGAGAGCTGTGAGAGAAGTCCCTTAATATCTGAGGTCCATTTCATTTCTAAATCTACATGCCACCCAACCACCAAAGGAGAGAAAGAGCCCGAGTCATAAAGTTATAGATGAGCTTTCTTTTAAGTTCATTTTCATTTTCCCTCCCCAATGGCCTCTTTACAGCATTCAGTGATAGCTCCAGAACTGGTGTGGGGCAGGGGGGACCCACTAGGTCAGTTTTCTCGTTTGTAAATGAGGAGACTGAGGCCAAAGTCACCCAGCTATATGTCAGAGGTCGAAGAGCCCACATCCCCTGAATATGGACTCCATGCTCTTTCGGGATAGCACACTGACTCTGCTGGTCATCAGATGTAGGAGTCAGAGGTCTAAAGTTTGGATTCTGCTCTGCATGTCTCCCCTCTGCACCTCAGTTTCCTTATCGGTAAAATGGGGGCATTAAACAAGATGCCTCAGTGGTCTCTTCAGCTCTAGCTCTATTTCTTATGAATCTATCCAAGCCTCAGTTTCCCAATCTATAAAATGAGGGGGTTGGGCTAGCTGGCTCTGAGGCCCCTTTCAGCTCTCAATCTCAGATCCTGTATGAAATAAGCATTTTTAATCACATCATGTTATTTTGCTCTCAATTCTGTTTTTTGTTTTCTTAATCTTTTCAAGATGACCTTAACTGAATTATCTCATGGTCTCTTCTCCTTTGAGCCTCTGAATTGGGGGTCCTCGGCATTCTTCATTCCCCTGCACCCATGCCATGGGAGAACAAGGCTGCAGGGGGGTCAGGGCAGGGAATTTCAACCATGCCACGACTTTCTTCATTGTAATTCACATTTACTTAGGGCTTTAAGGTTCACCCAGGGCCTTACTCACAGCTGATCCACAAAGGTGGGAGGGGAAGGTCACACCCCACTTCCCACCTCAGTCACATATGCCTGGGGTGGAGGAGGAGGAAAAGCTTGTCCAAGGATCCCACATCCTATGCTGCAGGTATGGAAGAACTGGCCTCTCCCGAGGCTGGTAGGAGTTGGAGGCTGTCAACAAGACCATTGCAAGATGAAGCATGTTCGGCGACCCTGCTGTGGGTGAGTGCCCTCTACACTTCCAGGCCCTGGGACAAATGCCTAGGAATGACTGACCAGAAGTGCAAGAGAACTCTGGGCCACCAGCCCTGAGACTCCAACAATGCAATTTCTTTGCTATCACAAAGCACAATCCCCCTGTTTACTCTCCTGCTATTCTCCCATGTTCTAAAGGGACAGAGAGAGAAAAGCAGGCAGGCAGAAAGGGGCAGGAGAAGCGCAGCTCCTGCCGTTGCCTCCTGCTCCTCGTTCCCTGGGCAGCCAAAGAGCAGCCTTCGGGAAGCCTGCAGTTTATCTCTGGCCACAGAAAAGGCAAGGGCCCAGAGCTTGACGAGGAGAGAAGAATCACCCAGACAGCTCCCAAGTCAGAAACTGGAAAGGGAGGGACCAGGGAGAGCCAAACAAGCTAGGGTTGGCATGGCTTGACAGCACCGTGGGGCCGCTCGCCCGGGGAGCCAGGATTCATTTTACCTCTGGCACTGTCCTAACCTGCACATTCTTTCCAGCTGAGCTCCTCCTTGGCTTCTCCTGATGGGGCCAGGGGAGCTGGGGTTGGGGAGGAGCCAGGTGGAAGATGGGAGACTTTGCCCAAACAATGAAACAAAGGGAGAAACCCAGTGAACAAATGAGAAAGCAGCCATTGAGGGATGCTTGACTCCACTTGGGGAGGCCGGGGGACAGAGGTGCTGGCCTCGGTACAGCAGTTGATGGAGAGAGGTGCTTTCTTTTCTACGGTTGTCCTGGATCTACTCAATATATATCTTGTCTACACAATTTAAGGCATATGGTGTCTCTCCTATTAGAGTGGAGGATGCCCGGGTTGGGGAAGAGGAAGAGGAATGTATTTGCCTTCTTTTTGTATCTTTGGGGCTTAGCACAGTTACTGATACATAGTAAACACTTAATGTCTGTTGAGTGACTGATGGATTGCTATTGAGGGGTGGGGTGAGAGAGAGTAGGCTCCAGCAGAAGGACTTCAATTCACTTGATTAGTTGATGAGCCCTGGTTTGTGAAAATGGAGTGGTAAATAGGATGAAATTGCAGTGTTGTGTTACTCTGGGTAACCCCTCCCCAACTCTCTCACAAACCACCAGCAAGTGAATGGGAGGGGACACTATATATCCACCATGCAGTATAAATGGCAGTTCTGTAATCTGTAGTGACGATTACCCCAGCCCCATGACTCCAGACAATGCATCTGAGCATTAATGGACACTTCCTGCATAGTAGCTCCTGGTAAGTGCCATCCCCATCTCTGCCCCCACCCAAGCGAACTCACATTGATAAGTATCTCTCTGTCAAGTCTGCCAAACTAACTCCATCTCAGGAGTGATTGCCATAAATTTCGTTAGCCCTTTAGCCTATCACTAAAACTTTCTTGAGTACAAATGGGCAAAAGTCATTAGACATCTCCCAGGAGGAATTCTTCTCTTCCCTGTAAAATAGTATTTTTCATCCACTTGGTTTTTCTTGTGTGGATTGTGAAGCTAAATACATTTAAGTGGTTAAGAACCTCCCTCAGGAGGCTCTACAACAGTCTGAGGCTTGCTGCAATTGACTCAATCTTTAAATAGGAGCATCTGGAGGTCCTTAGCATCCATAGGGAATCCCTCTTCAATTGATCAATCAAAAACATTTATGAAGTGCCTACTATGCCTCAAGCACTGTGTTAATGACTGGGGATACAATTCTAGACTCTGCCTTAATCACCTTCCTTGGCCCATTACCTTTGGTGAACTTCTATCTCCTTCCCTTCTGCCTCACATGATATTTAAGGATTATAGAGTCATTGAATAAGTCAATTCTGCTCCATTTTTCCGTGATAGGAACTTAGTTAACATTTGTGGAATTGAACTAAGTGTCCAAGCTCTTCCTGGCTTATTTTCAGGAGGTAGCAGGAAGCCCACTGAATTTGGAGTCAGAGGTCCTGTGTCCATTATCCCAGGCTCCTACACTTACTGCTTATGACCTTGGACAAGTCACTGACCCACTCTGAGCCTCGGTTTTGCCATCTGTAGCATTAGGGGCTGATGTGACATGACTTTCGGATGCCCTCATAGCCCATGATTCCCTGTGAGCCAGAGGCATCAGCCTTTCCACTGCCTGCCATCGAGGCTCTGGGCAGATGGAGATTGTCCAGGTTCATGGCTCTGTTGGAGCTTTGGGCCAAATGGGCAGGGAGGGCCCAATGGATGGATTCTAGGTGAAAGGTATCTTTAATAGCCAATGGCAGCTCCATCACTAGGCATGATCCCAAGGCTAAAGAGAGAGTAGATTTGTAGTTGTTGGCTTTTCAGTCACTTGGAAAATAACCCCATCTCTCAGCCTTCAGTCACAGTCATCTTCCTCCAGATCTTAAATCATTGATATAAACAAACAGAAGGAAAGCAAGTCCAAACACAAATCCCGGCCAGCCCATGTGGCAGGAGGTTTCATGCAGAGTCTCCAAGGTTCTCCGAGCTTTTCCAGACCAGTTCTCCTGGCTACCCCTCTGTTCATGCTCCATGAGAAGAGACAGGCATTCCTTACCGTACCTTTTCCAGAAGACCAGCAGGGAATGCAGACCAGCTGCCTTTGCTTCTCTTCATGCCCAGTGGTCTTGGAGGAAATCTCTACCTCCCCATACCCTGTGGGCCTGGAGCAAGGCTCTCAGGGATTCTGAGGAGTCCATTTCTGAAGGAAGCCCAGGTGGGTGCTTCAGATTTGTGAGACCGACTATCTGGGACCAGGCTGGCATTTTAAGGGTTAGTGGGAAGTCTTTCTGGTGCAAAGAAAAGAGATGAGGTGGCACAGACCATCCTACGGGTCTTCTTTGCTTCCCAAGTTTGGGGTACCCCTAACACGAGGAAGTCCCCTGTTATCTGCAATGCCTTCTGTGCCATCTGACAACCTTAATGATGGTAAGGGGGTCTACTGCACCATAAGTCTAAAAAGAAAGACAAATATAGAGAGACTGAGAGCTCTAAGTGACCCAACATATCCTCCCCCACTATTAACCTACACTTCCCCCACCCCACCCAATCTGTAACAACCAGGACAGGGACAGAGCTTCCCAGAACTCAGTGGAGCCAAAATCCATTCTGTGTTACTTTTCCCCTCCATAAAGCTGCATTTTCATAAAATAGAAGCCCCCTGAGGGCAAAAATTATTTCATTTTTGTCTTTGTAACCTCAGCCCTAGCACTGAACCCACGAACACACAGTGCTTGATGATCAATTGATAGACATTCTAGCATTTCTCAGATGCTTAGGCAGCCACTTGGAAATAAATTAATTAATTAATGTCGTGGTTGATTCTCACAGATTATGACAAATAGTGGGAAAGCATTACAGTGAATTCAATTTGCCAATTGTAGTTTTTGGAATGAAAACTGGCAGAAACCCATCTGGATTCAGTTTGCTCTTTTTATCGATCTGCCGGAATCACTTCTCCCCTCATTGTTATGATTTTTCTCTCCCTCCCTTCCCTTGTTTTTGTAAGCGCTGGGCTTAAAAGTGAATCCTACCAGTATAAACTGAAGTGGAAACAAAGGAAATTAACCATTTATTTTAGGCTCTTAACTGCTCTGAATCTAAGGATTTTAGTCGAAAGGGCTTTTTATTTTTTTAATCTCACTTTTTTGCTTAGAATCACATTGTTTGATTTGGACCAATCTGATAAGGATTTATTAAAATGTCAGTTATGTGCCTGGCCTCTTGCTAGGTCCTGGGGACTTAAAAACAAAATGAAGAAATAAAATGCTTCCTGGCCTCAAGAAGCTTCCATTCTATCTGTTCTTGCTGGCAGGATCCCCCTTAAAAGTAAATTCAAAATGAACACAACATTGACACAAATGACTCTCATGGGGAAACATCCAGTCAAGGAGAGGGCACGTCAGGAAAGAGAGGATGATGAGCTGAGCTTTGAAGGGAGGTAGGAAGTCCAAGAGGTGATGGTACAGAAGAAATGTCCAAGGTCACACCAGGACTAAATCAGAGAGGGAGATCAACTCTAGCCAGTATGTCATGGTAGCTCTCTTAGGAGTCACTAGACTTAGAGACTGAAGCTCCCTTAGACTTCTAGCATTCAGGGCTGGAAGGGACCTTTGAGGTTATTCAGCCCAAGCCCCTTCTTTCACAGATGAGGAAGCGGTAGCCAATGGAGGGCAAGGGATTGGCCTAAGGGGTCATTGAAACATCTATGAGAACAGCCCCCAACCATGACAGCTGTGATGCCCAATGGAAATGTGGACTGTATCCTAGCAGCCACCCCAGTCTAACTCAGTGCTTGACACACAGGAAACACCTAACAAATGCTTTTTCTATCTAACTGTTGGAGTCAAATCTCTGTTATTGCCATTATCCACACAAATGATGCTAGAGCTGGAACAGAGACAATCCCAAAATAGAGAATAATTTTAAAGTCTATTTTGCCAAGAAATGTACTAGTACCGATTACTCTGGGCTAGCAAATCTGACTTTCTAATGATATTTCACTTCAGCTAATTTTCAAAAGGTGTGGTACCATCAACAAGAGTGGTAAGGCCATTCTAATAGTCAAAAATTGTCTGGTTGAAGTGCTTTCACTTAAGCTAATATCAACATCGATTTGCCTTCTGTGAGTGTGTGCTAACCGTCAACATGCTTAGTATATAAAACAGCTCAGGACTGGAATTTTGTGGTTGAAAATCCATCTAGTGGGTAATTTTCAAGTGGGTAATTAAGGGATGTCAGTAATTTCATCTACAGAAAACCTAGTGAGTGAGGTGGGGGTGCCTGGGACCATCTGCCTGGAGACAGACACTGAAACCAATCGTGCTCAACAGCAGCCCTGAGTTTGAAGAACTGAATGTGTACCTCTGGCCCAGCATTTCCTCCAGGGTGAATCGAGGAAGTTGGGTGAGTAGACCTCTAATACTCCTTCTACCTCTGCCGTTCTGTGACACACAGCTATCAGTGACAGTGTGAGCTGGGATGGAGGGCATCTATGTCTCCTCACGCTGCACTGCTCACACAGCATTTATCAAAATCCTGGATATGAATTATTGCTGTATATTACCTGTGCAGATGTTCCTCTGTGTTCTGGGGTGGGGGTGGGGCTGCTGCCTACAGGTCAGGAGATCACAGGGTCTAAGATCAGAGTTCGAGAGCTGGAAGGGACTTCAGGGACTTGCAACTTCCTCATTTTAAGGACGAGGAAACAGGAAGACCTGACTTGTCCAAGGTTCCGCAGGTAAGAAGCAGCATTGGCAGCTTTGAACCTAGAGATGCCAGACTTGAGTTTGAATCCTATTTTTCCTATCGATATGACCCTGGGTCAGTCACCTAGACCCTGAGTCTCAAACCCCTCATCTGTAGAATGCAGGAATGATGCACACTGTGCTTCCTTACCAGTAGAGTAGGGAAGAAAGTGCTTTACAAAACTTAGGATGCTAAATGAACAGAAAGCGTGGTTGTGTCTCATCACAGAGTTGGGATGACACATTCCTGGAGAACAACGATCACTTCTTTATCCTGGATTTTCCTCACATGCAAATCTGACCATGACTCTTTCTTCCTCAATAAACTCCAGAGGCTCCCTACTACCTCAGGGCTCAATTATAAGTGATTTGGTTTGGCTTTTAAAGCTTTTTCCCACCTTGGTCTCAACCTTCCTTCCCAGCCTTAGACATTTCTCACCTCCCCATGGATGACCGTCTGGCCATGGTATTCTTGCTATTTCTCATCTGTGGGGCTCCATTTCCCGTCCCACGGCCTTTGCCCTGACTGTTCCCCATGCCCAGACTGCTCCTCACTTCCACCCCTAGCACCCCCAGCTTCCTTCTAGATCCTCCTCAAAGCCACTCCTGCCCCAGGCTAGTGCCCGCCTTTTCTATCTTGTATTGATTCTGCACATATTTCATTACTCTTTAGGACGGGCACCACTATTCCAACACTGGCATTTCTAAAGTGCTTTAAGCTTGGAGAACATTTCACTTGCATTCTCTTTCTTGATCCTAACAATAACCCTGAAAATAGGGTTACTCCCTATTTAATAGGGAGGTACTATTAAAATCCCCATTTTATAGATGGGGAAACTGAACCTGAGCGAGCTATTAAGTGATGTGCCTGAGGTCACCCAGCAAACAAGTGTCTAAAGTAGGATTTGAACTCAGATCTTTCTGACTCCAAGTCCAGCACGCTATCCACTGTGCTACCTCACACCCACCTTGTTGTTGTTCTTCTTCTTCAGTGTTTCTGACTCTTCGTGACCTCATTTGGGGTTTTCTTGGCCAAGATACTGGAGCAATTTGCCATTTCCTTCTCCAGCTCATTGTACAGATACAGAAACTGAGGCAAATAGGGTTAAGTGACTTGCCCAGAGTCACACAGCTATTAAGTGTCTGAGGCTGGATTTGAACTCGGGAAGATGAGTCTCCCTGACTCCAAGACTGGTACTCTTTCCACTGTACCACCTAGCTCACCTGATGTTCGTTTTACAGATGAGGAAATTGAGGGTCAGAGACTAGCACAGTATCCCATAACCAATAAGTGTCAGAAGAGGGGATTAAACCTAGGTCTTCCTGATTCTAAATCCTGCTCTCCATTCATGCTGCCAGGAGGGAATATCTGCCAAGCAAAGACTTACCATTCAAGATGAACACAGAATCATCTTTATTTGGGGAGCGTATTCTATTTTCAGAAGTGTCAGGGACTACAAAATGATGTGTCTTATAAGAGAGCCCCCAAATCATCTCAGTCCAGGGTTCAAGTCCTCCTACAAAGCCCAAGTGAGAAAAATACCCCCAGCATATTGGGTAGACCCCCTGGGTAAGTATTTGGGAGGACCTGAGTGCAAATTTCACAAAGTCAATAGGTATGGATGGGTTGCAATCTGCCTTGTCTGAATGAACTCCTAAGTTGATGAAATCCCAGATGCATCTGAGTATTTTGAATATTTATCATTATGAGCTGTTTGGTATTGGAGTAGAGAGCTGGCCAGAGATAAAAAGACCTGGGTTTAACTCCTGCCTCTGTCACATACTGGTTGTGTGACCTTGGGTAAGTCTCTTCTCTTCTAAGTGCCCTAGACAGCTCTTTCAGAGCAATTGTCAGTCTGCAGTGGTAGAAGAATTTCTTCTTGGGAGTTCCTTACACTGATGAAAGCATAGATCTGCTCCAACGAGCCATCATAACTACCAATATTGATATTACTGTTATTAGGAATTGTAACAGACAGAAAAGTTGATGGTTTCTGTATTCTCTTACCTAGGACCCTGTAGCACACAGTAGGGCTATAAACAGGCAGGAATGTGGAGAGAATTCTCTGAGACAGTTGCAGACTCTTCCATGTAGGAGAGCTGAATTCTGGGAAGAGTGGATCTCTATTAAGGCAGCCTCTTTCTATAGCCTTCTATTAGTATCTAGCAGCCCAGGCTGTGAATCCTGTCATTCCATCATGGTGATTGCCATCATTCCTGCTTAACATTTCTAAGGCATCACAAAATTAAGAGAGGAAAATGAGAAGTGTGAAAAGCTACCATGCACCATCCATAATTAATGATAATCCTGATTTGATGAATACATTAACCAAGTCTCAACTAGAAGCATTTACCATTTTTCATAGGAGCTGGTGGTGAATTAAAGCCGTTGACAGTCAACATTAACCTTTTCGCTAATTCATTTGAAGTAAATTAAAAGGCATGTTCTGTGGGCAGCTTTAGCTGAGTCCTCTCATCAGGAAGAAATTGATGCAAAACACCAGGGCCATCGCTGTCACTATTACAGCACACTCTGTGGTGAGAACTGGGTGAAAAAGTGGCCACCAAAAGTAGATACGCAGCCCTGAAAAGGGCTCAGCAAGCCCTCACACCACATGTATGTATATGCATATGTGTGTATATATGTATATATGTATGTATCTATCTATCTATCTACCCTATTGCCTACAATCTTGCCCATGTCTCCTCCATCCTGGACAAAACCAAACCCTCACTTGATCCTTTCATCCCCTAACCATCATCCTATATCTTTCCTGCCCTTTGTAGCTGAACTCCCTGAAAAGCTCATCTGCAATATGAGCCCCCACTTCCTCTGCTCTCACTCTCTTCTTAACCCATTATAGTCTGGCTTCTGACCTCATCATTCCACCAAGCCTACTCTCTCCAAAGTAACTAATGATCTCCTAGCTGCCAAATCTAATGGCCTTTTCTCAACCCTCATTTTCCTAGAGCTCTCTGCAGCTTTGGCACTGACTATCATCCCTTCCTCTTTGATATTTCTCCTCCTACTTCTGTCTCTTTGGCTGGATCCACCTGCACATCACATCTTCTAACTCTAACTCAAGTGTTCTGACCTGGTGCCTCTTCTTTTCTCCCCCTGTACTACTTCACTGGGTAATCTCATCCACTCCCACCGACTTAATTACGCTGATCATTCTCAAATCTACCTTTCTTGCCCCATTTTTAAAGTCAATCAATTAATCAGTCTACATGCATTTTTAAGCCTCTATTGAAAGCCAGGCACTTTACTGAGGAATGGGAGTTCAAAGACAAAAAATGAGATAAACTCAATTCTCAAAAAGCTCCTATTATATCATGGAAGACATGTTTGTAGTATTATATATGTAACATGTATACTGTATATACAATATCTGTGTATATATAGTATACAGATAATATATTTATGATATACAGCTATAATTATAGACAGAATAAGTACAAGTTGGTTAGGGAGGGAGGGTACTTGGTTGCAAGGTACAGAGAATTCAAGATCCCACTATTTGCTGATAGCATTTGGGGGCAGGTAGGTGGTGCAGTGGATAGAGCACCGGCCCTTCAGGAGGACCTGAGTTCAAATCTGGCCTCAGATACTTGACACTTAATAACTGTGTGACCCTGGGCAAGTCACTTAACCCCATTTCCTAGCCCAAAAATAAATAAATCAATAAAATAGCATTTGTTCAGGTAGCTTAAAATGCTGCTTTAAAGGCACCCCCCACCACCACAGCATCTTCTCTGCAGAAATTCGAGATGACTTGAAATAGGAAAGAACAGAGAGAACCTGTCCAACAACCCCCTGATTGTGAATATCACACAAAGTGTGAGGCGGAGGATACATGCTTGCCACAAGTGTTTGCCGCTGTTGTGGCAGCCAGCCAGTATAGCTTCCAATGGAGGAAGAAATTTCCTGTAGGTGATGAGGTTTCTATTTGTGAATGGCATGCTGCTGATTGCATTAAGCTCTGGAACATCTAAATTAGGCCACAATCCCTCAAAAGAATCATAGAATTTGGGAGCTGGAGGGGACTTTAGCAGCCATCTAGCCCGCTCACAAATGAAAGGAATCACCACTATAATGCACTCTCAAAGTGATCTCTTTCTTTCTCTCCCTTCCTTCCTTCTTCCCATCCTTGCTTTCTTCCTTCTTTCCTTCCTTTCTTTCTCCCTTCCTTTCTTTCTTCCTTCTTTCTTTCTTTCTTTCTTTCTTTCTTTCTTTCTTTCTTTCTTTCTTTCTTTCTTTCTTTCTTCCTTCCTTTCTTCCTTTCTCTCTTGCTTGCTTCCATCTATCCTTCCTTGTTTGTTTGCTTTTCAGTGGGTGGGAGAGGTAAGAGGGGAAAAGAATGTTTGGTAATTGGAAAAGATTTAAAAAAAAGAAGAAAGAAGTCACAAGACTAAAGCAGACCAGGCCCTTCGACCCTTCCTTCCCCAGTAACCCACTTATCACTATCATTATTGTTATTCCACATAACTTCATCTTTCTGGACCTCAGTTTTATCATCTGAAAAAACAAGTGGATTGGATTCTGATGAGAAGCCACATGGTTAGTGTGAAACAGTTGAATTTGGAGTCCAATGACCCAATTCAAATACTGGCTCTGCCACTTGCCCACTGGGCAAAATCACTCCACTTTCTGGACCTCAGTTTCTTCATCTATAAAATGAAGGGGTCAGACTCAATGTCCTCTGAGATGCCTTCCAACTCAGGCCTGTGGTCCTCTGCCCCATCTAGTTCAAGGTTGTATATTTTCCTGATCACTACAACTCTGAGACATAGGCAAGTATTGCTAGCCCCACCTTGCAGAGGAGGAAACTGAGGCTCAGTCAGGTTAAGTGACTTACTTGACATCACCCTGTCAGAAAGGGAGAAGAGCTGGGTCTCAGCCTCAGGATTCCTGACACATTCTATTGTGCTCTGACCACTGCACCACACTCCCTTATTGGCTGAGAGCTCAGTTTTTAACATTTACAGCCTGGGCTCCCAAGCGGGGAATGGAGCACTTAGCCAAGACAAGCCGCAGAACCTGATGGAAGAATAAAGGTGATGCACCAGAAAAAGCAACCGAGGAATCCAAAGGGAGCATGGCCTGCAGCGGGGCATTGCTGTGCAACTGGTCATTTATCACATGAACATTGGGGCAGGGTGGAGGTTGAGTCACATCCGAAATTGCAAAGGCTTCCTCCCCAGCCCCTGAACCTTGGGTGAGCTTTTAGACATTACCATTAATTATTTAGACTCCAAAGGCTGCAAAACCATCTTGATTCATTGGCAAACTGACAAGCATATGGCGTGCTTTGCAAACCCCTCGGTTTCTGTGGAGAGGAGGAGAACGTTAATTGTGTACAAATTCTTTGGGGACTTTGCAAACCAGCCGTCGTTAACATAGTTTGCTGCTGTTGCCAGTAAGCCTGGGTGTAGACTTTGGAAAAGCTAGCTACGAACGAGAACCTTTGAACAACCCAATGACCGGGAAGGTCCGGAAGTGTAATGACCTCCCTGGGAAAGGGACAGAGGGGTGGACAATTCAGCCTCTTGGCTGATGGTCTGGGGGACTTACGGAGTAAGGGGGTTCTTCGGCAGAGTGTTCTTGTGGTGCCTGGCCTCCTGGCAACCTAGATCTAGAATCCCTGGGCATGTGGCTTCATCAGGGTCAGTGTGACCCCCTTGGATGGAGGAGAGGGAGGAGGGAACAGAGCAACATGGCTTTGGACCAGTAGACAGGATACTGGACTGTGATGCCTGAGGGTTAGGGACTGAGGTAAGGATAGGCTGAGAGGGAATGTAAACTAGAAAACACTTCGAAAAGGGAAAATTCAATCGATTTTTAAAAATATTCATTAAGTTTTAAATATATGTACATGCATATATTTAAGTTATTTTAAATGTAAATATATAAAATGAATATATTTATATTTAAAAAGTATTTTATTTAAAATTCGAGAAAATATTCATTAAGTTTGAAATATAGACATGTGTGTTTATTTTAAATTATTTTAAATATAAATAAAACAAACCTATTTATAAAATTATTTTTATTTAAAATTTAAAACACATTAAGTTTGAAATACATACATACATATGTATTTATTTTTAATTATTTTGAATGCAAGTATATTAAACATAAACATATTTCTGTTTTAAAATTATTTTTATTTAAAAATTTAAAAATATTTAAGTTTGAAAAATATATGTGCACATATATATTTGTTTTTAATTATTTAAAATATAAATATACTAAACATAAATGTATATTCACATTTTGAAATATTTATACTTAAACATTTTTAAATATTCATTAAGTTTTAAATATATACATGTATGAACTGATTTAAATAATTTAAATTGTAAGTGTATAAACAATATATTTATAAAATTTTTATTTAAATTTTAAAAACATTCATTGAGTTTGAAATGTATACGTCTATAGTCATTTTAAAATTATTTCAAATATAAATATATAGCAAATACATTTTTAAAATTTATTTTTATTTAAAATTTTTAAAAATGTTAATTGATTTGAAACATATATGTACATATAGCTTTTTATACCTAATTCTTCTTTTCTAACATGTGATAACCTTCTCACCATAGACCTCTCCACTGCCTTTTGGCTAATTCTTCATCTCAGTTACTTGAAGACTGTCAGCTTCCATGACTTGTAACTACAACATCACTGGAAGAATAAGGGTGTTAAAAGAGGTGGGTGTTTCAGGGACAGGTATCAGGGGTCATTGAAAGAACTTTAGGATTTACTGAAGCAATAAAGCCCGTTGCCCTCATCCAGTTCAATTCTGGACACGGCTCCTTGTTGATTTATCAGATGATGCTGGTCCAACACATATACAGATGGACAAACTCTGCAAGTTGTCTATGCATCTGAATATCATGGTCTGGACAACAGACATTCTTCACCCACTTGGCTTTTTTTTCCCCCATGCATACCATCAGGCCAAATTGTTTTGAGTTGTATCAAGAATGTCATCAGAGAAATGGATGACCAAAAGAAGATGAAAGAATTCTTACTTTCGCTGATTTTCTCCAAGACTCAGCTAAACTTCCCCCTCTGCAGAATGCCCTCTTGGTTCACAGCTGCTGATGCCTTCCCCCTCCATATTACTTTCCATTTACTTTGTTTCTGTCTTCTATGTACATAATCGTTTTCATATTGCTTCCGCCATAAGAATGGGAGTTCCTTGAGGGTCATTTTTTTTTTTATATCCCCAGTGCTTAGCACAGTGCCTGGCACATAGTAAGCGCTTAATAAATGCTTGTGTTGGCCAATGAATTACAGACCACTTACTCAGATGGAATCATAACAAGACAAGGTGAAGAAGGCCCCTGACATGTCAGACAGATCAATCTCTCCACAAGTGGTGACATTATGTGGGAAAATGGATGAGAATCACACAGGATGATTAGGCAAGGATGGGTCTCCATGTGCATCGTTGGAGGGAATGTACATGTTGAGAAAATCACAGCTGCATTGGAATATTGAGTATGTCTGAACCTGGGCACTTAGCCTCTCAGCCTCAGTATCCTCACCTGTAAAACAAAGAGATTAGGTTAGGTGGCCTCAGGCCCCCTCCAGCTTGAGCTCCTTTGGGAATAGTTACCAGACTACTCTAAGAGCCCACCTTGGTGGTTAGTTCTACATGGTAGGAATGAGCGCGGAAAGGAGATGATGGATTTGACACAAAAGTGAAAGCCTTGACTTGTTTTGGCATCTGATTAGATACGGAGGTGAGGGGGAAAGAAGAGTTAAAGATATACCAAGCTTTCTAGCACAGGCAAAAGGGTGAATAAATGCCACTGAGAGACAGGACAGTGTCCAAAGGATGGGCAGGTTTAGAGAGAAGGACGCAGAATTTAGATTTCGACATGTTGAGATGGAGCTGCTGACAGGATACTTGGACATCCAGAAGGCTGTAGGAAACACACACCATTCTGGAGTTGGGGACAGAGCCTGCGGATAAAAGATGCAGCTGTTGCCAGCCCAGAGGGTTAGGCAAGGCCACAGAGAGGATGAGCAGACCAAGGGACTTAATGCAGAGAAGACAAGGACAGAATCCTGGAGTGAACACGCATGAAGGGTTCGGGAGGAGAAAGAGAAGTGAGCTTAGGAGATAGAAAGGAATGAGAAGGGGCAGCTAGGTGGCACAGTGGATGGAGCACCAGCCCTGGAGTCAGGAGGACCTGGGTTCAAATCCGGCCTTAGACACTTGACACTAGCTGTGTGACCCTGGGCAAGTCACAAAAAACAAAAAACAAAAACAAAAAACAGAAAGAAAGGAATGAGAAAAACCCAGCAGAATATGGAAGACAAGGAAGTAGGGAATATTCAGAAGGAGGGAGTGGTCAGGAGTGTTCTGAGCTGAGAATAAAGCAGAGAGAGAGAGGCCCCAGAAGGCCATGGGGAAGCAGCTGGGGATGGAAGCAGATGACAAGCGGTTGAGAAATGGAAAAGCAGCATGGTGTGGTGATGGGAAGAGCAGTCATGTGGAAATAGATCCAAGTGCTTTGTCTCTTCTGGAAGGTCTCGGTTTCCTCACTTGTAAAATAGGTATGATGAGCTGGAAGATCTCAAAAGTCCCTTTCAGTCCCAAGTATCCTGATCCTACAGGAAGTAAATATTTCTCATCCTTCTCCTACTCCAAAGTACCTATGACCTCACTGCTTTGGAAACTATCTCCAAAGATGCGGCTTGCAGCCCATCACGCCTGTGCATCCTCGTCCTGCCAACAATTCACCAGAGGGCGTCTCCTCAACATGTCGGGGCTCTGGTCCCTTTCCCAACCATACCCTCTTATGGAGCATTTCTTTCCCTAATTATTTGCACTTGTCTTCATGACAAACAATGTTCCAACTATCTCACAAAATGGTAACGTCCAATATGGACTTCTTTTTTTTTTCATGAAGTTGGGTCATAAGTGGGTCAAGAGCAAAGAAGGCTCGAGGGACATGTGATATTTCTGTATGTTTGTGGACCTTCTCTATGGGAGGCAGAGAGGAAGGTGCTGGTGGAGACAGGGATGGGGGCTGCGGGTGAGCAAGGGGATGCCTGTTGGAGCAGAGCCCATGGGGGAGGTCAGCTGGAATGGAGTCAGGGACATGGGCAGCTGCATTAGCCATGAGAAGGCCAGGCCACTTCATGGTGTGGGCAGAGAATGAGTGAAGATACAAAAATTCTGAGTGGAGGAGATGATCTGAGGGAGATAAACACAAGGCCTTCTACTTGTCACAGGATAATGGGTGTAGAGCTAGTTGGGGCTTCAGAGCTCATCTAATCTAACCCTCCCATTTTACAGATGAGGAAAACTCAGGCCCAATTGGAAGCTGGAAGGGATCTTAGAAACAATTTGGTCTAAACCCCTCCTTTGACAAATTAGGAAACTGAGGTCCAAGGGGAAGGAGGGGAAATGACTTCTCCAAAGTCACAGAGGAAGTAAATTCCAAAGGTAGGATTTGAACCCAGGTTCTTGGTTTCTAAAGTCAGTGCTCATTCCACAGGACCACTGTGCCCCCTTTTATCTGTACAACAGGAGTCTAGGCCAGTTGTGGAGGACACAAGAGGCAGAACTGGAGTTGGGAGCCTGAGAAGAGAGGAAGAAATTTGGAGTCCCTGTGGGGAATGTGACAGGAATCCATAAAGCTGAAAAAGAGAGAGACAGAGACAGAGAGAGAGACAGAGAGAGAGAGGGAGAGAGAGAGACAGAGAGAAACAGAGAGAGACAGAGACAGAGAGAGAGACAGAGAGAGAGGGGGAGAGAGAGAGAGACAGAGAGAAACAGAGAGAGACAGAGAGAGAGACAGAGAGAGAGAAAGGGAGAGAAAGAGACAGAGACAGAGACAGAGAGACAGAGACAAAGACAGACAGAGAGACAGACATATAAAGAGACAGAGAGAAAAAGACAGAGAGACACACAGAGAGAGACAGAGATTTAGAGACA